>NC_132790.1:30957500-31582500 GCF_048418805.1 Vulpes vulpes
AACTTGCCCAGGAAGATCGTGTAGGAGAAAAGGAGGGTAGAGAATGGAGCCATTAAAGATACTGGTACCTGAAAAGTCGGGGAGAAACAGGAGCCTGTGAAGGAAAAGGAGTGTTAGGAAGAAAGCTAGTGTCATAGGATTTAAGACCAGAGAGAATGTCAGGAAGGAAGACTGTCAAGAACATCAAGAACTTAGGGCTGTCACATAAAAAGAGGACTTTTTAAAGTCCTCCTTAAAGATTCATTAGCTTTAGCAACAAAAGAATATTCTGGATTTCTGCAGACAGTAGATTCTAACCATTCATGGTCTGGAAGAGGTATAGTCTGGATTGATACCACTCAATTCAGAGTGGTATTGTGATACGTCCTTACACATTTATCTCTAGGAGAATATAAGCCCCTTGAACGTACAGTCTGTACCAATGATCTTTTCCCCAGAACCTGACTAAATATGTCCTCAGTAAATGCTTAATGACCTGAACTCAGTGGAATGCCACCTACGTCCAGGGTATTCGTAGGCAATGGCTGAACTCACGGATAGCCATGTATTCATATGACGGTGAACAATACAAAATCACAGAAGTTACTCTGCTTTTTCTTTTTTGCATAGTTGCATTCCTTAAAAGAAGGAAACATGCCTTGGGGGAGATTATGAAATATAGATCATTTTTCCCCTTCAACTCAAAGACTTGCTCCATATTGAGCAAATGTTTATTTAGGCAGTTGCTGAGGGGGAAAAAAAGATTACCATGAGTACAGTAGAACTCATTTAGACTAATATCTGTAAAAGGGGCTGATCTGCTATGTGAACAGATGTTTCATGAGCTGAATGAAATTAGTGTGACGATGGAATCATAATGAAGCTCTGGATATAGGAATAAACCTGGTAAAAGAATTCTGTATCCTCTTAAAAGAACTGTCTGTGCTGGAAAAGACCCTGTCAAGATCTAGAACACAAGGCCCGCTCAACGTATGCCAAAATGGACTCACCAAAACCAAGGATAGACAAGTATGAATTTGGAGGCAACACTAGGCTGGCAAGAGACTTTTAATAGATGAAGTTTGTCAGATATTAATTATATTAATTATTAATAATTTAATGAATATTAATTATTAATTGCAGACCACCTGCCAGGTTTCCTGCAAGATGCATGACAGACATCACCATCTTGAATCTACAGGATACTTGCACATTTAGGTATTCTTATTCTACAGATGAGAAAGCTGGGGTTCAATACGGTTAAATTGCACAGGGTCATAGAGCTAGTAGGAAGCTCTAGAGGAGCTATAGCTTGTAGACAAGCTCTAGAGAAGCTCTAGAGGAGCTATAGCTCCTAGACAGGGAGCCAATTGTATATGGCTACTAAAACAAACTGCATGCACTACAACTGTCTTTGTCTCCCTCAAGTGAAAAGGGATTTGTTGAACATATAAACACAGTTCCAAGCAGGAAGACAAGGGGATGGAAGGGGTATCCTGTGTCTCCCAGGACACAACCAATAGCTCACCCCCACAACCCAATAGGCTTCAACACTCTGGAGGAAAGAATACTTAACTGTTAGAAATGATCTAGAAATGTCTCAGCACATGAGACAAGCATTGTCAATTATGAAACACTAGTCACAGTCCTATTGGTTTCTCGGCAGTATAAACATTGCCAATTTCCTCTTATGGTCATAAATAATGACACCGTGTTCTATTTTGGTGATTGTTTCCCCTTTGCCTTTCCTCTGCCAAGTGTGGAAATTCTTAGAGCAGAGCGCTTGCCTTCCTTACCCTCTCATTTAATAGTCTGTCTGAAACCTAAAGAAACTGAAGCTCAGAGCAGTTAATTAACTTGCCTGAGGTTGCTCAGCTAATTAAAACTCAGGATTTGAATCTACGGACAATTTTAAATTTTATTCCCTTTCCATCAGTCTGTATGGTGTGTTGGGTCAGGCCATGAGGTGGGTTGAGATAGGCTGTAGATAATGATGAGCACCAAATATAGTGTTTGATCCATCTCCTAGACAGGATGGGAACTCCCTTTGGTTCTAAGGCAGGAAATGGTCAGGTCTTTCTCTTAGTAAAGCAGTTTTGGATACCATATGGCAGGTGGGCTGAAGGCAGAGATATCAGAAGTTACACGGCTGCAGTAGCTGCCTCCATGAGTAGAGATGCAGATCAGAGCTTGGGAAGCAGCCAGAAAAAAAGTCATAGAGCAAAAGACATTGAATAGCTGCACATTAGCTGCAATGAGATTAGCAGATGAAGACATGATGCCGCTGCAGTGAGAAGTAGAAATACAGCATGTAAAGCACCCAATGCAATGCCTGCCAAATGGTGCTGCTGTTAAAATGTGTTATGCGCTCCAGTAGTCCTCAGTCTTTTGTTTCTTTATTTTCCTCTTCTCTCAATCTCATTCCACACCACCTCTTAGAATCACTAAATCAAAGAGTTATCAGAGTTCACAGAAAACTCATAGGTTGCGGAGCCTGCCCTCCCTTCCTCTGCAAAACCTTTACCACTGAGAGAAAAACTGAGGCTCCTCATGGTGGTGAGTTGGGGTTGCCTTGTACTAGACTCCAAGACTGCCTCAGTTGAGGATCCTGACCAAGTGGTATCCTGGATTCCCAACCACCACTCTGGACTGAATGCCACTTCCTCTGGATCCTGGCACCTTGTTGTTTGTTCCCTTAACTTAGTATTTTCTTTGCTCTTTTGATTTCTTTGCTCCATTTGTGATTCCATGTCGCTCTGACCTCTCCAAGGAAAGTCCATCAAAAAGATTTCCCAAAACTACTGCATTTATCTTTCATATCATGCTTGATACATGTATTTTTTTGCTTTTATTATTTTAAAAATATCTATCTTTCCTGTTATACTATAAAATTTTAGAGAGCAGGGCAAAATAGCTACCTTTTCATCATCTATTGCTGGTGGCTAATGCAATACCTAGCACACACTGGCAGTTAATAAATATCTGATGAATTAATGTATTAATCTCTTGATTCTGTGTGAGAACGGTGACTAGCACATAGGCGTTCAACATATATTTGCTTCATGTATATATACTGATTATTTATGTAGTTTTAAAATTTTGGATCTCAACACCAAAGGCTTGAACATAGCCCAAAGTATATTAATCCTAAATGGAGGACATGGTTTTCTGAGAAAAAGAAACACAGTTATTTAATAATGGCCTCAAGTCTAATAGTTAATGTTCAAGCATGACTTGTTTACCATCTGAAATGTTTTTCTCTTTAAGAAATACGTGATGCAACACAAGTCACATTAGCTCACTTAAATGTATGATGGAAATGACTTTGTAATTTGAAATAATAAAAATTTACTTTATTTGATTTATGGTTTTCCGAGGCTTGGATATAATTAGCTATTTTCTCATGTATATTCACATCATTTACACATGTCCAAATGTATAGATGTAAAGAAAAACATATACAAGAAACCTACAGAAATATATATTTTTCAGTGCTATTGCTCTTACTATTATCATTACTTTATCATCTCCCATCTTACCTCTCCTCCCTTGGATGGGGTGGGATATGTTTTAAGGTAAAGATTCAGCATGTCTTTTCATATAATACATAATGCCTAGTTTTCTTTTTCAGAATAATAAAAAGGAGAGTTTGGAAGACCTGAGTTTGAGATAAGCAGACCTTTTATTTTTGTTTAATCTGTTAACACATATGCACCCACAAATAATAATACCTATCTAGCCAGGTAAGACCAGCAACAGAATTTTCCGGGCTCAGTACAAAGTGAAAGGCAGAGGGGTTCTGTTAGAAAAGTATGAAGAATTTATGATGGTGACAAGAAGATGGTCCTTCTAATTGTGGGCCTTGTGTGATTATTCAGGTCCCATGGTCTATGAAATGGCTTTGCAGCCACTTCTGAGGATCGATGAGGATTATGTAATGTGCTTCCCACAATTTCTGACTCATCATAGATATTTAACAAATTTTAGTTCCTCTGTATCAGTTTTCAAGTTGCTCCGCCAAAGCCCACCAGCTGTATTGCACTCAATTGTTCGTGTCAGAAATGAGTTCTCTATACCATGGGAAGAGAGGTTTCAAATGTTATCCATTTAGCACCTTCTTTTGGGACAAAATAGAAAAAACAAATCGAGAGAGAAACAAGCACAAAAGCATCCAAGGCTAGAAGAACCAAGATGTGTCCCAAATGGCAGGTTGTCCCATGTGGCCCTGTCCCCATTTGAAAGCTTACATTTTGAAACCATGTGCTCCCTGGAATTCCAGATGGCCAAATTAAGGAACCAAACCATCAGACAGAAGGTTCTGGTTCTCCACTATGATCATCTTAGGCACTTCGGGGGGGTGGGGGGAGTGTGGAATAGCATGTTCCTAATGAAAGTAAAAGAAAAATCCAGAATGGATTTGTCCCAGATGGCCATAGAAATGGGCTTCTCTGGCTTTTATGGCTCCTTTCCTCACCTTCAAATGTGGTGGTGACATTATAGGAGATGCTCGGTTGGTGGAAGGCTATTATCACGAAGTTCTACAAAACCTTTTCCTTGTGGAATGTATATGACATCTGGAATTAAAGAGGTATTCTCTTTTAATCACTGTTCAATCTTCCGCAGGGATAAATGAGTGCACTGGTAGCTTCCAGCTGCCCAAACTGATTTAGTTAAATAATGTAATCTATTTGTACACAAATGCGGAATAAATGTCACTGGAGTTCCTTAGCGTGCAGTTATAATGAGTTATCCCTTTCTCGAGGTGATTAGGAATGTTTAGTTTATTTCAAATACATATCAAGCCTCGTGATTGCCAATGAGCCAGAGACAACCTAAATTAGCCTCCCACAGCTGCTGACCTCTGTAGCTACTGCAAAACCATTCCTTTGGGGGATCAAAGCCTCCTCTAATGGTAAGTTTAGAGCTGATTTTTTCCTCACTCCCTTTAAAGTGTAATGTTCCTATTCAGCCTCCACAGACCCAGGTCTTCTCAGACCTGATCAGGAAATATAATCAGAATTTTCAGATGAACAGGAATTTAGGATTCATTTCAGTTAATTTTTTTTTTGAAATGGGGAATCTAAGGTCCAGAGAAGTTAGTGCTTTGTTGAAGCCCACACAGTGATTTGGTGTTACACTTTAAACTAAAATACTGGATTTCCAATATCCAGGTCATTGGTTTTTCTCACACACACCCATAGCTTTCAAACACTTAAGATAAAAAATTATGGGGCAAGGTAGGCAATATGCTATGAGGGGAACTGGGCCTCTCTGGGTAGGATGTCCATGGGGTACCTGGGTGGCTCAGTCAGTTGAGCATCCAACTCTTGATTTCGGCTCAGGTCATGATCTCAGGGTCATGAGATCCAGCCCCTAGTGGGCTCTGCACTCAACAAGGAGTCTGCTTGAGAGTCTCTTTCTCCCTCTCCCTCTGCCCCTGCTCCCACTGATGCTCTTTCTCTCTCTTAAGTTAATAAACAAACTAATAAATTATATATATATATATATATATATATATATATATATATATATATATATAAGGTAGGGTGTCCAGCTGCCAACTGGCACCAGGCAAAATGTCCTCTGTATGACCTTGAGCAAGTTACTTCACAAGTGGGAGCTCAGTTTCCTTATAAGAAAAATGAAAAATTGACCTTCTTTCTAGGGATTGTCTACTCTAGCATGGACATTTTACTAGCATTTGCTTCTTTGAGTATTTGCAACTCCTTTAGCTGATAGCTTCATTTCCTGTTCTCAAATACATCTTCCCACAGATTCTTACTGGTTTGCTAAATTGTCAAATTAAAAAAAATTAAAAAGATGAAACGAAATGAAGAATGATTTCACATATTGTCTTCTCTAAAGAGATGAAATATTCAGGAAGGAAGACACAGCAGAAGCTATCAAGTCAACAAAATGAGATTGTGCCTTATGCCGATGAATACGATGAATATCCATCTTCTTGTCTTGGTCAGATAACTGTGGAAGAGGTAGTTCTATCACCTTGTGCAAAACTGATGCCTCTGTGGCTACTCTGAACTTTCAGGAGAAAAAGTAATCATTGTGTGCTATTTGAATGTCTTCATAAATATAATTTATGGCTTGGATACTGATCAGTCCTGCACGGTCTTAGAAGATCAATAGTGCCATGTTCATTAGTCCTGAATTGAATAGCTCTCACGCTTTGGCCAGAAGATGGTAACTGTTTTTAATGATTTTTTGCCAGTTGGCATCAAAAGTGGATTCTATGTCACCGGTAATTTCCTTAGTTGTCTAGGGGCTTTTCATTCCCTCATCCAACCATGAAGGTCAGAGGAGTTGCTTTCTGCAAAGATGACTGTAGCTGTATTCTTGGACTCTTAGGTTAAAGAATATAACTATCTAGCAGCTGCTGGGTAATAGCTGCTTTTATTCAAGCTCTGTGGTGGTGGGGTCATCATACATTTTCCTCATCACAACCTGATGGGGAGGCATCATGTCATTTCTGAAAGAAAGGAGATAGAAACTTGGGATCTAATTCCAAAAGTCGTATTTGCTAACTGGTTTTGAGTCTGGGGAAGTTATTCAATGTGGAAGATTGTTATTGTGATGTTCCCTAATAAACCATGCCTCTTGGCGTATATGCTTTTATATAATCTCCTTGAACTTCGGAAGCCTTATAGAGAAGATATTTTAACAAATGATTGCTTTAATCATAATTTACTTTAACCAATACAATGCAGGGGAACTGACACTTGATCACTTGTTGAACTAGATCTTCAGAAGGCTTGACAACTTCCACCTTTGCATTCTGAAAATACAGAGTTGCCAAGTAACTTGGCTGCTCTAGGACTGCCATACTGGGCTTCTGTGAGAAAGCCCAAGCAACCATGTGGTCACATTGCTTCATAGCTCATTGTACCAGGGTGCTCCACATGGAAGAGAATTAGGCTGTGGTTGATATTTCACTAGCTGTCAGTACCCAGCCATGTGGCTGAAGCCACTTTGAACTTTTAACTTACACAGTACCCTGTCTGACCACAATATGAAGTAGGCAAATGCTGCCTGAACCGGTTGAATGTAAAAAGTAATAAATTAAAAATAAATAAAATTAAAAATTAATAATAATAAATAAAATAAATTATAAATAAATAAAATAAATAAAAAATAAAACATGTTTAAGCCACATGTTTAGAGTGCATTTTTTATAAGGCACTAAAGAAACAGCCAGCTGCTAGATTTTCTCTGAACCCCAATTTTCTGGTCTAGAAGATGATATGTTGGATTAGAGAACCTATAAACCACACTAAATATTTATGTCAGTCAAGGCCTTGCTCAGTCTTATCTCAATCAATATTTCCACCTTTTTCTTCTCTGATTTGACCCCAGAAATGACACTTGAGTCTTTTTGGCCATTTAGAATTCTGACATTTGGCCACTTGCAATTCTTTCATCTGAAAGAATGAACTGCTTGCAAGACCTCACATACTTCATCATTTTCACAACTTTGTTCTTCCCTTTCTCTTCTTGTTTCTCTTCTATGACTACCTTTCCCTGTCAGGTAAAATGCCACTTCCTCTGTGAAGTCATTCCCACTGACCCCTGTCCACCTACCACCTACACCCTCTGCCAAGGAACTGCTGATGGGCTCCTAGAAGTATTATATTAAGATAGACTTCTTACCAAAAACAATAACTGGAAAGAAACCGCAAATTCCCTCAAGGGCTAAAAAAAAAAAAAAAAAAAAAAATCTTCTTGGTCATCAGTGACCTTTTTTATTTCATTTAGAGTTTTTAAAAAAATGTATGTTTATTAGCTTTAAAAATCAGATAATGTGACATATTGCACATACATACAATCAAGCATTTATTTAATGATCAGTGTGCAGCAGGTGTCACAGTAAATATTTTACTTAGAATATTTCTTTGAATCTTTATAACCTCCCATATTAGGCAATCACTACTTATATGTACATCTTACAGATAGGGAAACTGAGTCTCAGATGGTCTTCACAAATTGCCAAACTGATGAGGATGTGGTCAGGATTTGAACCCATGTTGCCAGGTTCCAGAAACAAAGCTTTTTCACTGTTGCTCAGAGTCCTTCTTTCTTTAATTTTGTGTCCCCATATGAGTTCAGAGAACCTTGCACAGAACAAGCAGTCAATAAATATTTGTTGAATATACAAATGAGTGTGTGAGGGAATGTAAAATTCACTTCAAATGCATAAATAGTATTTCAAATGACAATTTACATAAGGCAAAAATAGCATACACTTCACAAAACCACTGGTCAAACCAAAGTATAGCTGCACAGAACCTCTCCCTATCACCTCTATTCACAGCACTGTCAACTATCAGAGGTGCTACACTTCCACTAGAGCACAGCACATTGCTTGTTTTTTAATTTCTGAGAACAGGCTCCTGAGGCATAATACTGCAATTCTTCTTTGGCTTGGCTAGGTCTTCAGTGGTCTCTGATGGGAATAAATGGGTTTATAGCATTCTCAATGTGTCACTACACATCCTTACAGTCTACTTACCAAGAATCTCATTGCAAATATGTGAATAAAGAAGCACAAGAGGGAATAAATTCACGCTGACCTAGGGACTGTGTGCTGGGCATGGAACTAAACGGTACCAGGTATGTTATCCTAGGATCAGATATTATCCTATTTAATATCCTATCCTAGGATCAGATATTATATAGAAGGAAAAAATACCCCAAATATCTAAACCAAACTTGAGAAAGAACAAAGGTAGAGGCACCACACTTTCTGATTTCCAATTATATTGTAGAGTTATAATAATCAAAATACCATGGGATTGGCATAAATACAGACACATAGGTCATTGGAACACAATAGAGAGCCCAGAAACAAATCCACACGTTTACAGTCAATTAATTTAAGACTAGGGAGCCAAGACTATACAATGGGGAAATAATGGTCCCTTCAATAAATGGTGATGGGAAAACTGACAGCCACAGGTGAAAGAAAGAAACTGGACTACTATCTTACACCATACACAAAAATCAATCAACAAAATGAAAAGACAATGGACTGAATGGAAGAAAACATATGCAAATAATATATCTGATAACAGATTAATATCCAAAATATGTATAAAAAAACTTACCACTCAATAGCAAAAACAAAAACAAAACAAAAAAACATACACACACAAAACCACAACAATCTGATTAAAAAATGGACAGGTAACCGAACAGACAGTTTTCCGAAGAAGACATAAAGATGGCCAACAAGTACATGAAAAGATGTTCAACATTACTAATCCTTGGGGAAATGTAAATCAAAATTTCCATGAGATATCACCTCATATCTGTCAGAATGGCTAACATCAAAAAGACAAGAAATAACAAGTGTTTGTGAGGATGTGGAGAAAGAATGCTTGTGTCCTGTTGGCAGAAATGTAAATTTGTGCACCCATTGGAGGAAATAGTATGGAGTTTCTTAAAAAAAATTAAAAATGATCTAGCAGTTCAATTTCTGGGAAATTGAAATTTAATTATCCAAATTAAATTATCCAAAAGAAACAACACCAACTCAGAAATATGTCTGCATACCCAGGTTCATTGTGGCATTATACATGATAGGTAAGACATGGAAGCAAGTAAATGTCTATCAGTGAATGATGGATATATAGATAACGAAAATGTGACACACATAGGCGCGCACACACACACACAATGGGATATTCAACCATAGAAAAAGAAGAAAATCTTGCCATTTGTGACAACACAGATGAACTTTGAAGGAATTAGCTAAGTGAAAAAATCCAGAGAAAGAAATATGGTATGATCTCACTTATATGTAGAATCCTAAAAAAAACAAAACCTTCCCCCAAACCCAAACTTATAGATACAGAGAATAGACTGGTGGTTGCCAGAGGCAGGGGGTAGGGAGTGAGTGGGCAAAATAAAGATGGTTATGAAATGAAAGTTCCAGTTATACAATTAGTCATGGCTCAGTAATATATAGTATGGAGACTACAGTTAATACTTTATAATTTATTTGAAAGCTAAGAGAGTAGATCTTAAAAGTTCTCATCACAAGAAAAATAATCTATTGATGTATTGATGGCAATGGATGTTAGCTAGACTTACAGTGATCATTTTGCAATATATACAAATATTTAATCAGTATGCTATATACTTGAAACTGATACAATGTATGTTAATTATATATCAACAATACAAAAATATATCCATCAAAAATATTGAATATAAGTTTCAAAATATGTAACCTCACTCCCAGGTCACACAGATGGTGAGAAGAGCTAGAGGGTAATTCAAATGCAGATCTGTCTGACCCCAAACTGTTGCCTCTTTTATTCTATCATACTGCTTCTCATGGACCCTATTTTCAGGGAGTCCATATGATAGATGGGTAGGAAGATTATCAAATACACAAGATGCATGACAACTATACTTCCATTAAAAATAATAAAAAGGGTACCTGGGTGGCTTAGTCAGTTAAGCCTCAATTCTTAATTTTGGCTCAGGTCATGATTTCAGGGTTGTGAGATAGAGCTCCTTGTTCAGTGGAGAGTCTGCTTCTCTCTCTCCCCCCTCACTTGTGCTCACTCTCTAAAATAAACAAAATCAGAAAGAAAGAAAGAAAGAAAAAAAGAAAGAAAGAAAGAAAGAAAAGAAGAAGAAAGAAGAAGAAAGAAAGAAAGAAAGAAAGAAAGAAAGAAAGAAAGAAAGAAAGAAAGAAAGAAAGAAAGAAAAGAAAGAAGGAAGGAAGGAAGGAAGGAAGGAAGGAAGGAAGGAAGGAAAGAAGGAAGGAAGGAAGGAAGGAAAGAAGGAAGGAAGGGGCACCTGGGTGACTCAGTTGGTTAAGCATCTGACTCTTGATTTCAGGTCTGGTCATTATCTCAGGGTTGTGAGGCTGAGCCTGATGTTGGGCTTTGTGCCCAGTGGGGTGTCTGCTTGAGGTTCTCTCTCTACCTCCCTCCATCTAAAATAAACAAACAAATCTTTAATATAAAGAAATTATGATAAATACACAAGATTCCTTATAATTATGTGCTACCTGAGAGTTACAGATGTTTACTACTGCAGGGATTTGGGGAGGAAGAAGTCGCTGTGCACAAGGGTAGCCTCAGAAAGCTTCCTGGTTGAGGCAAAGATTGATATGGAATCAGAGAGAAATCAGGATGAGGGGGATAGATTGGTGGATGGAAGGCTGCAGAGCATGCATAGCTTTAATTATTCTTCCCTTCATTCAACAAATTTACTGAAAGCTCACTATGTATAAAACACTGGCTAAGTGATATGCAAGACTCATAACAAGTAAGCCTAGATAGGCTGCCCTGCCTACCCATGCACGTGTTGCTCCTTTGGCCTACCGTATTCTAGGATTGACGACCTGCTGAATCCCTCACTACTCAAGATCCAGCCTAGGCATCTTCTCCTGTATGAGCCATTTATCTTAGGGTATGTCTGTGAGCCATTAATCCAGATTATCTGGATTTGAAACTTGGCTCTACTAGTCAGTAGATAGGTGAGTCTTAGACAAATGACTTCTCTGAGATCCGGACTCCATATTTATGGAATGAAGATACATACCATGTAATATTATGATGAGGATTAATTTAGTTAATTTGCATAAAGAAATTGGCACAGTACCTGAAAGCTTTCTGGGTCAACAAATATCTAGAATCACAATGGTGACGATGATGCAGGAGCAAGAGGGGTAAAAGAAGACAGAAAAAGAAAGTGCTTCCCCCTGACAACTCCACACTCCCCAACATAGTGGACTACACCATTTTTGGATCACCATCATCCAAGGCACAGACAACTTACAGTGCTGCCCTCCTATCTCCCCCCACCCTCAGATCATGGGTTTCTTGAGGGCAAAAACAATTATGTACATAGCAGAATTCCTGCTGTTTGGCATCAGTTAGGCCATCAACAAATATAGAAAAGAATGTTGATGAATTCATGGAATTCCCATCAGTTTGCTGTTGTCTGTGGTGCCCAAAAGGAAACAAAGGAGACAAACGGCCTCTTTGAAGAAGACAGAATTTTTTAATATGCTGAAAAATCCTTCTGCTAGAGCAAAGTAAAATTGTCAGAGAAACAGGAGGAAGAAAGGGAACTAATATCTGTTGGTTACCTGGCATGGGCTAACCACTATGTTAGGTAGGCAAACATTAATTTTATTAACACTACATAGAGATTTCATTCACTAATGCTTATTATGCAGCTGATGATCGTAAAAGATAATGATAATTACACTAAAATACAAGTGATTTATTAAATGTACCAATTGTCTGAATTATGCTAAGCAACTTGTTAGTTTTCTAGTTTTATTATATTTAATTCTTGATGTTGACAATTTTTGTGATAGGTATTATAATGTATGCTTTATAAAAGAGGGGAGATCACTGAGGTTAAATGACTTGACCACAAATAGCTTGGCAGAGGCAGAGCCAGTTCTAACCAAATCGTTTTTATTTTATTTTACCTTTTTATTTTATTTTATTTATTTTATTTTATTTTATTTTATTTTATTTTATTTTTGTTTTATTTTATTTTATTTTATTTTTGTTTTATTTTATTTTATTTTATTTTATTTTATTTTATTTTATTTTATTTTATTTTATTTTTTTAACCAAATTTTAAGTCGATGAAGTAGGAGCTATACTACTACTAGGCATCAGGACCAACTGGATTACATCACTAAAAATTGGGTCAAACACATTCCCAGAAAAGTCAGAAGTGACCAGTGTGTTGCTGAACTGATTTCCTGTTTTGTCACCTTTAGGGTTATTGTAATTTCGTATAAAGGAGAAATAAGTGATGAGCACTGAAAGGGATCTGTAAGAATAGCCATTGCTGAGGGGAGAACAAAGGCGTTCCTGGGTAGTGCTGTAAACATTAGGAGGCACAATGAACCTCCACGCCTCCAACTGTAGGCAGTAACTGACCAAAGGCTCTGGCTGCTATTCTTTCATATTCGTGTCGGATTTGTGCCAAGTCTACACCTCCCACAGGCTTCTCCAGCGCAAAGACTGAGCACTGCAGGGATACTAAGATGGACCAGCTCCTGGGGGATGCAGTCTCCTCCAAACGGACTTTGGCTTGAGGGCTCCCCACTGGCTTTGCTGGACCTGACTCACATCACATAGAAGTCTAGGATGTTTTTCTCAGACCTTCTCTCCCTCCCTTGTTCACTTGGGGTCACACACTTGCCTTGCTATCTGTTTGGTTTCCAGCCCTCCCTGTTGACCAAATTATCTTCTTTCACACAGGCATCCCCCCTAATAGCATTCTTGCATATTCAATCTGGTTTTAGGGTCTGCTTCTTAGAGGACCCAGATGAATGCAATGGAAAACAGCCATGTCTCAGCAAACTACCTAACAGACAAGTTGAATTCTGACAATAATCTTTATAGAAAATGAGAAAATAATTGTAAAGCTTTAAAAAAGCACTTGTGGGATGCCTGGGTAGCTCAGTGGTTGAGTGTCTGCCTTCAGCTTAGGGCGTGATCCTGGAGTCCCAGGATTGAGGCCCACATTGGGCTCCCTGTGGGGAGCCTGCTTCTCCCTCAGCCTGTGTCTCTGCCTCTCTCTCTCTCTCTCTGTCTCTCATGAATAAATAAATAAAATCTTAAAAATATATATATATATAAAAGTACTGGTATGAGGCATCAGCTTTCTTAAAATATTACATACAAAGAGATATTAAAATGTATTAGGTGTTTTGCATTTGGGATCTTGTTTATTCCTGATCACAAACCTACAGTATAACATTAACATCTTCAATTATTGTCTAAATGAGGAATTTGAAGCTCCAAAAATTTACAGAGCATCCTTCAGGTTATACAACAATTTGGTGCTGAGCTTAGGCTCCAGTCTAGCTGGTGTGACTCTCAAAGTGTTCACAGGATGTGCTTTTCGAACACTAAAACCCAATATATTCAGCATTAGTTGTGGCTCATGTCACTTAATATCTTCTTAGATTTTCTATTTATCATAAAATACAATGTGATCTAGATGCTGTTAAATGATTTCAGAGAATGGACACATGCATATACCCAGTAAAGGCCCAGAAGTAAGTGTTCAATAGTGGTTAGTTGAATTAAATTGAAAATTGATACACATGGAAGACTTATGACGTTTACCAAGAATCTAATAACCTAAGAGCTATGCAAATTTGAATGGATTTGTTTAGGCTTTCAACTTTAAAATATCATGTTTGTTTTTTAAAAGGAAAAATAGATACACACACCACAAAATGAATAAACATGAGATACTGGTAAATAGTGGAAGCTGAGAACAGAAGGCTTTATAAACCTACAGACCTAACATTTGTACAGCATGCTGCAGCTTGCTGGGTACTTTCACACTTAGCGCCACATATAATTTTTTTTTTATAATTTTGGCAACAACCCTCAGATGGAGGCATGATCAACCCTACTAGAGAGGGGATAAATGAGGTTCATAGAAGAAAATAAATATGCAAGGGTTCTAGTAGGAAGGGTTCCTGGCTAACAGTGAAGGAGATGAATATGTTTAGCTAGCACAGGTGAAGTTACTGGCCTAAAGGCCTACATGCAAGCATTTCCCCATGCAGATTATCACAGGTGGGCCTTTCAAGAGTGCATTTCTATGTAGGGCACAGGAAAGCAGAATTTGTGGATGCACAGCTTTGAGAGCACTGGTTGACAACACTCTTTGAAGAAATATAGGGATGGGGCAATCATGGGTTACTCTCAAATGGCACTGTGGCCAAAGAAGATCAACAGTAGAGAGAGATGCAGACTGGATGAGGAAGAATGTGCCAAATGCCACGTGGTGACTAGCCAACAGGTGAATTTTTGGGCACACATGACACCCCTTCAACTGAGGACTTTAAGATATAACTGGGCCAGCTTTTACAGTGGGATGGATTTCCTCTGGATACAGGTTTGGACAAGAGCCAGTACAATTTGGAGTTTTACTGTAATCTGAGTCTCCTTCCTTCCCCTTTCTATAGACTAAGAAAATTCAATTCCAGTTTCACAACTGTATTTGGTATTTTGGGGAGGCACCTTGGTTATAGAAGAAGAGCCCTAGACTACAAGTCAGACAGTAGCCTTCTACCACTAGCACCGCTGTTAACTAGTTATATGACCTTGAGCAAATTACTGCTGCTCTCTGATCCTCAAAAGACAGGGTTGGACTGGAACTAAAACGCCTTCAGGAGTGTGAAGGTCATGAACGTGTTTTATGTGACAATAGGAAGCAGTGGGGCCTTAGTGAACCAAAGAGTAGTAGGGAGCCTACCTACAGGGCTCAAATACAAAATTTTTAAAACTCAGTGCTGGGGGAAAAAAAAGTGTGCAGTCCAACTTTGATCTGCAGGCCACCAATCTATAACTTCTAGACTGAATATGTGCTAAAGTTTGATCACTTCACAGATGGAAATTAACAACACTGATTTCCTTGTAACAAAAACTAGTAATTATTGAGTATTTACTACTTATGGTGACTACAGTCTTCATGGTAGACAATTTTTTCCCCTATTTTTTGCTCTTGCTCACTGAGATGCAACAGGGCAAGTGTTCCGCAGGCAGTGAACTCGGGGTAATAGAGATTATTCACAAGTAATAATGAGTTAGAGTATAGATTTCTGAGATTATAAGTAGACTTTTGCTAACAGCAGAACCAAAAAGACAAAAGAAACAAAAGAAAATCATGAGCCTGGTGGGCTTAGAGTATAGCTTCTCCTATGAACCACAAAAAAAAAAAAAAAAAAAAAAAAAAGGGTACCTGTAGGTGGTAAGGGAAGACTGGAAGGCAGATGATAGGAACTTAGATGCTCTCAGAGACTGATGAACACAGTCATAGAAATTCCGGGTAAGCGGGGCTCCTGGGTGGTTCAGTCAGTTAAATGTCTGCCTTTGGCTCAGGTCATGATCTCAGGGTCTTGGAATTGACCCCTCAAGTCAGGCTCCCTGCTCAGTGGGGACTCTGCTTCTCCCTCTCCCTCTGCTTCTCCCCCCACACATTCTCTC
Organism: Vulpes vulpes; assembly: GCF_048418805.1. Classification (NCBI taxonomy): domain Eukaryota; kingdom Metazoa; phylum Chordata; class Mammalia; order Carnivora; family Canidae; genus Vulpes; species Vulpes vulpes. The sequence continues at coordinate 30,973,487 of NC_132790.1, forward strand.
ACTTGCTCTCTCTCTCTCTCTCTCAAATAAATAAATGAAATCTTAAAAAAGAAAAATTCCAGATAAGCTTCCAGGATGTTCTGGAGTGGATGCTATTGCAATTGTCTTCCTGGTGTGTGCCAGGAGAATGGATGAATGTCTATGTCCCACACTGTACATGAGCAATAGACTAGCACAGGTTGAGGATGGGGTTTAGTCAGATGGGCTCCATGGCAGACTTAGAGTCCTGGGACCTTGGTGTGGTGTAGGGAAAGCTAGTCCCAATTCTCTAAACATCCAGTGGAGGAGAGCAGGATGAACAGAGAAAGCTAACATGCTAAGAGGGCTGGATTGGACGATTACTGTTATCAGAAAGAGGAGGATACAAAATTGGAAGAGCTGCAACTAGAGGCCATGGTGAGGCCTGAGCAGAAGTAGGAGCTTCCAGCACTCCTGGCCCTGATGTAGTGTGAGGATCTTCTCATGGTAGTTCCCTTCACTGATCTCACAGGGCCTTTTACTGATCTGAAAGAGAACTATACAGGAGGTAGATAAACACTGATTGAGCCCTAAAGGTCAGTTACTGGGCCAGCTGTTAAGAGCAAAAGGTGAATATGTCATGATCCTGTGTTTAAGCCAGGGTGTAGCAAGAGACATGTGTGAAGAGAGAAAGGGGAGGAGTTCAGCAAGTACGTCAAAGAGGGAAAGGCATTCTAGGTAGAGGACAATGAACACTACTGAGCATGAAATCATGCAGCTCCTGACAGCTTGTGCTGCAAGTAGGTGGGTGATGGATCACTTGTATGTGATGAGCAGAGGAGACAAGATGGGTGAATCTGGGAGAGGCTTATGACTGAGGGAACCTAAGGAACAACAAGTGAAAATGCAAACACAAGTTCCCTGGAAGGGAACTTACCACCATGTTAGGAGGAATAAGGGAAATGAGGCTCTTTTCCTCTGGGACTAAATTATCCCATGAGAGCCATTTAAACTAGAATTATACCTGGAACATAGTAGGTGTTCAATAAATATTGATTAAGTGAATGAATTTCTGAAAGAAAGAAAAGGCTTTCTAATCCTGGAAAAAAAAAAAAAAGGCTCAAAGACAGATTCAGATACCAAGGCAGGTATTCAGTCCACCAGACTAATTGCTAAAGGCTAGGCTGGGGTTGGTTCACGCAACCTCTTTACTGCTCCTATGTGCTGAATTCCTTGAGCCTGGGGTTAGGAGGTGGCAGGAGGAAGTGGATGGGGTACGGGAGGGGCCTGGGAAGCTGCAGGGACCATAGACATCATTGCTTCTGCCACTTGGCCTGGGGCCAGCCTTGCTAATTATCCACGTGGATGGAGATGATGGAAATAAGCAGGCCCTCTATACCAGCTGCTCCCAAACAGCCTGCAGGTATAGCCCAAGTGGCAGTAAACAGTCTGTCAAAACATCACTCTCTACGGACACCCACCCTCCCGCCAAGCCAACATACTGGCCTGCAACAAATTGTACACACCTGAGCAGAGTGAAAAGCCTGGCTGAATTTCCCGGAGGATCAGCACATATGTCTTGCTTTTTCTTCCATCAACTAAGAAAATGGTTTAGCCAAAAAAGATAGAAAAAAAAAAAGCCCCACAAATGTCCTTAAGGAATGTCTCATTAATTCTCAGGTCTCCTGAGCGCACATCTTCCCCAGGAGCAGCAGGGAATCAAAAGAAAGGCAGGACTGGTTCACAGATGAGAAACAGCAAATCTAAGACAACTGATTAAGTGGAGAATTAAATGTTTATTATAATTGGTGTCTCTAAGTAGGCTGTCCAGTAATTGTTTAAAAAAAAACATGCACAGACACAGCTGCAAATCTCTTTTTTAGGCAGAACAAGGAGATATTATTAATTTGTGTGGTCATTGTAATAGAGTTTAATGAATTTTCTGGTTGAATAATCTTTGGGAAACTATATTGCCAATTAAATAAATACCAACTAAATAAGCACAAACAAGTGAAAAATAAGGAGGCTAGAGAGAAAATATTCCTCAAGACCTTTATCATCTGGTCCCACTTGCTTCTCTCAGAGACACATCTGTATCTTAGAATATGCACCCTGCTGTGCTCCCTCTCCCTAGGATGGGTTTGTTGGAGGAATCCTGTTATATGAAGTCCTGATCTTTGGCTGTTCCTCATGGTCCTGTTTATGAGCCATTTTGTGGGTGATGTATTCCCTGCTTTGTCCTGATTACTGGCTTCTTTTTATTCATTTCCCTAACACTCCATTTTTTGGCATTTATCATATTGTATAGTTATTAGTTGTTAATGTGCCGGTCTCCCCTGTTTGCCTATTGATTTTTCATGGGCAATGATTATTTTTCCTTTATTTGTGTACTTCCAGTGTCTAACATAATACCCAGCACACAGTAGGTTCTTAATAGGTACTAGAAGGACTCCCATCCTCAGTCATTCAGTCTTTCCTAATTCAACTATTAAGCACTGAATGTCTACTGTTCATTCAAGTGCTCAAAGACAAAGGTGCATGTGGTTTTCCCTTATTCAATATGACCTTCTGCTCTTTCCTGCAAAGTCCATCCATCAAACAAGGTTCACCTTAAGTGTAACCTCTAGAATCTCTTCTCCGATCACTCCCATTCTCGTTTTTCTGAATCAGTGAACCTCCACAGTTCTTTTTTAATACTCTTTGCCATCTAATCTATGCTTACCACCTCTTTGCTTTTATATGGAGGCATGAAAGAGGGACTGGCAAAAAAAAAAAAATCACACATCTAAGGGTTTTAATATTAGATTTGTTGTGATCATTAAAAATTACATCTGAGCACGTTTTTTTTTTTTTTAAAGATTTTACTTATTTATTCATGAGAGACACAGATAAAGAGAGGCAGAGACACAGGCAGAGGGAGAAGCAGGCCCCATGCAGGGAGCCTGATGTGGGACTCCATCCCGGGTCTCCAGGATCAGGTCCCGGGCTGAAGGCGGCGCTAAACCACGGAGTCACCCAGGTTGCCCAACATCTGAGCTATTCTACCAAATGCTACTTGTGTTAGCTTGTCAGGGCTTAAACAACTAAAAAGTATTTTCTCATAGTTCTAGAAACTAGAAGCCTAAGATCAAGATGTCAGCAGGTTTGGTTTCTCCTGAGGCTCCTTTCCTTGCTTGCCAATGGCCACCTTCTTGCTGCGTACACAAATGACCCTTCTTCTGTGTGTGCACATCTCTAGTGTTTCCTGTATGTCCTGATATACTCTTCTTAAAAGGAACAGTCAGATCGGATTAGGGCTCATTCCAATGACCTCACTTTAATTTAGCTTCTTCTTTAAGGTCACTATCTCCAAATATAGCCAACATTTTGAGGTGCTGGTGGTTAGGGCTTCAACATATGAATGAGTGGGGGCACAATTCAGTCCATAATACTATTAATTTCCAATTCAATGCTTAGACCTGGAACTGCCAACTAGATGGAAAGCCCAAGCTCCTTGATACTAGGGAATTTACGTGTACTATAGCCATAGACACCAGGGCAAAATACAGACTGTCCATGGAAAGCCTGACACCTACCATCACCTCATCATGACTCAAAGCTATGAGGAGCCTGGGGAGGTACGGGCCTGTGGTAAATGGAACAAGGTTAGGATAGGGCCTCTAGTCAACACTATGGCAGAATGCTGCTCAAATAGAGGGGCTGGCTTGAGTAGGACTTAGGTCACTGCTTATTTCCGAAGAGGTTTGAAATTGTTGATGAAATACTGTTTGTGATAGAACTTGCATTCAGATAAATAGCATTGTGTCTAAAGAAATCACTGGATTGGGAGGAGGCAATTATAAAATTCCATGAACATTTATTTACGTGTTATTTCTTGAGCACAAACAAATCTAAAAAACAAAACCACCAGTTCCAGACTTTGGAATACCTATTATTTGCAATTTCCTTTGCTCAGTTAGGACTGGGGCAATGAGGGTCAACCTGGGGAGATAGAGAGTTGAATCAGACATGGTTCACAGGAGGTAACTGTCTAGTAGAACAAATAAAGCATGTTCATAAATTACATCAAATGACATAATCCCCGAAAGTCCTTTATGAAGAGTAGAGTGCTACATAAAGGTAAATTTTTCTCATAAATCAGTGTATCAGAGTACTCAGTGATCCTGGTGAGGCAAAGACAAAGTGCAATGGGAGATGAGAAGATGACTTCATCCCTATTAGCATCTTGCATAGTGTTGTGCCAGAGTAGACACAATAAATTTACACTGACAGGCACCATTAAGCCTAGAAAAGTCTTTTTCTTTCCCCTTCCCCCTTCCTGGACTCTAAGGTGAAGATCAGGCTTCTTTCCTTCATGTTTTCCCTTCTCTTCTTTTAGATGACAACCACAACATAATGCCAGCCACATCACAAAGTAATAAAATAAACTGGGTCAAATCCCAGTTCTACCACTTTCCAGTTACACAACAGAAGCATCACTAACCATGGTTCTGGGTTTCAATTTCCTCAGCTATGAATGAAGTTACTATTTTTGACCTCATATTTTTTCATGGGTAGACAAAATCCAACCACTGTATGAATAGCACAGAACACAGTGCATCGTACAAAGTATATTATTCCTATTGTTTTTCTCTCCTAGTTTTCAGGACAATTTCTGGATGCAGGTGTGATATAGAACCCTTAGTAAATTACACATTCATTTTCACCCTCTATTTTCACCCTCTCCATTAATTTAACTCTGTTATATTAGATAAAATATATTAGTGCAGGGTAACAAAGTCAGGAAAAAGTGCAGTATTCTTTCACTTGCCTTGAGTTCAATGAACTGTGTGTGCACATGGAAGCCAGGTGTTGTTGAGCATGGTTTACCACTCAATGAACTCTTGCTCCCCAAAGAGTCATCTTTGTTGCAGAGTATAACATTCAGAGACTGGGCCAGTTGGTGGATACTCCCGCTGTACGGTACTGGAGTGTTGGTCCAGAAGAAGAGATTTTTTTTTTAATCCAATTTTACTATATTCCTTTGAGTGTTACCTTATCTATAATGTGCACATACCAAGTGAACTAACAACATGATGTGGCTGTAAGGATTGAATTAAAAAATGTTTTGTCATGATTATACTTGACATTATTAATCACCCAATGGTTTGGACACTGATAGCATAAAAAGAAAAATTGAGGGATCCCTGGGTGGCTCAGCGGTTTAGCACCTGCCTTCAGCTCAGGATGTGATCCTGGAGACCCGGGATCGAGTCCCACGTCGGGCTCCCTGCATGGAGCCTGCTTCTCTCTCTACCTATGTTTCTGTCTCTGCCTCTCTCTCTGTGTCTCTCATGAATACATAAATAAAATCTTAACAAAAAAAGAAAAATTGAGTTCCAAGGGTACTGGCTCAATAAGCACCTTTAACATAACAACAACAAACAATAGCAGCAATGATTTTATCCAGAAACATCATTTTTGCTCCCACTTCAGATTTAGTAATTATTTAGAGAAAGATATTGGCTTGAAGTATAATTTCTTGTGCCAACTTAATATTTTGGTAACTTGACATAAAGTTTAAAAAACAGATTGTATCAGAGGAAACAATTTCAGATTACTGTTAAGTTAGCTTATAATAGGTCACTTGGAAATAGCAATGATTCTTGTGTTAGACTCTCTTATTCCCTCTATTCATTCATATGTTTCAGAAACATGTAGGGAAAGAGGTAGCAAAGATTACTGAATTGATAGATGTTTAAAAAGTATCTTTTCAGGGATCCCTGGGCCGCTCAGTGGTTTGGTGCCTGCCTTCTGCCCAGGGCATGAATCCGGAGACCCAGGATCGAGTCCCACATCGGGCTTCCTGCATGGAGCCTGCTTCTCCCTCTGCCTGTGTCTCTGCCTCTCTCTCTCTCTCTCTCTCTCTCTCTCTCTGTGTGTGTGTGTGTCTCATGAATAAATAAATAAAATCTTAAAAAAAATAAATCAAAATAAAAAGTATCTTTTCATTTATTCATTTATTCAGTTAATTATTTAGTTCTTGCTATGGGCCATACATTCTCTAAAGTACTAGTGAAACGGTGGTGAATAAAGCAGTTATAATCTTTGCTTTTATACAGCTTATGGTCTATTGCATCCTACAGGGGTGATAGACATTACATAAATGCAAGCAAAAAATTTAAGCATATTAAAAAATAAAAGAAACAAGGAGTGCGACAGATAATAATAATGTAGGTGTGTGTGGAGGGGGGATCGACTTTAAAAAATGATCAAAGTTCCTTGAGGAAGTCACATTTAAACCAAATTCTGAATGAAGTTTACTAATAGAGTGTCACACTCTTCACTTTCCAGGTGAAGTGAGAAGCCAAATTCTTGTCAATAGAATTCCATTCAGATATTTCCTGATAAATTCTTCTATAATTTTTTACAGACTCTGCACTGTAAACACTGAGTCAAATTAAAAGTATATCAATCACCTTAGCTAATAAAACAAACATACTTCCAGTAAAGTGGCAGGTGATATTTTCTGAAATCTCTAAAAATACTAGACACTGGATTAATAACAAACAAGTTTTAGTTTATAGCCAAGCTCACTGGCACTTGCATTCTCCATTACATATGCACATAAGAGAATCTCCAGAGATCACAAATAGAGAGGAGATAAACCTTAGTTCTAAATAAGTATTGAGTGGTTGGCTTGGGGGCATTTGCCAAAACCAGCTGCCTAGAGTTTGAGTTTTAATGGTTTTAGACCCACAGAGGATGAAGAATTAAAACTAAGAACTCCTACATATAGCTGAGAACCTCAAAGGCTATAGCCACATTAAAAGATGCTGTGGGGGAAAAACCTGCCAGAAAAGGAAAATCACAAGAACAATTGTTTGTTTATTGGCATTAACTCTATAGGCAGAGGAAATATATATCAGTGGGAATTTATAACTATAGACCATACCTCCAGCAGGTTTGGAGTTTGAAACTACATTATGTGTTTTGTGAAATCTCAAATATAAAATGTATTAAAAGTAATCTTGGGTTTACGGTGCCTGAGAGTTCTTGGTAGTGGTATAAACACAAATTCCCCTTAGAGAAATTAAGCCACCAAGATGGAGGAAAACACAAATAACAGAATGAGGTACCAGAGACTCATGTTTTGTGATTTATTATACAAAATGTATGGGAATTTAAAATTATTCCAAATTAAAATATGAGATAGAAACTTGAAACTGAAATATGATTATCAAAAGTAACTCAAGGTATTTGAAAAGAACTTACAGAGCAGCCAATTGTGAAAAAGTTGTCACTTAAAAATATACACACTCACAGGGCACCTGGTGGTTCAGTTGCTTAAGCATCTGACTCAATTTCAGCTCAGGTCATGATCTCAGGATTGTGAGATCAAGCCCTACATCAGGTTCCATATCTACAAGAGTTTGTTTGTCCTTCTCTCTTTGTCTCCACACCCCATCACATCCTCTCTCTCAAATAAATAAAATATTTTTAAAAATATACACACTCCTCCTCCCAAATGCCTTCCATATTTAGTAAAGAGCAGAGTAGAAATAACGAAAGAACTAGAGAATTTTAAGAGATGTCTGAAGAAATTATACAGACTACAACATGAATGAAAACTAAAATGAAAAAGTTGAGAGACATGGACAATAGAATGAGGACTAAAATATTTAATAGGAGATTTAGAAGGGAATTTCAAAAGGGCAATATAATATTATTTTACAGGTGAGAATGTTCTAAAACTAGCTAAAAATATATCCTTCAAATAAAAAAACAAAGAGATCCCAAGTGATGAATAAAAACAAATACTCAAATGTATCATGGAGAAAATGTAGGACATTAAAGACCAAGAGAGGATCTTGAAAGTAGAGAGGGAAAAATAAAAGAGTGTAAAAATAAAAAGATTAAGAATGGATTTAGGAACAACAATGAAAGCCAGAAGACAGGAGATGATCACGGCATTGAGAAAAAACAGCGCTCAACCTAGAATTGTGTAATCAACAAAACTCTTTAAAGGAAAAGAATTAAATAATGTTTTTCTTTGAGTAAGCAATAACAGAAAATCACCATGAATATATCCTCATTAGAGAAATTTAAGAATAATACAGAATATACCAAAAATAAGAGGTCAAACCTAGAGAAAATATTTGAGATGCAAGATATAAAGGTAAGCAAGTATATTATTATACCTGTGTGCAAAATAAATAAATAAATAAATAAATAAATAAATAAATAATTGTATGATATATCTTATTCAAAAAATTGCATAAGATAATAAAATATATAGCTTTAATGACTAAAAAAGATAAAACTAGAATACAAAATAACAATATGGGAGACAGGAAGTCTTTCTGGCAAATAGAAAAGTGAATGTTCGCATTAAAAGTAATCTAAAGTTTGTTTAAAAAAAATAAATAAAGTTTGTTTTAGAGGAAGATAAAAATATTGAGTACAAGAAATATTTAACAGTAGAAATAGGGTATAAAACTGCCAGAGCAGCAGAAGGAAAGACTAAATAAAAGATGACATTAATGGAGAATAAAATCATTAAAAGCATCAAAATAATAATAAAGTGATATAAAGAAATGAAAATATATCAGTAATCACAATAAATACTTGTCAGTGTAAACTCACAAAAATGAAACTCAGCCATATGACACTATCAAAGACACATCTAAAATATTAAGAGGACTGATACTAGCATCACGGTGGCCCCTGTGTTCTCTTTTCTAATTCAATATCTACTGCTCATAAAAAGTACTTCTATGGGACTTGTACGAACCAGTACCATTTGCCAAGGGTCTTGGGAGGAGACTTACCCACCTGTACCATGGGCAAAAAGACTAACCTGGGGAAAGAGAGAATAGTGAGGCAAGTGCCTTACTACTCTTTTACTGATAAGTAAAGTAAGTAGATATACCCTGCTATAACAAAACTTATAATAAAACTAAAACATGTTTTGTCACCCTTTCTAATTTTTCTACTCATTTACCCCCCTTTCCCTTATAATCCTTTTCACTATTTCTTATATTCCCTGTATGAGTGAAACCATATGATGATTGTCCTTCTCCGACTGACATGAGAGACTCCTAACTCTGGGAAACAAACAAAGGGTAGTGGAAGGGGAAGCGGGAGGGGGGATGGCGTAAATGGGTGACAGACACCAAAGAGGGCACTTGATGGGATGAGCATTAGATGTTATACCATATGTTGGCAAATCGAACTTCAATTAAAAAATTTTAAAAATAAAAATAACTAAAACTAAAACAACAAAGGCAATGGAAATGGTGCAGAAAATCAAACAGACCAATGGAATAAAATAGTCCCCAGAGTTATACTTGAAAACTGCGAAACTATGAAATTGGATCTCTAGTTAATCTGCAGTATAAAAGTCAACCGCAGAAAGAAAAATGAAAAGATCTTAAACCTCATTGGTAAACTCAAAGAGGAAAATTAAAACTACTTTGGAATATAATATTACATCTTTAAGATGGGTTGAAATTAAAAAGTCTGACAGTATCAAGAGTTGGTCAACATATGGTGTAACAAGAACTCATACACAGCAATTAAACACTGAAAGATATACCCTAGACTGAGGAACCCTCACTGGTTTACACAAAGTCACATATAAGAGTGTTCAGTAGTTAAAACAAAGAAATGAAAAGTAGAACTTAAAAACACTAGAAAAAGCCATCAGCAACTTAAATGACCATTAAAAGAATGATATAGCATATTTAATGAACATACTACACAACAATAAAATGGCATATGAATGGACTACACCTAAAATCATGAACGTGACTATAACTGTTGTATTGACATGTAAGCTGCAATAGAATATTATGTAATTAAAATATATGTGTAAACATTTTTAAGGAACACATGGGCTTCTACAGACAAATTATTAGAATAACAGAGTTAGTAATGTTTCTGGATATAAGATCAATGTGTACATGCCAAATTCATTCCTATATAACAACAACAAAGACTTAAACACGGTAAAGTACCATTTTCTACTAGCTATAATACACGAAGTATGAACATATATACACACGTATGGTAATCACATTCAAAGATGAAGGAGTATTTCCAACATCAAACACAGGATAGTGCTTTCCTTTGAAAGGGAGGGTAGGAAATGCTAGCAGGGAAGGAAAGATAGGACTTCAACCAGACTAGTAAAGTTTGCTTTTTATTTATTTAAGGGAATGGTGTGTTTTATTGTTCACTATATAGATTTATATAGATATTTATATCTTTAATAGCATATAGCACATTTTTTTAAAATCTGAAAAGATCTGACTCCAAGTTTAAGGCAGGAGACAAGGAAAACCCATCTTAATTCCCTACTTAGGTTCTCCGAGAAGGCCAGAGGAGGAGGCAAAATAATGGAATTCAGGTACACTCTGGGAGAGAAAACCAACATCATAGGCTCTTCGTGATTACATCTTTATTCACAGGATCCTTTATTCACAGGATTCCCTAGATTTTCCTTTAGGAAATCTTTCCAGGTTGGAAGCAAACTTCCCTTTCTTTGAATTATTTTATAGTGCCCTGTCACCTTTTATATTCTGTAACTTCTCATCATGGATTACATTATTTGTGCACATGCCTCTTCTCTGCTTCTCTCCCTCAGCACATAGACTGTATTTCCTAACACACACTGTAATAGGTGCTCAGGAAACATGAGCTGAAAGAGGGCAGTGTGGTGTAGTGGGAAGCACATTGGCTACAGGGGTCACATAGACCTAAACTAGTAGCTCTAGTCCTATCAGCTGTGTTGTCCCATGGGCATGACTTGCCCTCTGTGAGCCTCACTTCCTCAACTGAGAAGTGGAGACAGTAAGAGCTAAAGTCTCAGGAGATTGTGATATGCGGATTAAATGTGCCAGTTGCAGTGTCTGACCCAAGGCAGGCACCCAGGAAATGCCAGTGCCCTCACCCCTTCATTCTTTTAGTCTAAAAGATCTCCAAGTCTCTCTAGAGATGAGAGTTTTATCAATGCCAAAGTTACAGAAGATGCAGGGTTACTGGTAATCACTCTGCACAGCGAGCCTAATTGCTATTGACTAAGCAGCCCTCTTACTTGGATAGTAATGAGGATTATAGATGATGATTTAATGCACTGAACAATCACACCTAGGAGCCAGGCAGAACTCTGCCAAGGGCTGATGTTCAGGAACTAGCAGAATTCAGTCTGTGAAAGTTCCCAAGGACCCTGGTTCATTTCGCTTGTCTCTGTTCCTCCAGTGCAGAAATCAAACATAGCCCTGGATCATAGGGCCAATTTCCTGCCTCTACAGTGTCATTCATTCTCAAAATAAACCTTAATTAATATGAAAAATAAACACAACTCTCTACCGTTCCCAACACACACAACAGCATTTTTTAAATCTGAAGGTTTTCCTATGTTAGACTGAAGATATAAAACTGTTTATCTTTTAAATCACACACTCCTGACTGAGGTAAACATGTTTTTTTTTTTTTTTTCTTGCTAGAGGGTTCCTCCAGGAATGTCACCTGATGTGGGCATTACATATTAATCAAACAGCGCAAGCTTGCCCCTTCCTCACAGGACAACTATCCAGTGATTTTACAATGTAGTCGGGCCCCCCTTGAGTTTTTTTTCTTCTCCAGGCAAAATATTCCTTTCTTTAAACCACTGTTCAAGATACAATTTTGTCTCTTAAGAATAGGCAATGAAAAGAATATATTTGAAGGTGGTTTGAAAAAATGAACAATATTGTAGATGAACTCGGAACAAAAACTCCTACAACAGGGTTATCACTTCTTTTATTATTTATACCAGACCTCTGTTAGTGAGGCCTAAGACTGTGTTAGAGTCTTTAGTGACACTGCTCCACTTCTGAATAAATACTAAGCCTGGCAGGAACTAAAATCCATAATTCTTTTCCCCTGGCCCACTGCTGAGATGTGCTGACTTCTCCTGTACTCACATGATTCATTACCTTGACAGGTATTTAAGTGTTCACTCTGTACCAGGTCCTGAGCTAGCTGCAGAAGATACTATCCACATGCAGCTCCAGCTTTCAAGATGTTCACAGTCTAGATGGGCAACAGGCAGTTAGATACAATATGGTATATTCCACTATCAGGACTTTAAGAGATTCCCAGAGGAATTGAACCCGAACTTGGGAAATCTGGTGAGGCTTCTCAGATGAAGTGATATCTAAGGATGAATGGGAATTAGCTGGGTCAGGAGGGTAGAGGAGCCAAAGCAGAGAGAGGCTGAGTTTCCTCACAGATAGTGGCCAGATTCTAAGGGTAGGTATCCCAAGAGAAACTCAATCTTGGAAATCTATTAGATGGGAAAGTCGCAATGGCCCACCCAGGTATAAGAAGTAATGTAGACTCTGATTCTTCATGGCTTATTGCCAATGTTCTGGAAGAAGAGGTATTTGAAAAATAGAATCTGCCACATAAGCAATGCACTATGTTTGAAGCCCAGAATATGAAAGGTTGGGAAAAGGCTAGAGATGGGGCTTCAACTTGTTAGATTTTTGTTTTTATTCCAATCCTCACATGCCATCAATTCATATCTGTCTCCATTACCTCTCCCTGGCACTGTGCTTTCTGCCAAGTTATTAGAGGCAACCTGGAGAAACAAGTCTTTAACATATTGGAAAACGTGTTACTACATTCGAGTAGTATAATATGTTAATCTGTTAAAGGTTACCAGCATGGAGGCAGGGGAGAATCAGTAAGCCTAGTGGAACATATATGTGATGTAGATTCCAAGGACACAGGTTAAAGTCCTGACTCTGGGATCTTAAAACTTCTAAAACTCCATTCCTTCACCTATAATATGGGCATAGTAAAAGTACTGCATTTACCATAAAGAAAAAATAAAATGAAGTGAAATATGTAAGCTATTAATAGGGATTTGCATTTCAGATTCACCATAAAAATGTAAACTCCATGAGGATGGGAATCTTATCTTTTTTATCCCGGGCTCCCCTGTACCTAGAACAAGGCTTAGCTCAAAGGAGAGGCTCAAACACTTGTCAAATGAATACCTATAAAATGAAACATTGATTGGATTACTTACTCAACTGTGCATTAGCCAAAAGGCCTAGTGTCTAGGGCTAAGGAAGAGTATGAGGCATTTCTCCAGGGAACAACAACAGGATGAGTTAAGAAGTGAGTTAAGGTAACAGATTCATCAAATTGGGCTCTCAGACATTGTGTGATCCAACTTTTTATAATCACACTTAAACACACACACACACACACACACACACACACACACACACACACACAACACCAGAAACATAAGAAAACCTGAAGTTCAGAAAAATAAGCCAGTCAGTTTGGGATCACAGGATATAGGAAACAGCAGAAGTGGAACTGAGTTCTGATTCCTCTATGTGCATGCCCCCGCTGTGTGTGTAGGTGTGTGGGTGTGTGTGGGGTGGTGTATTTTCTCTGTTATGCACTCCCACCATAGTTAGGATTCTGGAAGCTATTCAGCTCATTCTGGAGACCCACTGATTTAGCTGGTCCATGATCTAAAGATAGAAGTATAGTTGATAAGGAAATTTTTGTAAGGTAGAATCACATTTATTATTATATAAGAATCTTCTGATTTACATACACAACAGTCTTTTTGAATATTCATTGCCTTCTGCTACCTGGAGGCACTCCTCCAGTCCCCATCTGTGTCCCCTCTTTCAACGCAGTCCGCATTATTGTGGAGGCTGCCTACTCTGAGCAGAGGCTTGAGAAAACCTTCATATATGAGAAAGATCCTACAGCAGGTGTTAAAGAATATCAACACTTACCAGGGGCTTGATTCTCCACTGTGATGAGAATGTAAAGAATTGTGAGAAAAATACTTATCAGAGGGGTACAATAGCTACTTATTGGGGTTTTTTAAATTTTAATTTATTAATGTTTTTTATGTGTATATGTGGTTTTTTTTTTTGGGGGGGGGCTGAATGGAAGATTAAACAGTTGAGCATCTGCAACCACCTTAGAGGTAGCTAGTCTGAATCTCATTTGATAAGAAACTAAACTCAAAGAGTATTTCTACTGAACCAGAACTACAGGTTCTGTTTTTATAAGGGGGCTTCCTAGAGTGAAGGTTCTCAACCTTGGCTGCATGTTGGAATGATCCAAGGAACTAAAAAATATTGATTTAATTGATTTAGGGTAAGACCTGTGTACTGGGATTTTTAAAAGCTCTCCATTCCATTTGAATACACAGTATACGAATAATTTGTCCAGATCAGGGATTGACAAACATTTTCTATGAAAGATCAACCATTAGAAATTGTAGGTTTTGCAGGCTGTGTGGTTTATCCCAGCTACTCAACTTTGCTGTCAGTAGCACAAAAGCAGCCACAGGCGATATGCAAACAAATGAGCATGACTATGTTCTAATAAAACTTTATTCACAACGAACAGACTAGACTCTAATCTAGACTCTGAAACCATCAATCACAAAATGAAAGGATATACAATCAAAACCAGTGAAGTTTGGTGGAGGGAGGGTTGGGTTGGTTGGGGAGAATAATTAAAACTGAAACAATATTTCTTCTGACAGCTAATTTCTAAAAACATGCAAAACATAAAAATTCATTTTTTAAATTGAGAAGTTTATATTTTAAGAAAGGCTCACAGTAGCTAATATTAAGATTTTTAAACACTAGCACTTTCTGTTCAAATATTTTGTATAGATATGTAAACACACACCCACTTTTATAGCTGATATCTTGAGAACATATTATACGAAAGATTCACAGTCCACATCATATTTCTGCTCATGTATTTGGAGTAAATACTGGGGCGTGCATGCTCATAATCTGTTACCATCATTTCTTAGATTGTTACCTTTGACAAAAAGTTATATTTTGGGAGCAGCCAGGAGTTTTGTGTTCCTTGCTGGAAAGGGAATTGCTTTGATTTAAAAGTGTAATGCTGGGTTTTCCCATTTTTTTTAATTTTTAATTTTATCTATTTATTTTTTAAATAATTTTTTTAAATTTTTATTTATTTATGATAGTCACACACACACACACACACACACAGAGGCAGAGACACAGGCAGAGGGAGAAGCAGGCTCCACGCACCAGGAGGCGGATGTGGGATTCGATCCCGGGTCTCCAGGATCGCGCCCTGGGCCAAAGGCAGGCGCCAAACCGCTGAGCCACCCAGGGATCCCCCGGGTTTTCCCATTTATGTTTAGCTGTTGGCATGTCTCTTGGCTTGCCAGAACTGGGCTAAGCCTTGTATTTTTCTGCGGCAAAGTTGTGACATTGCCCAGTTTGTTCAGTTACAGACCCCAAGGTCCAGCCAGCTCTGATCAGGGTAGAGAGAACATAAAGAGAACCAGCAAGAGTGAAGGGAAGGCTGGAATATGTTGGGTTACCATGTGGTCCCATGAATGCAGGACAGCCAGGGAGAGCTAGGCATCCATGCATCCCTAGCCTGCCAGGTTTCCAGTATACCATGCATATCCTGATGGCCTGGTCTATACAGTGGAGTTTCTCCACAATATCATTTTGCTGCCACTGTTGCCTCTACTTCTGAGCTCCTCACTCTTGCATTGTATTTTGTCCCCACTTCTTAATGAGATTGGAACTGGGGTCTGGCACTAAAATCCAGTTTAGCTGTCTATGCCTGATAATGGTGATAATGATATTGACGGTTAATAATAACATTATCTGCCAGTACTTTGAGAGCTTCCTATGTGCAGATCTTGATTAAAGCATTTCATGTGTGTTAATTTGGACATTCACATGATATAACCCCTTGGGGGCAAGATACTGCAATCTCTCCTTAAAGTACCTATATTCTATTAATGTATAGGATTAAGTATGTCCAGCACTCTGTGATCACTGCCTGGAAACTCATTTTGATGTGACTTCCATGAAATTCTATCATTACTCACACACTTTATCTTAAACACGATCAATCAGATTAAACAACCTTGACCTTTGCTAAAAATAGGTATCAGATCCTGTTGCAAAACTCCCCTTTGGACTATACAGAACACAAAATGCTACTGCTTTCAGGGCATCCAGAAGGAGAATCAGACTTGCTGAATACCCAGTCCAGCCCAGGAGTGGCTCTTTCTAACCTTATCAACTGGCATGAGATCTTTAACATGGCTTGTACTTGGGCCTTTTGATATGTGTGGAGAACACCAAAGTGAGAAAGACTCTCTTACCACCCCAGATGACTTGAGTCTAACTTGGCAGACTGATATGTAAGCAGATCACCTTCATTACCAGCACCACTACCACCACCATCCCCAAGGTCAACAATATTAGAACCACCAAGTCTAGCATCATCACTCCCACCCCTCGCTGCCATCGCCACTCTAACCCTGCCCTCCCATCACTGATGCTGACACCACCTACCACACCACAGCCACTCTGCCACCAATGCCACTGCCATTGCCTATCTACTCAGTCTCAAATAGTAGGTAATCTACACTATACAGAAATCTTACAACAACCTTCAAGGAAAGTAATAGGAATAGTGGGCTTAATTTACAAATGAGGAAATTAGGGTTTAGAGCAGGAAGATGATTTACCTAGGGTCACACAACTAGCAAAGATGGAGCTGGGTTTTAAATTCAACTCTGTTAAATTCCAATGCTCATGTTCTTTCCATAGTATAATTAACGTCTAAGTGCTCCAGGTTCTAAGTACATGGATTAACTCATTTAATCCTAGCAACAACAATAAAAAGTAAATACTATTATTCTCCCAGACAGCAAGACAAATAAATAAAGGAAAATACAGAATGACCAAGCTGCTTGGCAAAGGTTATAGGGCTAATATCTGGCTAGTTTCCATTGTGGGCAATCAGACTCTAGCACCAGTGCTCCTAACATGGTTCTAAATTGCCTTTCACAAACAATGCCAGAAGGCCTGCCAACAATACCATAAAGTCTATATTAGATATGAAGAGGCTGATGAGAGGAGAAATCAGTGATCTACAGGCCCAGAAGGCTCCACAGAGCAGACCTGTTTGAGCTATGTATCCCAGGGTAAACAGGAAGCTACCAAGCAGAGAAGCCCTTGATAGTATTGTGGTTCTCTCAGTTGAAGAGAGACTATAGTAAACAGGTGTTTACTTTCTTTGATATTCATCACTTTATTCAGTCTTAGATTTTATCCCATACATTCTAAGCCAGAGAATACTCTAAAAAAATAGTCTGTGATGCTTTTAGAACAGATATAGTTTTCATCTTACCCTACTAAGAAATTTGTTTTATATTGCCATTAAAAGTAGCATTGGGCCAGACATACTGTTTTAGAATAATAATTTGAATTTTGAGAATTAGTGTTGAGATCGAATCTCTAAGAGTCAAACAAGATGCTCATAAAGTTAAAAAATTATGTGTTAGTGTAGTAAAGTGCATATTATTTTCACAAAAACTCTTCCCAAGACTCCAAGTGAAGATGTAGGCTTTAACCTTGATTAGTGACTTATGGTACACAGAATTACAGACTGCACAGTCTCAAGGGGAATGTAGACCTGCCTCAATTGGCAGCACCATAGAGCAGGGGAGTACAGAGATTGTGGATGCTGGTTACGTGATATTGGTGAAACAATAAGACCATAACATCTGCCAAATTGGGATAATAGTGCCATTTAACTCATACAGTTGAAAAAAGCGAATGGAGAATGCTTTGGATTCTTTTTTAAGACATGGATACTGAGGTTTAGAGAAGCCAGCCTCTGAAAGCCATCCAGTGAGCTGGTGGCACAAAAGCATCCTGGCTCAGATATGTTAACTCTCGGCTCATTGCTCCTGTACTGAGCAACTCCCATCTGTTTATTTAGGAGCAATAGGGGACATGATGTTGCTTCCAAAGGACCAGGCCAGAGCTTATCTCCCACCCAGTCCAAAGTAGCTAAGGCAGGGGGCAGGGGTGATCTAAGTGTTCCTCTTCAGTCCACTCAAGCCCTCCCTATGCCCAGCAATCTTCCAAGGGCATTTTACTATCTCTGGTCCCATGACAGTTCCACACTGTTAAAGGTGTTGCCAAAGCTATAGTCATTATAGTTATTAACATTTTATGAGCTTGTTATTCACCCCTTAAGCTCCTTAATATGAAGTGGTGCATTTTAAAAGCACAGTACATACCTAATTGATTCTGCTATAAAAAGGTTGCTGGACTCCCTGGGTTTCTGTCTTTGCTTCTGCATCTACAATGCTTTAATGGGGGCAATATAGATTTATGAACTTAGAAGTGGTACAAGACAGCTCAAATTTTTCTTGCTGAAGATTGTACAATTGTGTTAATTCCACTAAACCTTTCTCCTGCTATCATGAATGATGACCTTTACTTAACCTCTGGAACTTTTTATTGAAGATGCATCAATAATGTTAAGTTCTAAGGGACCCAACATTTCTACTTCATGAAATGGTAAGATACATTTCGACCCTGGCTCTTCAGACTCCCTAGTTTCACTTATGGAAGTTCTGTCAATGGCCTTCCTCTGCTCTGGTGAAATAGATCTCTGTTTTGGGAAAGGCTCTATCCAAGAAGTTGAAAAGCTTATGCTGTAGATGTGCACAAAAATCTCAGCCTCTATCCTTTTATCTGCAGAACTGAAACAATAGCACTTGTCCCGTATGGCTCCATATGGCTTATAGGACTGCTGTTAGCAGGCACATGAAAAGTAGAACGCAGATTGCTTTACTCTGATTCCCATGATATTTATTGAAACTTTATTTAGAAATAGGTACATGAGACTGCTTTAAGAATGGCAAAAGAATATGCGATACACAGGCAAGAGAGATTATTGTTATCAACATTCACTGGATAATTTACCTAATTTCCTTTTATATTACAAAACAATTGAAGCTGAATTGAAGCTAAATGTATTTTAGGTCTTCAAGTTTAAAAAAATGGTAATATTCATCCTTGTGAATTCCACTTAATAGCAGCTGAGTATGTATTTTCATTTGTCTTGGGCCATAGGACATGGTAGGGGGACCAATGTTCTTCAAAGAATGTGTACAGCAAAATAATTTGCACCTGGGCTAAGATGTGGATTCCCACATCTTTTCCAAAGGTGACTCCTATACATCTCTTTATAGTTTCTTGCCCTGGATGGAGGAAGCTTGGTTATTCAAATGGGACAGAATAAAAGAGTGGGAGTCCTCACTTCCTCATAGCAATAATGTGATGAAAATATTTGATAGATTGGGTCTTCAAATGCTCGCAAGACTTAAATGAATACATCAGCCATGGTGCTAAGCATGAATCCTCTTTCCTTTCCTCCTTCCACAAATACTCAGCAAGTTACCATTTTACGTCAAGTCCTAGGCTGGGCAAAAGTTTTGCAACTCAAGGATCTCCCAGCTTGGTTGAGAATGCAGGAATATAAATGTCCAATCACATCACAAAGACCAAAGGAGCATAAATAAGAGTCAATGATGCCTGGGTAGAGGAAGGGATACTTGAATTGTCTTGAGAGAAACACAGGAACCAACCAGATGGAAGAGAGATGGGTAGAATGTTTGCTACAGAGGAAAGTGGGTGTTTGCATAAGAACAAGATACAAGATATAAATGGCAAGTTGTCGGTGTTTTTGGACCTACAAGGCTGCTCTAGCAGAGTGACACCTGATTACGTAGCAGGGTCAGACAGAGGCCAGGTCTTTGAAGGTCATTGATGTTAAACCTTCCCACGGAGAGTAGAAATTTAATATCCCATCTGATGTGGGCAGGTGGAATCCAGAGGTAAGAAAATCATTGATAATTGTAGGATCTCAGGGATCATGTTCATTAATTTCTTTACATATAAATGGTGATAATACCATCTCTCATATAAGGTGCTTTTGAGGCTCATGTCTTTCGAAAGTGCCAACCATGGAACAGGCACTGATGAAGATCACCCTCTCCACGTTGCTTTAGATGTCATTTCTTCTCATTATCTCCAAGCCTCTGCTCCAAAATTACCCCCTTCTCCTGAATATCAATAGTTTCTTCTTCCTTTCCAGATAATATAAACCCACAAAAATAAAAACCTGCTATACAATGCCTATGGCTTACAACAAAAAATTCCTCCTTTCACTACATTCTCTTCCAGCTATGACCAGAATTGGCCTTTTTGTTTAATAAGAAAATTTCTTAGAGGTCTATACCTTCTGCTTACCCTTGATTTTTCTCACCTTTTCTATTCTGGTCAAAGCTTCTACCTCTACCATCTTCAGAGGTCATTCATGTCAAAGTGAGCAATCCTCCCCTATGGTCACCTCACTGCTCTGTCCCTTTTCCTCTCAGCGGTGATGGGTATGGCTGATTCCTCTGCCCACAGTAAAATACTTCTTTCTCTTGGCTTCACTAACATCAGAATTTGTAGACTTACCTCCTACCTCTCTTGCTGAGTCTCCTTTGCTGTCTGTAAATGGTAGACTACCCCCAGGCCTTTGTCCTTGGTCCTTTTCTGTACCTTGGTTCTCTCATTCAGTCTCGTGGCTTTCAATACCATAGATCAGCACGTCTATATCACCAGCCCTGTCCTTTACCATGGTTTATGAAAAAGTGGAGGTCCTGTCCCGTAGCCCTTCCTATGTTTCTGACTTCATCACATCGCAAACTCTCCCCTTTGCTCATTACATCCTAAACACTTTATTTTTATTTTTATTTTTATTTTTATTTCTTAATTCCTTGAACACACAGGGTTGCTTCTCCTGCCATAGGGACTTTGTGTTAGATGCTCCCTCTGACTTGGAGTTTCTTCATCCAAAATTCATATGGCTGCCTCTTTCCAGCCATTCCTTTTTCCAGACTTCCATGAGTATCTCACATAAACATACTCATTTCACATGATCTTATTCTAATTCTTTTAATAGTTGTTATTACTATCTGATCATTTTCTCATTTTACCTTAATTGACTGTCTTCCCTTCACTAGAATGTTAGCCCCATGAGAGCGGGACTTGTTTATCTTGGTAATTGTTTTATTCCAGGCCCTAGGACACCACCTGGCAATGGTAAATGTTTAGTAAATATTTGAGAAAGGCATGAAGGGCCAAATAAATGTTGGTTCTCTTCCCACAAGCCATAAGTAAATGATGTTTGAGTGAATGAATAAATAAGAATCACCACACTTGCCTTCTCTCAGTAGCCAGTGTTGACAAAAATTTATCATATGCATTGTATTTGGATTGCTCCATATGGTCTTCACTTGGGTCACTGAGTTTACTTTGTCCTGAGTTTGTCCCACTGGCAAATCATCTTAATTTCTTTGCATCTTTGACCTTGTTCCTTTCATCCAGAAGGAAACAGAAGCCGTAATTAGCAGCTGCCATTAACTATGACTGCCCTTGAAGGGTTGGATGCCCCTTTCTAAACTCTAAGGGCCTGGGAGTTTCTTCCTGGTGTGGAGAGATTAGCAGACTTGCAGAAGAGGTTATCTTGGAATATACTGGTATGGAGGGAGGGCAAGTTTTTTTGTACTTACACCTGAGGCATGAGGTGGGTATGCTGCCCATGTGAAGGGAGAAAATGGAAAAAAAATTCAAGAGAAAGGATTGCAAAAAGGAAAGAGTTAGGGAGATATATCTGGTTTCACATCGCAGGTTGGCTTTTCTTAGCTGAACGATCTTGAATTGGTTACTTTTATTTTGAATTTCAATTTCTTTATCTGTGGAGTAGGTATAGTAATATTTAGTCCAAACAACAGCCCAAGAAAGTAATTTAAAATCAATATTTCATTTTTTGTATCTAGTATTTTTTTCTAGCACAATGTAGGTGCTTACTATTAATAGCAACAATAGGGGCAACGGTAAAATTAATCCCCATCCTAAGGACTGACTCATTCAAAAAATGATTTTGTTTTTTTATCAAACTGTTATGGATTTTTTTGTTCAAAGCTTGTTTAAACATAAGGAATAAAATAATATATGATAATTAAGGATCCATATTTAAAATACCTCGCTCATATTGGCTGGAGTAAATTTGAGTTCACTTTCCTTATAGCTGTGTCTAACAATGTAACGTCACAGTAGGTCACAATGAGGTACTAGGCTCTCCCTTGCAGGGGACATTTATGCAGTGGCCATCAGGCCAAGGTGCCAGGTGGATGAATCTTTGAGCACTAAAGTATTTCCTTTCCATTCAATCAAGCTAATATAGCTGAACAGATACATTTTACCAGTATTCTGTAGACTACTTTTACATGGGTTTACATGATATTCTATAAAGCAGGCATAATGATCACAGTTTGACAGATGTGGAACTGCATTCAGGGTGGTTAGTAACCAGCCAAGGGTATAGAGCTAGTAGTCAAATGAAGATCTGTGTAACACCAAGGTTGGTTGCCACAGTCTTTGCTTTTTGCATCTCTGTCTCAGCTGTGGTCACTTCATGCTTAGCTCAGAAACTAAGTTTTACCTGTGTTACTCAGTTTACAACACCATCTCTTTAGTAGTCACCAGCAATCTGGCAATGGGTTGGCACATTGAAACACAGTTGTTTAATGACCATTAGATGGTGTGACCTCCTCATGTGAAAATCTTCCCTGTATAATGATTCTACTTGTCCCTTCATATTTTGCATATATGTAACTAGGATTCAAGAGAAGTACTCCCCACCCAAGAACAAACATAAGCTGGTAAAAATCATCAATAGCTTTCAAAGACTTTAACTTCTGTTCATTAGTTGATATCCTTTGATCAGACTCTTTTAAGACCTTTAGGTGCCAGGCTACATGCTTCCAAACCTCTCCAATTTTAAGGACACAAAGTTTTCCACCAGAGCTTGGTCAAGTAAAATATAAATTTAAAGGGTACAACTAGGGATCCTGTGATCTGCCCCAGACAGAGAACAGGATTGCTGTGCTCACTGTTGCAGAACATGCTGACAGCTGGGAGGTGCTGTGTTAGTCCTTTCCAAATGGTTGAAATGAAAGAATCCTCAAGGGTAAAGAGGTACAGACCTGTCTTCTCTCCTTTAGGTCAGTTTTTCAAGGACTTTTGTAGAGAAGGTATTAAGGTTACTTTAAAAGAATTCCATTTTGGGTTATCATCCCTTTCTGTTTAATCACATTTAGCATGTAATTGACAGAAGGACAGGGCTTTGAGGAACAAAAGCAGACAAGGCATGGAGGGAAAGAAAGGTGGCCTTAAGAAAAGAAGAATGAAAAAAAAAAAAGAAGAATGAGAGGAATGTAGGAAATAATAAGAGAGAGTAGGGGAAGAGAGATAATATTCATTTAGCAACTTCGATGTACCAGGAAATGCGGTTGAGATTCTCCTAACTAAAAAACAATTTAGTGAATAGATATTGTTATTCATATTTTAAATATAAGAAACTGAGGAGGAGGCAGCAGGCTGGATGTACCCAGGTCACATCCACATTGGGGGCAGAGTCTGGCCATAAATTTCCTTTTTCTCTTCTAACTCTATTCTTTCTCCTAAAACTCTACTCGGTAAGTCATATTCTCCCCTTATTCAGAGAAGAGAACAGAGATTTGTAGTAGTTAAACAAGTTTTTTAAATACTGACTTAAATTTAAATAAGCTTATTATTGGACTTCTCAGAAGTTTGACTCTATTAATAGTGAGTCTACAAGGAGTATATTAAATAACACCTTGTTTCATAAACTCTTTGCTAATGGATATCTTTTTTTCTATGAATCATCTTGCAGGACTTTGGAAATACACAGAGGAGAGTTTGTTCAGCTAGGACCAGACTAGTTCAAGACCCAAAGCTGAACCACATTTATTATTTCATCTTAGCGAAAGTACTTAAACTGTGAGCTTTTTATCATTTGTATAATGAAAATAGTTTGTGGTCCTGACATTATAGGTTATCATGGATAAAAGATTGGGACAAAAGATTTTCTCCATCATTGCAGGAAGCTCCTCTGTCCACAGAAAAAAGCCTCTTATAGGGGTGGCAGGTGGGGAGTCAGCAGAACCCAAAACTGAGAAAATAAGCATTGATCCCAGTTGTATCAATTATCTTGATAATTCATTGCTAAGATCTTCTTTATGTAAACTCTGGGCATATCTTAGTCGGACCCAAAGTCCAAATAAGCTGCCCCAATTGCATTGTATCTTTACATTCATCCACAAGCAGAAGACAATCAGTACGGTAAGACTTTCATCGTGAGTAAGAACATAGACCATGTGGATCTGAATCTAGCAGAGTCACTTACTAGCTATGTGACCTTAGGCAAGTTTTGATTCTTTGGGCCAATTTCCTGGGTTAAGGTAAAAATGTATTTATTGAGTATAAAGCACTTTCCCTCCAGCCTCCCTCCATAGTCCTATATTTTGCCTTTATTTCCCTTTTTCCAAAGATAAAATGAGTTCAATTCAAAGTGAAGATGGCAGTTATCTGGGTGCCATGTATAGTAGAGAATCCTTAACATGTTCTGGAAGAAAGTTGTGTTTTCTGTTAGAGTTGGCTGTAAAGTCACTTTCTGAGCAACAGCTATGGAAGTGGGAAAAGAAAGCAATCCTCTGTCTGTGAAATGTTCTTCTCCTCTCTTTCTTTTTGGCCTCCACTGATCCCTCTGCCTACTCCACTGGGCTTAACCTCCAACCCCGGTTAAAACGCTCAAGTCCCAACTGTGTCTTTTTCCAGAAAGTCTTCCCTGTCCACTTGCAGGCTTAGTTACGTGACCCCTGTGCTTCAACTACCTGAACACTTACTGCCCTTATGTGATAGTGTATCTTCCTCAACAAAAATAGACTTTGCTTCCGTGGAAAGCCCAGTGAAGAAGAGACAAGGTCTCTCTTGCTCACCCTTCTGTCCGAGCACATAGCACACACAGGCCCAGCAAACGGTGCAAATTAAAAATAACCACAGATGATCAAACAAGTGAATGTAAGTAACTTGTCCCAGTTAATTAGTGGCAACTAATCTGACTTCGAAGCTCATGTGCTTTTCACTAAGCCTCATTAGCTCCTAACAAAATTGTTAGATTATACGGTATGTTTGCATTTCACCAATCAACCAACCTATTAACAAAGCCAGTCTTATTTATTGAATTCTGTGATTACTCTTAGACAGGTTTTAAGCTCTATTTTATTCTTGGGGGCAAAGCTAGAAAACCTTTCAGTTCATTTGAACAAAATCGATACTCTTAATATGAACTTGGCATTGCATTTATGCTTATTCCTGAGGGGCCTGTAATCAAATGGAGGACTGTGACATGCTAATAGATAGGTTTGAACATTATAATGCTAAACTAGAGAAGGACACGGAATCCATAGTGTTCATATGAAAACATCAATGAAAAGGATGTTACAAGTGCAAAACTTTCAATAGATCATTACTAACATGAAAAGATTGAAGTATAAAACAAATGAATAATTCAGAAAAATAATCATGAGCTGTCCTCTTGGGACCATTAACCCGCATTTAATATTTGTTCATGATAAAGCCAGGCAAGCCTACATATCTCAGTTGGTGATGAAATAAAGTGTAAACAATCTTTTTACAGAGGGAAACAAATATTTTAAATAGGTGCAACTTTAAGTCTTCCTGTAATCTGTATCCTGAGAAACTGCATTTTAAAGCAGAATAACAATTGTTCCTTTGTGGCACCTGGTTTCAGTTTGATCACAGGCTTCTGTATTTATTAAAGTCTGAAATAATCTACTGTCTTTTAGCGACTGAAGTTCTAACTGAGATTGGGGTGGGCAGGGGCTGGGTAAGGCTCTGTCCCCTCCCCCTTTCCTACAGGCCCCAAGAGCTCAGCCTTAATGAAAACTTTCAACCACTTCTACCTTCTTGATGGGACAGTATACCGGAAAACTTGTAGACTGGACAACAGATCTGGTTTACATCTCAATTCTGACAACTGATCTTGGCATTATATACTTCTTTGATACTGAGTTTCCTTCCTCTCAGTGTGAGGCTCTATATAAATGAGATATAATGTGTAAGTTTCCTGATCATAATAACTGTTAGAAAATATAAATATCTTCTAGCTGATTGTTGGCAAACACTGAAGTTCTCATGCATTGATTAATAACTTAAATGAGTAAAAGTGGAAAGAGTATAGATGTCTACAGAGGTGGGAGCTCTGGAAAGGTGGAGGACACATAAGCATTCTAGAAGAAACTGATGTTGCTCATTTCTAGTTGATTGGTATTTTTATTTTTTTATTTCACTTTTTTTAAAGATTTATTTATTTGAGGGGAGGCACAAAGGGAAAGGGAGAAAGAATCCTCAAACAGAGTCCCAGTTGAGCCGGGAGTCCAACTCTAGGCTTGATCCCAGGACCCTGAGATCATGACCTGAGCCAAAAACAAGAGTCGGCCACTTAATCGACTGAGCCACCCAGGTGCCCCTGATTGCTATTTTCAAATGGAAATTTAATATGGGAAATCAAAAGGATAACTTCATGTCTTTTCAAAGTTACATGGGAGCATAGTTTTCAAGCCCACCCAAGGATTATTTACTTCTCTATGGGAATGCACTCTGCTTGTTTTGACATTTACTATTGATTATGGCCCAAACTGTGAAATTACTTGTTAATTCGTAGATTTTTTTTTCACAGCAGATAAAGGTAACAGTTTTGTTGTCAGGTAGGACATTGAGCAGTTTTGTATTTGAATGTAGCAACATATTCTAATATTCTTTCTGTGATGCCTATACATACTCAGCTCTGCAAATAATTACCTTTAAACCAACTTTATTATATGCTAGTGTCCTTATTAATTTTATTAATTAAATTAGTCTTTGGAACCTGTTTACTCTATAGTTAGATGAGTCTTCCTCTTCAACTAGATTATTATACTTTCACACTTTAAAATGTTGTCATGAAAAAAAAAATAAAATGTTGTCATGGTTATTGTCTCTAGTCTGTGGGTTCTGAATCTACCATTTTCTTACATTTCTATTTCTTCTTGTTCAGACAGCTGCTTGATTTTTTTACTTAATAAGTTCTAGCTCTAAAGTATGATCCTAAACTTAAATTATCTATTCTTGAGAAAAATAAATGAGAAACACTGGTTATTCAAATACAGAGCAAGCTTTAAGTAGGTAATTGACATCTCTAGAGACCTCCAAAGAGACACCAGTTAATACATACCCATACCTCCCATGCCACAGACACAATTGGCTCAGGACCCTTCACTAACTCCTACAAAATTTCACAGGGCAGGGGAAGAGAGTATGATTTCAATGGCAAGTGGTATGATTCTCTTGGTCAGTAATTTCATTTTTTTCTTTTTTAATTTATTTTTTCTTTTTAACTTTCTAGAAAATTCAAAATTTAATACTTAAATGAGAACTACTTTAGTCTCTTAGTATCAGTTCGATTTTAGAATCGAACACGGATTAGAAGACGGGTTTTAGAATCCTACAAATCAAATTCAACTGGGTTTGAGTCATTACTGCTATCAGAAGGTAGACAAAAACTACAAGATAACTTCTCTTAACTTAGGCTCTGCTCTACCTTTGAAGATAAGGATATTACTGTCCTAGCTTGGTTGTAGAGATTAATTCAGATGACGTATATACAACCACGTAGGAAGGTGCCCTGCATTTAGTAGATATTCACTTCACTTACCATTGTGTCTTGTCTGCCTTTCTTCTTAAGGCGAAAGCTATTATTATAGAAAGTAGCAGAGGTTCTAAGATTATTGGGCATATATTTTATGTCAGGCATTGAACTTATTTGTTGTAGGTTCATTTTAAAATGCAAATATGGTATCATTTAGAAAAATGAAAAACCACATTTTCAAATATAAGTGGATGTAGATGGTCGATATACAATGTCTGAATTGACTGAATGAACACATTTGTGGACTGTTTGGCTGAGTCTGTACAGAAATCTCACATTTCATATTGGTTTTCCCTACTCTATCCAGAAATCGGCATTCCATTCTCAGCATAAATATTTCCACATGCATATGAATTATTCCATATCCTCTTTATCTTTCATGCTTTTAGATTTTAAGTATTCTAAAAGGAATAATTCACCATTATATACTATAATTCATAGCCTTTCCAACTCGAGAGTTTCTAAGATACCCAGGGTTATGATGACTTTTGAATGACGTAAGAGTGAATTTGAGTTCTGGCTTCATCATCAATTCACCAAATGATTCAGAAAAGCTATGCAAGCTCTATGAATAAGGAGGCCTTTGAGAAACAAGGATGGTGGAGTCCATGACACAAGGCTACTGTAAAGGGTACATGAGAAGCCGGGTAAAGTGTTGACACATGCCAACTATTAAAAAAGTCAGATTTCTAAAAATACATGTATTACTATCTCACAATGCTGCACTTCTTCCTAATGGTTGTTTTATGAATGGTGGTTCATTCAATTCATGCTGGCTACTATAATAAAAGCATGAAAGTTTATGATTGTGCAGGACTCTTGTTGGATGCTTTTTCTGAAGTGAGGGTAGAAGTTTTCATGCTTCGCTTATTTCTAGAAGTAATAACATATTTCCAGAACTTTTGATAGCAAAATTAATCATCTTAAAATAGCTCAATTTAAATGAAATTCTAGCAAGCACTATTAATTGTTTAAATTTGTTATTTCATCAGAGCAAATGCTGTGATTGAATAAATTCAAAGGTATAATTAAGTATCCTTAACTAGTTCTTACTTTTCTGTTAAATTGAATTGATTTTACAGTGAAAATATGTTTTCTTTCTTCAGCTCTGAGCTAAGCTTCAGAGAGAGATTTTCACCTCTCAGTTACCTACAATTTTAGTATCAAAAATGCCCATTGATTAGGAGCTTCTCCCACCAGTATCTGCTTAGTAAATTGTGTGAAACCATACTTTTTCCTCACAGTTTGTTTGGAATGATTTTCAGATTTTAGCTCTGAACACTAGAACTTCTAATCCCTGAAACACTCCAATATTCAAACAGATGCAGAGTCCTTTCACATCATAAAAGTGTTAAATGCAAAGTAAATCTCCTGCTAAACAGAGCATTTTCTCTTTCAATTACTCCTCACATGTGCTTCTCTGACAATATAAGTTTGACCTGATGTGGATAAGTAACTTAAGAAAACTTAAAACTTTATTGGCCTGGAGATTCTGTGTCCAATATGCTGAGTAAGCTCTTACCAGATGTGATTGTTCATAACAGCATTATTTATTATAGGCAAAAAGTAGAATCAATCTAAGTACCAACTGGTGGATGGATAAACAAATTGTGGCATATCCACATAATGGCATACTGTTCAGCAATATAAAGAAACTATGACACATTTTAACATGAATGAACGTCAAAAACTTTATGCTAAGTGAAAAAAGTCAGATGAATGGCAACATATTCCATTTTTGTAAAATAACCCAAAAAAGGCAAGAGAGAGAAAATTTGGATGAGAAGTTGCTGGGGTTGGGGCTGCAACAAGGATTGGCTGCAAGGGATACTAGAGATTTCTGTAGGGTTAGAGTTAATGTTCTAAAATTGGACAGTGCTGATGGCTTCATAAATCTTTTTTTTTTTAAAGATTTTATTTATTTATTCATGAGAGACATAGAGAAAGAGGCAGAGACACAGGCAGAGGGAGAGGCAGGCTCCATGCAGGGAGCCTGATGTGGGACTCCAGGATCAGTCCCTGGGCTGAAGGTGGCGCTAAACCGCTGAGCCACCTGGGCTGCCCTGGCTTAATAAATCTTCACATTCACTACAAATAATTGAATTGTACACTCAAAAAGGTGAACTTTATGGTATGTAAATACCTCAAAACGTATTAAAAATAAGCAAATGGGAAGTAGAGAACTGAAAAAAAAACCATCCAAGATAAAAATTCACTGGAGAAGCTTAACTTAAAAATGAATACGAGAGAGGAAAAGCTCAGTTAACCAAACTAACCAACAGAAACTATCTAATTTGAAGAGAAAAAAAATATTGAAAACATCTTAGGGACCTATAGGCCAATAGCACAAATTTTAACAAAAATATAATTGGAATCTGGAGGGGAATAATTGAGGGAATGGGGCAGAAAAAATTATTTGAGCATATGATAACTGAAAATTTTCTAAATTTGGTGGAAGACGAAATTTTTAAATTTGACAAGCTCAGTACAAATCAAGCATGATAAATAGAACACAACCATGCCGAGGCACATTATAGTCATGTCCCCATATAAAGAGAAAAGCCGTCAGGAAAAAAAAAGATAATATATAGAAGGATAACAATTTAAATGACCTTTAACTTCAAGAAAGGAGTCAAACAATACCTTTAATGTACAGAAAGGAAACAAATAACACCACCACCACCACCAGTATCATTATTAAAAAGAATAACAAATTCCTTCTCCAGAATTCTACAATGAGCAACAATATTCTCCAGAATGAAGCCAAAATAAAGATGTATTCAAATCTGGCCAACTCACACTAAAGAAAGTCTATAGGAAATTTTTTAGTTTGAAGGAAAATGACAGATGACAATTCAGATGATATCAGATAGAAGGAAATGAAGAGCATCATTTGTAATACATAAGTGGATAATGTAAAATACTATTTTTCTCTTAATTTAAAATACATGCAACTCTTAATCACAAAATTACAACTACAACGTTGTCTTGTGACATTTATAAGTGGGCGTAATGCATACAACCAGCAAAGCACAAGGGATGGGAAGAGTACAAATATATCCACAACATAACAGTTTCCTACATCTTATGTGAAGTGGTTTGAATTATATTTAACTAATATAGAATCTATATTGTAATTACCAGAGCGATCACTAAAAATATGGCAAAAAAATCAGGGCATAAATAAGTTAAAATCAACTTTTAAAAATTAAATAATCCAAGAGAAGGCAGAATTGGAGAAAACAAGAAAAGCAGCAGTTGAGCAGACACGAAATAATGATGATAGACTCCAATCTACCCAATATCATAATGTTATTTTAAATATTAGGCTTAAACGCTTCAATTAGAAGTCAGACATTGTCATATTGTATATGGCATCTAAAGTGACATACTTTAAATATAAAGATACAGGTAGGAAGAGAGTGAATGGAAAAATATCACATTAGTAGTGAGAATGAGAAGGTTGGAATGACTATATTCATATCAGATAAAGTCAACTTCAAAGCAAAGTATGACCAAAGTTGGCCACTTCATAATGATAAAAGTATCCATTCAGAAGATATAACAATTATGAATATTTATGCAACAAATAATAATTTCACAATGTAAGAAACAAAATTAAAGGGAAAAATGAACGATTCCACAATATACAGGGATTTTAACAGCCATCTCTTACCAATTTATATATATTTTAAAGTAAAGATTTGTAAAATGAGAATAACACTTTCAACTCCTTTGAAATAACTGCTCTTTCTAGAACACTCTATTCCACGTCTGCAGAATACACTTTTTATTTTTAATCCCAGTTCCTATTGTATAATTACCAAAATGGGCTATATTCTGGGCTATATACTAAATATCAATATATTTAAAAGGATTAAAAGTGAATAGTATGTCCTATGACTAAATTGGAATTAAACTAGAAATCAATAAGATTTACAAGAGTATCATATTTGAAAATAAAATATAAAAATTCTTTTATCTAGATATGGCTGATTTTAAAAAAAATCCATAGGCTAAAGAAGTAAAGAAAAAAATTATAAGGGAAAAAAATTATAAGGGAAATTAGGAAGAGTTAAAACAAATAATAATATGACAATATTTCAAAATTTGTATGTTGCAGATAGAGCAATGCAAATTTACAGAGAAATTTACAGGCTTTAATACTTATAGTAGAAAAGAAGAACAATCCTAAAGAAATAACTTACATTTCCAACTTAAAGTGCTAGAAAAAAAGCTTAGTAAAGTCAAACAAGTGGAAGAAAGGAAATAAATATATGGAAGCATATAAAATAAAAAACAGAAAAAAAAACAGAGCCAAAAATATAGTTCTTTGAAAGCATTTACAGAATTGACAAACTTCTATTTATATTTATACTGATCAAGTAAATAAAAGAAATAATATAAATTGCCAAAATTAGGAATGACATTCAAATAGATTAATTTTTATGAAGAACATTCTGTCAGGAAATTACACAGCCTAGATGAGATGGAAATATTTCTTAAAAAGTAAAACTTACCAAAACTGACTCAAAATGAAACAAATCTGAGTATTAAACAAAACAAACTTTTATTAAAAAAAAATTCCACAAAGTAAACCCAGGCTCTGTGAATTACATCAAACGTACAAAGATGAAATACAAGTCTTCCACAAAATCTTTCAGAAATAGAGGAAGAAGAAAGATATCCAAATTTATTTTATGGGCATAAAATTAGGGCATAACCCTAATGCCATAACTGGACAAAGACACAAGAACAATATCTCATTAAAGCAGGTACACATATTCGTAGCAAAATATTAGCAAATAAAATCTACTAATACCTAAAGGTGACAATACATTGTGATCACAAAGCATTTATCTTAGTGATGCAAGGTTCATTTCACACTTTGAAACCTATCAATGTATTTCACCATTACTAAAAAAAAAAAAAAGGAAAAAAACCTATCATCATTACAAATAGACAGACAAACCACTTGGGAAAATTCAACATCAATATTGCCAGAAACTCTCCAACTAGAACTTCCTCATTGTGATAGAAAACATTCTGAGAAATCTATAGCTAAATAGAACTTAATTGTTAAATACTGAACACTTTCCCATTAGGATCAGTAACATGACAAAACTCTCCCCTTCTGCCATTTCTATTTGTCATTTTATTGGAGGTTGGTGGTATTTCAATAAGGTAAGAAAAATAAACATAAGGCCAAAAGACAGAAGGAAGTAAAATCATGTTGACTTGTAGATAACCTGGTTTGTTTATGTGGAAAATTCTAAGGCATTTACAAAATAACTACTAAAATTGATGAGTAAGCTTAGCAAGTTTGCAGGATATGAGTAATATGCAAAAATCAATTCTAGTTTTTATAATTCTAACATTAAGCAACTGGGAAATTCAAAGAAATCCGTTTATAACAACATTTAAAAATACTTAGAAATAAATTTAACAAAAAAGAATTTGTAAGACTCCTACACTGAAAACTACAGAATATTGTGTTAGGAAATTAAAGACATAGAGGTGCCTGGGTGGCTTAGTCGGTTAAGCATCTGCTTTCACCTGGGATCAGGATCCCAGGGTCCTGGGATTCAGCCCTGAGTTGGGTTCTCCCTCTCCTCCTCTCCCCTGCTCTCTCTCTCTCTCTTTCTCAAATAAATAAAATAAACAAAATCTTAAAAAAAAGAATATGAAGTTAAAGACATAAATAAATGGGAGATATACATAAGGTCTGCACCCAATTGTGTGTGGACATTTTTTATAGCAACAAGCTGTTCTCCTCCACCAGGTGGGTATCCTACAATTCAGCTGAATTCTGGCACTATCTACACCTAGAGAGAGCATCTGATCCTACAGGTTAAGGGCACAAAATTGCTCCCTCCCCAATCTTAGCACCAGGTGCAAATCCAGGCTGTCATCTGTGCTTCTGTCCAGTGAGCTGCAGATTGTAGGGTTCCAAGGACCTCATCCTTGGGTTCAAGTAATTTACTAGAGAGGTGCACAGAACTCAAGAGCAACATTTTACTTACTAGGTGAGCAGTTTATTCTGAAAGGATGTAACTCATAAACAGTCAGATGGAGGAGACACATAGGGCAACTAATAGGGAAAGCTCCATGCCCTCTTCAGGTGTGTCACTCTCCCCAAATCTTCACAGCTGACCAATTGAAAGCTCTCAGAACCCCATCTCTAGGGTTTTTAATGGAGGCTTCATTAGTACCCAGGGTAGACTAAATCATTGGCCACTGACTAATGAATTCAAACTCTAACCCCTTCCCCTCCCTCATGGTGAGGGCAGGGTGAGACTCAAAGTTCCATCTCTCTAATCACAGGGTCCCTTCCCTTGACAACCAGCCCCAACCTTCCGGGTTGCTTTCCAAAAGTTACTTCACTAACATAACAAGAGATACCTTTGTAGCTTTAATTGCCTAGGAAATTCCAAGGACTTTAGGAACTCTGTGCCATAAAGACCAACTATGTTTTTCTTATAAATCACATTATCACAATAAATGTTCATGAATTGGAGGACTTGATTGCATTGAGCTCTCAATTCTTTCAAAATTTCTGGAGGCTTTTTTTTTTTTTTGAGGTGGTAAAAGGGAAGTCACAATCGACAAACTAATTTTTAAAATTATATCAAAATGAAAAATACCTAAAATATTCAAATCACTCTTGAAAAAGATGAACAAATTTGGAAGAATTACACTACTCAATTTCAAGACTTACCATAAAGCTATAATAATCTCGATAGTGGTACTGGTATAGGGTTAGAGAGATTTAACAGAGAAGCCGGAAATAAAGCTACCTTTACATGGTAATTGATTTGGAAGGGGGATGGAGGAGGAGGGCGGGGAAATCAAAAAACACCAAAGTAGTCTAATGGGAAAGGAAAATAATTCTGAACAAACAGGGCTGGAATCACAGGGTTTTCATGTGGGGGATCAAATGAAACCATACTTAAACAATACATAGAAATTAATTCAAAGAAATTCATAGACTAGGAGGTAAAACTATAAAGATTTTGGTGGAAATAGTTTCATGACTTCAGGGGTAGGTGTCTTTTGTCACTGAAAGTGATAGCCATACAAGAAAAAATGCAATAAACTGGACTTCACCAAAATTAAAAACTTTTTTTTTTTAAGATTTTGAGAGAGGGAGAGAGCACAGGCAGAGGGAACAGCAGAGGGAGAGGGAGAAGCAGGCTCCCCACTGAGCAGGGAGCCCAATGTGGGGCTAGATCTCAGAACCCCAACATCACAAACTGAGCCAAAGGCAGATGATTAACCAACTGAGCCACCCAAGTGCCCCCCAAAATTAAAAAAAAATTCACTCATCAAAAAAATACCATCAAGAAAATAAATTAGAAAGCCATAGACAGGGCAAACTATTTGCAAAACATATATTTCAGAAATAGTGACCAAGATACATAAAAAGCACTGCTCCTGAGGATTTACCCAGGACAAATAAATACATATCCATAGAAGATGTGTATATGAGTATTTGCAGCACTTTATTTCTCATAGCTTAATATTGGCAATAGCCCTGGCAACTTGCAATATGAATATGGGTAAAATCCTGATATTCATTTAATTGAATACTACTCACAAATAAAAATTAATATGTATATCAACATGAATCTCAAAAACATTTTGCTCAGTGAATTAAGCCTTTCATAATAGAACATACTAAAGGATTCCATTTATATGAAATTTTAATGCAGAAAAAAACTAATGCCAAGTGAAGAATTTAGAATATTATTTGCCTCTGGGAGAGTGGTCAATTGGTAACATTTGCTATCTTGAGAGTAATTTGTGTGCACTGGTCAATACTCAGTGAACGTACACTTAATTGTAGATTTCATTGTTGCAAATTTTACTTTACGAACTAAACAAATGTTGAACTCTGGTTAGTGATATGCATCCTGAAATATTCAGAGAGAAAAGTGCTCTTATCTCTAATTGTGAAATGCACTGAAAGTCGGTGGTAGAACAATGGGGAGAGGGATAGATACGTAGATATGTAATTACGTGAGTAAATATTAACCATAGAATCTGGGTGTTGAATATATGGGTATTCACGATGACATTATTTCATCAACAATGTGTATTTAAAGTTTCCTTTAAAAATAATTTTTGGGGAAAATTTTGTTGGTCTTCTGAATTCTTCAAGTTACAGCTCCAAACAAAGCAATTAGTTCAAATTCAAAAACATTTAGGAAAGAAAGAAATTGATTTGAACTGGTTTACTCATCTTTTACAGAGGACTGTTATCCTCCTTCCTCTCCATCCTCATTTCATGATCCTCTGCAGTGTTTACCAAGACTCTCCTTTTTTGCTGTAGGAAAACATGTC
The DNA here is from genome assembly GCF_048418805.1 of Vulpes vulpes. Taxonomy (NCBI): domain Eukaryota; kingdom Metazoa; phylum Chordata; class Mammalia; order Carnivora; family Canidae; genus Vulpes; species Vulpes vulpes. The sequence continues at coordinate 31,009,295 of NC_132790.1, forward strand.
ATCCTGTTTCCTTTGCTGTATCCTTTCTTTATCCATTTCATTAAAACTATTATTTTTCTCATGGTTTTGCCACTAGCATTCTTAATTTGCTCCATTAACAGTACTACAAATTTAGGACCTCTTCTATCAGAATCATCTTGGTTTCTTCTTCTTTTTAAGATTTTATTTATTCGTGAGAGAGACACAGAGGCAGAGGGAGAAGCAGGCTCCCTGCAGGGAGCCCAAGGAGGGACTGGATCCTAGGTCTCCAGATCATGCCCCGAGCTGAAAGGCGGTGCTAAACCACTGAGCCACCCGGGCTGCCCCACCTTGGTTTCTTCTTAAAGTTCAGACCCACGGACCCACAGGAAGCTCCTGGATTAGAGTCTCTGGGAGCCGGGCCCTGGAATCAACACAGTCAACAAGTTCCACAGGTGATCCTCCTGCACCTTGTTAACAAGCTTCCCCCAGGCCCACCCAAGCTCAAGCGGAGCTGCACCTGCTCCTTCTGGTGTTGCTGTTTCCTTTGGATGATTCAAATTACTTTCTGCCTGTTTCCACCTTCATTTCTTCAATTTCTTTGCTTTTGTTTTCTACCTATAAGATCTTTCTTAAGATTTATGTAGTTGAGGGACGCCTGGGTGGCTCAGCGGTTGAGCCTCCAGCTCAAGGCGTGATCCCGGAGTCCGGGGATCTAGTCCCCTGTCAGGCTCCCTGCATGGAGCCTGCTTCTCCCTCTGCCTGTGTCTCTGCCCCTCTCACTGTGTCTTTCATGAATAAGTAAATAAAATATATTTTTTAAAACAAAAAGATTTATTTATTTGAGTGGGGGTGGGCATGGGGAAGAGGAGCAGAGGGAGAGAGTCTTCAAGCAGACTCTCAGTGCTGGATCTCACAAGGTGAAATCATGACCTGAGATGAAATCATGAGTCAGATGCTTCACTGACTAAGCCATCCAGATGGCCCTTAAACCCATAAGATTAATATTTTATATGAATGCAGTATGAGTGCCTAATGGTGCCACACCCCTTTATTATTCCCCTTGGCTTGAGGCAAAGGGGAACAATCTATCTCTATGATTGGCCCAAATCTATCTCTATGGTTACATGTCTTTACCTTCCCTCCTTTTATCTTCTGTATCTCAGAAACTTTCAGCCACTCACCTTTCCCAGAGTGTCCTGCGTATTTGTGATTTGTTCCCAGAGGAGGAACTTTGGTTTTATCCATTCAGGAGAGCTATAATCTTACAGCTTGTGATAACAAAATAGCTTATATCTACAAAACAATGTTATTATGTTCTGTGAGAAAATTAACTTCATTACTGTAAATCTAACACGTTCTAATTTATTACACTTTCTCCACATCAAAATAATTGTTTTTAATTAGCATAATTTTGAAATAATGGGAACTTTCTCAAGAACAGAACTGTGCAGAGCCAGTTATAGGGTTGTTGAGGCCAGGGCAGTGTCTATATTGATCGTCATTGCATCCTTAGTACTAGCATAGTGCCAGGGACCCATTTGCTTTCCAGGTGTGCTATTTATGACAAATCCCCAATGAATGCAAATACGTTATATTACCAATGTCACAGGATTTTGTAAAAAAAAAAAAAAAGTAGAATATGACAAAGTTTTTCACATAAGGTCTTGTGTGTAGTATGTATCAATGAATTTTATTTCCTGTCTCTATAAATCAGAGCAGAGTTTAGTCCTCCACTGGGGCAATTAAATTTGGGAGTGGGATCAGGTGGGGGTTGGCTTGTTCCAAATGTTAGAAGGAAAAAAAAGCAAAAAGGCTCCACCCATTATCTCCAGGATCTCAGTTTCTGTTTCCTTTAACTTCTTTACATCAATAGTAGCAAACACCCGATCAATAGCTTGCCTGAAAATTTTTTATTGAATAGTGAATGTGTTTAAAGAAGTACTCTCCTGTTCCCCTCAAGCTATATTTTTGTCTGTAGTCATACAAAGAGTGTATGTTAAGAACAGACCTATACACCTAATTTCTATTATTCTTGGAATCCATAGAGATCAAGGATCAAGTAGTAATGTGGCAAGGAAAATGATGATGGAATAAAGATTTGCATTGATTCTCCAGACGCCAATAACTGAGAACATTAAGGCTCTCAATCAGGGTCTTTGTTTAAACGCATGCACTTTAAGAGATGCCCATTAAGGCCCTTTGATAACCCCTGGCTTTAACAAGGAGTAAACCAATACCAGTCCATTGTTGGCAGGTTCAAGGTCCTGAGATGGAAGTTTTTAGGACTGGGGGGAGGGATGGGGGGGTGGAGAGATACACTTCACCCACATAGTGTACTTTGCTTCATCTTCAGTTCAATTCAAGACCACAAATATTTACTGAGCACCTCTACACGCAAAGCAATAAGCTGATTGTCAAGTATCCAAAGTAATAGAAATGTCTGCCCTTATGTGACTGGGGCAGCAGACTATGCAAGAGCTAATCATGCCACTAAATAGGTTGTGTGGGTGCAGGGATGATGATGATGACAATGATGATGATGATGATGATGATAACTTATCTCTGAAATACTTCCTGTGTGGCAGGTACTGTTGTAGATGTTTGTCAGGCATTAAACATATATACAACGTAGTTATTACAATACCTTATAGAAACTGTTATTAATTATCTCATATCTCACATGGGGAAACTGAGGCATCAAGTTGTTAAGGAACTTGACTAAGGTCTATAGCTATCAAGTGAAGAGCTAGGATTTCAACTCAGACACTGTCTTCGAAACTTTAAATGCTGAGAAGGCACAGTGAATGTAGTCATGGACTCTTACTGAGGGTAGTTAGTAAACGCTTCACAATGGAAGTGATATTTAAGCAAGAATTGGGGGCAAACAGTATTAGGATCTGGACCTATAATCTATGGTTTTATAGGGCAAGGATGAAAGACAATGGAGACTGCCTGAGCAAAGTTATAGATGCACGAAGTATATGGCATGCATGCCAGATATTTTTCATTCATTCCTCCAGATTCAGTCTCTCTCTCTCTTTCTGCCCTGTTCTGTGCTCTGGGAAGATGATTTCTACACACCTACTTACTTGCACTGTCTTGCCTTCTGGTTTCCAGTTGCATTTGGCCAATGGGAGGCACCAGTAAGAGAGCAAAGGGTAAGAAGACAGTCCAGAATCTATTCTTCCTGCTTCTTCCTGCTGGGCCAGAGTTTGACAATGGCTGTGCTTCTCTACCTAAGTCCACAACCTCTGACAGGCAGCCACTTTCCTACCCCTACAATTCCTTCTAAGTTCCCTACTCATACTTCCATAATTTCTCCATCCATCAAGCTCTCTTCAGTTATCCTTTCAAGCGCATCCTTCTTTCCTGCTGTTTGTCCTCTGATACAGCCTATTTAGGGAACAGAGCATGGTCAGGTGTGCCCCCTTGGAATGATAACTCTAGACACCACAGGGTGGAGAATGGACTAGAGGCTGCCCAGCTCTGAGGCAGGGTGCAAGTTCATGTGCCAAATGCATCAAGAGAGAGAAGTGGAGACCCGGATGAAGACAAGAATGGCAAGTGAGGTTCGAGGGGAGGGAAGGAGGCTTCATCGATGGGATCTTGTGATGGCCTGGATTGGAAGTTGAGGAAGTGAGGGGAACTGGGACTGGCTCTGGGCAGCCTGACTTGAAGGCCTCAGAGCTTCTATACCCTGGAATCGTCAAAAGAAAGCCAAAAGAAAAGCAAAACTTTCCTGCAACTGAGAGAGCTTGGCTAAGACTGACACCTTGATTTGCTCCATTTTTGTCATCTAGGGTATGCAGGTAGGTCTGTCTTTACTCTCTCCTAGGATTTCCAGAAAGTTCTGCAGCTTTCATTTCTCTAATTTGTAACTGCACTCCAGGAACAATCCCGTGAAATAGGAAGGGCAGATATTAACACACCCATTTCAGAATTGGGGCAAATCAAGTTTAAAAGTAACATGACACGACAATATAATCAATGAATCATAGTGTCAGGATGAAAACTAGAAGAGATAAATATAAATGTTATATAATAATATAGAGATTCTAAGGTTGTACTTCTTCTGCCTCCAGGGTGCCTGTTTCTTAAGGTTCTTAAGCATGTCCCAGGAGATAACAGATTAAGGGAAAGTGCACGAGCTCTACCACAGAGGTTGAAGAGCAATAGGAGGGTGTCTTGCTCCACTTTCTGTACTGAGATGGCAGTCCTGTCTCCTTAAGAAACTCTCTCAAATGATAGGCCATGAAAGAGGCTGAATTATAGAGAGCTCATAAGTCTCTGAATCTCCAATTCAGGAAATAAAATCTTTGAAAATACCCAATAATAATGATGATGATAGTCAACCCACAGTCTTAATGGAGATAACTCCCCTTGTAAGTATTTAACATGGCCAGTGAGTTAGGTGAGTAAACAAACAAACAAACAAAAATCTTCTCTGAGATCCAAAAACTCAGAAGCAGTTATTCTCAAAAGGATATTTGTATTCTGAGGGAGAAAAGCTGTATTAGAATCTTGTCTCTACTACTGTCACATTAAAATTGGGGATGAGGGGTGTGGCACTGTTTTCCCCAAACAGTTCCATGGAATGTATTCATTTGCTGATGAAATAGCAAATAAGTGAAGCAAAAAACAATAGAGTGATGGGACAGAGAGATACTAATAAATATTCAGTGCTGAACTTTTTCAATGATCAAAAAATATGGAAACTTCATAAAAAACAAGTATGAAGAGATTTTTGAATGTGGGGCTTCCTAGAACTATTATCTGCTAATATTCAGGAGTGGGGACATAGTATGTACTGATTCTAAATGTATTTGTTCCCAGATCCATGATTTAAAGGATATAATTTAGAAAAATGCTAAATGGATAACATTCTGAGTCCTGATGGCCAATTTTCTAGTGCAGAATGCGAATGGAGGTGATACTTAATATTTGGTGAGTTGCTCCTTTGTGTCAAGTAATGTGCTGGTAGTCTTGCACACATCATCATTATTAATTCTCACCAAATCTCTTTAAAGTAGATATTATTGGCTTCAGATTGCGGATATGAGCACTGGGGCTCTGGGTAGCTAATTGGCACAAAATCATTTAGCTGTTAAGTTGAAAGACCAGGGAATGATACTTTTCTGTAAAGTCCTTACTCCTTCTGGGACATCAGAATTATACACCTTGTTATTTATAAAGCAGAGCTGGCATGTTGATTCCTTCTAGTATAATTTTCTTAAAAATGTAAATGCCAGAACACATATCATGCCAACTTTTCTTTCCCCACCCCCAGATTCCAGAATGCACTCAGCTTAGATCGGGTCATATAGAGGGACATCATGCAGCCCCAAAACTCCTTAGGACTTCCACTCTTTGCATGTCCATGTCTAGGCTCTGAGCTCTGTGAAAGCAGTGACGATGACATATTCTTCTTAAAGTCTTAATGTTACCACAGTATTTGATACTATTTGCAAAATGAATGTGCTGATTAAATTTGTACAGTGCTTTGTATTCAATAGGTATTGAGCTAATGTGTGATGATTAATATTAATCAAGACTTGAGTTTTTGTTTTTTGTGTTTTTTTTTTTTTTTTTTTTTTTGAGTAAATACATGGGGATGCCTGGGTGGCTCAGTGGTTGAGCATCTGCCTTTGGCTCAGGTCGTGATCTCAGGGCCTTGGGATCGAGTCCCACATCGCACTCCCCGCAGGAAGACTGCTTTTTCCTCTGCCTGTGTCCCTGCCTCTCTCTGTGTGTCTCTCATGAATAAATAAATAAAATCTTAAAAAAATAAATACATGGATTGATTACTTTTAATATAAATCTCTTATCTCCTCTCTTAGTTCCAATTTCTTCACTGACAAAATGGGCATTTCATTCCACGCCGTATAGTGAAAATAACCTTTATATTTATCTAGAACTTTTATAGCACTGGGAAACTTTACAAATATTAACTCACTTAATTTGTATTATAATCACTTACTTTGCAGAACACCCCCACATTACAAATGAAAAACTGAGCAAGAGAGACTTATTGACTTACCTAAGTTCACAACCTGGTAGAGGTGAAATAACCAGCAAAGAGCTTGGTGAAGACTAGGTCAATTATAAAGCACTGTGTTCCTGTTCTGCCCACAGCTGATGTCCTAAAGCCCCACATTTCATGTAAGTACCATCCAAACACAGGAGGAAACAAGACTCACCTATGTGCTTCAATTACAACATTTCTTGGATTAACTCAGACTCAGCAGTTTGCTATGGGTTTGACTGGAAGATCCACAAATAAACAGACTATTTTCTTGACATTGGCCATCTGCAAAGCCCAGCATGCAGGAGGGACTCAAGAGAATAAGGTTCAGAGAGGTTAATAATGGTGATCAGGACTTGTACTCATGTCTCTCTGGCTACAAACCCCATAGTCTTTCCATTAAATTACAATAAATTATGAAGGGAGCCAAATGGCTCATATAGAGACTTTCAACTCCGTAGCACATGGGATTTCCACAATTCTCACTTGACAAATAGCATGACCCGGCTTATTCCAGATTTTGCCATACATGCTAAGGTTGCAAACATGAATGAGACATAGTCATTGGGAGAAGAATTTTCCAGTTTACACTCTAGTTGGGAGGCAGAGCTTTGTCAGTCTGCCTTTCTCTGCCCTCTCTGCTGATAAGTACTAAGGACAGTTTCACAGCTGACTTGGCGAAGAGTAGCCCTTGAACTGCCCCATCTCTAGCAGGTGGGTTCTGGCATAAATCTGGCTGCCTTAACCTGATCTTCATGTGTCTAGAATGACCCTAAGCACTCCCATAGCCAACAAGCTACCATTCCCACTTGTCCTTGTCTCTTAAATTTTTATTCAGTTTTCATTTCCTGAATGCATCCTAAGTTTCAAAGTGGAGTAGTGGCCAGCCAGAGTCCCTCTCCCACATGACTCATGCTAATCCCTCTTCCTCCTTACAGCTTTCTAGGTCAGGATTACCAGGGTCTAGGTTGAATTACAAATATCACCTTGCATTTGTTTTCTATAGCTGCACAAACTTAGAGGCTTAAAATATCACAAGTTTATTATCTCCCAGTTTTCCTGAGTTAAGGGCTGTGCACATGTTAGCTTGGCCCTCTATTCAGGTCTCTGAACCAGCTGCTTCTTCATCTAGAGGCTCTTCTAGGGAAAGATTCACTTCCAAATTTATTCAGGTGGTGGTAGGATTTATCTCCTTGCAGTTGTAGGAGTGAGGTACCCATTGTCTTGCTAGCTGTCAACTGAGGATCACTCTCAAACCCTTGCCATATGAGACCTTCAACTCGGCAACAGGGAACCTCCTTGTGTCAAATCCTGCTCATGGTTCCAGTCACTCCGACGTCCCCTTCTGTGAGCAGCCAGAGAAATCTGTCTGCTTTTAAAGGCCTTATGTGATTAGGTCAGGAGTCCACCCAGGTAATCTCCTTATTTTAAGTATGACTATGCCATGTAACACTAGCTGATGCTGAGAGTAAAAGGCATCATGTTCACAGTCTGGGGGATTTGTTGGGAAATCTTGGGGGCATCTTGAAATTTTGTCTATGACACACTTCTACCTGGAGAGCCTGGCTGTCATCTCCCACTGTCCAGTAAGCCTCCTCAGAAAATGATGCCAAGTTTCATTGAGACCAAATTCATTATTTTTGCCACCCAAACTTGGAAAGTGAAGTTTGGGCAGGTGGTCCCATTAGCAAGACAGCTTCCATGGACAGCTCAGTCCTTTAAACTTAGTATGGAGTGTCCCCAGCTTCCTGCCCTTTCCTGCACTTCTACATGCCTCCCAGCCAAGCCAGTTTCTGTAATGATATCCAGGTATATAGCCAGCTCAATACATAAGATCATGGTAAAGGCTACATGATGTATAAATAAGGCCTTGTAGGTACAGTAGAAGGAGTTTGTGGACTCTTCCTGGTAAAGAAGGAGTTGGGTGGGAGAAGGTTCAGCAAAGGGGTGACAAGGCCATGGACTTGATAGGATTAGAGTTGTACTGAGGAAAAGGAAGAACAGGGCAGGGGAAAGTCTGGGAAGCCTAAGAGTACAGGAAACTGGTGCAGGGTTGGTGTAGAGCAAATGAAATGGGTGTTGAGTTTGACTTCTCTGATGGCAGAGAAGTTAAGCGAGGGGCTTATATATCATATTCATATTGGAATCTAACTTGAAGGTAAATGTAGTCATTTGCTCTCAAGAAGGGCATGACATGATTCAGTGTGTTTGGAGAAGAATCATCCTGGGGACAAGTGGGCTGATTTAAGATGGGACCATTTAAGAAGCTGCTAAATAAGGCAATGGGAGGGCAGTCGCTGGGGGATTGGAGAAGAGAAGAATGAATGGTTTAGGTACTAATTTTGGAGGTAAAATTGAGACAGTGTGAAGGTTGTGTGTCTAGGCTTAGAGCATGCTGATAACTGCACTTCACAATTTTATATGCCACATCACATAAGTCATTTTATATCCTTCTGTAAACTTTGCATCTGTTTGTCTGCCTTCCTCAGTGATCTATATGACCCTTGGAGCTTTCATCCTTCAGGTGTCAGACACAATATTTCACTAAGGCTGGGCTCACTTCCACATGGATTCATAGCAGGGTGAATGCTGTTTCCCCTTCATGGCCCCAGCATGACTAACCCCCCTCCTACTGCTAACATGATTTAAGCAATCCTCTAATGTGTCACTGATTCCAGATATCTTTTATCAAGCTCTCCAATGGGGTCACTGTTTAAGAAGCATCTGCTCGTAATTTAGTGACAGTTGCCTCACCCTGTCACAATAATAACATTGATGTCTATCAAAAAGCTGTGTGTTGGAAATCTAATCTCTGGTAATAGAAGTCAGAAGAATGGTTACCCTTTGGGGGTTACAGACTGGAAGGGGACAGAAGGGAGCCTTCTGGGGTGCCAGAAATGTTTTTATCTGGCAGTGGTTCCACAGCTCTGTTTACTGTGCAAAAAGTCATCAAGCTGTGCCCTTATGATATGTGTGCTTTACTATATATGAGTTTTGCTTCAATGAAAACAAACGAAGAAAGAAAAAAAATAACCTTTTACTATTCCTGAAATGTATCTACAATTCTTAGAAGGTGAATTTTATGATCTCCATTATTAAAAACAAAATGGAAGTTCAAGTTTCAGTGACTTCCCCAAAGTCACATGGATAACCAGAGGCAGAGTCAGGATACAAGCCCATGTTGTTCTCATTCCAAAGGCTGTACTCTCTCAATTATAGGACTAAGGGTTTGCAGAGCTAACTTCTGCCCTGGATTTTTTTTTCTCCCTGGTATAACATGATCTCTGGCTCCATATGTGTCCCTCAGTATACATCTTAGACATTGCATTCTGATATGGTTGGCTTACTCAGCCACACGAGGCCTTGCATAGAGGCAAAGTATGATCTTTATATCACTTATCCAAGGAAAAGGCAAGCTCTGAGATGGGCAATAGGACTGAGGGGTAAGGGGTTCAGCCCATTAAGAGGGGATTCTTCTGCCTCTTGCTGGGCCTCTGAGGTTGAGCACTCCTCAGAGGTAGAAGAGGATGGCCTCCCCTTGGAGGAGTACCTAAATCTCGCCTTGGTTTGGAAACCAAGATCTTCAAATGATATACCTTGCTTCGTGAGTAGATTATCCAGCTGATCTCCCCTCTGTATGCCTTTGACAACGTATGTCTAAGTGTGATAAAATCTCTTGCATCATTTTTTACCTCAAAACATAGATTGTTGAGCCTCACTTCAGACATACATAATCAGAATATCTGGAACTTGAGCTATTTGAATGAGTTTCCTGAAGCAGTTTCTTTTAATATACACCAAGTATAAGAGCCACTGCCCTGGAATTTAGGACAGTGATTTGAGACATGCCAGTACTCTCTCTTGGAAGCTCTACTGATACTCAACCTTAAAAGGGAAATAGTTCTCCTCTGAGTTCAGAAGCCAGATGACTACACTAAGAAAGCCCTGAGGGAAATAGTAGAACATCTTTGAGGCCTGACTCCCAGACTCACCACAGAGACCCTTTGACCCACAACAAACTTGAGAGTTTGATTTTTTTTTTTTTTTTGAGATACATAATGTAAAATCCACACTTATAAAGCTTTGGTGTCTGGCAAGCCCAATGTCGTTGTAACTGCCTACAGTCAAGATATAAAATAATTTCTTCACCCCCCAAAATTCCCCTATATCCTTTCCCAGTCTATCTCTATTCCCGCCTCCAGTCTCTGCAGCCACTGATCTGTTTCTGGTTTGCCTTTGCCAGAATGATGACATTCTATGTAAATGAAATCACATAGCCTTTTAAGTCTGGTTTCTTTCAACTTCTCAGCATAACACTTGCTAATATATAATTCATGGTGCCGTGTGTTTCAGGAGTTCATTCCCTATTATGATTGAGTCATATTCCATTGTATGGACATACCACAGTTTGTTTGTTTGTTTTGACATACCACAGTTTGTGTGGTAAAAGAAGAATCACCCTGACTAAGATGGGGTTGGGGAGGAGGCAGTGGGTATGTGATTGAGAGCCCTCAGCTGGAATGTGAGAGTGTGACCCTCAACTGCCTCTGGATATCATTCAAGCACCATGAATGGAGAATAATGCTTTAGATACGGGCATCCCTAACTAGGAACATGTTTTATAAAAGGTGACCATAGAATGCTAAGATTTACTTATAGATTTCCCTCTGATTTTGAGGACATTGGTGAAGGAACATCAGAATGTCTCTCTGTTTTTGAAGCAAGTTGAAGAGCACCGAAAATGTAGTAACAAGTCCAAATGTCTGCTACTTTCCAGCCAGGGGAACCTGGGTAAGCTCTGCTCACTGCAAAGTCCCAGTTCACTTCGTCTAACTCTTTCCTGCTCTGCTTACCTTCCCTAGGTCTTAGAGATTCAGTTAGGGTAGCAAATGCCAGACACTGTGAGAACCCTGAATTTATTTACATGCTAATTAATTTTAGAGGCATTTGTGCAGGTGTTATATCTGTATTGTTAAAAATCTGTTGTATTGGGGCACCTGGTGGCTCAGTCCATTGAGCATCTACCTTGGGCTTGGGTCATGGTCCCAGCCAAAGGCAGAGTCCCATTGTTGAGTCCCATGTTGGGCTCCCTGTTCAGCAGGGAATCTGCTTATCCACTCCCTCTGTCCCTTCTCCCCTTCTCATGCTCCTTCTCTTTCTCTTTTGTCTCTCTCTTTCAAATAAATAAATAAATAAAATCTTTAAAAAATGTCTTATATTTGTATTACTATACATCTGTGTGGCTCAAAGGTACTATATGCACCCACAGTGCTTCCAATAAAGGTAGAACCTCAACAACCTTTGAAGGAAAAGAAGGAAGAGAATATATATAACATATATACATATGATTTAGGTTGTTGTAAATATTTTCCTAAATAGGGACGCTTGGGTGGCTCAGTGGTTGAGCATTTTCCTTTGGCTCAGGTCGTGATCCTGGAATCAAGTCCCCACATTGGGCTTCCTGCATGGAGCCTGCTTCTCCCTCTGCCTAGGTCTCTGCCTCTCTCTCTCTCTCTCTCTCTCTCTCTCTGTGTGTGTGTGTCTTTCATGAATAAATAAATAAAATCTTAAAAAAAATTTTTCCCTAAATAATTTCACGTACAGAGAGGATCATTTTGATTCTGGTGATTGTGATTTAACTTGTCCAAACAAGTTAAAATTCCTTAATTTTTTCCTTATGTTTAAAAATTTCATATTTGATATGTACTGTAAAAACTATCAAGTTAAATTATTAATTATAAAGTAAAACATACATTCAAAACTTAAGGTATAAGTATAAAATGCCACTTTCTTATAATTAAAGTTTACATATTATATCATTAAATTTGTTCAAATGTCCTACTATGTTAAATATCAAATCTTCTAAAGTTCTGATAGGTTTGAAATAAAATTAACCCCCTTTTAAAATTGAAGTTTAGGCTGATGACATTGGAGTCATTCTGATGAGTAAGAATAAATGTATGGTTATTATGATGTTAAAAATTCTTATAAAATTATGTAATAGCGTATATAGGTTGGGGGAGGGTCTGGTTCATTGGCTGCAGGCTTGCTATGCAGTGTACCAAGGATCTCTCCCAGAGTAACAAACTTTCATTAAATAAGATCCCTGCCTTCACAGGACTCACAGTCTTTTTTTTTTTTTTTAAGATTTTATTTATTCATGAGAGACACACAGAGAGAGAAGCAGAGACATAAGCAGAGGGAGAAGCAGGCTCTCCGCAGGGAGCTAGACATGGGACTTCCTGGAACTCCAGGATCACGTCCTGAGTCGAAGGCAGATGCTCAACCACTGAGCCACCCAGGGATCCCCAGAACTCACAGTCTAAAGGGTTTCTCTGGTGGGGCAGGAGAGACAGATAAATAAAAGGATAATTCTGATTGATCTGATAATATTCTGTATGATAGATGTAGCCACGATGATATGAGAACCTAGAGGTTGGCACAGAACCTTGAGTGGTTGTGAGAATAGTTTCTTTTCTCTGTGCCCCAATTTCCTCAGAAGCTACCTCATAATGTAGTCCTGAGGATTAAATGAGTTAATATCTGTGAAATACTTGGCAAATAGTACATACTATTTTAAAAAATTAAACAAACAAATCGCCCAAGGGATCTGATGGCAAGATCTGGAGAAGAGAGAGCAGAGTGTGTTTGGAGCTCTGCTCAGTTTCTTTTTTGGCAGGAGGATAAGATGTGAGGAGAGAAGCTGTAAACTGTGGGTGCAGAGAGTTGTCATCATGAGCACTGCAGACCATCCTCAGGCTGCTGGGTTTTACCCTGAGGGTAATGAGAAGCAATGAAATGAATTATTTATTTATTTATTTATTTATTTATTTATTTATTTATGATTTACTGATTCATTTTTAGAGAGACAGAAAAAGAAAGTACATTGGAGTCACTCTGATGAGTGAGAATAACCATGTCAGTGGGGCACAGAGGAAGAGGGAGAGAGAATCCCAAGCAGACTCCGTGCTGAGCATGGATCCTGACTTGGGGCTCCATCTCAGGATCTGGAGATCACTACCAGAGCTGAAACCAAGAGTTGGATGCTCAACTGACTGCACTACCCAGGTGCCCCACAATCACAGGATTTTAAATCAGGTACTGAGCTGGAAGGACCAGAACCAAGGAATCCAGTGAAGATTCTTTAGGATATTACAACTAATAGGAACTGGTGGCCTGAACTAGGAAGGTGAAGAAATAGTAAGGACGTAGAATCAATAGATCTTTAGGGAAGACTGTGAGGGGTTGAGAAGGTGTCTGGCTTTTGTGTCTCAGGGGCTTGGAGGAGCCACTGGTTAGCAGAGAGACTGGAAGGGGAGGGGAGAAGGTGCCACCTGTGGCCAAGATGGATGCTGCACGTGGAAAGCTGGTCATATACAGGTGCTGACCACTCATGTCAGGGCCTGGATGGACGGTGTTCCAGCTGCTGCACCACAAGCAAAAGAGAGATGGCGGGACATTGCTGTCTTTGATTTGGGTCTGTGAAACTGAGGGCCAACTATGGAAGTGGTGTGCTAGAGGGCTCATTCAGGGAATAAGCCCAAAGCTGGTTGGAGCTCAATGCAGAGCAACAAAGTTAAATAAAGCCCAGTTACAGAAAGAGGAATATTGTGGATCCTGGAGGATCTGTGGAGCTGTGTCTTCCATGTCCACAGGTCCTTCCTGAGGATGGCAGCCCTACGAGGTTCTTCCTGATGAGTCACCACAATTTGGCACATGAGTCTCAAGCCAAGAACGAGCCAGCTACCTGTCCTACAGGGAACAGACCGGGGTCCGATGCCTGGGTCAATGATGGACTGCCTGGAAACAAGGAGGTCATTCCTGCCCCCCATCCCTACCACCGTTCCAACACAGCCTGGAAAGAAAAAAAAAATGTCACTAGGAACACTTGATATTAGATGGTGGCGAATGTATTCACACATGCGCTCTCTTGGAAACGGTAGGCAGACAGCTCCTGTAGATAAGGGTATACTGCACCATGTGGAGCTGCTCCCTGAGTGCCGGGGTCCAGAGCGATTTTCCAGCAGTGCAAGAGATGACACCCTGCTTAGCTCATGCCCGGTATTTGTGTGCAATCAATCCCATTATTATCCACTTGTGTCAGAGGAAGAAACTGAGGCTTACCACGCAACACTGTTATAAAAGCCAAAAATCAAACTAATTCATGGAGTAGTTAGAACTCCTAGTCTGCAGCCAAATGGGGTCTTTATTCCTCCATTCTGACTTGCCAATACTTTGATAAATATAATTCAATCAGCCGTCTATGATAAGTTTTATTAAAATGTCAAGAGGCTTACCAGTCAGAATGAAAATGCAGGATAAAAAACATATTTGTGGATTTTACTAAGCCCCACACTGTTGGAATATAATTCCTACTGTTCAACAAATCCAGGCTCTCTCATCTCTATTCTATTGTGCTAAGAACACAAAGTGATAGGAGGAATAATGTTTTCCTTTTTCTCTGCTCAAGCTTTGAGCTTAAAACCGGACACAGCACGCTGCTTTTGGTTCCAAAGCCAGGGAATTTGATAGCTACCACACTAATGCATTTCGCTTCATCTAAAATCTTATTCCCCAAGTTTGGAACAACTGCCTACCCTCTGCAGTAAAACTTTATCTGCCTGTTTTTCCTTTTGTGCAAAAGCCACAAATCATAAGTGGTTATTTTTTCATTATGATTATTGAAACCACACAAACTCCTAATCTCTGGTAAGAAAACATGAAAGGAAGCCCAAACAGGCAGCAATTGGCTCTTGCATTACCCTGGCTTATCCCACACCAAGGCTTCCAGGAGGCAAAAGGTGGCATTAGCAAGGGCCTCAAAGGCGCACCAGTTGTGGGGATGTACATCGAGGAACAAAGTGAAATCTTGCCTGAACAAGCGATTATCAAATTACAAACCTGTCACCAGCGCTTCCTGGGAAGGGTCAGCACCTTCCCTTGTTCCCGACAGACAAAGAATGTGTGACAGGCAGATCAATACTTCAGTTAACTAAACAGCTGGCTAATAACAGCACTGACAGCACACAAAGGTTGGTTTAAAGACAATGAAATAAAAGTGCCTCTTTATGGACTTTTTTTTTCCTATTCAACAGCTTGGTGGGTCCTGCTTTTCTGCCTTTTTCTTTTTCTTTAATTCTTTCACTACACGAGGCGGATGGTGACTCCAAGCTCACACATAAAAGGAGAGGAGACATAACTCCCAGCTAATGATGTACGTGGGGGGCATGATTCCTCATGAACAAAGGAGTGGCAGAGGAGGGGAGGGAAGCCAACTGAGTTATCAGCTTCCTGCGGATGATGGAGGAGGCCCAAATCAATTGTCATTAACTAATTACTCTTCTCCTTTTGTCAGCATAAATTGGTTCATCCAATGTGTTTTCCAAGTGTGTCAGGTGAATTGCATTAAAAAGGATAAACAGCACTCTTTTCCATACACTCTGTCGAAAATCGTAACAGCTTAATTGTTGTTCTGCTGATTAGAAAAGCAGCACAGGGTAGTAATTTAAGGGCCAGGTCTGGGACTGCTCAGATTTGAAGTGTCCTCCATCACCTCCTAGTGCTAGGGCCTAAGCAACGTTCTTACCCTCTTTGTATCTCAGTTTCCTTACCAGCAAAATGAGAACAACAGTGGGAGTGATAGTTTAAATTTTTTACATTTTAAAAGAATTTTTTAAAAAAGGTAACATTGATTTTAAAAAGTAAAATAAAGATGTGATGAAAGTGTGAGGCATGGTGACTGGATATAGTGAAATAATATACATGTGATACTAGAGTTGTCAGTCTTTTCCTGGTGACATGTAGGGGCCACATAAACATGGGGGCTGCATGTCTTCCATGAAAAATACCCAGATTCTCAAAAATAACTCATTTAATCAGTGAAATCAGTAATTCTAGCATACTGCCTCTACAAAAATGCTTTATGGTTATGAAGCACATTCCCAACCAATAGCATTTTTTTTAAAGATGTTATTTATTTATTCATGAGAGACACACAGAGAGAGGCAGAGACAGGCAGAGGGAGAAGCAGACTCCATGCAGGGAGCCCAATGGGAACTTGATCCCAGGACTCCAGAGTCACGACCTGAGCTGAAGGCAGGTAGGTG
This sequence comes from Vulpes vulpes, assembly GCF_048418805.1. Taxonomy (NCBI): domain Eukaryota; kingdom Metazoa; phylum Chordata; class Mammalia; order Carnivora; family Canidae; genus Vulpes; species Vulpes vulpes. The sequence goes on from NC_132790.1 coordinate 31,025,384, forward strand.
CTCAACTACTGAGCCATCCGGGCATCCCACCAACAGCATTTTTAAAAAAGATCCATTTATTCATTTTGTGGAGGTGGAGGGGGAGAGGAAGAGAGAGTGAGAATCCCAAGCAGACTCCCCACTGAGCACGGAGCCCTACACAGAGCTCAATCCCAGGATCTGAGCTGATCAAGAGTTGGATGCTCAACTGATTGAGCCATCCAGGTGCCCCTCCTACCCAACAGCACTTTTTTTTAAAGATTTTATTTATTTATTCATGAGACACACACACACACACACACACACAGAGAAAGACACACACACACACATACACACACAGGTAGAGGGAGAAGCAGGCTCCCTGTGGGAAGGCCAAAGTGGGACTCAATTCCAGGACCCCGGGATCACGACCTGAGCTGAAGGCAGATGCTCAACCACTGAGCCAGGTGTCCCTGCAACAGCATTTTTAATTGTCAGAAAATTTGCCAAGGGAAATAGGTTTGGAATTGGTATTGCAGAAGGGGAGATTGAAGCTGAGTGAGGTTGTGTAACCAATGTCCTCAGCCACAAGTTACAGACCCGGCCCATGGAACAGGGTACAACATTCAGCTTCAGTAATCAGTTCTTGATTTCAGTCTTTGCTCAAATTCCTTGCGTGTGACAACAAGCAAGTTGCTTAACTTTTCTATGCTTCACACTCTTCACCGGCAAAACAAGGATATCAATCTTACCTGTCTCCACATTGTGATGGTGGGTGATAAAGACAAAATGAAGCACTTAGCAGAAAACTTGGTACTTAAGTATTCAGTGAATGTTAATTGTTCTCTGTTCATTACTATCATTACTATCATTTACCATCACCTTCATCATTATTGATTAGGTAAAATGCTTAAGAGGGACATTATTCTATTATTTATTTATTTATTTATTTTTAAAAGATTTTATTTATTTGAGAGAGCTCAAGCATGAACAGGAGGGAGGGACAGAGAAAGAGGGAGAAGCAGACTCCCTGCTGAGCAGGGAGCCCGATGTGGGGCTGGATCCCAAGGCCTTGGGTTCATGACCTGAACAAAGAGGCAGACTCTTAACGGACTGAGCCACCCAGGTGCTCCACGAGGAGCATTATTTGGAAAAAAAAATCACAAGATCTGGTATCTTGCTACTCTATTATCTTTCCTCCTCTTTTTTGGCCATATATTATATGCAATTAACAATTAGTGCAATATATATAAGCAATTATCCTCTGGTTATGAATGAAAATTTTGATATTTTGGTCTATGTTATTCAGTCCCTTGTGAGTCAGTCTCCCTGGACTTCAGCCTACGTGACTTATGCTAATAAAGTGGAGTTCAGAGACCTAGCCAGTGGCCCCTGCTTCCGGACATGTCATCCCTTTCTGTTAGGTAGGAGAAATATCACTCTTAACAATGTCATTCATCCAGTACATATTTATTAAATGTCTACTCTGTGCTAAACGTTGCATCAGGAGCAAAGATTAAAATGGTAAACACAACAAAACTTATACATTTGATATGTATATGAGGGACCTTATAACTGGTGGCAGACAGAATTAATCAAATAACTATCTGATCCTAGCACGGTAAGGGCTAAGAGGAAAGTGACCTGGTGCCTCATGAACATTTACAGGATTCACAGGGGCCCTAGTGAGGCTTCCCTGAAGATGTCTCATTTGAGCGGGCTCTGACAGATGAGTAGGAGTTTGCTGAAGGGTTGCAAAGCCCCATGCTGTGAGGGACATGAAACATTTCCGGAACTGTAAGAGTATGGTAAGAGTACAGGGTCTGAGCTGAGTCTTTTGTTGACCACGACAGAACCTTGGTATTTATCCTAAGAGGAATAGGACACTGATTGAAGTCATAAGCCTGCGATGATAGGGGTGGAGGAAAGTTTCACATTTTGAAAAGATCACCCTGGTGGTGAAGAACACGGGAGAGGAGGGTAGTGAGTGTAGGAAGACAAATTAGGAAGGTATTTCTGGGCACATTCATTTTGTAATTCCTCACAAAAAATGTGGCGAGGTGGTATTTATTAGGGTTTTAAACAGGAGGAGCCCATATTTCACAGGGATTAATCCACTTCCTCCAGCTCCCAGAACTGGTGAGAAGCAGCTGGAAGACTGGGTTGGTTATTGGAGACAGAGAGACCTGGGTTCGAATTTGGCCCTGTCTTCCCCACCGCATGTGTCAGGGTAAACTTGTGTGCAGAAATTGGGCTCTGGGGATCCCTGGGTGGTGCAGCGGTTTGGCACCTGCCTTTGGCCCAGGGCGCGATCCTGGAGACCCGGGATCAAATCCCACATCGGGCTCCCGGTGCATGGAGCCTGCTTTTCCCTCTGCCTATGTCTCTGCCTCTCTCTCTTTCTCTCTGTGTGACTATCATAAATAAATAAAAATTAAAAAATAAAAATAAAAAAATAAAAAATAAATTGGGCTCCGCTCAACAGAAAGGGATGGAGGTAAAGTCAAGTCCGCTATTCTTTCATATGACACCTACCTGCACATATGCGTGCACCTGTGAACGCACAGAAATAAACAGGTACATTTTTTAAAAAAAGAAAAATATATAAAATGAAAATGAATTAGAGGCAAAGTGGTTCTCCTCCAGGGGTGAGCAGGACGGGAGGTAGAGTTCTGCACCCCCACATAGCTGCTGTGGATGAACTCAGCTCACTGACCTCCCATCTGTGCTCTTCTCCTGGAAGTCCAGCCACCCTGTGCCTTTGTCAAGGCTGAGCCCTCTGTCCGGAGAGCCCGTACCATCAGTTGGCAAACATCTCTCCCATCTTTTATAATCATCTCAATATTCCACTTCCCCTGGAAATCTTTGCAGACCTGCCCTCCCCTGCTCCCAACACCGAACTAACCCTCCTCTGTCCCAGCCCAGGCCTTGAGTGGGCACTTATTCCTGCTTCAAACTTCTCCAACGCTGGACTCTGAGCTTCTTAAAGGGAGGGGCTTTAAAATTTGGATCTCTACCCTTGCACTGTTTGAGAGTGATGGAAGGGAGGAAGGAAGAAAGAAAGAAGGTGGAGAGAAAGAAGGGAGGGAGGAAGCGCAGCTTATGAGTTGTCACTTCAATGATGCCACCCCACGTGGTGCTGAGTAGCAAATACGGACCCATGAGGAACCCCTCTGGACTGCAGTAAAGAGGGCAAGAAACTAAAAGTTACCATTGGGTGATGACCAGGCTGCTATATCTGGGGAAAAGGGAAGAAATGTCCCCGTGACAGAGATGGATTTGTTTTGCTCATGGAGGTAAGAAGACAAAAGGTATTCTGGGTGTCAGCCTGATAAATCCCAGGCTTCCTGCAGGAATCACACTGGTCCTGAGGAGCACCCATCCATGGCCAAGGAGGCTTGGGGAGAGTGCTGGTCAGGACCTTGTCCTTGGTTTGGGGAACCAGGGACTGGCCAGGGCTACAAAAATCACAAACTTGGAATGTTCTTAGGGACCATTTCATTACAGACACTCATTTAGCAGAAGAGATCGCTGGAAACCAGAGGTCAGATGCCTCACTCAAGGTCACACTAGTGCCAGTTAGTAGGAAGAGAGTTTATCCTGTTCTCCAAAACACCTCTCCCGGCAACAAGACAGGAAACTGATGCACAGTCATTTATCATTCAGGAAAGACTATTGGTATTTTTCATTACTTACATATTTTACTTTAAGAAATAAAAACTATTTAACCGACATTGATTGTATGACTGTGTAAGGCACTGATTATAGGGTCAGCTTGGTATATAAACGAGAATATAAGCTTCAGAGCCAGATGAACTTTGTTTTAGACTCCTGGCTTTCCTGCTGTCCCTAGGTGACCTATGGCAACTTATTTGAGTCTTGCTTTCCTTTAAGAGCTCTGTCCCCTCTTTCAAATGTGTACTTGGGCTGTATGGACATGAAATGGTAGGGGCTGGGGTGAACAAATTGATGTGATATTTAAGTGACAGAGCAAGACTTCAGGTCTCTAGGGCTGGACTCTAGAGCAAGGTACATTCACACGAGAAAAGAGAGAGGAGGGATAGGCCAGTGAGAAATATATAGAAGAGTATAGCAACCCCCTGAGGGACCCTACTATCAAGACAGAACCCTGAACCAGTCAGGCTAGAGCAAGCTCTCTTCCAGGCAGTGTCCACCTGAGCTGGGATGCAATGGGGCTCTGGGTTCCTGAACGTGTAATTAGAACATCAAGACTTACATGCATCTAGAAGATCAGTAGGAAGATGTGTGCAAATAATTTGTTAATAAATTTTAGTGGTGAGCACAAGATAACATAGAAACGTGTCAAATCACTATGTTGTGTACCTGAAACTAATGTCGCATTATGTGTCAATATAGTTAAATAAAATAAGAATATATGAAAGTCTTCAGAAAAACAAAATATAGAAAAAAAGTAAATTTTCATGAATATAACTTGTGCAACCACAAACTCAAGTGTACAAATAAGACATTAATTTTTAAAAAAGATTTTATTTATTTGAGAGAGAGAGAGAGAGAGAGAGCATGTGCTAGCAGGCCTAGAAACAGGTGGGGAGGGAAAAGGACAAGCCAACTCTGTGCGGAGGGTGGAGCCAGACTCAGGCTCTAGGCAGGACTCAATCCCAGGACCCAGAGATCATGACCTGAGCTGAAACCAAGAGCCAGAGGCTTAACCGACTGAACCACCCTGGCACACCACATCATTTAATTTTTTAAAATCTAATTAAACACAACTTTGAACATGACTTTTTTTTTTTTAACATGACTTTAAATACATCTTTGATCTCAAAAAGCATAGAAAATCCAATCTCAGAAAATACTGGAGTTTGTTACTCTCAAGGCTGAGAAAGTTTCCACCAGTCTTAGGCAGAGTGTAGCCTTTACAGAGGGCCCTTAGGACTTTAGGCTGAAGCAGCCATGCTATAAAAAGGTAGTTGCCTAGGGCCTCAACATTTCAAGTTCAGCAATTCTGCTTCTTTTATATCATGTTGGCACTTGGGCCTTTGCTGAGGCTGAGAGTCTTGGCAGCCAGGTCCAGGCTTCTTGATCTCCCAGGCTTGGCAAAGGTGCTGCTGCCTTTGGTGGGTGAGGGGCTCAACTTAAGGCTGAGAGTTTCCTGGGATACCCAGGACATGCAGCCCTAGACCTCTGTGGCCTTCTTCATGCCTTCCAGAATCTTCTCTGGTTTCTTTTTCTTTTTTCTTTTTCTGGTTTCTGCCTTTTTAATTTTCCTGACTCTCCCTTCCTAGTACCCTAGTTACAACTCTGAAAGGTTTTTAATTTGTTCTCTGTCTATACAATGAGTATAATCACCTTAAAGAATAGCCTCTCATAAAAGGCAGGAAGTGCAGGTTCCTCTGGAGAAAGGGAACGAGAATTGTTGGCCTCTTTCTTAGAGTTGGGGGTGGGGGGGAGGCAGGTTCCAAAAGAGACCCTGGCTGTCAAGCCTCCATTCTTTCCATCTGTTTTTCCTCCTCGGAGGAAACAAAACATAGTTAATATTTCAGGAAATTATCTTGACATGATAAGTGCCAAAGTTTTGAATGATTTAATTTTTAAAAAACTGTGATAAGATACACATGGCATAAACCTTACCATATTAACCACTTTTAACTGTACAGGTAGTGATTAGCAGATTTATATTGTTGTGCAACCAATCTCCAGAACTTTTTGTCTTGCAAAGCGGAAACTCTCTACCTGGTAAACAAATCCCTATTTCCCCTCCCTCCCAGTCTCTGGCAACCACCATTCTACTCTCCCGTTCCTATTAATTTGACGACTCTAGGTAATTCATATAAATGGAATTGTGGAGTATCTGTTTTCTGTGACTGGTGTTATTTCACTTGGCATAATGTCTTCAAGGTTCACCCATGGTCGTAGCATGTGTTTAAATTTCTATCCTTTTTAAGGCTGAATAAGAATTCATTTGTATGTATGGATCACATTTTGCTCATCTACTCACCCACTGATGGACACTTGGGTTGCTTCTACCTTTTGGCTATTGTAAATAATGCTACAAACATGTGTGCACAGAACGATTTAATTTTAACAGCCAAAGAGTCAGTTTAGGAGTATTTTGATCATAACCTAACTTTTGCACATTTGCATGCCGGAGTGTGAGTACTCCGTGAGACCCTTTGGGAGTGTGTCATGGAGGTTGCAGCAGGAGAAGGGACTGAAGGCATCAGTTAGCTTCCAGGCCCAGAGGTGGGCACAGAACACACCCACCTCCCGAGGGCAGGGGGCATTACAGGAAGCAGCCTAAGGAAAGCACCAGGCACATAGTAGGAGTTCCACAGACGTGCAGTCCCCCTTCCTTCCCTTTGATCTTGCCTTGCTCAGAGTGCAGATGGCTAGGGAGTGAACAGGACCCACGGTTGCTTGCAGCGCATCAAGTATTCTGAAAAAGATTAGACTGCAGACTCTGCCTTCTGTATAGTCAAAACATTTAAAATACCATTAAACCTCTGCTTTCCCAGCTCTGTGGGTTCCCGCAACCTACAGCTCACAAAATTTCTGTGTCTGCGGGGGTTCATAATATACTCTGGTCTCGATGCTGCGCCGCACATGTTTCCACGAAGCGATTATAGGGAAGAATGCGGTGCGCTCGCCTCTTATTTTGAGATGCCAATTTTGCGTGACATTTATCTCTCCCCTTGATTATGTATTTTTGCTCCCTGTGATCATTTTTTTTTTCATGGGGATGGCAAGGGTTTGCGAAAGCTCTGTAATCTAGTTTATTTAGATTTTTGATTTTTAGATTTGGTCCTATGGGCATCTAGTGTAGCGGAACGCCCTAGGCTCCCATGTTGCAAGGGGCAAAGAGAAAAGAAGGCAAAGAAAGGGTATTTATTAGTAGACGCAGTTTGGGGAGGCACCTCCTGTGTCCTAGAGCCCTAGCTGGGTGCTTGATGGCTAACCTGTCAGTGCTGCTTGGGAATCAGAAGTTAAATGACTCAACTTAGTGGTAAATAACCCTTAGGATGTGTGAGGTCAGAAGGAACCCAGCCCTGACTGGCTCCGGGGTCTGTGCTCAGGTCAGCACATGATGTCTCTGCGGCCACTAAAAGCCAGGTGCTATCCAGGTGCAGGGGGTGCAGAGGCGGTAATGCTAGTGCCTGGAGTCTGCATTCCAGGCAAGAGCACGCTTCTTTATTTCACGTGACTCCCTCCAGGCAGAAGTACCTCCACAGACTGAAGTATTATGAGAGCCTAAAGATGAACACAGTCCTGGTAAGGCTAGCTGGAAGACCATATGCGGCCCTGAAGCATTTGCAGGAAGAAGGACGTTCTAGGAAGAGACATTTGCCGATTGAAAACAGACAAATAAGAACACTGCAGATGAGATAGCAGAGACCGAAGGTAGAAAGCTGGTTGTCATAAAAACTCTGGCGAGGACTGAAGTCCCTGTCACCCGTGGCCTTGCTGCACCTACAAGGATGCTGGTGTGAGGTCCAGAGGCCCTGAGCCACAGGACCAGCAGGGCGCAGGGAGGGCAGACAGAGCAAAATTGAAACAGGCAGGGGAGGTGGCTGTCCCCACTAGGTCCCTGAACGGCTCCTGTTTAGTGCTTCTGGCGTGTCCTCCCGCCTGCAGCTCTGCTGGCTTGCCTCTGTCCCATGGCCTGTCTCCCCTGCCTGGCATCGCGCTGTTTTCTCAAGTGTTCTTCTAGGCCCACCTCCCGCCCCCACACGGGGTAGGGAGGGCTCCTATTGCCCCAGCCTCGCTCAAACCTCCAAGCCTGGCTGCCGTACCTTTCCTCCACCTGCATCCATTTCCCTCTCTCCACCTGCGTCCTTAATTCTTTTCTTAAGACTAACTGGGAATTCTCTCCCTTGGTAATGCCTTCCCCTTCCCCTCCAGGCAGAGCTGGGCTAGCTCTTCCCTCACAATGCTTCCACATGCTGTTGTGGAGACTCCACGTCTTCATGAAGATTCTTAGAGGGTGCTACTGTAATTCTCTGTGTCCAGGTTTGTGTGCTTCACTGAGCTCAGGAGGAGTTTATGGAATGAATGAATGAATGAAGGAAGGAAGGAAGGAAGGAAGGAAGTAGCAACTGAGTGAATGAGTGACTTCTCCATCCCTGCAGCTTGATGGCAGATCTGCACCAGGGCAAGTGAGCAGATGAGTGAATGAGTGAGTGAGTCTAAGAGTGAAGAAATGAAGAGCAAGTTAACAGTGGGATGGGGGATTGGATCCCTGCTCTGACCAACATGCTGTGAGCACAGGCGGACATGGGAAGTGACAGGTAGAGGGAAACTCTCCTGAGACAGCTGCTGTGAACCTATCATCGAATTTAGTGAGTGACAGATGGTACTCAAACAGCTTCTCAGGGAAAAGAAAAAAATCAATTGACCTAAAACAAACAAACAAAAAACCAAACCAAAAATACCTAAAAGAGGATTAAAATCTTAAAAGACAGAGTGTGCCTGAACCATCCTGTTGTTGAGGCTTTCCTCAGTCCCTGCTAGAGATCTCTAGTATACGTCCCCCAGTGCCCACCCCACCCCATTTTCCATTTCATGTAGCACAACATTCTCCAAAGCAGTGTCCCCCGTCCAGTTATGTCAGGCAGCCACATCCCTCCCTGTAGCTACCCAGATAAATCACATCCCCGCTTTTTGTAGCAAACAGTACTTCTCAGTAAACAGTCTGGGGGAATAGAAAAAGGCCACCTTGGCCTTTGCAGAGATTTGGGTGCAAACCCAAACTAGTCCACTCAATTAAGTGAAGGATCTTGGACAAATTTCCTTATTGTCTCCTTATCTATAAATGTCTTCTTATCTATAAAATGGGAAGAACACCCCTGGTCATCACTGACGTGAGGACTGAATGGCTTTCAGCAGCTAATCCTTGGGTGAGTAGGGGGCAGATGGCAGTGAATGCAATCTGGAGGAGCAAGACTTGAGTTGCAGTCTTACAATTTTGGAAAACCCTCATAATTTTTTAAGAGGATTTTCATATTTCTCATTTGTTTTTTCAAACAGACTTGCAATTCAGGTCCCTTGAGGTTTTTGAGCATGAGCATAAACAATTTCAGATTTGTAATCTCCACGCTGTTAACTCTCTAGGCATTATGCGCTCTTCTACCTTCTTTCATTCAACAATTCATTCATTCAACAATTCATTCATCCAACCATTAATGAGTATATCATTTAGTCATTTAATTTTTCTCTCCTGGGGTGCCTGGGTGGCTCAGTTTGTTAAGTGTCTGCCTTCGGCTTAGGTCATGATCTTGGGGTCTTGGGATCGAGCCCTGCATCCTGGCTTCCTGTTCAGCAGAGAGTCTGCTTCTCCCTCTCCCTCTGCCCCCTCTCTGCTGTCTCTCTCTCTCTCTCAAATAAAGAAATAAGATCTTAAAAAATTAATTTTTCTCTCCTTCACTTATTAAACTTATTAAACATATAACGAAGTCCTCTGGGTAGGCACTGTGATAGGCACATGAGAAACAGTCACAATCCCAATATTCATGAAACTCATTCTCTACAGGATGACAAGATACACATGCGCTCGCGCACACACACACACACAGTTATAAACAAGGGGGTGGGTACTACAACAGATGCATCAACAGGGAACTGCAGTAGAACAGAGGGCTGTATGATTAAACAGTGCCTGGGAGAAGCAAGGTGGGCTTCAAAGAGGAGGTGGTAGCTGATACCCAGGTTCATCTTCACTAACTAGTGCCCAGTGGTTCCCTTAGAAAAATTTCTTCCTGGTGGCCTCCCTTATGCATTTATAAGGCAAGGAATGACTTATCCATTGCCTCAGGGAAAGATTAGAGGATATAGTTTTATGGTCTTTGTCATACAGGACTGGGTGCCAGAGAGATGAGAGATTAATTTGCAGAAGGATTTCAGATCCTTTAGAGAATAAAGGGTGTGTGACTCCAATCCCTGTTTCAGAAATGTGAAGGTGGAAAATTCTTGGACAAGATTTGCTAAGGAGAATCCACCAGGAAAGCAGGGGAGTGCGGCTAATGGCCCCGTTTCAGCACAGGACACAGGGGTATAGGAGAATCCCGAGGCCAGTACCGCCCAGGCTGAGTCTGGGAGCTCCTCAGTCTTCAGTAATAACCCTGACTCAGTGTCTTGATGGTGCAAGCAATAGATAAGCATTAATGCATGGGCAACAAAATTTGTAAACTTGGTGCTAATATAGGAAACCCCCATAGTACTAGTGGGGATCCAGCCAATTGTTTCAGTCAGGGTCCGACCAGGCAAACAGAAACCATGCCAGTCTTAATACAGAGAACTCATTATGCAGACCTTGGAACAATGAGAAGCCAAGTGGAGTGCTATGGGGAGACCTAGTAATTAGCAATAGCAGAGGAAACAAGGGAAGGGAATTAGGAGGTGTTATCTGACCCAGAAGCCTAAGACAGAGAGGGACTGGGGGGCGGGGGGAAGCACCCTGGCATCTTCCTTTCACCTTTTTCCACTGTCCCCATAGTGCCCCCTGCACTGGCTACAGCCAGTGGGAAGTCAGCTGATGAAGAGGCCTGGAAATTCCCACCTGCCGTGATAAGCCCATCTACCTGTGATTCAGAGCAAGCAGGGGACCGGTGAGGATGGGGTGAAGGCTGCCTCACAAGGGCATCCTCATGGCACTGGGCAATTTCAGGCTGAGCAGAGCCTGTCTTCCACAGTGACCCCATGTGGCCGACTCTGGTTCTTCCTGTTGGTTTTAATACACCCCAGGGATCTTGGATAATCCATAGGCAAGGTGTGGGATATGAGGGAAGAATTCAAGAGATGATATCAGGTTTCCTGTCAAGAAGTCATACAAGTGCTTGTTCAGGGAACTGACAAAGTAAACTGTATTTGAATGGATTTGAAACCCAAGTTGGGAATGACATCATTTGGATTACATGATAAAAGAGGAATAATTGTATCTACTCATACTGAGTTTGTACTAGGTGCCAGCACTGTATTAAACACTTTACATAAATTAGGTCACTTAATACTCACTACAACCCTGTGAGGGTCTATATTACTCCACATGTTACATTAAGGAAACTGACATTCAGTGACTTGTGGAAGGTCATATAACAAGTAAACAGCAAATAGAGTTCTCAATCTCAGTTCCCTTGGAATCCAAAATATATACTCTTAATTACTATGGTATGTGGCTGCAGATGAACAAAAGTATATCTTTTGCATCCCAGTTAGAATGTAGCCTCATTTCACTAGAAGGGGTGGAGTCAGATCCGATGCAGTGGAGGAAAGGCCACAAACCATTAATGCAGTGTGGCACCCCAGAAATTAGTATCAGGACCCTGATGGAAATATATTTGCACAATGTGTAGCAGCTATAGTCTGGGTAGCTTCAGTAATAGGATAATCTGGCACCAGCTCTGCTCTCCCCACTGCTGAAGAGAGAAGTTTGGTCCCAGGGAGTGTAGCAGGGGAAATGGGCTGAAACCAACCAGAAGAGTTTGAGCTGATTATCCTACAAAATATGTCTGAGCTCTGAGCTGTTACACCATGAGAATCCCCCGAGGGATGGTGCAGAAGAGAAGCCCCATTGCCTTTAGCTCCTCTGAGTAAGTGCTGTGTAAACACAAAGTATCCAGATGAGTGTCTCCCATCAGCTAAGGATTAGTGAGGGCTCTCTGGAGCTGAGAACCAGCGACCACAGCAGAAATAGATGGAGATGCTTCCTGGTAATAACAAGCCCCAAATCAAAGGCCTGGTGAAACCACATGTATTATCTCTTTTCAGCCTCTCAGTGGTCCTGCAAAGGACACAGGACAAACATTATTATCCCTGTCTTCTAAATAAAGAAACTGTGGCCCAGAAAACAGAGGCGATTCACTGAAAATCACAGAGGCTTTTCATAGAAGAGATGGGATTAGAACCTGAATCTTTGAATCTTTTTTTTTTTTTTTCTTTTTTAGAACCTGAGTCTTAAAACACAGGTTTAGACCTCGTTGCGTTGCTCTAATTAGAGGAGGTATGGTGATGCTTTAATGTCTCTTCCATACCTATCTGGGTCTTGGGAGTGGAAATGATAGACCTTCAAGTAAGTCCTCTAACACAAGTATTCTAAAGCTAAGTCAAGCAATAGCAATGTGGGATTTAGCTTTAGATAACAAGATTATTCCAAGGAAAGGCTACTCACCCATAAGGCAAACCCACACAACATCAACAAGAGAACCATAAAAGGTAGAAGAGGGCTTGCACCACGCTCACCAGGAGTCATTCATTCTTAGGATCAAGGCATTCCTAGCCTCTACCGTCACTGACACTGCAAGCAAGGACTCCTGGGAAACTGCAGTCATTTTTGCGTCCCTATTCAGGCCTCATTGAGCCCATTTATGGTCCCGAGTCCTTTTAAAGTGGCTTCCCCTGGAAGCTGTGAACTTGTGACCCAGGGCTTCCCAGCCTGGGGCAGTAGTGAAGACTCCAAGGAGGAACAGCTGTTTCTTCAGCTGAGATGTGGCGAATGTGCGGGAGATCATCAAGGATCCTGGGCATCGCTTTGTCCAATTTATTTCAATGAACAAACAGTTATCAATGTGTATTTTTAAACTTTCTTCAGGAAACTGAGACCCAGAGAGGTCAAAATATTTTCACAATGACTCAATGTGCTCATGGCAGAGCTGTGTTTCTAAGTTAGATCTCTTGACCTGGTACATTCTCCCCACCCCCACCCCCACCCTTCTCTCTTGGAGCAAAGCAGCACAAAGGGAGCCTTAATCACCTTATTTTCCGTGTTAATGCTAGTTGTGAAAATGCCTGACACTGAGCTTTGTCATATTTTATGTACTGGGGGAATAGTGACTAATGATCTACATTATCATCATTGAGACTTTGCCTAAAAATTAGCTGATTGAATTTGTCAGATCTGACTATGGTTTCATGAACCACAGTGAAATCACAATTTCCTTTGACATGAATGAATACTGAAACAGCTATTTAACCTCAGGCACATCCAACCTATCTCATCTTAATGCTGTGATAGGCTGGATCCTTCAACTTGCAGCCCAGAGGGAGGGCTTGCTGAATCATCAGTAGGGCTTCCAATTTTGAGCGCCTCTTAGACACCAAATACTGCATGTCCTCTTGCATATGTCACCACATATAACACTCACAACAAAAGGGAAATTGTTATATCCATTTTGTGTGTGAGAAAGCTGGGACACAGAAGTATTAAATAACTTGTGCAAGGTAGTGCAACTAGTTAAGTACGGGAAGTACAATTCATACAAGGTCCTTTTTCCTAAGCCAGGCTGCCAGAGAAAGAAAGTTTTGAAAGAAAAGAAATCAAAAGTAGTCTCAGACTTGGGAAGGAGCTTTATATCATAACTATATTGGGGGTGGCCATGGGGCTTAACGGTCTTCAATCACAGAGGATGCCAGAGAAGCAGAAGCCAGAGCTGAGCTGGGCTAGGACAGGGATCAGGGTATTAAGCAGGCTCCAGTCCCAGTTCTACTGTCCTGTTGTGAAGAATAGTGATGAATGATAGTTCATGTAATCCCTGCCACAATGAAGTATACGTTTACACTCCTTTAAATTGTAAAATTAAGAAGCCTCTCAATATTACACTGAGTCATGAAGCGACTGTGGATCAGTAAGATCTCTTATACTTTGCTGGTAAGAATGCGAATTGGCATTACTGCTTTGGAAAATAATTTGGCATTAATCTGCAGCATGACGTGTTCATCATTTTACTCCTCGATATATTTAAGAGAAACACTGACATATATGTAACCAAAGACATGTACAAGAATGTTCACAGCACTACTATCCATAGTTGCAAAAATTGGGACACAATCCAAATGCCACCCTCAGATGAAAGGAGAGTTAAAATATGGTATATTTGTATATTGGAGTATTATACAAGAATCAAAGCAAATAGCTTAAACAACAATAGAGTGTTTTAGTAATATGATATTATATAGAAAAACGTAATCCACAAAGACTATATAGTTCATGATACTTTTCTTAAAATTAAAATCAAGCACAACAAACAAAAAATACTTTATATAAAGGAAAACATGAGACTGATGGATTCAAGTTTCAGGATAGTATTGTCTTAGGTGGGGGAAAGTAGAAGGATGAGATAGGTGAAGATGGGACTGTACATGTTGATGTAGGTTATTCACTACGGTGGGTTGTTGTAGTAATGGTCTCACAATGTCCATGTCTCCCTGTATCCGCAGTCTTGGGTAGTCCTTTCCCTCACTGACTATGGGCTTAGGAAATGGCTCTGGCCATTAAAGCAAATATGATAGAAACTTATTTGAACTTGCCCTCCCCTACTGATCCTGGGAGCGCTTCAACCACTGTCATGTGGATGCACTTAAACTAGCCTCATGGAGAAACATGGCTCAGCCAGCCCTGTCAGCCTAGCTGACAACCAGTACAACCCAAGAGTCAGCAGCAACCTCCAGAAAACTGTGAGTGAGGCTGTCGTAAACCACCCAGCCAAACCTCAGGAACTACCCAAGTGAGCCCAGGCTAATCACTGACCCATAGAATCATGAACTCATAAATCACTGTTATTTTCAGCTATTGAGTTTAAGGGTACTTTATTAATGGCAAAACCCAGCCAATGTTGCTTTTGGGGTGGGGTGGGGGTTTATTTTATAATAAACAAATGAGGTCCTTGCATGAATCAATGATGAGAACATATACTGTGAGCCAAGGATTGCAATCAATCCAATTCTGTGCACCTGAGGCTCATTTAAAAACAAGCAACAACAAAACAAAACAAAAACTCACCCCTTCGTTGGATGATTATACCAGCCTTGCAAACCATGCTCCTTGTGCTGATTGATAACTCTTTCCAACCCTCAATTCATTCTATCACTAAATCCTTCCTAATGAGTATGAAAGGAAGTGATGTGTGCGGATTCCAAGTTATCTTAATAAAGACTCTTGTCGTGAGCCTTCTTCTCTTTTCACCTTCTCAACTTCTGAAAATAGGAAGGCCTAGAAAATCTCAGACACCATTTGTGACAAGAACAAATGCTAGCTTGGACCCCTGGTGGCATTGTGGATGCTAAGGCTGCTTACCCTACTTACTTGAAGTTTTCCATAAGAAAGAAATCAATTTATATTTTGTCTGAAACACTGTAATTTGTGAGTCTTTGTTACAGTACACTTTGGTTTTGGCTCCAACTAATAAACTCTTCCATATCAATCCCTACAATAAGGTACAGTAATTTTCCAGATATAATATTATTTTTAATGGAAATGCCTTTATTGTTTTATTTTAAAAACTTTAAATAGAACAGAAATTTATAAAAAAAAAAAAAAAGGTGTAAAACCTGAGGACACCCAGTAGTTTGGAATTTATCATTCCATGTTTTTTAAGACATATAAGAGGGTACATGACTATATTTAGGAGACTATACTGTTCATACTGTGGTATCACTTGGGTTGCTTATTCTACAATGTATTATGGGCATCTTTCATGTCAATACAAGACCTATATAGTAGTCCACCTAATGGATATTCCAAATTTTATTCTAAAAGTTTCCTATGTGGTTTTTTTCAACTTTAAAATTTTTATTACAAAACTGTCAGGAAGATTCTTCCACCCTTACATCAATTTCTTTTTTGTGCACTTACCCAAATTATTTCCTTAAAATAGTTCTTAAGAAAAAAATTTTTTGGAAGAGAGGATATCGAGTGTACACAATGCATACTTTATCTGGTGAAAAAGCTTATAGATTTCTCATTTCCCCTAAGAAAACACCCAGACCCAACAGCCTGGCATTCTTCAGCAGGGCTCTTCCTTACTGAGCTCACCCCAGCCCTGTAAGCCTGGCTCTCCCACTCCCCAGAGCACTCTGCATGTTAGCCATACCGATTATAGTTTTTTTTTTTACTGAAGACATCAAGCTATTTCACAACTTTGTGCATCTCCTGTTACTCCTTATGTCTTTAATTATATATGCCTGTTCCATATGTCACACACACACACACACACACACATGCCCCTACCTTCTATTGTGAGCTAACTTCTTTCTGCTCTTGAAGCCCTAGTTCCACATTGCCTATTCAAGGAAGCCTTTCATTATAGTTTCCCTCAGCTTGATCACATCCCCCTCCTCTCTGCTTCCATAGCAATTTTCACCTACTTTTATCATCACACTTATCACATTCTGCTATGCTATTTATTGTGTTTGCTTATTTATTTTCTTGTCTAGAAATGTTATCCTGAGAGCAGAGTGTATCTGTCTTTGAATTCTCCTTCTCAGGAGGGTGACTGGCACCTAGTAGTCATTCATGGGACTGTACATATGCACTGGTTTTTCCCAGGCATTTTTGGTGATGTCACAAAGATTTATTCTAGATCCCTCTCAGAATATTTCAGTATCTGCTAATATCCCTCTGGCCATAATTAATATTGGCTATGGCACTACGGTGAGTCTAGGGCTGCATCCGCATATCATCAGAGATTCCATATAAGACAGGGGGAATGAGCATGGCAGGAGTTTAAACCGTGAAGTCTGAACGTCATCATCAACTTGGCTTAAGACTTCCTGGATATTCCGAGGAAAGTTGAAGATTCATGACTATGTCAAAACCTTGAATGGATGGCTCCTAGGACATACTGTGTGGTGTTGGTGAGGAGGAGTTTGTTTAAATATGAGTGCTGGCAGGAAGTCTAGGCTATTCCTTCATATTGGAGGACTAGTATCTATTCTGTAAATCACGATTCCTCCTTCTACTTCATGATATGACAATTAAGCTAAAATATCAGGTCAGATCTTAACCTAAGGAATATTACTCCAATCACAAACTGCCAAGGGTGGAAGTGGGCTTTGAAAATCACTAGAACATCTTCCAGATGAAGAAACTAAAGTTTAACAAAGATAGATGATTTCCAAGGACACATAATAAATAAGTACAAAGTTGGGATTAGATGCCAGATATTCTCTACTCACCATCCTGTGGTACCATCCAGTACTTTCTGATAAGACAGAAGACTTTGGCCACCCCTCTCTCTCTTCCAAGAGACCAAATTAAATATATCCTAAATACATCATACTGCTTCTTCCCTAATTATCATGATTAGAATCAAGAAGTGCTTTTCCAAAAGGAAAATTTAGGTTATGTACCCAATGTTATACATATCAATAGTATCAAAAATATCATAGATACCAATAGATATTTCAAAGAAATCAAATTCTCTGAAATCTATTCATTTTCAAAATTGTGAGAACAATCACTGAAGCTTCAATGATACAGAGAGCTCAAGAATCATTGTTCAGTTAATTTCCCAAGTGCTTATAATGTGCTGGCCACTGTCCTAGGGTGTATGGACACCAAGAGAAGCAACTTAGAACATTCTATTTCAGGTTTCTCATATTGAATAGCAATTAGCATTGAATCAATGAGGAAGAAAAATCTTGGCAATATGGATACTCTCATTATTAATATCTTGGATGCATTTATGATGGCTGTATTAGAACCACTTGAATTGTCTTGCTGAAGTCAGTAAATTAGTAAATACCATGTGTTGAGGCACTGGCTAGAATTCAGTCACTGACCTTGGGAAAATCTGATACCATCCTGCACTTCCATGGAGATACTTATTATAGAATTTTAGAGTTTATAGAACCCTCAGGGATCATCTAACCATATGTGTGTGTCTGTTGCGTATGTGTATACAGGTGAAGGAACTAAATTCTTACAATACCAGTTTGTCCTAGATCTAAAATGTTATTTGGTATGAGAGGCTGATGAGGTCCTAGGTCTTATGAATTCTTACTGATTCTCTTTCTTTCACATTGTATTAATTCCTAGGGGTAGACAAACCAAGGAGGTCTTCATCATTCACTCCTAGTATTCATGTCTTTTGTGATTTTCTCGTTTTGAGTAAACAGGGACTGTTAACTGCTTCTAACCAATAGATATGACAAAGGTTATGGAATCAACTTCCTTGATTAAGTTATATTATCTATAGACTATTTATATGTAACTCTCTTGTTAGCAGACTCACTTGCAGTTCTGCCAAAAACCTGAGTGAACTTGAAGCATATTATTTCTTAGTCCAGTCTCCAGATGACAGTGCAGTCCATCCAACACCTTGATTTTTGCCTAGTGGGTCCCTAAGCAGGGGACACAGCTGAGATGTGCCTACGGTCCTGACTCACAGAAACTAGAAGATAATACATGCAGGATCTTGTTTTAAGCTGCTAAATCTGTGGCACTTGGACATATGGCATAGAAAACACTAGATCTCCAATAGAAATATTTGAGATGTCATTAAGTCAAGATGCCAAAACTATATAACATAATACTGGACATATACTAAAACAGAAGACAGAAAATTAGGTGCCATTGGTATATCTAGAACCTCACCTAAATCAATATAGAAAAGTGTGAGGTGTCCAACACAAGACAACTTAGATTAAATGGCCTTTCTGAGGCTCTGCCTGCTGTTCTGCAGTCCTCACTAGAAGAAGGTCTGTGTTCTGCATGAATTGGTAACTGAAGCTCAACTTCTTCTTGCATATGTGAGAAACATTTGTGAGTAGAAAAGGGGCCAAATTTTAGAACATTCTATCTGTTGCTACAAACAAAGGTAGGAGTTAATAAGGTTAGTTAAGACTGAATTTCCATAATTTAACAGAATTAAGGCATTATTATCAATGTAGCAGAAGGTTATTATAAGGGTCATGAGGATAAATGGTTTCTTTTGGAATTAGAGCATTATATTAATCCTAATAAAATCTATATTTCACTGGTGTCAGCCAGAATGTGGTCAAAGGTTGAATGCTTATGTTCTTAAGAGATATATGACACCATTTCACAGCAAGGATGTCAACCAGGTTTCTTCTTGACAGAATTGTAATTGAGGAATATTGGCAGCTTGTATTGAATTAGGCTTCTCAGGATGTATGCTATAGTAAACTAGCAATGACGGTCATGGGCAAGAGAAGGTGGAAGAGTGGTCTGCATGTCATGCTTGTGCAGTAGATGGGCTGTGGACCTCGTGTTGGAATGTGTGTAGTTTTAGTCCTGCTGGCCGTTCATCACCATGATGATTTGGGTCATGTCACCTAACTTGTCTGAGCCTTAGCTTCTCTGAACAGTCACCATGATAAGTATTTCTGAGAGTTATTAAGATTATCCATGTAAAAGTACCCAGCAGAGTGTCAGGCTTCTACCAAATGTTTTTTTGTTTGTTTGTTTGCTTGTTTAAAAAAAAAAAATTTTTTTAATGATAGTCACAGAGAGAGAGAGAGAGAGGCAGAGACATAGGCAGAGGGAGAAGCAGGCTCCATGCACCGGGAGCCGGACGTGGGATTCGATCCCAGGTCTCCAGGATGGCGCCCTAGGCCAAAGTCAGGCGCCAAACCTCTGCGCCACCCAGGGATCCCGTTTGTTTTGTTTTGATTTGTGTTTTTCCAAAAAAGTCTTTACTCATGATTACTAAAATTTGGAAGTAACCAAGATGCCATTCAGTAGATGAATGGATAAACTGTGGTACCTCCAAACAATGGAATATTACATGATGCTGAAAAGAACTGAGCTATCAAGTCATAAAAAGAAAAGGAAGAATATTGAATGCATATTATTAAGTGAAATAAGGCAATCTGAAATGGCTGTGTACTGTATTCCAGCTGTATGACATTGGGAAGAAACAAAACTATCGAGACAGTAAAAAGATCAGTGGAAGATGCCAGGGTTTACAAGGAAGGGAGGAATGAATAAGCAGAGACCAGACAATTTTTTCTACAGCGAAACTATTCTGTATGATGCTATTTTTCCAATCCCATAGGATATAGAATACCAGGAGTGAGTCCTCATGTAAACTATGAACTTTAGGTAATAATGATATGTTCAATGGAGGTTTCATTGATTGTAATAGATGTCCCACTGTGGTACAAGATGTTCCTAGTGGTAGGGGTTGTGCATGTATGGGAGGGAGCAAAGGTTATACGGGAAGCCCTGTACTTTATGCTCAGTTTTGCTATGACCCTAAAAATAAAGTTTATTAATTTAAAAAAAAGTCAGGTTCTTTTGAATCTCTTAACAGAGTTAAGGAGGTGAGTGAAGAAAGTAGGGATGAAAGGCCAAAGTAAATTGCCCTAAGAGTGAGTTGCAGACATCAGTGGACCATGGGAAAATAAAGTTCGTGACCAGATACAGGAGAAAATGGAAATCCAACGAAAACCATAGGGATAAACACATCAGGAGGAGATAGCCTGAGTGCCAGATATCAGAACTGCAGTTTGAATGGCTAAAGGACAATGTGGAAAGTACAACTTTCAAGTTTACCTCTTTGGCAGCCATGAGGTTCACACTACTTAAAACTTCATGAGAACAGGTGCCTGCTATCCAAGCATTTCCATCTTACTCTCGCGGGCCACAAAACCACTGGTACAATCCCAAAGGCAACGTGGAGAATGGTGAGACGTTCATTCTTAAAGTGATTAAAAGAACAGGGACAGCTAGTTAAGGTGCAGGATGAATCAGAGGGCAAGCACAGGCTTCTTCACTTTTTCAGAAAAGGAGGAAAATCAGGGAGATGGGTCCTCGGCTTTGAAAATGAGCACTGCACTCAGAATTCTGAGTGTGAGCTGACGCTTAGGTCAGGGCTAGGTCTAATGACTAGAGGGCCACAGACTGCAAGGGTAGAGAAGCTTTCTCCTTCTGCCTTACTACCAGCTTCCGACTGAGAAAAGAATCGGAAAGCACCGTGTAAAGACCTTGCACTGGGAACACAGTGATCAACGGCTTGGTTCTTGCCCTCAGAAGCTTGTCTCTAGGAGAGAGATGGATAGTTAACTAAATATACTGCATGTCACTCTATACTGGGTGCTGTGGAGCAGAGAAACGAACAATATACTATGGTAATATAGAAAAGCATTTGATTTTGAAAAGTGTCAGGATCTGGCTGTGCCATTTTGACTCCTAAGATAAATGAATTTTCCTGGCTTCTAGGCTTTCTCTGCCAACCAGGGAAGTGGGATTTAAAATCTCATTGTCCAATGGATTTAAGGCTAAATTGAAGCATTATTAGCAAGTCACTTTGGCCAAGTCAATTCACCCTCTGAATCTCTTTTAAATTTTTTAAAATATAAAATGGAGCTAATATGGGACGCCTGGGAGGCTCAGCAGTTAAGTATCTGCCTTCCTCTCAGCACGTGATCCTAGAGTCCCCGGATCAAGTCCCCCAGTGGGCTCCCTGCATGGAGCCTGCTTCTCCCTCTGCCTGTGTCTCTGCCTCTCTGTCCCTCTCTGTGTCTCTCATGACTAAATAATTAAAATCATCAAAAAAAAAAATGGAGCTAATAATAATATCTACTTCATTAGTCATATCCTAGTAAAGTAATGTTGAGTCAAATCCTATTTAACAGTTTTGGTGTGAGGGTCATTTGCAACAACAGTTATAAATACACTTTGAAAATGGCAAAGTACTGCAAAAATGTAAATTATTGATGCCATTTTTAAATTTTGTTATTTAATATTCAACATAACTAATTGGAACTTATGTTCCTTAAGGGCTAGAAGAGCACATTTTTATTATTGCCCTTTCACCCTTCTATAAAATAAAATACATAATACTATTCTTTGAACATGGAGTCTTTTCAGTAAAAGTCTTGGACTGAAGGACAATATCCCTTCCCTCCATCACCTCTGAAATCATTGTGGCTTAACAGGTTGAGGACTGTTTACAGAATGAGTTACCATGTCACATTTCAGGACATAGACACATTGTTCCAGCTAAGGGGAAAAATGTTAATGTTATATATCTATGCACAATATACACATATATAATATGTACATACATATACATGTTATGTGTCTATATAGTATGTATACATATATTAATCCTAATTTTAATAATATATGTATTTTAAAAACATATATAAAATCGTAATACCTTCTTTATAGTGTCATATACTTGCTAAATTGGATCCCAGATACATTAAACTAGATGTAGTCTCAAACAGAGTAGAGCTTTATAACTCTGCAGCTAGATAAAGCTATATCCTTTTGGTATAAATGTCCTGTTTTATTTATTTTTGTGAATATATTTCTTCATATTATATGCAGGGAATGTATTTCTTAATTTGCCAGTTAATTAAAATGTGCTTTGATAAAGAGTAAAAAAGATTCAGCATTATCTCTGAGGACAAATGCGCATTCCTTAATGTAAGAGTCTATTTAAAATGTGGTTTGATTAATGCCAAATTCTCAGAAGGTACATTTAAGAGAGAAACAGGCAGGGTTATCAGACTAGGAATTTTTGTCAAAAAGGATCAGTTCCCATTTTACTTCAACCATCTATCTTTGTAGTTAGTGATGTTTTCATACCTTTACAAGATTTTATAAATAAAGCTCTTTTGATATCATTTCAAAAGACATTTAATAAAGTAGTAAGACCAACATTATTATTTATTTATTTATTTATTTTTTACTGACTATTCATAGTAATTGGGAATGGTTTGCAGAGAATAGGAAAATTGCTTCCCTTCAAACTTGCTCAGTAGGGATGATTGGTTAGATAAAATTTTTCTCATAGCAGCGTTTCATTTGAACACAAATCCCTTCCTTCTTCCTCACTTGCCTTTTATGAATGTGGACCAAGGCTGATTCTACAAAAACAGCAAACCAAGAAAGACCAGTGAGGCACTATTTTAAGTTGTAGGGGTATATTACAGAGAAAAGAGAATGAATTCAGGATCTGAAAACCTGGAATCAAATTTCTACATTCATGTAGTAATTGGGTCCTTGGAAAAGTTACTTCAGTAATTAGAAGTTACTAGAACTTTAATGATCTCAGTCACAATTTTTATGTTGTGAAATGGGCAATAACAAAATCTCCCCATCCTGTTTCATAGGATTGTATGTAAAATTTTAAAAAGATCATTAACTCTATCATTGTTAAATTTTTTGGAGTGCTTCCTGTGAATCAAAAATAAATAAAACAAATATAGTATGTATTAGAAATTCACTAATAATTACAACAAGCCCTATAAGGTATGTCCTGTCTGCATTTTGTGGTGGAGGAAACAAGAATGTTAGAAAAGTTGATAAACTCGCCCAAAGTCACAGGTAAATAAATGCGCCAGAATTCCAATCCAAGCAAATAATGATTCCATTCAATTAACCACTACATAATACCACCTCCCCAAATAATAAAAGTATGTATTCCTAAGAAACCATAAAACACTAGACAAATGCATTTGGTTACTATTTACAATTTAATTAGGGGTTTCGAATAACTTAAAATGCCTAGCAAGGTGACTGTCACTTAACAATAGTGTTTAGAATGTTGGTATTGATTCTGGTTTGTTTCTTATGTTAAAACCTCACAAGAAGGGAGATCATTTTGCCAGTTTTGGCCCTATAAAGTTAGAGACAGATACATAGTACTATCTTCTTACCTCTTTTGTATCCCCATTGCCCCTTTCCCCTTCCTACCACATGCAAACTATACTGGTTTATGACCTAGGTTGGTACCTAACTTAACCAGATCTCTCTGACTTATTTCATAAATATTTATTGAACATCTACTATGGCTCAGTTCCCTGTTAAATATGTAGATTCAGGCATGGAAGAGCGCTCCATACAAGAAGACCAGATAAGCCAAAGCCATTATGAAGCTATAAACTGAGGGTTTTATGGGAGTTCAGAGGAGGGGCTGAGGCTCTCAAATGTTGGACTTATCTAGGAAGAGAAGATGGTAAGAATATTCCAGATCATGGTCTAGTACAAGCAAAGGTAAGAAGGTCAAAGAGATAAATACAGAAAACAAACTGGTGATTGCCAGGGGGCAGATAGGGGTGGAAGGATGGGTCGAACAAGGAAGATTTAGAGTTACAAACTACCAGTTATAAATAAATAAGTTGGGCAGCCTGGGTGGCTCAGTGGTTTGGCGCTGCCTTCAGCCCAGGGCCTGATCCTGGAGACCCGGGATAGAGTCCCACATCGGGCTCCCTGCATGGAGCCTGCTTCTCTCTCTGCCTGTGTCTCTGCCCCTCTCTCTCTCTCTGTGTCTCTCATGAATAAATAAAATCTTTAAAAAAAAAAATAAGTCATAGAGATGAAAAGTATAGTATGGGGAGTATAGTCAATGATATTGTAATAACATTTGGTGACAGATGGTGACTATACTTATCTCATCTCAAGGTTACATGGGTGCATGCCTTTGTCAGAACTGATTGAATTATGCATTTAAGGTCTATGTAAATGACACCTCAATAGAAATACAAATAAAACAGTTAAAAAGGGAAGTAAAGGGAAGAAATTATTGCTTATTTCTCAAGATTTTTGTACCTTATTTAGATCTTTTATCTCACATATTGTGGAGATGACTCAAGACAATTTAATATTAATCTGTTGTATTCTGGAAAATGGTCCAACATCCTATGCCATGACTATATCCTATTGTTGAGAATGCAGAATAATGAGATTGTTGTGTGCATGGAACATGTGTGCTTTCTGGCATTGTGCATATTCACGTGCATTTATCCTCTTCCTTGTTTGAACCTCAGTTTCTCCATCTACAGAAAGGGAATAGTAATATTTACTTTACCATACTCAGACCTGTGGTTTGGTTCAGTGACACCAAATATTTGAAAGAACTTAGAAAACTCTTAGCACTGATGAACTATCTGTATCCAAATCATTTTCTAATTCTGAAGGGTATGTGTGGGAGGTATGTAAACGGGGAGGTAAATGTCCCTTGACTATCTATTACCTTTCTTCCCTTGAAAATTCTCAAGGTTCATATTTCTCAGCTAATGTCCCAGTGGATAATGTCATTTCTAGATGCTTCTTCCTTTTTCAGAATTAGTCGGAAGGGAGTGCTCTATTGTCTTCTGGGTACATACACATTCTGAGTGTCTACAATGTGTTATTTTCTGCAGAGGCTGGAGATCTATATCTCATTTTTTTCTGGGCTGGTGATGAACAAGGCTAAAGGCCAGTTCTACTGAGATGAGCTGTGTGGTCACGTTCCCCTGACCCCAAGATCTCTTCTGCATGTGCTTCCCATTTCAGTGAGCTGGATGAGCTTCTCACCTCTGGAGAGTGAAAATTACATTTTTCCTCCATGGCTGATCTCAGTCTGAGGAAAGGGGTGGAATTGAAGCTTTTCAAGCAAATGAACTGCTGGAGCTTCTCACATGTTTGAGTTGCTAGGATGTGGAGAGTTGAGATTGGAATATTCTTTTAAACGACAACTTCCATGAAGATTGTCTATAAAGTGTTTGCTTTTGCATACCTTTATGGCAACCACAAGTGCTTCAGTTCAGGACTTGAGAATGAAGTGAACCTCCTCTCAAGGGTAATTAGAAAAGAATGAAACTAGGGAAATTCTAAAGGAGGCAACACAGAATAAGAGAAGTGTGTGTGTGTGTGTGTGTGTGTGTATTTGTAATAAAGACTTGGGAAAGGTAAGGGAAGCAGAAGCATCTGAGAGCCAACACAGAAGCTTGGACTTGAACTTCTCAGTAACTGAGCTCAGAACACAACCATGGTTTTATGAAGTAGGCTCAGATACCTGCCCACCAGAACTTTCCCCATCTTACATATTCATTGTTCCTAGGTATTTTGAAACAATTGTGAGAAGAGACATTCAAATATTCTAGCCATAAAACAAAAAGACATTTGTGTGGAGGAAAAACAGACACAAACGCTGCTTGCTCTGCATAACATCCACAAAACAAATGTACAAAGCTATTCTACAAACCACAGGGGAGCAAACCCTGAACACTTTCAAGGGGTAGTAAATGAAAATTAATTGCTCAGAGGCCATTATTTTTCATTTAGGATACATAAAATATCATTAATGTTATCTATATTGAGTGCTCTGTCATTACTCTTTTATTTTGGTAAATATGAAAATAAAATCTTTCATAGTTTTTATTCCTGCTCCCCTTCCTACTAAATCTTTATTTTTCATAATGTCTTAAGTTCTTACGATATGAATCATTCTTCCATGACATTTTTTCAGAAGTCTAATCCTAATGGTTGTATTGAATTATAAAAATATAGATTGTTGTTATTACAGAAGTAAGAACTATGTGTTATGATGTTTATGAAAGGGATTGCAGCTCATCTACCTTGCGAGACCTCAGTTTCCTTATCTTTGAAATCTGTGCATGGGAAGAAAGTTATTACAGTCCTCTGCTGCTCAATTTTCAAATCTATTCATATTTCTCACTGCTTTGAGTACAGAAGAACTCTGATTCTTTCTCAGTATGTTCTCAAGATCAAGTTTATGATTAGATGGGATGCCTGGGTGGTTCAGTGGGTTAAGCCTCCTGCTCTTGGTTTTGGCTCAGGTTGTGATCTTATGGGTTGTGAGATCGAGCTCTGCATCAGGTTCTGTACTCTGTGAGAAGTTTGCTTAAAGTTTCTCCCTCTCTCTTTCCCTTGTCTCTTCTCCTCACTTGTGTGCTCTTTCTCTCTTTCTAAAATAAATAAATCTTTAAAAAAAGGATCAAGTCTATACCTAGGAAGTATAAAATTATTTGGAAAAAATGGTAGAAAAAAGAAAAAGCAATCATATTTTCATGTCATTCTATTTATTTATTTTTTAATCAACCAATTTGAACCACTTAGCAAGACATTCAAGACTTCTGTATTGCTCCAAATTACCTATCTAATTGACCTCTGTCAACTCATCCTGCAACAGACAACTAGCTCACCTGTTAGAGCAGTAGGCTGAGGACTGCCTCCACCACGCACTTGCTCATTCTCTTCGTCCATTCAGGAAAGCCCTTCCTCCATCTGCCTATAAAAAGTGTATATACTTTCTTCATAGTCAGATCTCAAATGTCCACATTCATGATCTTTCTAATTAGAACAAGCCTTCCTTCTCTTTCATTTTCTAAGAAAATGTATCTATCTTGGAGGCACAATCTATTAATTTGAAATAATTATTCCATTTTTTATAGAATATAAATTATTATCTGATTTTCTTATTTTTAGATTGAGAGCTCCTTGAGGGCCAAATTTAGATCTTGTTCATAGTTACACTTTACACAAGTGGTTATCAAAGTGTTTTTATAATGTCCAAAAAGAGTACCAGAGTAAGGGTCAGGAATTTTGAGTTTCAGTTTTAGGCCCTTTAACAACCAACTATACAGCCATAGACATATTATTTAAACTCTATTAACCTCAATTATCTTGTGTAATATGGGAATAAAAACATCTATTCCACACAGAGGATTAAATGCTAAAGGGCTTTTAAAATTCTAAAATACTATATTACTTGAAGAATGAAAGTTATTAATGTTGTTCTTATAATTTTATTATTATAGTAGTCACTCAATGACTATTAAATGTGTCTTAAAGAATGAAAAAGCAAAAGTAAGTAGATAATAAATGTCATATTTGAATTCAGTTATAACAGAATGGAATGACTATATACATTTATTTTCTCTCTCTCCTTAAACTCTATTAAAATAAAATTAAAGGAATTTTTTTGTTAGTTAAAAAAGGAGCATGGCAAAGAGAATAAAGAGGAGGAAAGAGCAGACAAGGGATTTCTACAAACTTTTTGAAATTTGGAAGTAGATGGGGAGGTAGTAAGTGGCAGAGCTGAGCTGGAGTCACAACAACCTTTAAACCTGGAAAGGCATACACTAAGGAGAAATCAGTGGGTCCTTCCTATGATCCCAAGACTTTAGCTTGTAGCACTTAGGAAGGTATCAAAGAAGACAAGAATGAGAACAAAGGAGGTTGTCAACATCAGTGTGCAAAGCAGTTATTCTTCATATCATCTTGTGATTTCTGCACTCCTATGAACAGAGATTATTTCCTCTCCCTCTCCTTTTCTCCACCCCCAGGAGATCAGAGGTTTATACTTTAGGGAAATGAGTTGTGGATGCTCTGGATTCCTGTATACCAGGCACAGAGGAGGATAGAAGTAAGATGTGGGGCTGAAAATATAGGGAGATGGTGTAAGGGTCTGCATCTTAAATTATAGAGCCCTCAGCTTTCTTCCTTTCCCTGCTCATAAATGTAAGAAACAAAACTTATCTCTCTAAAACTGAAGGCTGGAGGATTCCTCTGTAGAAAAAATAAAGGAGAAAACCCAGTGAGAAGACATACAGATATTAACACATGGAGGTTCTCCAATGGTGAGAGAAGGCCTGTTTGCCATTTCATGTCCCTAAAATAGAACCTAGGAGTAAAAGCTAGTCCTTTTTTTTTTTTTTTTAAGATTCTATGTATGTATGTATGTATGTATGTATGCATGTATGTATGTATGCATTTGAAAAGAGAGAGACAGGGAGACCGTGGGGAGGGAAAAGGAGAAGCAGACTCTGTCCTGAGCACGGAGCCCAGTGCAGGGCTTGATCCTACAACACTGAGATATGACCTGTGCCAAAATCAAAAGTCAGAAGCTCAACCAACTGAGGCACCTAGGCACCTCATCAAAGCCACTTCGGACCCACTCACTGCCCCCTGCCCAGACAATCTTCAGTCTGCTTTTTAGTCATTTTCAAATGTGAATAAGCATCTATTGAAGGAATACCTTCAACAGGGAGAGAGAGAGACAGAGAGAGAGAGAGAGAGAGAGAGGGAACAAGAGAGAATGAATGAATGATCGGAGCCCCAAAGAAACAGAAGCTAGAGAAAATTCAAATAAGAGAGAGAAAAGATGATATTGAATTCTTGAAATAATACAGGATATGATTTTTTTAAAGATTTATTTATTTATTTATAATAGACAGAGAGAGAGAGAGAGAGAGACAGAGACAGAGAGAGAGAGGCAGAGACACAGGCAGAGGGAGAAGCAGGCTCCATTCCAGGAGCCCGATGCGGACTCGATTCCGCGACTCTAGGATCGCGCCCTGGGCCAAAGGCAGGCGCCAAACTGCTGAGCCACCCAGGGATCCCTCAGGATATGATTTTTTTAAAAAAATATAACTGGTAAAAAAGAAAATGTCCTAGAAAATTAGAATTATGATTGTTCAATTTAAAAATAGATATATTTAAAGAAAAGTTCCAAAATTTATTTCAAAAGTTGAGCTAAAAAGCAAATTTGGAAATTTAGCATAGGGAATAAAAGGAGATTTGGGACACCTGGGTGGCTCAGCTGTTAAGTGTCTGCCTTCAGCTTAGGGCGTGATCCTGAAGTTCCGGGATGGAGTCGCATATTGGGCTCCCTACAGGGAGCCTGCTTCTCCCTCTGTCTATGTCTCTGCCTCTCTCTTTCTGTGTCTCTCATGAATAAATAAATAAAATCTTAAAAAAAAAAAGGAAATAAAAGGAGATCTAAAATCTAACAAATACTTAACTGAGACTAGAAATTTATTTCCCTGAAACTAGCTAGACACAGAAACAAACATTTTCTGTTCAACTAAGACATCTACATTAAAAAAAAAATTCCAACTGTAAATCATTTCATGTAAAATTGTCTACTCCTCCCCATAAAAGTGTAAGGGAAAAAAAAAACCCAAAAAACATTTTGTTTTGAACAACCACCATCACCACTCCCCAAAAAATGAAAAAAAAAAAAAAATCCCTGCTAAGTCCTTTTAATCTTCAAACCTGGATGTTTTTTCTGTTGTTATAGTGCAAAAAAAACAAATTTCCTTATTTGTTTTTTTTCCTTGTCTTTTTCTTTCTTTCCTTCTTTCTTTCTCTCTTCCTCTTCCTCTTTCTCTCTCTCTCTCTCTCTCTCTCTCTGTCTCTCTCTCTCTCTCGCCACCGAATTTAGAAAGGAAAAGAAAGAAGTTGTCACAAAAGTGAAAAACACAAGTCTCCAGACTGTGGCCCAGAGTGACCATCTCAACAGGTGAAGAAATACCACATCAAAAGTCACTGAGAATGAGGGCAAGATGCTAAGAAGACCAACAAACTACAGATTTTTTTTTCAAGATTTTATTTATTTATTCATGACAGACAGAGAGAGAGAGAGGCAGAGATACAGGCAGAGGGAGAAGTAGGCTCCACGCGAAGAGCCTGATGTGGGACTCAATCCCAGAACTCTGGGATCACACCCCTGAGCCAAAGGCAGACACTCAACTGTTGAGCCACCCAGGCGTCCCCAACCTACAGATTTAATGCAATCCCTAACAAAATATCAACAGCATTTTTCACAGAATTAGAGCAAATGATCCTAAAATCTGTATGGAACAATTAAAGACCTCAAATAGCCAAAGCAATCTTGAAAAAGAACAAAATTAGGGGTATCACAGTCCCAGACTTCAAGATATACTACAAAGCTATATCAAAAGAGTATGGAATTGGCGCAAAAATAGGCACATAGGCCAATAGAACTTCATAAAGACCCCAGAAATAAACCCATATCGATATGGTCAATTAATCTTCCACAAAAGAGGCAAGAATATGCAATAGAAAAAAGCCAGTTTCTTCAACAAATGCTGTTGGAAAAACTGGACAGCTACACACAAAATAATGAAACTGGATCATTTTCTTACACCATACACAAAAATAAAATGGATTAAGAATCTAAATGTGAGACCTGAAACCATAAAAATCCTAAAAGAGCGCACAGGCAGTAATTCTTTGACATTGGGCATAGTCACATTTTCCTAGATATGCCTCGTGACAACAAGGGAAACAAAAGCAAAAATAAATTAATAAATTATTGGCACTACATAAAATAAAAAGTTTCTGTACAGCAAAGGAATCAAGCAACAAAACTAAGAAAAGAAAAAAAAACCCCACCTGAACGGGAGAAGATATTTGCAAATGACATATCTGATAAAGGGTTAGTATCCATAATATATAAAGAACTGACACATGTAAACATAAATAAATAAATAAATAAATAAATAAATAAATAAATTAATTAATTAATTAATGAATAAATAATCTGATTAGGGCAGCCCCGGTGGCTCAGTGGTTTAGCACCACCTTCAGCCCAGGGTGTGATCCTGGAGACCTGGGATCGAGTCCCACATCAGGCATGGAGCCTGCTTCTCCCTCTGCCTGTGTCTCTGCCTCTCTCTCTCTCTCTCTCTCTGCCTCTCATGAATAAATAAATAAAATCTTTAAAGAAAAATAAAAAATCTGATTAAAAATGGGCAGAAGACATGAAAAGACATTTCTCCAAAGAAGACATTAAGATAGGCAACAGATGCGTAACAAAATGCTCAACATCAGGGAAATACAAATCAAAACCACAATGAGATATCACCTCATCCCTGTCAGAATGGCTAAACTCAACAACACAAGAAAAAAAAATACAGGTATTGGCAAGAAGCGGAGATAAAAGAATCCTTGAGCATTGTAAGTGGGAATGTAAATTGGTACAGCCACTGTGGAAAATTATATGGAATTTCTTCAAAAAATTAAAAATAGAATTACTCTATAATCCAGTGATTCCACTAGTACTTTGTATCCAAAGAATACAAAAACACTAATTCAAAAAGATATCTGCACCCCAATGTTTATTGTGGCATTATTTACCCTAGCCAAGATATGGAAGCAACCTAAATATCCATTAATAGACGAACAGATAGAAAAGATGTGATATGTATGATATGTATGTATGTATATATATATATATATATATATATATATATATATATATATATATTACTGAGCCATAAAAGAGAATGAAGCCTTGCTATTTGCAATAACATGGATGGATCAAGAGAGTATAACACCAAGAAATAAGTCAATCAAAGAAAGACACATACCATATGATTTCACTCATATGTGGAATTTAAGAAACAAATGAACAAAGGAAAAAAAAAGACATGGGATATCTAGGTGGCTCAGTCAGTTAAGTGTCTGCCTTCTACTCAGGTCATGATCCTGGGGTCCTGGGATCAAGACCCGCATTGGGCTCCCTGCTCAGTGGGATGCCTGCTTCTCCTTTTCCCTCTACTATTCCTCCTGCTTGTGTGCATTGCCTCTCTCTCTCAAATAAATAAATGAAAATGTTTAAAAAGGACAAACCAACCCCCCCCCCCCCGCCAAAAACAAAACAAAACAAAAAACCTTTTAACTGTGGAATTTAGAGTTATGACTTATGGTTAGAAGAGGGGTGAGTGGGTGGGGGGAATGTGTAAAATAGGTGAAGGGATTTAAAGAGTACACTTACTGTGATGAGCACTGAGTAATGTACAAAATTGTTGATTCACTATATTGTACCCCTGAAATGAATGTAACACTGTATCGTAACTATACTGGATTAAAAAATTTTAGGGGCCCCTGGGCGGCTCAGTTGGTTAAACACCCGACTCTTGGTTTCAGCTCAAGTCATGATCTCAGGGTTGTGAGATAAAGCCCTGATGGGCTCGCACTCAGCATAGAATCGGCTTGGGATTCTTTCCCTCTTCTTCTCTCTCCCCCTTTACTTCTCCCCAAGCTCATGCACTCTCTCTTTCTCTCTAAAAAATATATGAATAAAAAAACTTTAATTTTTTTTAAAATTTAGAGCATTTCATAAATGATGGGCATATGGGTGATTAAAGGAATTATAGAAATTTTCAGTATACTCCATAATTTTTTCATATTTTAAATGCAAAATAAAGTTTTAATGATTTTCCAGCGGAAAAAAAATGTAACATAACTATTATTAGAGGTTAAGAAAAGGAAAGCATGCATGTATGAGAGCCAAAATATCCTCTATTATAACAAATAAAAAATTTCTAAAATGGATAAATCAAGAAATGGTAATATAAGCGATTGATTTAGACATATAGCGATCAATACCAATGAAAACAGACAAGTGAATCATTCAAATATGTGTGAGTCCAAAAACTGGGTGTAAGGTGAGACAAAGTACAATTCCTTTTTAAATTTTAATCCTCTTGGTAGTATTTAAATTCTTAAATCATGTCCACATGTCCATGTAGCAATTTTATGATAGTGAAAATGAATTCAGAAAAAATAAAATAAAAATGTTCTATATCTGAGAAGCAAAAAAAAATATATTGCTGTAAAACTTGGTTATTAAACTAGAGCTTTCTTCAGCCTGTTCACACTACATGAGCCATGGATTATGTGCACAGAAGCAATGACTTCATAGGCCATTGAACATTTCGGGTTTAAATAAATCTCCCACAATCAGAACCTCTGTGCAGTGGGAAGTAAGTTGATAAAGATTTGGAATGAAAATCCTGAATTTTCTAATTGTTGCTGTTCATCCTGGATACATGCCAAACTAGTTTCTCCCTTTTTAATTATTTATTTTGATTTTCAGAAAATCAGAAGAAAATTAAATGCTCAAAATAATAATAATGCCAGAAGTTGAAATAAAGCAACAGCGTGGAAGGAGTCCAAGAAAATGCTTTTCTATATATATCTCGAAGAAAAGACAGTGAAAGATATTAACATTTATTGAGTGCTTACTACGGACCAGGCTTATCTAAGCAATTCATTCTCTTCCTACCATAGCTTTGTGAGACAAATCACCACCCTCTTTTTTAGAGATGAAGAAACTGACTAACAGACATTAATAACCTTCACAACAACACAATCGTGTGCCTCAAACGCGCTACTATTGTGTCAGGGTATTGATTTCCTCAGGTGTCAAGGGAGATGGAGCCCATTCCCTTTACTCGAATGTTTCTCTCACGTAACTGTTATCATCTATGTGCATTATGATGCCGACAAGGTTGGAAACACTGCTTTAAGCAGAAGTAAGTCAACCCTCTTACCCTTCAATTTTCAAGATCTCTCTGTTCTGAAAAAGCATCATACTGGGCAGGTGACAATTTTTTGAAATAGAAAATTTTTATTTAAGGTAGGACACATGTATCCACCATCACAATATCCTCATTTTTCAGACAAGGACATGGGTAAGTAAGTAAGTAAGATGACCTAACCTAGAGAAGGCTCCTACTGCAGTTGGTCTTCACCCATCTGGGGAGCAG
This sequence comes from Vulpes vulpes, assembly GCF_048418805.1. Taxonomy (NCBI): domain Eukaryota; kingdom Metazoa; phylum Chordata; class Mammalia; order Carnivora; family Canidae; genus Vulpes; species Vulpes vulpes. Next base: position 31,059,152 of record NC_132790.1, read on the forward strand.
GAAAGCAGGCTGCTTGTGATGGTGTTGTGGGTTGCCCTATTATGGCTCTGACCAGATGGCCTCACAGTGGATGGTTGCTAGTTCATCTTCTCCCTTAGCTAGGGAGCTCCAGGAGAAGAGCTGAAACTTACATATTTTTGTGTGCCCAGCAGTAGAACAGTGTCTGGCACACAGTAGGCACTCAATATTTGTTAAGTAAATAAATAATTAATTGAAAACTGTGTTCATAGGATCTCAGGTCAAGCTCTATCCTCAGCTTATTAGCTCTTTCTGACCTCAGAAAAGTCATTTATATTGGTAAATGGACATAAAAGGTCTTAGGCGATTGTGGATATTACATAGGATTATAATAATAATGACAAGACCCTAAGAGCAGCTAATATTTAGTGAACATTTATGATGTGCCAGGCAAACTTACAAGTATCTTGAAAGCATTAACTCATTTAGTTTAAAATACATTTTTAAACTATAAATAGTCTGGCTATGTGGACAATCATTAGAGCTCATTCTACAACGTATTTCCCACTGCACTGAACTCAGTCTGGGGCATATTTGGTTTCAATTTCTATACTCCTTTGGAAGTATATGCAAATGTACAGATGACTTAGACCAAGACCAAGAGGTAGAGCTCTTATCCTGTCACTCTGTCAAAATGGCACTGGGCAATAGAGGAAGGGACGGGATTGCATTTCTTATAATGGGTGTCTCTATCTGCCTTAAGAGAGAAAATTAGTATTCTCCTAATAGACAGAATGTCACAGAAAAGTTCAACCTTCTTCATAATACTGTAATTAGTATTTCATATACTATAATTTTAGTCTTGATGAGATAAGCACTTTCTGAAGAAATTTCAATATCTATATTGCTAGTGCTAGCAAAAAAAGCAATTTAAAATGACACATTTTAATACATAATAGCTGCCCCAACCTTTTGATGTAGCAGCATGAATATCAAATTCTGTGAGAGAGAATGAGGTTTGAGGTGCCTTCAAGGGGTTGGTGCCTTTATAGCAAATGCGACATGTGTCTGCTGAATGGCACCTACCTCAGCCCCCTGGGTCTTCCGCTGATCAGGCTGGTGAGTAAGTTCCCTTAAGCCAATCTTGTTATAATTCCAGCAGACTCAACCACAGGATATGCTGGGAACCCAGTGGCATCACCTATAGGTAAGCAGGAGGAAGAACACTAATAACTTTGAATCACCTACCATGTGCTAGGGATTATATTTTACAAATACTGTGTCATCAATCCTCATTCTGTAGATGAGAAAACCGACGCTCAAAAGGGTGAACTCATTACTTCATATGTAAGACCAGTAGGTATTTGAACCCAGATCTACCTAATTAGAAAATCCATGCCCTGAACACGGCAATAGGCTGCCTCCCTAGTAATAGGCTATTTATCAAATAATTATTTGCTGGGTGATTGGATACCCCTCGCTACCTACACTGATGGTAAGTCACTGAAAGGAAAAAACAAAATAGATACCAAAATTTCCCAGTACAGTTAAATAACAGTGATAGGGATATATATATATTCCCTGAAAATACTCTAGCTAGTATTATAGCTAGCAGTTGGAATAAAGAAATGCTATCATTTGGCTTGTTATCTTTTCTGTGACTATTGGGTTAAGACTGCCTGCAGTTATCATGACAGAATGGTTTGTGATTACAAAAGCTCATAAACATCCTCACTGCATACCTCCCCTGAAAAGGGAAATACAGTGAGTGGTTTTGCTTTGGCATTGTGCTTTCTTCCTGTGAGTTTTTATTTCAACAGAAAACTTTGATCATTTTCTAAAGAACTATGAGATGTACAGATTGAGGCATCTACTGGGAAGTGCTGGTAGGGGGTAATTAAATTGGGTTCCCTCCATTTGGATGGTGCTCTTGACCAGTGTTAATGATTACCATCACTGCAGGGACAGCACAAATGTCACTACTATTATCACTCATAGTATGAGGAGTAAGAAGACACATGAAGAAAAAGGACAGGTGGAAGGAGAACAAGAGAAAGAATAAGACAAGGATATTTATATTTCACAGATATATATTAATATTTATAATAGATACTTGTGCTATTCTCCAAATGATAGAGACATTAATTCTAATGGTTAAGAATCAGGAAATAGGGTGCCCGGGTAGCTCAGTGGTTGAGCGTCTGCCTTTGGCCCAGGTCGTGATACTGGGGTCCTGGGATAGAGTCCCGCATCGTACTCCCCACAGAGAGCCTGCTTCTCCGTCTGCCTACGTCTCTGCCTCTCTCTATCTGTGTCTCACATGAAGAAATAAATAAATAAATCTTAAAAAAAAAAGAATTAGGAAGTAATCCACAGTAAAGATAACATTCAAGCTAAAATTGAATTATGTGATGTTATGAACTGAATTGTGTTTCCCAAATTCATAGGTTCAATCTATAACCCACAGGGTGACTATATTTAGAGACAGAGCCTTTAAGAAGGTAAGTAAGGTTAAATGAGGAATATATTTTTATGTCTTCTTTATATATGTGCCTCTCTATGTGGTACAGTTTCTGGCAAATAACTAATCCTCAATAAAGAATTATTGAATGCATGCAAGAATTTATGGACGGATGGATGGATAGATGACTAACAATTAAGAACTACCTGCATGTCTTAATCTATAAGGGCTACTCTAACAAATACCACAGTCTAGACGGCATAAGCAATAGACATTTATTTTGCCTCAGTTCAGAAAGCTGGATGTCCAAGATCAAGGTACTCATTGGGTTGATTTCTCCTGAGACCATTCTCCTTGGTGCGCAGATGGTTGTGTGCTCACCATGTCCTCAGGTGGCCTTTTTCTCTGTGTACACACATCCCTAGTGTCTCTTCCTTTTCATAGTTCTATTGGATTAGGGCCCCACTGCATGACCTCATCTAACCGATTTAAGTTCTTAAAAGCCCTATCTTCTCCAAATATGGTCATATTGGGGGTCATAGATTCAACTTATGGATTTGAGGGGATACAATTCAGTTCATAACAATGTAATTCAGCTCTAGCTTGAATGTTCTCTTTATTGTGGGTTGATTATTTCTGATTCTTACCATTAGAATTTATGACACTCTCCTTCAGGCTCCCATAGCACATTACAAATATCTATGGTTAGAACTCTTCAGTTTGCTCTTATTTTGGACGTGGAAACATCCTGGCTGGTCGTTGCCATTGGTCTTACTCTCATTCTGTGTTTCTCAATTTATAAGCCTGTCAAAGTGAACCTACTAACATGCTCATGGAACTATGCTACTCTTCAGCTTTAATCTTATCAATGAATTTGTGAACATAAGTGGAACTTTTGGGATGAATTTAAACTCTTTACACAATTTGAAACCCTGCCTATGTAATGAACCTCATCTTCCAAATCTCTTATCACCCATCGCCCTCTAGCCACTCTGCCCCACTGAAACGAACTTCTGCTGTTTAAGATGTTCTAGCCATAATAATGTTATCCTTCTCAGCGGTTTAGCACTGTATTCAGCCCAGAGCTTGATCCTGGAGACCGGGGATCGAGTCCCATGTCAGGCTCCCTGGCATGGAGCCTGCTTCTCCCTCTACCTGTGTCTCTGCCTCTCTCTCTCTCTCTCTCTCTCTCTCTCTCTCTCTGTATGTATGTATCTCATGAATAAATAAATAAAATATTTTTTAAAAAAAAGAATGTTGTCCTTGCTGCCTGCAAATCCCTGGCCCAGAATGCTTGCATCTCACTTAGTGACCCATGGCTCTTCAGAGATACACACTACCTTACCCTGTCCAGGGTTACAGACATCCTCAGACCCCTCTGGTCAAACTTTTCTTGTTATTTTCTTTGTGTTTTAATTTTTAAAACTTTTCTTTAAAATATGCCCTAGATAGAAATTATAATAATATTTATCTAGAAATAATCATATACATTAAAACATTGGGGAGGACAATTCCCACTACCGAGAATCAAGAAATAGCTCCTATCAGATGAATATTATTACATAATAACTATAAACCCTGGAAAAAATACCTTGAAGGCACAGGAGAACAACCAAAAGGACCCAGAAACAGGAATGGGTGTTTATTCTTGAGCCATTTTTTAATGACTTTTTGTCTACGAGCAGGCCTTAGTTGATACCATAATACAAGGGTAAAACTCAGATGGAAAACATGCAGTCCTGGTGGCTTGAAGACACAGTGGAAGAGATTATTGTTGTGATAGGAGTGGAAAAATGAGGGAAGAAATCTAAGGGGAAAAAAGGCAAAGAAGCAGACCACTAAATTCTGCAATGTAAACTCTGCCCAAATTTCCCACTGCCCTGCAAAGTAGGCCAATAGGGTAGATTGCAGTTCCCAAATAAGGTAAAAGAAGCAGAGATTTCAGAGGATGAATACCAGAGGAAAGCCAGAATTTGGAAGTTTGAGTTCAGTCAAGTTAACTGTCAGATAAATAAATAAATATACATATGTCAAAGGAATATAACAGAAACTGAAATTTCTACAATGTCTGAGCCATAATGTTTAAGGCACAACACTTAGGGGGAAAAGATCAAGAACCTATTATCTGGAAAATAACAATATCCTCTTCAAAATGAGGCCGAAAATAGACATAACAGATAAATGAAAATTGACAGGATTTGCTATTAGCAGACCTATGCCACAGGAAATGTTGAACGGAGTTCTTCAAGATAGAAGTGAAATTATGACAGCTGGAAAACTTAGAAAGGAATAAAGAACACTAGAAATGGTAAATATGCAGATAAATACGATAGTCTATATATCCTCTAAAATATACATGTCTGATGTCTGTTTAAAGGGGAGAAAAAAGATAACATTGGATTGTGGAGTTTATAACATACATAAATGCAATGCACATGATGATTACATATGTCCATATGATGACTCTAGCATAGGTGAATAGGTTAAACAGAATTACATAGTTACATGGCTTTCACATAATGTGGAACAAATTTAACTCTAAGTGGACTATGAAGTGTTAAGGATGCATATTTTCATTCCAAGAACAACCACTAAAATATTAAAAAAGCATAGTTTATAAGTAAAAAATTAATTAAAATGAAGCTGAAATAATATTTTAGTTAACAAAACAGAAGGCAGAAAGGAAAGAGAAACGAAAAAATAGATGGGACAAATAGAAAACAAATAATAAAGTGGTAGACATAGGGATCCCTGGGTGGCGCAGCAGTTTGGCACCTGCCTTTGGCCCAGGGCGCGATCCTGGAGACCCCGGATTGAATCCCAGTCTGGCTCCCGGTGCATGGAGCCTGCTTCTCCCTCTGCCTGTGTCTCTGCCTCTCTCTCTCTCTATCTATCTCTCTGTGTGTGACTATCATAAATAAATTAAAAAAATTAAAAAAAGTGGTAGACATAAATCAACCATATTAGTATTATATTAAATTTAAATGGACTAAAAATTCTTTTTTTTTTTATTTGAAAGAGTCAGCAAGACCAAGAGAGAAAGACAGAGAGAGACAGAGAAGTGCGCATGAGTGGGGGAGAGGCAGAGGGAGAGGGAGAAGCAGACTCCCCACTGAGCAGGGAGCCCAACTTGGGGCTCCATCCCAGGACTCTGGGATCATGACCTGAGCAGAATACAGACACTTAATTGACTGAGTCACCCAGGTGCCCCTGGATTAACATCCTAAGTAAAAAGCACTATTTGCCGGAATAGATAAAAGAACAAGACCCAACTCTATGCTTTCTAAAAGTGACTTCCTTTACATATAAATCCTGGGGTGCCTGGGTGGCTCAGTCGGTTAAGCCTTTGACTCTCGGTTTCAGCTCATGTCATGATCTCATGGTCCTGAGATTATGCCCTGAGTTTGGGTCGGTGCTCAGTGGGGAGTCAGCTTGGAGATTCTCTCTCTGCCCTTTCAACTGCTCGTTCTCTCTCTCTCTCAAATAAATAAATAAATAAATCTTAAAAATAAATATAAATCTCATATTCTTTATCCCTTTCATATGACTTTATAAATGGGTCTAAGAATCCGAATGACTCAAGTTCTTAGAATATTGAGAAAATAATTTAAAAAATCTAAAACCACAACAAAACTTATGATAACATGGATTAGTTATCTCTTTCTGATAGGGTGTGTTGGCTCAAATATCTCTGAGTCTACACCACATGGGAACTAAGAACAATCTTGAAAGTTAATCTTCAGAGTTCCCCTCTGTCTGACCACACTCTGAGTTAAGTCCCAAATGGGAAGTGGAAGCAACACCTACATCTTCAGGATAACTGGTATACGGACTCCTTTCTCAGCTTAATCCCAGAGAGAGGGAGAGGGAGACACATATTCTCTTTCCCTTTTTACCACACCCTAGTCAGAAAAGAAAAATCTTTTCTTTATCTTCCTTTATATCATACCTCCCTCAAGCCCCAGAGTAGCAGGGCTCCAGGCCTTGCTGTCAGAGGTAGAAGGAGTGCTCACAATTGTGGGTTCCAAATGGGTGCCCTATACTCAGCTTTTATTATGTTTTTTTAAATTTTTATTTTATTATTCATGAGAGACGTAGAGAGAGAGAGAGGAAGGCAGAGACACAGGCAGAGGGAGAAGCAGGCTCCATGCAGGGAACCTGATCTGGGACTTGATCCCGGGTCTCCAGGATCATGCCCTGGGCTGAAAGCAGGTGCCAAACCACTGAGCCACCCAGGGATCCCCAGGTTTTATTATGTTAAAGAAAACAAAAGAACTTGTAAAATATCTTCTCTCATAGAGTTTAGATCCCATTTTGCACATCCGAGGCTAAAATTTTGATCATTCTATTTTCCTCATTATTTTTTTCACGAGTCCTAAATTTTGACTAGAAAAATATGTGTCTTTTACTAGCACAAACATCATGTATTCAGAAAGGAAAAAAACCTAATAATGAAATAATATTCCTCCCAATAGAGAAGTTGCTATAGGTACTAAATGAATATAATAAAACACTATACACAAAAATATTTTAAAGAAAAGTCAAAATTATAAATTAAAAAACCTGTAGCATTTTATACATCTTGAGTAATAATAACTATTATAAGATTAATTTCTATTTAGTACCCATTATGCCTAGAAATATCTCAGGATCATCTACAATTATTATAAGACAATTATAAATGTTAAGTGTTAAATGTTAACATAAAATAAATTTAACATTTATTTTGTGTAGGCTATTTGCATCCAATGGGATGGTTTCGCGTGTATGTGTGTGTGTGTACATCAGTGTCCAGTTCTCTGTATAGATATTCAATGATTTTCTGGTCTTACAAATCAGAATCCTTACGTTATGTGGTGTTACTTATGAATCATGTCCATTTAATTAGAAATTCTATTTATTGTAGAAATTTTGAAAAACACAGTAAAAGCAGTAATTTATAATTGTCCTGTAGTGTGTACTAGATACTGTGATATACACACATGTATTTCTTTGCTCTGACAGCTGACAGGGCCCAGAAGCAAGGATATGTTGGCAGCAAAGAGCAAAACTAGCACTTACATCTTGATTTTGAATGCCATTTTCTAATAAAAGGAATCAGGGATCCTTGGAGAAACGGCTGATTCTAAAACTGGGGCAGAGAATACACAAGATGAAGCTAGAGTATCTTACAGTGCCAGAAAGTAAAGAAGTCCTCAAAAGTTTACACATACATATACACATACACACACATGTACACACCCACCCCAAACAAATCTTGATATTGAGTGTATGTCAAAGGTACACAAGGGCCAACTGAGAGAGTCCCTAATGGTCAAAGCTGGAACAATTTGAACAACAAAATAAATAAGGTAGTTTTGGATTTCAACCCAAAGTATAAATAAATATGCATGAGCCCACCATTTAAATAAATATCCACCATTTAAATAAATATCCACCATTTAAATAAATGGTTGAATAAATAATGAGAATAGGCAAATATTACATATAGAAGGATCCCAAGTAATTTATGTAGATATTTCTCCTTTAAAGAGATAGAACACAATTCATCACTCCTTAAGTGTGGACTACACACCGTGGCTTTCTTTTATTTATTTTTTATTTTTTTAATTTTTATTTATTTATGATAGTCACAGAGAGAGAGAGAGAGAGAGGCAGAGACACAGGCAGAGGGAAAAGCAGGCTCCATGCACCGGGAGCCCGACGTGGGATTCGATCCCGGGTCTCCAGGATCGCGCCCTGGGCCAAAGGCAGGCGCTAAACCACTGCGCCACCCAGGGATACCCCAGTGGCTTTCTTTTAAAGAGTAAAAGAATGAAGGGAGAAGAAAAATAATAACTTTACAGTAGTAGAACCCAGCAAATATTGTCTCACACCACATGATCAAGACTAACATCAACAGTCATAAGTCATATTGATAACAAGTGCCCTTAATAAGATGTGATGTAAATATTACTTTACTTTGTGGTCTTCCTTTTCAAAAATCATCAACTGACTTTAATTATGGAAAACACACACACACACACACACACACACACACACACACACACATACAGATGCCACTCAAGAAGCTTTCCATAAAATCACTGACCCGTAATTCTTGAAACTGTCAAAGTTATCAGCACCAAGGAGTCTGAGAAACTGTCATGACCAAGAGGAGCCCAGCAGGCATGCCTTATAAATGTAAAATGCTATTTCATATGGGATCCTGTGACAGTAAAAGGACATTCTGGAAAAATGAGGAAATCTTAATAAAGAATGGATGTCAGTTAAAAATAATATATCAAGATTGGTTCATGAATTGTGACAAATATACAATATTGATATAAGATATTAACAGTGGAAGAAACTGGGTGTAGAGGGTGTGAGGTACATGGGAATCTCTGTGCCATTTTCACAATGGTCACATAAAAATAAGTGTTCTAAATTTTTTTAAAGATTTATTTATTTATTCATGAAGGATACAGAGAGAGAGAGAGAGAGAGAGAGAGAAAGGCAGAGACACAGGCAGAGGGAGAAGTAGGCTCCATGCAGGAAGCCTAATATGGGACTCAATCCCAGGACCCAGGGATCATGCCCTGAGCCAAAGGCAGATGCTCAACCGCTGAGCCACCCAGGTGTCCCAAGTGTTCTAAAATTTTAAAAAAGTTTATTTAAAACATGTTTCTCTATTACCAAATATACCATTCATATTTACAAGCTTAGATAAATATACATTCCTAGAATATAGAATTCCCTCCCTGCTCATTATTCATTTATTGAGAAGGCCAGCTGTAGATGAAAGAGCATTCGTGTCTAGGGATGAGGTCCATTTCCCCACTGGTCTCTTCTCTAGGGGACTGTGGCCCTGTAATTCACTGGACTCGTATAGATGCTGAGAAACATGGAAAGGTCTGTTGGATCAGTTTTATTTGCTATAAGGCCACCCGATACTGCCAAGAGAGCAATGGCTATGCCATACAAGCCAGCATGGCCTCAGATACCAAATAACCCTTGTCCCCTGTGTAGTTCCACCCAGTTACCATAGGTGTGTGCACATGGTTTCCTAGCTTTGCACGAGGCCCATCACTGGGAAGCCAGAGTCTGGGCATGGCCGTTGAAGCCTCTGCTGCCCTTCTTATCTATAGATCACTGTCATCATACAGAGGTCCCTTTCTGAACTCTGTGGCTGAGCTTACAGACATTTATTGCTTTGCTATCATTCATTCACCTTCTATCACTTCCTAATTAGTCCATAAGCTTCTTACTCTAGAATTAGACTCTTGTTCCTCCCACAAATTTCTCCTTTTTTCTCTTACAAGAAACCCTATCAAAAGCCTTTGATAAGGTGTAGGTGATATGGATTTAGGGGGATAAAAGGCAAAGGTGTAGAGTCAGATATGACCAAATTAGGTGAGTACAGAGGCCCCAAATGGGATTTGTTTATGATTAAATTAAGGATCATACTCTAAAGTCATCTATTGCCTTTTAAAATATTCCGTTTCCCCTAAATGCAGAAAACAAGCTGCCCTGTCAGACTTGGATAGGTTTTTTTTTTTTGTCTTGTTTTATCCACACTTGTACAATACATTATTTTTAAACTGCAACATTAATGCATTGCTATGCAAATGAATGCTTTCACCTCATCCTGGCAGGAACAAAGAGTTCATATGTTAATATGCAAGTTGGTTCTTCCATGGAAAAATATAATTTATAGCTGGTTTTTCAGTAATAAGTTTTGAGAAGTGGTAAGCTTTACTTCTATTTCTTATTTTTCATGGTGAGATCCACTGACATGTACCTTTTATTTAGTGTTATATGTGAGCATGAGAAATTCCAGTGTAAGTTATCAGAGAAGACAGCCCAGGTTTAGAAGAGATTACATTTGCCAGTGGCCCATAGTTGGGCTCTTAAATGCCTTGACTTTTCTTCTGACTCTTACTTAATATCAAAGAATAGATCCTAGTCCAACTATTAGACGTATTACCTACCCCTCACGTGATACGCTATGAACTGAATTTTTCACAATGAATCTGCCAAAATGTAAAGTAACAATACCACCTACTCTCCCTTAAACACATATACTGTTCTTTTACTAAAATGATGATTTTCATACTGGATTTATTCTGTTTGCCATGCAGAGATAAATTCCCAGCTATTACTTATCTATACGTTAGCCTCCCTAAGTGCTTCTGCTTAGGTGGCCAGGAACCCAGTTTCCAGAGTACAGCCAGAAATGTTTCGAAAACAAGGCTAGTTGTCTACCAGGTAGTAACATGTAGACCTACATACTGGGTTTTTTTTGTTTTGTTTTGTTTTGTTTTCCTTTTCCCTCTCTGGGTGAATTTTATAGTTTCTACAGATCTAGTATCTGGCATGGAAAACAGCCCAGGGCTACTCAGTGATTGCTGAGTCTCAGGTATTTTTCTATAGTTTCCTCTAAACTTCAAAAAGGACGATGTAGGGGTGATGGGGACTAACATCAGGATTGCCTGAACTTCAGAGAACTAGGAAGCCTGGTGTTGGCTCCTGCAACTGCAACCTGAGCTGGTTTCACAAAGGTAGGAAGTAGAGAGATGAAACTAATCACAAGCATCACGAGTCCCCAGGCACTATGTCACCACTTCTGAACTACTTGCCCCATCGAGTCGCTTTTCAGGCTAAGAACCAAAGGAGATTGGGAGACAGAGATCTGGGAGAAAGAAAAAGGAAGAAGATAGGAAGGGGGAGGAGAGAGGGAGGGTAGTAGAAGGAAGAAGGTAATGGGCTGGAATGTTCTTTGGGGATTACTTCAGGGAATATACATAGATGTAAATCTTTTTTTTTTTTTTTAATTTATTTACTTGATATGATCATGAGCTGTCTGCCACTGATGACCCATAGAAGAGGGAAAGATAGCAATGCTTAGGGAACTGGAGAAAGGGGAAAATAGATATCTATAAGGTTTATTATGTAACAGGCTTGAAGCTGGACACTTTATATAAATTAGTCTTTAATCCTCACCACTACGCTATAAAGTAGCTATCCTCCCAATTAGTTAATGAGGAAAATAAAGTGCAGGGATCCACAGTAATTTTCCCATAGTCTCATAATTAACAAGTGATATAGCCAGGATTTAAACTCCTATCTGTCCAAAGGAAAATGCTAAAATATTTCCAGGTCTACAGTCATTATTTGGTACTACATTTAAAAATAAGTGATTTTCAAAAATCCTTGAAGTTATGATTTTAATAATAATCTTTGTAAGACCTTTGTAAGACACCACTCAGAAAGCCTGAAACACAAACCCAGGAGCTCTGGCCCAATGTATGCCACACTTGCAGAGGTGGGACTTGGTTGAGTCAGAAGATAAGACCAGAACTGGATGACCACTAGGGAAGAAGGACACTTGGAAAACTTTTAAAAGAGCCGAGGTTATTGTTGCCTTCCGTCTCAGTTACTCTGTGGCTAATTCACTTGGACAAAAATCAATACCTCATCTTCTCCTCCCCTTCACGTCTCCCTTTTTCCTCTCTTCTTCTCTTATCTCTTTTACTGTTGGATGTTCCAATAAACAGAAAGAGGCAGAACAGGTTAACCAGGTTATTTTATGCTGAGGAAATGCATAAATAATTTCCCAGACTTTATAATATATAAGCATTCTATTCAAATAATTTAACTAATAAAGAAATACCATGATTTCATTAAAGTTTCATAGAAGTCTCCAAAATTTTGTGCCCTTCCTTCTTTCCCTTTCTGTCCTTCCCCTGTACTTCACTGGCCATTAAGAGAAAGAGGATACTGGCCTGGCCAGTCATGTCTGAGGTATCCTGGTGATAAGAGGATGACAGCTGTCATACTCAAGTGACTCTCATATACCCCACTTATTCTTTATAGACAGATTTCCTGTGCTGTCTTACCTTCAGCCTGCAAAATGATTACCACAGAAATTCTGGTTTCCTGACCAATTAAAAAAATCATTATGACTTGACTTTAATAAAGCCAAAAACTTGGTAAACAATATGCTTACATATTTTATTGAGTATCTCCTCAAAACCAGTGTGGTTTTGGTGGGGGCACAAGTCCAGGTCTAGTCATGTAAATAAACAGTGTTCCTGTGGTATGTAACAACTATTCAACAAAATGGCTCTAGGGCTCAATAAAATTGGGATCTTAGCTAAATTCATGTAAGGTATCTTTTTTAATTTTTTATCTTCTTGAAAGAATCTTTCTTTTTCTTTCTTTCTTTCTTTCTTTCTTTCTTTCTTTCTTTCTTTCTTCTTTCTTTCTTTTTCCTTCCTTCCTTCCTTCCTTCCTTCCTTCCTTCCTTCCTTCCTTCCTTCCTTCCTTCTTTTTTTTCCTTTAATCTCTACACCCAACACAGGGCTCAGACTCACCATCCTAGGATCAAGGGTCACATGCTGTTCTGACTGAGTCAACCAGGGGGTCCAAGTATTTCTCTTTTAAAAAAACATTTTTTAATAAGTATAACTGATATAAGAAGGATTGAACATCTTTAATGTGTAAAACTGGGTGATACTGAGCATAGGCAAACTGCCATCACATCGTTACTATAATCATGGTAATGGACATATCCGGTACCCCCAAGAGTTTCCTTGTGTCCTTTGGTTTTATTTCTTTGTGGTAAGAAAACTCAACATGAGTCACATGTAAATATTTATTTATTGCAAAAATTTTCAGTTTGTAAGTTTTATTGCACTAATATACATATTGACATATTATTTGACCACTTACACTTTCTGTTTTTTATTTCACTTAATATTAATGGAATATATGACTGGACTAGTGTTCCTAGAGCATACTTTGAGAAATGCTTTTCAGATTCCTAACTATCTATCTCTGTTCTGTGAAGCTTTGTACCAACCATAAGCTGTAGGCATCATGCTGAGGAAAGGAAGGAACTTATTCAGCTATTTCGAGGAGATGTTATAAAATACAGTGGTGGAATAGCTTGCATTGTTGCAGATGTTTAACATTTTTTCAACCTTCCTGATTATTATTAGTGTGTTTTATCTTCACAATTACCTGGGGAAGAAGAAAAGGAAGGTATCTTTACTACTTCTGCCACTAGGAACAATGATCATTGTGTTGAACATTTATTATATGCCAAATATTTGAATATTTTGTCTTTAGGAATAACTTTCAACAACCACTATGATCTACTATGCTAAAGAATAACACAGAGGCTCAGAAAAGTATAGTGATTTCTGCCAACATCCTTAGTCCAGTAGAGGAGTTCAAAATTTTGAGGTTTAAGCAAGTCCAGGACTTAAAAAAGTCAAGGAATTATACTTAATTAACACAGAAGAGTTCTTCCCCTTGACTTAGCACACTTTAAAAATTATTTTATTTATTTGAGATAGAGACAGACAGACAGACAGACAGATAAGCAGAGGGAGAAGCAGGCTCCATGCAGGGAGCCCAATGTGGGACTCCATCCCAGGACCCCGGGATCACACCCTGAGCTGAAGGCAGATGCTCAACCGCTGAGCCACCCAGGTGTCCTGACTTAGCACACTTTATTATGTGATGTTCTTTCTTTACTTTCTATCCCCACTCCAAATAAGGAGTCTAATGATAGTATATTGATCCATATAACCGACCAACGATTGAATACAATTAAGGACTATAAAAAATGGAAGTCTCATGTTTGGAAAATAACTCCACTAAGAATCCAGTCCAAAATGGTGCCCTATAATATGGTAGTCTAGTAGGTGGAAGATCCAGATTCAGGTCCTGGTTCCCATGTGTAATATCCAATGCAATCTCAATTTTCTTATCTGTGCAATGGGGAGAATAACTCACTTGGATACTGGTAAAATTAGGGGCAAGTTTCTAACAAGGCATTATTAATTGAGCGGGATTTTGGGAGTTTGAGCTGCAGGGATTATGTGGGCACGTTGATTTGGAGTGACTCACATGTTTTTACAGATAAGAGTCACACAAAAATTCCTTGCCTAGAGCTCCGACCACCAAGGAAAGGTCCTATGTAAAAATATGAGTCTGTATTATCCTAGCCTTGGGAAAGTTGACCAAATGTTTTTATTTTCTATTTTTATTTTTTAAATATGTATTTATTTTGAGAGAGAAAGTGAGTAAACATAAGCAGGCCATAGGGGCAGAGGGAGAAGGAGAGAGAGAATCTCCAGTAGACTGCTCACTGAGCATGGAACTGATGCAGGGCTTTATCCCAGGACCATAAGATATGACCTGAGCCAAAATCAAGAGTCAATGCTCAACTAACTGAGCCACCCAGGCACACCTGGTCAAATGTTTTTAGAATTCTTGGTTTCTTCTTTTATAAATGGGGTTAAAAATACCTACAGATTTTTTCTTTTAGAAACTTGCTAAATTATATATGTAAAGGAAAAGAAAATACATTTCTTCAGTTCTTCTTAAGCCTACCATATTATATATTTGTCTTTTCAAAAACATAATGCAAAATTCACTTAGGAGACAAATATACTTTTTAAGATGGTAAAACAAAAGCTTAACAACTCTAAATGCCTGGACCAGTGAAGCTAGGAATAATTCTAGCTGGCATTTGAGCCTAGGTTGCCTAATGCCAAAGCCCAAGCTTTGTTGTCCTACACTAATCAAATTATTCCCTCTTCTCCTTCTCTTTAGCGAAACTTCTTTCCAGTAGCCCTTTATCTGACTGTGCCTCTGTATTTAGGAATATTCACCGGTGTGTTCATACAGAGTCAAACCCTGTGTGCACATGACATGGATTATGGGAACCCTAAAAACTAAATTATATCAAGGTGTCTTATCGGGCACCCAGGTGTTAAGACAGCTCCAAACAGCCAGTTGAGACATTCACAACTACCCTATAATTTAACTTGAAATAACCGCAGGAGCCTGGGAATTACATAGGATATGCAAATAAAATTCCCATGATAAACCACACTGCCTTCCATTGTAATGGTTTCATTACTGATGATAATGGCAGTTTTATGTCTGTGAGCTCCAGTCAAACCTAGTACCTTGTGGAAACATGTGGCTTCTGACTTGAGAGGAGACAGAACCCAAACTAGACCTACTATGTGAGATTTCTTTCCTTTTCCTTTCTCCTCCTTTGTGAACCTTGACAAAATTAAAATTTATGTCTGGGAGTCACAAGAATTGACCTTATCACTTTGCTTTTGTTTAACTCTCCCTTTACCTATTTAGGTCTAAGTAACATGTATACTTCATACTATGGGCAAAAATTTACAATAATTCCTAATGAAAGGTTTCAGTTTACTAGCTTATCAGAGGTATTCTCTGGAGCAGACCTGGATGCAGGATTCCATGTGATGAGGGCTGTGAAGCACTATTTCAATTTTCCCAGCATGCATCTTCCCCTTGGTCCCACAGAGCTCTGCTAGAAGGTCATGGAAGGATGGGGATGTAAGCACACCTTATTAAACAAACAGAATTGCACACCAAATGGATGGGACTTTTATATTCAATTTTTTTTGTCTGAATGCAGTATATTTGGAGGGGAAGAGCAAAGCTTACCTTCACTCTAACACATCATTGCTTCTTAGGCTGAGCAATATCAGTATATCTCCCTCTACTGCTTGTATCCATGCTTATCATGGTGGCGTGCTGATGTTACATAAATGGTAATGATGACCTCACATTTGTTGCAGGCCTTATAGTCTGGAGTGTATATAAGAAATTAGGCTGGACTAGGGATAAAGTGGATCTGATTTATAGAGTGTTGTAGACAGAGCACAGGCCTTGCATCTAGTACCTATGTGGAATTTGGCAAATTTCTCAACTTTTCTTGATATTAATTTGTGTATTTATTTATCAAATGGATATTCTTCATGTACCCTTGGAAGTATTTCTCAGCATTAAATAAGGAATACAGGTAAAAAGCTTATACCTGGTATCTTATTGTTACCCATTGTGCCATAATTCCCTTTCACTGGATAGAAGATTTAATTGATGAGTTCTCCTCATCATAATTGATGAGTTCTCCTTTATCTCTATCTTTTATTGTTCTTCCAATTTATAAGTATCTATGCTCCTATGAGTGCTGCTAACCTATGGAAAATTCAGTCTAGGGCTTACTACATGTGCATTCTTTCAGCAAAGAGGCTGCCATGCTTGGGCAAGACTGCAAGTAACCCAGGAGCTGTGTTTACAGGAAACTCAAGAGTTTTGTTTGATGGGAACAAGCAGTAATGTGATCTTTCAGAGAAAAGCAATATTAATACAGGGAGATCCTGATATAACATGATGTGAAATTGCTAACATAATAAAGCTATATGACATTTCTGCCTCAGTATGAGTTCTGTCTGAGAGTCTACCTGCTAAGGAAAAGGATTCAGGTTAAATGAATGACTAGGGCTTTCCCTCCATCTCGGAGTGGTTGAGTTCTGAAGACAGCAATGTTCTCCACAATTACAATTGCCTTATCAAATCCTGGCTCTACCCCTTATCAGTCAAGGGACTGAGCAACACAGGGGAAATATTACCCATAAACTCAGGATGTTGCATAGCACACACATGACACATGGTGTGGTATAGTAACAAGAGTGCAATTTCTGGGGCTTAACTGTCAAGGTTCAAATCCTAGCTCTGCTACTTAGAAGCCATGTGACTTTGGTCAAGTCATTTAACTTCCCTCAGCCTTAGTTTCCTCACCTGTAAACTTGGAAAGAATAATAGCACCGATATTTAAGGTTGCTCCGAAGTCCATAATATAAATTGCTTTGAAAAGAGCTTGGCACACTGCGGGTGTTTAATAAATATTGGCAATTGGGATCCCTGGGTGGCGCAGCGGTTTGGCGCCTGCCTTTGGCCCAGGGCGCGATCCTGGAGACCCGGGATCGAATCCCACATCCGGCTCCCGGTGCATGGAGCCTGCTTCTCCCTCTGCCTGTGTCTCTGCCTCTCTCTCTCTCTCTCTCTCTGTGTGTGTGTGTGACTATCATAAAAAATAAATAAATAAATAAATAAATAAATAAATAAATAAATAAATAATATTGGCAATTATATCCCAAGCATGTTAGACATCTGCTATCCCTATAATAAAATTTGGCTTGCCAAATTGGGCATAATTATTTTGGCATTAGCCAAATACGCATAATTGATCAATGTATTGAAAATCTGAAGAAATACTATTCTTATTATAGCACTTGTTAATAGTTAGTTTTTCTGCATGTGCTTCTTTATCACACAATTGTGAATTCCTTGAGAAGAGCATCTGTGGGTTTTTTTTTTTTTTTTATGTATTCAGAGGGCTTGCCATCAGGTTTGGTATAGCAGATAGTCAATAAAATTTGGTTAAAAGGTTGAGTAAAGAAATTGGCCAGGCAATTTATTGAATGAAGTAAAGAATGCCTGGAAGATTCTAACCATTTGCAATGTATTCAAACCCTCCTTCTTTCCTTATGTCTCCATGTTTGTGTGGCTTTCCGAGCTAATTCACTCTGTGTTGGTGGCTAATGATAAAAAGGGCTGTTATGAAAAGGAGCCTCCTCTTAAGCCCAGACACTCCCTTTCTCATTGCATTTGCTAGTGTTTATGTAAGCAAAAAAAAAAAAAAAAAAAAATAGGCATGCATTATATTTTTATGAGCCTTGCGATTTATTCTGTTTTGTTGTCAGACCTTTGGGAATGCATTCTATAAACTTTATTGAGACAAGATATCTAGAGACGTTTGCATATGTCTGAGCTCAGCACAATATTACTTTTTAATGCACTTTTGACTTTGCAGGCAGAGGATACAGTAAAAAATGTAAAACAGCAGTAGTTGGGGCTTTTTTATTACCTGTATTTTGCCTTCCTGGTTTGAAAACAAACAAGGGCCTCATTCAAATGAGAAAAACTAATACGCATTAGTTTGGCACAGTTACAAATAAGGTATTTCTGTTGTTGAGTCAGAGATAGAGCTTGACTCTATGACAACAGGTAACAGGCACAAGGTGGATAGTGTTCTTGTCAGCAGAGGTCAGTCCTAGCTACCTGTTCCATATATATTAGGAAAACAACCATTTAGTGTCTGGTACCAAGAAAGTTGATTGCAAGTATAGAACTCACAGGTGCAGAGATGGAAGGAACTTAGTTCCATCTTGGGGAAGAAACAGAGTCTCAGGAAGGTTTAGACATGCTGGGTCACATGTTCAGTCTTGTGTCCTTATTACATAGTTTCAGAGAGGTGAAATCCAAGTGTGAAGCCTGAACCCTGGGGCCAGGACTAGGAGAGCAAAACAGGACAGCAAGGGAGTCAGGTCTGGTCAAGCACAAAGAAAATGCATTATGATGATGACACATTTGAGTAAAACCAACGTGAGAGTCAATGCCTGCATGCTAGTCCGTGGTCAAGCAAGATAGTCTGGGGTCTTCACAGGTGTCAATAAGGAAATAAGACCTGGAGCAGTGACACTGGGAGACAATAGGTGAGAAATAATTTGAGGCACAGGCATTGCTGGTGCCCAGGGCTGGCTCCATAAACTTGCCAGCTAAGAGGAGGCTGCTCAGACAGGTGCAACTACAGTCTGGATTCCAGCACTTGGCCTGCTGCCTCTGGTGTTTGGCTTCTCTCCTTAAATCAGACCACCCAGTATGACATGAAAAGTTATTTTTGTCTTTGTTGGACATTACCCAAAGGTGTATGCACATGTATGCTACATGCAGGTTAATTGGACAAACTTGTCCAAACAAACTGATCCTTGGAAAAAGCATTTCAGAAAAGGTACATCGAACTTTTCACTTTGAGACTGCTGATCACAGACAAATCCTGGACCTCAAAGAATCAAATGATCAATACTTTGGGCTCAGGTAGTTTTATGGCAAAATGAAGGGAACTGAGATATTAAAATGAGGGCCTTTTAGGAATTTCAAGTTAAAGAGAGAAAAAAATCTTCAACAATAATTTTTATCTCTTCATGTGAAGAACTTTAAAGTTTGCAAATACTTTTTCCTTCTTCACAACAGCCTTTGATGAGAACAAGGGAGGTTAATTGACTTGCCTACAATTACGAAGCTGGGAAGTAGCACAGCTAGGCTGTGAACCCAGGTGCCCTGCACTAATTTGGAGACCTTTTCTTCCCATTGCATGGCTCCTGAGAATTTTTGTATTTATACTAATGGAGTATGGGCAAATCTTGTTCATAAAAATAAATAGATGTGATCTTCCCTTACATTAGATGCAGAAATGTGTACCTTCATTTGAAAATCATTATTCTCACAAATGTAGCAGAGTTACATGTGCTCTGTGGATATCAACTAGCTAGCACAGACTGCTGGGGGTGAAGGTGGGATGGGAAAACAGGGCAAATATCACAGGGATGAAAATAGCCTCGGTTTTAGAATTAGACCATTAAGATTAATGTTCAGTCTCTATGGAACTGTACGTTTCAGAGTTAACACCAGGAAGCATTTCCTGACTTCCCTTTGCTTTCCTTCCCATCCTTGCCATGAATAGGTAAGGGGGTCCCTCTTTTCTGCTCATAAAGCGTCCTGTATTACCTTGTCATATGATTTATCACAGTACCAGAAAGTGAGTTTCTTAAGGACAGGGGCTGGGGAGATTTGTTCTTGTATCACCAAGGACTAGCACGATGCTTAATGTATGGCAGTCTATTGGTCGGTGTTTTCCAAAGAAACAGAGCCCATCTCTCTCTCTCTCTCTCTCTCTCTGTATAGGGTGAGAGAGAGGGAGGAAGAAAGAGAGGGAAGGAAGGAGGAAGAAGGAAGGAAAGAAAGGAAGGAAGGGTTAAGAGAAGTATTAAGAATGGCTTATGTGATTGTAGGGGCTGGAAAGGCCAAAATCAGCAGGGCAGGCTGGCAAGCTAGAAACCCAGGAAAGAGCTGATGTTGCAGTGTTGAGCCTGAAAATAGTCTGGAGACAGAATTCCTTCTTTCTCCAGAGAAGTATTTTTCTCTTAGAACTTTCAACTGGTTGGATGTGGCCCACTCGCATTATGGATTGTAATCTGCTTTACTCAAAGCCTACTAATTTAAAGGTTTATAACATCCAAAAAATACCTTCACAGGAACATGCAGATTGGAGTGTGACTAAACATCTGGGCAACAGAGCCTAACAAAGTTGATATACAATATTTAACATCACCACAGGCTGTCAATAAATATTGGTTTAACTGCCAGGTATCATCTGTTTGCTTCTCAGTTCCATCCTTTCCTATGTGGTTGTCTGTCCTAGGAAGCTGTCCTGTATGTACTATGTTAACTAGGCTCTTGCGCCTTCCATCTTCATTGGGTTCAGCCAATGGAGAACCCCAAAAGGACAGTAGTGGGAGGAAAGAGAATGGGGTCAGAATGTTTATTTTTCTGTTGTTCCCACTGGATGCTCCTCTAGGATGGGCTGTGTGCCTTGGTCAAGGGTTACTGTACTTTTCAAGATAGGCTACTCTATATGTTTCTCTCTTTCAAGGCCCCAGTAACCTCTTCCCCCCACTGCCAAATCTTCCAGAAATAGGGTGGTATCAGCTTTCCTTCAGCTACCCCTGGGTTTCTACACTGCCCTTTGCGGTCCTCCTATATTTTGTCTGTACTTTTAAAATGAGTCACCTTAAAATTAAACCCTCTTTGAATTTGTTACATTCATTTATTGATTGATACAGTTGAGAGAATAAGTTTTTGTTCCTGACGTCTCCTCAGTTATGGTTTCCTAGTCTATAAAATGGAAATGAAATGCCTTAAAACACAGGGCTACTGGATGATTAAACCAAATAATATATGTACCATGCCTAGCACACGTGGCAAGTGCCTCGCATAAAATAAACATGTAACAAGTGTTCCTTTATAAGAGTGGTAATAATAGTAATAAAAAGGATAGCTGATTTGATAGGGTCACCGAACCTAATTACAAAGATACGGGATACAATGGAAGTGGACAGGCTTACCGAGAGCTTGAAATGCATCATTAGTTTATTCCTTCATTTATCAACATAAATGCTACCGATACTAAGTGCTGGGAACACCAGGGTAAACAAAACAGATTCTGTCCACCCTCTTTACCATCCCATTAGCTGGAGTCTCTGGCATCTTACCTTAACAATGGCAACACCCTCCTACCTCGTCTCCCTGCCTCCACTTTGCCTACTCCCACGCCCCATCTGTTCTCCACATACCATCATCTAAAAACACAAATTGGATCATGTCCCATGTTTAAGACTCCGTGGTGGCTTCTCAGTGCTTTTGGAATTGGGACTAAAATCTGAAGGCCCTGCCTGAGCTGGTCCCTGCCCACCTCTGTACCCATCTTGAGACACTCTCAGTGACTTGCTGAACTCCAGCCACTGTGGTCTCACTTTGGTTCTTACGACCACCAAGTTCCTTCATCACCTGTCATTCCTTATGTTTGAGCACTTATTTTTCCCCAGCCCATTTACTTCCTGATTCTTCTAGCTGGTCAGGATCCCTGTCACAGCTGTGACACTACTTATTCCTCTTTGCTATGGAATTCTGGGCATTTATTGATGAATGTGTTTCCCCCACTAAAGAGCAAGTCTTATGATGGCAAGAACATGGACATTTTGTTCACCACCATATCTGCTATCACCACATAAGTGTTCAGTACCCAAGACATGGTCCTGACCTCAATCAAATGCATTATTTTGTTCTAGTCGCCTGATACCTATAAGCAATGGGAAGAAGTGAGGATTTTGCTCTATTTCTAGCTTCTAAGTACGAAGTACTATGAAATGTACAGAACCTAAGAGACAATTGAGGGGATGCTGAGGGGATATGACACCTAGAATTAGATCACATGAATTTAAACTCGGATTCTTATCTTTAAGGCTAAGTCAGCATAAGCAATTAACTTAACCTCTGAGAACCTCAGATTCTGTCCTTAAAATGAGAATAGTAATTACCACTTCACAACCTTCCTGGAGGATTGAATGACATAAAATAGTAAAAGCAGCCATTGCAGTGCCTGGCACAGAGTGGTTCAATAACTTTCATATTTTTACTTGTTATGATCACTAGTATTATCTTCCTTACCACAATAATCACCTTATTCTGTGAAATGAAGGGCCTGTAGAAATGTGTATAAAAATAAGTGGATGAGATTGTTATAAATGAGGCAACCACCCACTATCTATCTCAGTGAAATGTCAAAAGCAAAACATAAGAAGTTATATAGTATAGTTAGAAACCAGCTTTTCAGAAATTTTTCAGAGTCCTCCAGCATTAATCGAGGGAGTAAATTTAGAATTGGATATAGAGTCGATACCTCTTACAGTAGGAATGTATACAGTGGGAGTGAGGAGTCAGAGCCGGATGGAAAGGAGGCTGTGAAAGGAAGGAAGTTATGGGGGAGTCAGGCCTTGGAGGTGGAGGAGGCTTCAGTGATGCCAAGCCCGTGGTGTGGCCCAGAGCAGGTGGTTAAAGCAGGGCCTGGGGCTACGGAAAATGTTGTATGCGTGTATATGAATATATGCACATATATTTTTGTTCTATGTATTCCCTCCGGAGCCAGTATTCCTACAAGGCAAAGCTGCCACCTAAAGGACTTCATTCTGGTGGTGACTCCTTGGATTTGGTAAAGGCGTTCAGGAGAGGAAGCAGCAGCCCTGGGACCACCTGGTAGAAGCCAGGAGATACTGGTCTCTGAGCCATTCATGCAGCTACAACAGTAATCATGCAATCAGTAAGGAATGGTTGAGTGCCTTATCACATTGGAGAAATGGGGTGGTGCTCCAAGTGGGGTTTCTGCCATTAGACTGATGCTTTAGCACTCTTTACCATGATCATTCATCTGCAAATGAACAAAATCTATGTCCTCAATTATCAAAAATCATCCAAACACCCAAGTAGGTATCAACAATGTAAGGAAAACACACGGTTAATTTTACATTCCAACATGCTGAGTTTTTAGGCTCCTATTCTTTTGACTTGCCCTACCCATTGTAGGACCCACTAGTTTACATTGCTGTTCATGTGGTGCTGATAAACAGAAGGGCCTCCGGAGCCTGTCAGAGCAGGGATGAAGCCCAGGCCCACTTTTATTGAAGAGGCCACCTCCCTGGTCCCAGTATTGGCCAATCTTTCTGTTATATTGTATTTAGTCTTGCAGGTTGTCTCAAATCCTTAGTGGACTGAGACAGAGGAAAGCCATTAGTTATTATATGACCTTGGGTTATTCTCCAAAGTTGATTCCATCCTGGACCCAAACTATATTCTTAAAGGATGGCCAAATCTACCTAAGAAGTAAATGTTTGGAGATTTGTCCTCAATTCGGCAAAGGGATGATGCCAAATTCCTCTGGATGGCCCTTCAGAGGAAGCAGTTAAGTGGCCCTGCAATTCTGTTGCCTGCCCCAGCCAGCCTGCCTTGCCCCATGGAGGAGCAGGCACAGCGAGGCGAAAACAGTTCATCCTTGCACTCGCCCACCTCTTTTCTCTCTTTTGTTATGTTCATTGTGCTCTTTGCAATCAGAGAGGAAGTTAGCTCTGAAGATACTGCAATCTGCAATATTTGGAAAAAAGATCAGATCATTGTTATTTATTGGAACAGCTCTTTTACATAAGTCTGCGTGATATAATCTGGATTATGAAAGTTCTACTGCTTGCATTTCCACATCTATTCAAAAGAGCTTTACCAGCCACTGGCCCTTCTGGAAGAAAAAAAAAAAAGTCTTATATTAGAGTCTAACATCTTTATTGACACTCATGAGTGGCTTGGAAACATATAGTCAGTCTATATTTTCATTTCACTCTTTTTGGCCTTTTGCAAGCAAAAGTCTTAGCCAAGAATTTAGCTGAGTACCATTTACATGGAAATGATCTACACCAATATTGATGCCTAGATCTGCCTCAGTGGCCCACTTCTCTTCTGACCACAGCATCCTATTTCTTGGGAAAATGTTCTTTGTGCCTGCTGTTACTGCATAGTCCTAGCGGGAACAGTGGAGCTCAGAACTCTGCCTCCTTGATACACGTGTGAGCATGTGATCCGAGTGGGCCAATCACAAACCTTTCCCAGGAATTTTCAACTTGGAAGTTAAGGACAAAGTCCCTTTGTACATGGTGGTCTAACCTGGTGAGATGGGAACAACAGGTGTTTTCTGCCTCTTCTTTGGCTGAGACGAAGCCCAGTTACAAAGGGATGAAGGGGTGGGAGATGGAGAGAGAGACTTGGTAGAGCTCCAGACCCTGGCTCCTTTCATATTGGAGGCCCCCCCTACATCCCTGTTCTTCTTCCATTTTGTGATAGAAATCAATAAATTCCCTCTTCTATTCTAGTCTAAGTTGAATGTCTGCAACTTGCCACCAAAATCATCCTGAAATATTTCCCTCTATCACTCCTACCTCTTTTCAGGGGGCAGTTGGTGGGGTGGGGTAGCATTTTTTAAAAGTCCATAGTGAAAGTTAAAAGATTACTCTAAAATCCTATGACAAATAAAGGTACAATTCTGGAGTGGAAAGACGTTTAAGGAAAAGAGAATGGACTTAAGAGCTGCCATAACAAAATATCACAAACTGGATGGCTGGAAACAATAGACATTTGTTCTCTGAGTTCTAGAGGCCAAAAGTACGAAACCAAGTTGTCAGTATGGCAACAATCCCTCTCAAGACTCCAGGGAAAATCCCATCTTTATCTCTTTCAGCTTCTGGTGGCTCTTAGTGGTTTTTGGCTGATGATAACATAGCTCTAGTCTCTGCCTCTGTCTTTACATCATCTTTTTCCACCTGTGTCTTTTTCAGGTTTTGGTTTTTTTTTTTTTCCCCCTGACTCTTATAAAGAAGTTCTCATTGGATTTTGTGCTCACTCTTAATCCACCATAACTCCATTTCAATCTGTATTTTAATTACATCTTCAGATACTCTATTTCCAAATAAGATCCCATTGGAAGGTCCTAAGTAGACATGAATTTGGAGGGGACACTATTCAGTACATTCTAAGGTCCAAACTACGTTAAGGTTGAAGTCTGGATCCTAAAATAAACCATTAAGTGTGTAACTCTAGATAAAATCATTTGAACTCTTTGAACCTCAGTTTCTTTTTCTGTCAATGAATGCAATATTAACTATCTCTAAAGAATTTCTGTCAACATTAGAGGGAACATAGGAACCTTATCTTTCCTAGTACCTGACACATAATAGGTGGTTAAAAATTATGATTCTAAGACTTCTTCATTTTACTAATGATGATATTAATTATATAAAAAGGAAGAATTAAATACATGTTTAAGTCCATTAAATAGAGGTAAAAGCAATCTACTATGGGATTTTCACTGAGGAGGATCAAGGAAAGCTTTGTGGAGGAGGTGGCATAATATTTAACTGGATCTTAAAAATGAGTAATTTCATTAAGTGGAGAAGCTACAGATATGCAATTAAAGTCAATTTAGGAGAAGGCCTCCGTAGAAAAGATTAAAGCAAAGTATAGCCCTCTAGTGGTTCAGTTCACTGCTCAGGATTCCTCTAGGAGCAGACAGATATCATACACTTTAGACAAATCATCAGTTTGATAATTTGGGCTTTATAAATATCAGTATGATTAATTTCAAGATTATAATCTGGGAAGCAGCTATTTTGTTAAAAAAAAAGTGGAGTTTTATATTTTGTAAACAAGTAGATACCAGATTGATGCTTTTCTTTTCTTTTCTTTCTTTCTTTTTTTCTTTTCTTTTTTTTTCTTTTCTTTTCTTTTCTTTTCTTTTCTTTCTTTTTTTCTTTTTTGAAGATCTTATTTATTAATTCATGAGAGACACTGAGAGACGCAGAGACATAGGCACAGGTAGAAAGAAGCAGGCTCCGTGCAAGGAGCTGATGTGGGACTCGATCCCAGATCCTGAGATCAGGCCCTGAGCCAAAGGCAGACACTCAACCACTGAGCCACCCAGGCATCCCAAGATTGATCTTTTTCCATGAATACTGAGAAACCACAATTCTGACACTACGCCTTTAGAAATTATGCTGAAATTTACATGTTATTCATCTCTTTCCCGACTAGATGGTAAATTCCCTGAAGACAGGCGTTGTGGCTGCCCATCACAGTGACCCAGTGCTGGGGCATAATAGGCTCTCACACCGTATTTGCTGAATGAGTAAATGATATTGTATCACATATTGTATTCCATATGAAAATCAATCAATATGCAGGCAATCCTGAGTTATGTGCCATCCCCCTTTTTTTTTTTTGCTATAACTTTGCTAATGAGAGCTGAGAGGCCCAAAAGTCAAAGTAAATTAAGATGAAATACGGACAATGGATCTTTCTGTTTTCACCTTTGTGCCCTCTCCTCCCAAGTCTGTTATGTATATAGTAGTCAAAGTGAGCCTTTTAAAATGTTAGTCAGACCTTCTAGCTCTCCTGCTTATGTTCTCCACAGGTGTCTGGCAGATTAAAGAAGACTAAATTCTGGCTACACCTCTCTTTAAAAGATGGAGTCCAATTCTATTTCTCCTCCCACTAAATCTTTGCTGGCCTCAGTAACTTACTTGCCCAATGGAATATAGTTTAAGTAACATTCTGGGCATTAACTCTAAATTATTTTTCTTCACACTGTCTCTACCAATACTCAATGTATTTGTTTATCATCTAGTTCCAGAATATATCATAAGCTTCATGAAGATACAGACATTGACTCTTCGTGGCTTTACTCTCAATGCCTAGAACAGTTTCTGGTATACAGTGGGCATTCAGTAAATACATGTGGAATGAATGAATCGAATGAGCCTTTCGAATTTCAATTGTCAACACTACACTGGTGACAAAGTGGTTCTCTAAAAATGTTCCCTTTCCTTGGCAGGAGATAGGCTGACCGACTTAATTGTTATTTCCTCAACTTGAATTTCTGTGATTTAACTTAATCTTCCATCCTTGCCCTTCAAACCTATGTGCTCTTGATTTAATCAGCAGGATCAGAACTATTGCACTTCCCATTGCCCTTCAGCCACTAACAGAAGAATGATTGACAGTTAATCATGTCTGAAGGGGATCTTTTCCTCTCTTTTGCCTTTCTCCACATTAGGGTTGAACTAGGTTACTCACTTGAATAAAATAACCCATATTAATACATGCTTTAAATCTTATTTCTCATAGTCTCCATTAATGTGTCTTTGCTTCTCTCAGTTTTAAACCAAGTGGCAGCACTCAGGCAACTTTATAAAGAAAAAAGAGATGTGATAGAAAAAAAAAGAAGCAAATTGACATTGATTGAATATCTACTATCATTGGGCCCTGTACTTTATTAAATATCTAGCTCTTCTTTCTGGTCTTGGAGCACTGGGGACATTTCTGAAATTTAAATTTCTAGCATTTGCATGTCACACAGAATTGTAGGCATGAGCCAACAGGTGTTGTTGTCAACATCAAACAGAAATTATTATCAATTTTCCAATGTTAGTGCAAAAATATATGATAAACCTTTTTTTCCCCCTCATATGTAAGCCAGGTAGCCTAGGTGTTTTATATTTGCAACAAATCCATTAGCTCCTTAGGGTGCAAATTCCATGAAGGCTGGAGACGTCACTTAGTCCATACTTTATCCCCTGTGCCAAGAACTGCGCTAGCTCTGCAGTGAGTACCCAGTTGTTGTTGAATGAACATGGTTAATAATTTATTGGAAGGTCTGCCTATCATTGCTGGTTGAATACAAACATTCAAACCACTCTACACAGCATGTTTCTCCTTATCATAGAAGAAACCTTTTCCTCAATACCCTGAGATGTATACCCTTAATGATTAAACTCTACATGGCTTCATTTATCCAGACATTATGTGAATACTTCTCTGTCCACTTCAAAGTTTGTTCTTAATGTTCACAAATGTCACTGCTAAATATGCTTATTTCTCTTCTTCTGGACCATTAAATACAATGATCTCCTTCCAGAGACTGTCAAAGGCTAATGAAGAGAAAATAACTCGGTCAGCCAGTCAAAGAGGAGTGCCGTATTCCTTTTGTTTCGTTTTCCCAAGCTCTTAATTTTCTGCTACAATATGATCTTCTGGTTTGATTTTACATGATCTTCTCCAATTTGGCACTACTCTTCCCTCATGCATACACATGCACACTCACAAGCAAATATCACTGGATTCTCAGCAATCCATTCTTTCTTGCTACTAGTAAGATATGCAGCTCCTTTAAAGAGACTGTCTCTTCATTCATTTACTTAGGAATATTTGTTGAGCAACTGTTGTTGGTCAGACATTCTTATAGGTATTGCAACAGGCGTGAGCCTTGGGCTTTGTCCCTTCGAAGTCTAACTGTTGGAGTCAGCCTACTTGTTATGCCACAAATGAACAGCCAGGATTTCCTACAGGAGGAAGTGACTAAATAATGATAATCCTCAAAGGCACAAAGATTTTAATGACATTTCTGTGTGTGTGTGTGTGTGTGTGTGTGTGTGTTTTCAAGTGAAGCAGTAATAGGCTGGAGCAAATATTCAAATCATGCACTATTTTTTAAGAACAAATAGTGTTAACATATAAATAGATCATACATTATAAATGATTACTTTTAGATAATATAAAGAAAAAAGAAACCCATGGAAAACAATAGCAAATGTCCACAGTATGTTTGCTCAAGAAATTCTCCATTGTTAAGAGGATGAGTGTTTTTAAATTTATAGATCACATTTTGTTTAGATATTCTTAAACATTAGCTTTGGCTCTCTTTTTGGTTAACATGTGAGGCGAAAGAGGCATGTCTTAAAGGCATAAATCCACTAATGACTCAACAACTATTTATTTAGCACCTACTTGGTTGTTGGTTGTTCTAGGTAGTAATATAGGCTAATGGGATGAAATAGGATTATCCTGGAGATGTTCATGCACAAAGAGCAGCAAACAGAAATATACAGGAAGTGACATAGTGCTGCATGCTGGGGGCTGTTTTTTGGCTAGAACCTTAACCAAGAAGTTGTTCTTCCCACAATACATGTAACTTGCTCCCTGCGTTGGGAAAGCACAGAAACTCAGGAGAAGTGGGCAAAGATAGTAACAGGACACAAATCATTCAGAGCAGGAAAAGAGTATCGTAGTGGTGGGTAAAGAAGTGGAAGAGCCTTTTGCTAGTCATAAGTAATTAGCATCAGACATTTAGAGAATCTTAAAAAGACAAATCTTCACATACATAAATTTATAAAGATTTATAATAGAAGTCAATATGAGCAATCACATCAACAGAGGCTGAAAATAAACTGCTAAATGGCAAGGCAACATGATGGCATAGATGTTCAAAGTATCACATTCTCTGGCTACTTTCTGAATATTTAGATCACATTCTCAAATATAACCACTCTGAAATTCTTCAACTTCTCTGAGACCTTTACTCTTTGCTTTAGTTTTTTAAACTATCCAAAACCCTCTTCATGTCCTTTCCCTCCTTAAACAGCTCTGATTCCTTCACTCATTAACACAGACTTGGGTTTTCTTTTCTTTCTTTCTTCTTTTTTTATTGTGACCCCCTTTTTTTTTATTGTGACCTTTTCTTTCTTGTTTATATTTCCTGATATACTGTCTTCTACGTCTCCTTAGGTCACCTGCTTAAGGAATAGACTAAAATGGTTGCCAGAGTATTTACTCCATTCTATTTTCAGTGAGAATGAGGACTAGGCCTTCTTCTCTATATCTCTCCCTAAATAATTTCATTTGGCCCCATGATCTTAAGTATCATCTATCATTGTATGGATCTCAAATCTATAACTGTATCCCAGATCCTTTTCACTTCCAGGCTTATATATCCAAGGCCTCTGACCTTCTTCATTTATATAGCTAGTAGTTACTTAAAACTCAAAATGTTTGAAAAAATATTTAAAACATCAAAATCACAACAAGATACCACCTCACACCAATCAGAGTGGCTAAAATTAACCAAGTCAGGAAATAACAAATGTTGGTGAGGATGCAGAAAAAGGGGAACTCTCATTTGCTGCTGGTAGGAATGCAAGGTGGTACAGCCACTCTGGAAAACAGCATGGAGATTCCTCAAAAAGTTGAAAATAGAGCTACTCTAGGACACAGCAATTGCACCACTAGGGATTTAGCCAAAAGATACAAATGTAATGATCTGAAGGGGCACCTGTACCCCAGTGTTTATAGCAGCAATGTCCACAATAGTCAAACATGGAAAGAGCATAGATGTCCATCAACAGATGAATGGATAAAGAAGATGTTGTCTATATATACAGTGGAATACTATTCAGCCATCAAAAATGAAATCTTACCATATACAATGATGTGGATGGAACTAGAGGGTATTTTTTTTTAAGATTTTATTTTTATTTATTTATTCATGAGAGACAGAGAGAGAGAGAGAGAGAGAGAGAGAGAGAGAGAGAGGCAGAGGAAGAAGCAGCTCCATGCAGGGAGCCCGAGGTGGGACTTGATCCCGGGTCTCCAGGGTCAGACCCTGGCCTGAAGGCAGTGCTAAATCACTGAGCCACCCTGGCTAGAGGGTATTATGCTAAGCAAAATAAGTCAATCAGAGAAAGACAATTATCATATGACCTCATTCATATGTGGAATTTAAGAAACAAAACAGAAGAGCATAGATAAAAGGATGGAAAAATAAAATAAGATGAAATTAGAGAAGGACACAAACCATAAGAGACTCTTAACTATAGGAAACAAACTGAGGGTCACTGGAGGGGAGGTAGGTGAGGGGATGGGGTAACTAGATGAGGACATTAAGGAGGGCACATGATGTAATGAGCGTCGAGTGTTATATTCAACTGATGAATCACTGACCTCTACCTCTGAAGCTAATAATAAACTATATTAATTAAATTTAAATAAAATAAAAAAGAAAAAGTGTTAGAAATAGAGCTTTGACTCCCTCATACAAGATTATTGTTCCTTCAGTCCTTCCTGATAGGTAACATTGCCCATTCCCTAGGCTGTTCAAGCTAAAAACCACACAGTAACTATAGTTATTATCTTCCTTTCCTCTACCTTCTCTTGCCCCATATTTGGTCTGATGTCAAGTCCTATTGTCTCTGAAACAAATTTCAAGCGCATTCACTTCTCTTTATCTTCCATAGCCACTACTCTAGCCCACACTGTCTTCATCTCTTACCTGTGTTATTTCAAGACCTTTCTAACTTGTTTCCCTATTTCCACTCTTGCTCTCCTTTCATCCACTATGTCCCCAGTAGCTCATTTGTTTATGTCATTACAATGTGGCTAATATTTTTAAAACAGTTTATATCTTATCACTGTTCTACATAAAATCCTTCTATGGATTTTCTATTGACCCTTAAAATAAAATCTAAACTCTACAGCATGATTTGAAGACCAACATGAGCTGCCATCTGTGAACTACCTACTGTGGTCCACTCTTCCTGTTGCTCACTTATGGTCCAAATACACTGGCCTCCTTTCCTTCCATTAACCCATTCAGCATATAACCGAACAGCTCCTAAGGCCACTCTTTTTCAGCAGTGAACTAAAAATGTCCCTGTTCACAGGAGTTTACATTTTTGGGAAACAGACAGTATTTAGTCCAGCATGGATGGATGGCATAACTGTTATAAATTAACAGTAAAACAAAAAAATAAAATAACAAGTGATTGAGGCTACTATAATTAGGTGGAGTGGTACAGAGCAGAGAACTAAAGAAAGAAAAGGCATGAGTCAAGAGAACTCTTATAGACTACTAATCAAGGCATAGGAAACAGAAAAGGTGAACATTTTGAAATGAGAACGTGCTTGTATCTTGAAGAACAACAAAAAAGTTCAGTGCAGCTGGAATAGAGTGAATGATAGAGAGATGTATCAATGTTCCATGTCATGTTTTTCTTTGTAAGGACTTGAGCTTTCATAGTAACTGAGGTAAAGAGCCTCTAAAAGATGTTGCACAGAGGAGCATCTGACTCAATCTGATCCCTGGGAGATGAGTAAGTTCAGATAAGAACTTCAGTTCAAGTGAGAAATAGTGATGACTTGGATGAGAGAGGAAGTAGTAGATGTGGAGAGAAATAACAGATTTGAAGATGTGTTCTGAAAGTAGTACTGACATAATTTACTAATGGGTTGGATATGGAATGTGGGAAAAAGAGAGAGGAGTCAAGAATGATTACAAGTTATTACACTGGCCAACTAGATGAATGAGTGGTGATAAGCTATGGAGTCCACAGAGTCCTAGGTTCTAATATTAGTCCATAAACAAATAACATATTCAACAAATAGTTATTGAATGCCTATTGTATATGCCAGGTATAGTGCTGGGCATTGAGTGTACTAAGGTGACTTAAATTCTGATCCTACCCCTAAAGTATTCACAATAGAACATGAGACACATGCACACAATGAATGTAAAGCTTCCATACATTCATCAACTGAACAGGATTCAAAGGACACAGAAGTAAATACTCCAAACTCAGGTAGAAATCCTGGAGTTATTTCCAACCTTTCTCATCAAATCTTTCTGTGTACTGTGGCAGTTTGCAATTTCATCTCTTCTTTTAATTTTCTATAATAGCTACAAATCAGAAATATCATTATTTGGTGACCACGTAAATGGTATATCATTTCTCATTTAAACATAATTTACCACTCCAATGTGAGTTCAGTGTGTTTATCAGGAAGAGGAAACTGCAGGCTAAGAATACATTGATCTAAATATCTAACTCAGTTGCTAACAGGAACACAAATAGATTCATAAGTAATGAGATGATTGACCTTACGCCACTAACAGTAAATACTTTCAACTAGAGATTTCCCTGTAATTGTTGTAATTAAGGATACCTTTCCAGATCTATACTTTTTGGGTGTGTGGAAGTCACAAATGTGCCATGAACCCAGATCAATGGCCATTTGCCAAGCTCCATCAACACAGCCTTTCTGGGCTTCTTGCTCCAATCACAGCAGATATGGCCAAATTCTAAAAAAAGGGAACATTCTGTGGTTTTGAAATATGAGTGGATATAAAAGACAGCAGGTGGCTAAAATTGGATGGAATGTTCAAATTTTAATTAAACTATCAATGCAATTGCTAATGATAGGAATATCAACAGTTTGTTCAAGGAATAAAGACTAAAGCCAGTGAGAAAGTAGAATAAATTAACAGATATTCGAGACTATGTTAGATAACTCACTTAGAGTCTTAAAAATTTAAGCATAACTCAGTCATCTTCCTCTTGTGTGATTCTTTCCCCTTCTCTTAGGTATGGTTACATGCCCCTTTGGGATGCTTTCACAACTCCCTGCACATAGCTCCATTTTATAGTCTCCTCTTGACAATGGATATTGCATGAATGGAAGAGCAGTCCTGAGTCTTCATGGAAACTTAATACTTGGAGGCTGTAAGCCAATTTCAAGGTTCTCAGATAATCCTTTCAACTAAGTGATTATTAAAAAGATAGAGTAATAGTATTTTTTTAGGAGCCTCTGCTGTATCAGACATGTTTAGGGCTATAAATGCATTACCATATATAATCTGCATAAAGATTTCCAAGGTAGGTATTATCACTTAAAAAAAAATAGAAAACTCAGTATCAGAAATGTGAAGACCTTGTCCAAGGTCACATAGTCAAAATATAGAATCACCAGGATCCAAACTTAGGCTTATAAGTATTTAAAAACATTCAACATTGGTCTCAAGGTCCTTGAGGCCAGAAAATAAATTAGTGTAAAACTTGTCATTAGGTTTCTCCAGGGGTGGCTATATATAGTCTTAGAAACAGAGTCATTGATAAAATACTTCTCTTTAGCCTACACAAGTGTTTCTCAAATTTGGCATTGCTGACATATGGGGTTGGGTAGTTCTTCATCGCTGGGGACTTTCCTGTGCATTGTTGGATATTTAGCATCATCACTGGCTACTACTTATTGAATGCCAGTAGCACCTCCTGAATTGTAACAGCCTAAAATATCTTCAGATATTGCTCAATATCTCTTGCCCCATAGAACCACTGGTCCACACATAGAATAATTCTGTCTCATGCTTCTTACAAGGACAGTGTGTGTGTGTGTGTGTGTGTGTGTGTGAGAGAGAGAGAGAGAGACTGAATTTATTATAGGACTCCCTCCAGCTTAACTATAATGAACTCCACCTGCAAGTGAAGTGAGAAAAAAAAGAAGAGACTTAATGAGTTGCTAAAATGTTCTAAAGTTAATATTTAACTCAAATGGGATCAGCACTTTCTTGGAACAAAATGTGTAACTGAAAGACAAAAACAGAAGTCTTTGTAAAGGCGCTTTTCTGCTGCATGAATCAGACCCTAGAGTCCCACTCCACTAAACTTTACAGCACACATTTTCTTAATGGCAACTAGGGAAACTAGATACTAATACTACCCACCCACAACTCCCCCCATACACAAAATTCCTGATCTTTTAACAATGCAGAAAGGAGCCATTGTGTATCTCACACCAGTGTAAATTACACCATAAATATTCATTAAAACACAAGTCTGGAGACGCATGCTACTTTTACAGATGATGAGGCAGAAAGCAGTTAGAGGGACTACTTAGATGAGGTCAGAGGGAGCACACTGTGCTAAGAAGTAGAGCTGAATCTCCTGCAGTGACTTCAGGGATTGAAGGTGTGGGCATAAGGAGCTATATTTATTGAGCTTCTCTACGTGAGACGTGCAGGTAGTAGGTACTCAAGAAACTATACTCACAGTCCTGCTGCATTTAAAGAAACCACAGTAGTCACTGATTAATTATTGGCACCGACCATACGAACCAGTCTACATAAAACAAACAAACAAAAAGCACATTTAGTCCTTGTCTATCTACACATGCAATGTTTTTTGGCTTATTACATGCTTTGTCTCGTTTATGATTATCATAACCCCAAGTCAGTATAATATTTCTTATTTTACGGATGAGAAAGGCAAGGCAGAGTGACTTGCCCAAGGCCATAAAACTAATAAAAAGGGGCCAAAATTTGAATGTAGGTCTGTGAACTCCTAAGTCAATGTTCTATTAGTTCCATTACAATATAGAGAATGTAAAATGTAATATACTTTATAGTAGTTCACATTAGCTTTATTGATGTTCAAAATAATTCTTTTCTATAATAGGGAGGACAAGTTATGATCTCTAATAACAATGAGCAAACTGAGCCTATTTTTCATTCAATCCACTGTCACCCCGCACCCCACCCTTGGGGATATTACTGAACTTAAAAGTAGAAGCAAAGAGAATCACTGGCATTCCTAAGGCTCACGTGGCCTAGGTCACAGTGGCTGGTGCAGAATCCTGGCATCACCAGTTTTCAGCTGAGTGATCATATAACTTATCTGTACCTCATTTCCTTTCTCTGAAAGAAGGCATTAATTAACGTGCCTAGTTCACAGTGTGCAAGTGACAACTAAATGAGATTACACATATAAAGAGTTTAGAAGAGTGCACGAATATGGAAAGGATCAATAAATGTTAGTTACATTTATTATTTTTATTCTTTCAGCAGTGATTGAAGACCCACTGTACACAAGATGGCTAGCTACTTAGCATGGGGAATTCATCAAGTGTTTATTGAGCACCTGTTATGTGCTAGACACTATTTCGAGTGCATGGGTTATGTGAAGGAAGTGAGCAGACAACGGGGGAGTCATCGGCATTCTTCTGTGCCCCCTGCAGCATAACACAGGTACTGATATTGGAGTCTTGCCCGGCCAATCACTTGATCACTGCCAGGTTGTCACCACCAAATCTCTTCCCTTAACTTTTCCTGTTCTCCTTCTTTCATCCCTCTAAGCATGCTGAGTCTCCAAGCAAGGGCAGATACACCGATTGTTATTAAACACACACAGGTTTAATAGTCAATTTATGCAGGTGCTGCTAATATGCTCATACATTATCTCATTTCATCTATTTAGTGCTCATGATAGTTATATGAAATGCATTCTCTTATAACTGTCACTTAACAGATGAGAAAAATGAGTCTCAGAGAGGCTAAGTAACTCGCCGGAAGTTGTACAGCCAGTGAGTAACTTGTCTGTCGCTGGAAGTAAGTCCTCTGCTCCCAGACCCTACCTAAGGTCCTAGGGGACCTTCTGGTATTTACCTTCCTGATGGAGTCAGGCACTCAAACATTCATACCCTTTCTTGGGAAACAGTCAGCCTTCAGGGAATAAAAACACACTCTCTTTTAAAGGCAGAAGAGCTCTCTTTGGAAGTGAGAGCTTGCTGCTTGCTCCCCTAAGATCACAAAATTAAGAAGCGGAAGAGCCATAATTTGAACCCAGATTTGACACAGAATATTTCCAGGTGTACTTTGCTCTGTGATCTTTATTAGCAACGGTGGGATTTAGGGTCAGATGGAAAACTTGGTGTGAGCTATTCCTTTACGAACAATCCCTGAATGAAGCCTTTTTGATGTTCTCTCCAAATGAGGTTAGACAGCCAGATGCAGGGATACACTGGATGTATTGAAGGTAAGAAAGAAAAAAAAAAAGAAAAAGAAAAACAAAACCCAAAACACTTAACATGTGTTCTAGTATCAAAACACACTGCCTCTGGCATACTCTGAATAAGGATTTTTGCAAATCCTGTAATTATTCTTGGAACCCATTTCCATTTTTATCTTAAATGTGATCGTTCATGAAACGTAAACACTTAAAAAAACACATCACTCATTTTATAACCCTATTTTGACATTTTGAGGCTTAAAAATACAAATCTTTAGAGGACTATCCATTAGTGAGGAATGAGGCTGGGGGAGAAGTATTAGTTTGTTCAAGTCACAGATCAGGTTACAAAACTGGGACCAGAGACGTATGAGACTAAACAGTGGGAAGAGGATGGTGAGGACAGGAATAGTGCTTGCCTTCTTAATTTGGAGAAAAGTGAGAGAAGAGACAGATAAACAGTGACAGCATGAAAGGAGGAAGAGAGGAAAAGAGAACCCCTGTGGGTAGGGCATTGGGCATTAGGGAAAATGAAATGGAAAGACTTAGGGGGTTGGTCTGCGAGGTATGAAATTACAAAAAAGGGGGAGAATGAGGAAAAATCTGCAAGCCGTGTCAGTAGTTAAATTGAATCTCATTTAATGTCTGTTACAGATGCCGGTAAAATTAGAATGGTAGACTTTTGTTTCCTTTTCTTTTTAGTAATGTACTGCCACAATTAGCCTGAACCACATGGGATCTCTAAATTTGCAACTGTTGTATGAATAATCCTTGAATGGAGTCTAATAGGAGCAACAAAGCCAAGGAAGTGATAACCTAAATGTATTCAATATCTATTCAATTCAATTCCAATCAACAAGCATTTATTGAGCACATACTACAGGATAGATACTGTCTCTCAGAGGTCAAAGATGTGACTCGTTTCCTGCCTTCAAAGAACTCATAGACTGGTGTGAAAGAAAAAAAAAAGTACCATGTACATTACAAGGCCCTGTGATAGTGCAAGCATTTCAAGTATATAAAATATACAGAGGGTGATGGGAAAGGTTTTAGAGAGGTTGGTGGACTTCAGGGAAGGGTTAGACATTTGCCAGGCAAACAAGCAAGAGCAACAGTCAGGAAAGGGCCTGATCAAATGCCCAGAAGTATGAAGCAGAATAGACTACTTGAAGACATTTTAGGGCATTCTTTCTTATGTGAAGATGCCTCTTAAAATGACCTGTGTCTATGTTTTAGAATGGAGGCTCTGGGCTCCACCACAAACTCTGCAGCAGGATGCAATTGTGTGTGCATTTTGAAAGAGATCTTCCAAACAATTCTGATATATACTCCTTTTTTTTTTAGGAGCTAATTATTTGAGTTTTCCAGTAGATAGGATGCAAATTGTGGAACAGATGCCAGAAACAAAAGTTACTGTAGAATAGCAACATAAACGCAGACATTAAATACAGAGATCCCTAGGCTTCTTTCCTGCTTTGAAATGATATGGTTATGCAGTTACATTTCCACGTGTGTTACATATCTTGTAGTAATTCCATCTAGAGCTTTAAAGCTTCTACTATAAAGAAATTCCACTAGTAAATAGAATTTTACATTCTTCTCTATTTTATTATGGACTGTAATAATATTCTTTGTGGAGTTCACAGCCTCATTTTAACCCAGAAATGGTGTACTTGTTTGGAAGTGACAACCGAGTATATGAATAATCCCTCAACAAGCCCACTAACCTAAGGATTCTCCTTACCTGTATAAACCTTCCTTTTCCTTGCCTCTCTCTTAAGTACTATTTGGACAATTAACCTTCAGCCTTGTATATTCTTCTTTCAAGTATAGTTCTCTAAGAAAATGGAAGCAAGGGACAAATAAACATGAGAATTGTCTTTACATAATTACGTTAGACCAGCTTTAAGAAAGTGTGCAGAAAAGGATAGGAAAATATTTTCCATCACCTTTGCTTGGGTGTTAAGTGTTCTTAAGTAGACAGTCTGGAGAAACTGAAAATAGGTCCCCTGGCTGATGGAGGTGACATAATTTTAATAGA
This sequence comes from Vulpes vulpes, assembly GCF_048418805.1. Lineage (NCBI taxonomy): Eukaryota > Metazoa > Chordata > Mammalia > Carnivora > Canidae > Vulpes > Vulpes vulpes. Next base: position 31,097,868 of record NC_132790.1, read on the forward strand.
TATTAAATGTCATATGCAAAAAGTTGACAAGTCTAATTGAGTTTTCTCTGATATTAATCAAATTAACTGACATGGAAAGTTTCTAAGCCTAATGAACAGAGGCCGCTGTCTAAACCAGTTACCGTCCAAATATATGCAAAGATGGACAGAACTAATTGTGCTCTGTGAGCTGGGCCTTCGGATACTCAGAAAGAAGGAAGGCCCTGGAGCTTTGTGTGTTGTGGTTTACCCCTTGCACGTCTTTCTCTGCAAACAGATAATGAGTTCACAGACAGTCTGGATTGCGTCTTTTACATATCCCTGCAACCCAGGGTCCTCCAGGCCTGCATCTGCCTGTCAAAGAGGAGGCCTCCAGGGAAAGTCTGATGAAAGAAGAGATAAATGAAATAAATTCCTTACAGCATTCACCGAGTTGGGGACTCCTTTGTAGCTTTCTTATCTCCAAACTCTCTGCTGACAGTAGCTTCCTCCAGGGTGGAAACAATACCATTTCTGCCATCCCTTTCTACTCTGCTGTTTGTCAGTATAGCAAGTCTCCCTCGGGTTCTGGTTCTGGTTGGTTTGCCCAACTGATGCCCCAACAGGAGGTGAAGGGGAAGATGGAGGGGAGTGAAGTTGTCGTACCTGTGCTCCTTTCTGGCATAGTCATCTCAGACATGCTTTACCCCTCTACCAATATTGCAGACTCTCGGAGAAACCAGCTTGGTAGTTCTCTTTCCTTCCCATTTCCAGTGACATCTCCTTACTCCTCACTCCACACTTAAGGATGGTGCATCTCATTGTCACTAACGGTGTGCTGCAGTACAGTCCATCCACACGATATTTAAAATTAATTAATTAATTAATTTATTTATTTATTTATTTTTCATGAGACACACACACAGAGAGAGAGAGAGAGAGAGAGAGAGAGAGAGAGAGACAGGGAAAAGCAGGATCCCTTCAGGGAGCCTGATGCAGTACTCAATTCTAGGACCCCAGGATCATGCCCCACGCCGAAGGCAGATGCTCAACCACTGAGCCACCTAAGCATCCCTATCCACATCATTTTGAATGTCTCCTTATTGAATCTACCTTGAATTATCTAGTTTTAATATGACATTTGTTTCCCATTGGGGCTGTAAGTGATACAAAATAATCAGATCTGGGGGCCAAGGTGCTATACACATTGGAAAAGATGCAACTGTAAGTGAGGATCCCAGGTAGGGGTTAATATACCAATTCCAGAAAAAGAGGCAGCTGGCCTATACCAGTGCAGTGCTGCTGGAGCCACTTTTATTATTTTTTGCAAATATATTATCTTCTCTAGCCTATAAGCAGCTCCTTACCTACAAGAACTTTGCCTTCTGCAGTCTAACCCTATCTACTTTCTTCTCCACCACTCTGCTTCCCCCAACTCTACCCTCCCAGGTGTGTGTGGGAGGGCGACCTGGTACAGGCCCACCCCAGAAAATGATGAAACACTGCAATAATGCAAACTTGGACATAACAAGATGAATGATTCACTTCTATCCTCTGAACCTGGCTTACCTGGCCCTATCATTAACCTTGTAATACTAATACAACTCTGCATTTTGTGAGGTGAATTTAGGTTTGATGAGGGAACAAAGGAATGACTGAATATTGGGGACTGGGTAGAAGTAGTCTGACTCTTGGAAGTGTAAATGAGGGGCATCTGGGTGGCTCAGTTGGTTAAATGGCAAGTTATTGATTTCAGCTCAGGTCATGATCTCAGGGTCATGAGATCCAGCCCCACATGGGGCTTTGCGCTGAGCATGTTGCCCGCTTATGATTCTCTCCTTCTCCCTCTCTCTCTGCCCCTCCATTCTGCTCATGCAGTTTCTTTCTCTAAAAAAAGAAAAGACAAACAGACATCAAAAACAAAAGTGTAAATAAAACTCCATCAGCTAGAAAATAAGCAACTTAATGTTCTTATGAAAAGACTTTCAGCAATGGGGAGGTCAGGTTACTTATAGATTAAGGTTTGTCGGTGGACACAGCTTAGGGTAAAATTGAAACTGTAACCATCACTTTCTGAGTCCCCCTCAGTTTAGAAAAAGGAAAAAAAAATTATATCTTTTGTCTTATTTGTTCCCAATTTTATTTTTGAGTTCTTCAAGAGAGAAACTAAGGCTCAAAACCAGGGCTTCTGGCTACTATCTTTCTGGAGGCCCCTTTTGCCAAATAACCTTGACTCTAAACATTACATTCTGCTAAACTAAATTGCAAACATCAGAAATGGTGGCCCTTTGGTTGATTTATAAACTTAGTACTCCACAGGAAGTCTACCTGAATTAGGCCATCATCAAGCCATTTTGAGAAACAACATATTAACATCAATACCTCAGTTTAAAAGCTTGCATTTAATAGTCTTGCATTTAACAAGCTTCACTCACTTAAATTTAATCTTTTCCTCTCCCATTTCTGGAAAGTGAGGAGCTATCTTTGGCATACTGAAAAAAAGTGCTCCTTGGGAGCAGGGTTAGGGAGACAGGGCAAACACTTGATATGTAATATCTGTAATATTGTATGCAATATTGGTTTTTTTGTTTGTTTTAGGACACATGTGGGGCCAAATTCTTGTTTCCTTGTGTACAAGCTAGGGAACTTCTCTGAAACTCAGTTTCCTGGTTTGGAAATTAGAAATAATAATGCACCTTCCGTAGGGGTGCTGTACAAATCAAACAAATTGGCATTGGAGGTGTCTTAATTCGGTGCTCTGCCTGTGGAACATGCTTCAGCTTACACCTTTAAGTGATTTGGAATTGTCTCATTCTTTACATTCTCAAAAAATGCACGCAAAATTCTATAAAGGCAGGTGAGTTGAGAGGATTCTTCTAACATTCCCTGCGAACACTCAGGACCCTCCTCGCTCCTGTTCCATTCCAGTCTCTGCCTAGTTCTTGGCACTTAACCTTGTATTTTATGGATGAACATACATCCCCATTTAGAATATATCCGTGGCATTTTGTTCGCCTGAATGGGGCCCACAGAGCTTTTTAAGACTGACATCCTGGCTATTCCTGCTCCTAGCTGCTTCAGGTGGGCAAACACGACCTCATTTGTCAGCTGTTTGAAACCCAATTCTCTATGACATTTTTTTAAAAAGCTGGACCATTCCCTGAAGGTAAGAGGACATGCAGATTTATAATGGATACTTTGTGATAGTTGAATTTGAAAATAGACTTACATTTTAAATTATTGCAAGCCCCTTCTGAACTTACTTGATACCTCTATCAATAACATTCCCATTTTACTGTCAGTGCTGTCTCCAGCCTCACGCTGCTGCTCAGTGTTTTCTGAGTGGCCATAGCTCAGGAAACTTTTGGGGTTTGTCATGGAGGGGAGATAGGGTTGCAGTGGGAGCCTTCCAGGATACATACTTAACATCACCCTAGAAGTCCCTACTTTTTCTCCTTTGCCCAAAGATAAATTTAATGCTTTTTGGAGATGGTCTTAGCTCTCTTGAATGTGATTATTAACTATATGAACTTAGTCTAGTTTCTTAATCCACCTGGCACTCTGTTTTATACATAAAGTGGGAGAAGTAAAATCTACCCCCCAAATTATTATGAAGACTAAACAAGTCATTTGTGCACATAATAAACTTTATGGCACCACTTCCATGTGCTTGACTCATATAGCTCAGCGACGGAAGCAAAAGGATGAGTGGGACCTGGTTCCAGCCTTGCAGAATCCCAAAGTCTAGAGAGGGAGAAAGACAAATAACAGGACTCCCAAGCAACCTGGGACAAGTGCTGTGTAAGCCATGAGCTGCTTTATGGAGGCCTGGGAAGGTCAGGAGGTGCCTCTTGAGGAAGAGACTCCCAGAGATGACACCTGAGCTGATGAACACAAGTTCTTCAGGCGCAGGCCGATGCATGTGTGCTCTGGGGAGTCATTAAGTGGAAGGAAGAGGTTTTGTAAAGATACAGAGGCCAGATAGTTTAGAAGTTCAGGGCAACTGGAGAACAGAGTTTGAGAAGCAGGGTGAGGAGTGTGAGGGTAGCACGTTGGCAGAGTCAGAGAACCAGTCAGAAGGGGGCGGCCCTTCTTTGCCCATCTCTTCACCTGTGGCCTTGATTTACAACCTTGTTTTCTCTTCACTGGAGTTTGTGACCGTCTTTGGAAGGTCTTCTGGCCTCTAAGCTTGACCTTTTTGTACTTCTGCGAGAATTATTATCATAAATCTGACGCTGTGGTTCTGCTGATAGAACCCTTTACTATTATCTTTTCGTTTCAGGAGCTGTCCCATAAAGCCGTTCCGGGAAACATCTGTCCTGAGAACACTCTGGGCTTCAGACTGGGGAGTGATGAAGTGGTGAGCATGAAGGGTTCCATGGCAAACATTCCCCCTTTTGGGATACATATCAGGATCTTTTAAAGCTCTGAGAAGTCCTATAGTAAAGGAACATGTTTTGGTTAACCTGGAATTTCATGCAGTTATTTCAATCACTGAATTCTTTCTTCTTTTTCTCTATGGCCTCTGTTTTGTAGCAGCAGGAGTTGTTCACAGAGCCCAGTGTGGACAATGCTGGCATGTTGGGTTAAGTACAGACTTTTGAGAAGGACATACACTTATGACCTGGCTCCTCATTTCTTCAGCTTCATCTTCCATGCTTTCCTTTTTCACCATATCTCTAGTTCCATGGAGTGACTTGAGGTTCCCCCAAACCTCATGCTGTTGGGAGGATCTGAGGTGCCTCCTGGAGAGAACTCAGCTAAAAGGGAGAAGAATGCACATGCCTTACTGGGGATCAAGACTGAGGTCTTTGGAGGGAGTCAGAAGCTTTGAGTGCCGCAGAATGGCTGACACTTGATATACCATTCCTGTTGCCCCATGGTTACACAGATGCCGGCATCAGTCCACCAGCCAGGAGTGAAGTCTGAGTGCTAACTGTGTGCATTTGCTCAGTTATTTACCTTCCTAAGCCTAGCTTCCTCAGCTATGAAGGTGAGGTAACAGTAATTCCTGCCTCAATGGGCTACTGAGAGGATTAAACACAAAATGTCCAGTATACTCCTTGGCACATGGTGAAGCATACAATAATCAAGCTAGCACTATTTATGCAAAGTTATTACTCACTAACTAATGATAATAATAGCTGATATAAATATAGCACTTACTATGTGTTAGGTACTGTTTTCAGTATTTGACACATACTCATTTATTTAATTTTAACTACTACACTGGGAATTACTATCTTCCTCATTGTACAGATAAATTAGTCATTTTGTAAGTCACACAGCTAGTAAGTGGTGTATCAGGACATGATCCTAGGAAGTTTGTCTCCAACATCTATACTCTTCACTACTACCCTAAATGAAAATAAGCAAAATAATAGAAGACCTGTTTCACTAAAAACTTGGTGAGTGGTTTAGGGGCACACAGAAACATCCTTATTTCAGGCTCTTGCTTATAGAAGGGAACACATATAAAAGAGACAGAATGGCAATCTCCCTCATTCCACAAGATACTTTCGTACAGGTTTTGCCATCAGGAGCAGTACTCAGGGAGGAATGACAATGGTCAGCTAGAGTGGAAATCCTAGACAGCACACAATAGTCTAGAAATTTCCAGAAATACCTGTGATTGTTTTGTAGGAAATGGGAGGTTCTGTGCCAGTAGACCAGGACAATCACCAGTAGCACTTTTGCTACTGCAGTTAACTGCAAACCCACCTGTACTCATGAGTCAATGGTTTGGGTGTGTTCAGTTTTTTGGCCCTGTGCACGCCCTCTTGCTTGTTAGTGATTCCTTCCTTGCTGGGTGCTTTGAGAGAATACAACCTGAGCAGATCCTGTTATCCTCCTGTCTTACTGCTTCTGGCCTTAACCATAAAGGCTGTTCAATAAATGCATTTTAAATTAAATTATTTTGAAAAAACCAAAGAAAAGTCTAAGTTTATAATGATGAAGTGCTCATCACAACAGGCCATCTGATACCTAAACGGTGCTTATTTGATCTTATAAAAAGTCATAGAATAAATACATATTGCTTCTAAAATAATTTTATGCAATTTGGAAGTGACACAGCCAACTTTCAATGTACGAGCAGTTTGAAATTAATGTTCATCTTTCAGCTTTTTATTAAGTCGGCTAAAAACCAATCTAATTCCAATTTTTTTAAATGTTTCTTCTCTTTAAAAAAAGCTGAGAGAAATGGTGAAACCACTGAATCTTTCTAAAAATGGCAAAAGCCAAGTGCTAGACCTTTTAGACTCAGAGACAAATGAAGTAGTGACTCTATTTTGAATAGATTTAGTGCCTAAACATCATTGCTCCTGCTAACTTCTCTCTGATTTATGACTTGATTTTGGCAAGGAAGGCAGTCTAGTACAGGAAAGGGCTGTGTCTTGCTGACGGGATTTTGAATGCCCTCTTTCTGCTATTCACCCTTCACCAGAGGTAACTTTGTTCAAGTCAGCCAGCAAGTTGCCCTGGGCAGGCCCCATGTTCTAGGCACTGTGGATACAGCAGTGAATAAAGCTGAACTGATCTGATCTCTCTCCTTGTGGAGTTTAAGAAAGAGAAGAAGTTGACTTCTCAAAAATCTCAGTTTCCTTTATAAGAAAGTGAGTATAAGTCTAGTACTCGAGACAGCATGAGAGATCTAGCATACTGCACACCACACTATGTGAACACTCATTTCCACTCCCTTCCTATTCCCGTTCTTTCCTACATTGGCCCTTTGTCTAGGTACCTGCTCTTTCCCCTTCAGTCTCACTGCTTGATGCATTTCAGGCACCAAGATCTGGATTTTTAATCTATTCCTAGGTCTGTATTCTTTCTGAACTCAGTTTCTCCCCAGAGCCAGCCTTTCCTCAGTGGCCCAGGGTGCTCACATGTTATCTTTTTCTGACTCACCTTGGGCTCCTGACTTTTCCTCTAGGACATGTCCCAGTGGCGCCCACACACCACAGTCCTAACTTTCCCTGGATGCCCTCCCCCAGACCCCTTGACAAGTCCTGGCACAGGGCTGCAACACAGAGTTTCCTCCTACAGGCCTAAAGCTGAGCAACTGCCCCTCCCCATGACTTCCACCCCTCCAGCCACCCACCCCTCACAGCAAACTTTTATTTAAGGCTGGGAAGAGTGACATCACAAGTGTCTAGTTTCTATACTTGAGATTCAGAGGAACTTCAATTCCTCAAAGCTCTTGGCTCTGGAGGTTTTAGACCGTGGAAGTGCAAAGCACCTGTAGATATAAGTATTTAGCCCTGAATCATGAATGATGGGGATCTTAGGATGCAGTTATGTGGTTAGTTAGGAAAAGCACAGAGTAGCATCGAGGTTCAACAAAACTCTTCAGATCTGTGAAACTGCCCAGAAAATTTCAGAGGATAAAGGACAGCAGGCCGAATGTGTGCTGCTTAATGGCCTGTAGCCAGGGCAGTCTCTCAAAGTCCAAAGCACACTTTGTAGGAAAGGGGAGAACTGTGGTCTCTGTGTGCAGTTATAAGAATAGAAGTGACTTCTTTTAGCATTTCACAGAGTATTTATTCATTCCTTCATTCATTCATTCACTGTCAACAAATATGTATCAATTTTGTATTCTATATGCCTTGGCCTAGAGAGACTCTGGTCAGGGGGACCTAATCCTGCCCCTCTTGGAGCTTACATCTGCATCAGGCAACAGATAATATCTATGTGAACAAATGCATAAGATAATATCAGTGAGTCTGATGAGGGAATAGTGACCAGGAGATGCTATTTAAACTAGGATGGGCAGGAAATCAAGATTGCTTACTTATAATCAGCCAAGTGCCTGGCATCAGGACTAGGGGAAGATTTCTCAACCTCAGTACTATTGACAGTTGGGCTGGATAATTCTTTGTTTTGGGGAACTATTCTATGCTTTGTAGAATATTTAGCAACACTCTAAATGCCAGTAGCTTCCCCCTCCCTGCGGTTGTGACAATCAAAAATGTCTCCAGACGTTGACAAATATTCCCTGAGCACTGTGGATGCTAATGGATGTGGGGCTTTTTTTTTTTTCTTCTTCTTCATGTCATTCTTGGCATGAAGCACCAAATGCAGAAAGATAAAGTCCTTTTGGTTCAATCATCACAGTAATGAGATTCCATCAGATCTGGTCCCAGAAGAGAAAAAGCTGAAAGCCTAAGGTATAATAACTCAGGGATAAAGCACAGATTTGGATACACCTACCCTTTTATCAGAAGAAAGTTAGAACAGAATAATGGAATGACAATGGGTTTCCCACAGGGAGAGAGAGTGGGAACTTCGTACTACCTGTGTGATGATTAGTAGGTTACTAGGCCTAGCTGCTCTTCCATGTCCTTATTTGTAAATGGGTTGTATAATGTCCTCCTCACAGGTCACAGCTGTGGAAGACTTTGCTGTGGGGCTTAAATGAGAGAGGACATATGTATAGTTGTGGATCAATAAATAATAGTTCTTATGATGGTTATTGTCATTTTGATTCATAACTTGGAGTTTATATTTAAATTTGTTCCCAAGTTTGAGCTCAGTGTGAGTGCTGTTTAATTGCATTCATTTATATACTTTGATTTTTTTTCTCAACTAGTTTAAAATCTCCAATAATCCTTAGAACCCCTAACTTTTGAGAAGAGGCCCTGATTTTTCCTCACTTCTGGGTACAGTGGATGCCAATGGCTTTCTGAAGTCTGTGGCTCAGGGAACACCACTGCCTTAGGTCACAGGCCTACTGGGTGAATTCCAGGGCACTGAAGAGACCTCAGGTGAACTGTCTGAAACTTTGGGTTTTCAGCCTAAGCAGAGTGGTGTGGCATACAATGTGGCCTTGTGAATAAATCCTGCATGGAGCCCAGAAAGTCCTGGGCTTAAATCTTAACACTGCTGCTCACTCTCCAACTTGTCCTGTGCAATCACTATGTTCTCAGGTCTTCATGTCCTTGTCAGGAAAAGAGGCATGATGATGACTCTCACTGCATGCTTGGGGCTTGAGAAAAGGCATGTACTGCTATATTGGTGCTCCTAGAATATTCTGCGCCTTCATTTGCTACTTTAGTATGATTGAGACTTTTTAGTCCAAAAGCATTTTATAAAACAAAACAGGAGCAAAAGGAAATGTTACCAAATACAGGAAACTCTTGAATTCTGATGACCAGAACTTCATTCTGAGAATTCAGCTGACTCTCAAGAGCAGGCATATCTGAGGAACAGTAGCCCAGCTGGCAGAGAGAAGATCACGAGTTTGATAAAATCCCTTTTTACCGAGCCATCATACATGGTGACAATTGATCAGTTAGAATCCTAGACTAGAAAAAAACCTCAGGTACCCTTAGACACTATCCATTCTTAGGATTTGCAAATTCTTTTAGTGGTAGGGACTTTTACCTGCAAAAAAAAAACTTTTTAATTTGTAACTGAGACTAAAGTTTAACATGAAAGTGAGACTAGAGCAAAGAGGTGGATGTAGAAAGGTGCTAATCAAGTATGTGAAGAAAAGATGGAGGTAGTTTGCACACGAAGTCAATCAAAGCACAGGTTAATAGCTGTTTTGATTTGGATGGACCAGGCTGCCTCCCACAGTTTTTAAATCTGTTTCTGCATCTCAGAGGCAACTAATCCTCACTACAATACTCTTGCAAGTAGCAAATACCATCACCATCATCCTTACGGAGGATACTAGATTGGAGAAAACCTTAAATAAATGCCTTACACATGCCTCATTTAACTTCACCATCTCACTGTGTAAATTGAAGAAAGTCTTCTCAGTTTCCTTTAAGTGCCTCTCCATGTACAAATACTGCTCCCCTTCATCAGGGCACTTGGGCTCTGAGAAAAGGGAAAGAATAATCTATTGAGTTTCTTGAGATTCTTTTTCATATCTATCCTCTTCTTCAACTATCTTTCCCCCACTTAAAAGAAATTGTCTGGGAAACCTAGAGATTTCTTTCTTTTTCTTTCTTTCTTTCTTTCTTTCTTTCTTTCTTTCTTTCTTTCTTTCTTTCTTTCTTTCTTTTTTTTTTCTGAGTAATGTGCCCAGCAGTGGTCCCTCAGACAAAGCCTACACATTTGCTAAAGCCCATCATCCCACAAGAGTCTCTTCCCCAAATTCTAAGTGTTGTTGCAAAATGCTTGATAAATAAGTGTGAATAAGATAATTACCTACTCCTATTTCCAAAAAAGCTTGTTGGCAGGTGGAGTTAGTAAGACAAGGCTCTCACATTCAATAATAACTTTGTAAACATTTTCTCCTGTTTAGATGGAATAAAAAATAATTTCCCATTTTCAGATAAATGTTATCAAGAGGGTGTTAATTGGTATGAGAATGTCTTATTTATCATTTTGGTAGCAATTTTTTTAAAATAACCAATTTAAGCAAGAACTGTTTCTAGAAGGAAAGAGTCCTAGTGAGGGTGTCGTTCTCAGTTTGAAGTTTTCAAGAACTGACATGTTGGTCAGCTACTCACACATAAGGTAAGACATCGCTTTTGTGAGGATAAAGATGCTATGCGATCCTAACTTAGCTTGCCTCCTTCTCAGCATCAAGGCCACACTTCTATGTCACCTGTCTTATCTGCCTCAGCAGAGACTGTCAGCTGAGCTGTGATTCACAGGTGTCCCAGAAGTGAGGGTGGACAGAAGACCTGTTTATCCAACTGAAGAATCATGCCATTTATTTCTTTTGAATTTTTGGTCTTTTATCTTCTGGAGTGTTCGGAAATATCCAGTGCTATTCTTTGGCTTAACACAGAGAAGTGAGTCTTACAGTGGGGGTGGGGTCCAGGGCCATTTCTTGTGTTCTCCAAAACAGAGACTGATGTGAGTGACGAGGAAGACCCTACAGGCAGGTCACAGTGGCTGCTCTGGAAGATTATCTTACCATTTTTTTATTATTATTATTCCTTGTTTGGTTTTGCTTCAATATTAGTTTCCAGAAGTAAAATACACTTATATTTCCTTATCAAATGAATTATTTAGAAACAACAGTAAGTTTCTAATATACTGGATGATTCACATGGCCTCTACATAAAAAATATATATGGCATATTCATTCTATCCCAGAGTTGAAGTACAGTTGATTTTTCTGTTTTGTGCTGTGGTTGCTGTTTTTAGTTTATTTGTTCATTTGTTTATTAACTTGCTTTATTTTGTTTTATCTAAGATGTTCCTGACTGGAACATACATGGGCTTAATGAACATTTGTGGAATCAGTCAATCAATGGATGACATTTGAGATAATCTTCGCAATGTGTATGAGCCTGAGATGACAAACTAAATAGATAAGGGAGGAAAAGTAATTGGAAGTGGAAATTGGAAGTGGAAGGTAGGAAGTAGACATATTTGATAACACAAAAGCAACATAGTTGGTAGTTAAGGGCTGAGGCTCTTAAAATATGCAGAAAACACTTTATTTTAATTTCTCTCCTTCTCCTTCCCCTCACTCCCCACAAAAAACAAAACAAAACAAAAAACTGATGACCTTGCTTAGATGAAGGCCCAAATCACATAATTTTGGGGGATGGGAGTCCATCTCACATAGATTAAATTCATGTGAATATGTGTGTGTGTAAGAATGGTTGCTGAGTGAGTGTTAATTTTAATAACTACCATCCAACGAGCTCACATATATTATGTTGTTTGAGAAAAGGGCAGTTAGCTATTTACACTCCCCACTTTACAGATGAAAATACCGACACTCAATTTTATGTGAGCAGTGAGTGCTGGAATGGAAATTTTTTTCTAATGTCTGCATGTATTTATAATCCTGCACTTTACCGTGTTGCAACTCACTTTATGTTTGCCTCCTCTCAAATGGAAGGGAGAGAGGAGAGATGAAGAACAGGTGAGATGCAGCGTAAAGATGGAAATAAGAGAGACTGGGGGGATGGGATTCAGATAGCCCTTCTCTCCTTAAGAGAGGAAGCCATCTGCTCAGATTAGAGAGTGCAACATAAGAGATTGCTGGTCAGGAGTGGGGACGGAGGAAAGCGGCTGGACATTAGAATAGTTATTGATGAGAATGTGACAAGGAGTTAACATCAGAGACCTTTATGGTCTCTTTAGTGGCTTTTTTTTTTTTTTCCTGAAATAGAACCACTTCCATGAAAAGGGCACATTTCCCAATTGCTCCAAATGTTGATCTAACTTAAGTAAGTGAAAGGCCATAGCTTAGTAATGGTTACACTTCCTTAACTGTAAGAACTAGAAGGGTAGATACTTCATGGGCCTGGCTTCTTAGTAGGGGGAATACTGCAAGTCATGGGTGGACTATCCCAGTGGGCCTCACACACATCCTGAACCTTAGTGCTTATCAGGTCAAATTTCATTGCTAAAGTCATCTTTGCTCTGTCATATGCCATCTTTCTTTCCCTTTGGTCTTGGGAAGTTGGAAAAAAATACTTTGATGTTCATTCACATATTTCTTCACTTATTTATTTAAAAAAACACTTTATTTGACATTAACTGCTTAGTAAATGCTTTTTATACACCAGCCCATTTTCATTGCAAACCAAGACTATGGGATTGATTTTCTTCACATTTTATAGATTAGGCAACAGGCTCAGAGATGTAAAGTAATGTGACTTTAGCAGTGTACAGTGTCAAAGCTGATTTGAGACCAGGCTTGTATACCCGCTTCCCCTGACTGTGCTCTGGGCACTACACTGTGAAGGGCTCCTCTGCCTACTTGGCCTGGCCTCTAGGGCCCTTGGGAACCTAGATATACTGGTTCTACAGTTATCTTGTTCTTGAAGAGCAGAGAACCACACTGCAGTTCTTTAGGACAGCTTGGACCAGACATATTATTTTGCAACTTTGGCTTTCATCTTTCAGTTTGTCTCATAGCCAAGATATTTCCACCTTCTGAGTCCCATGGGAAACTCTAGGGCACAGACTTGAGTGATTTCCAACTCTGAGAGTTATTATAATAATTAATTAATTACTACCCCATTAATTTGGCTTTAATTTAACATTGCATCCATTTACCATTGCATAACTTACAGTGGGGCTTTTTGGTGAGCTTCTTTTTAAATTTTTATTTATTTATGATAGTCAGAGAGAGAGAGAGAGAGAGAGAGAGAGAGGCAGAGACACAGGCAGAGGGAGAAGCAGGCTCCATGCACCGGGAGCCCAAATGGGATTCGATCCGGGGTCTCCAGGATCGCGCCCTGGGCCAAAGGCAGGTGCCAAACCGCTGCGCCACCCAGGGATCCCAGGTGAGCTTTAATATTAGGATAGGTGACTTTATCCACAAGGCAGTTTTGCTTTTGCACTGAATCAAAATTGCTACATGCGTGGGAAATAAAAAGGTAAGACTGAAAAAGCAGCCTCCTTTAATTCTTCTTTTCTAAGTCCATTATTTTTCCTTTGACTAAGTTTAGAGCTACTTCAGAAACTGCTATTACCAAAGTTTTGGCTATTTCTGGAATGAGAGACTCAGGATTACTTAATAAGAGAGAAATTGACTTTTCCAGGTTACCTGGAATCCTTCCCAGGTAATTGTGTGTGTGTATGAGGGGGTTGGAATGAGCCAAAAAGGATGTTGATGTCAGGAGTATTGAGTGTGAGACAGAGAGGGAGTCCATCCTTTCTTACATTACTCGATGCTAAAAAGTGATCTTTTCTAAAGTACAAATATTATTAGCTATGTTCCTCCCTTATTTCATGGTTCTCCATTGCCTGTTGGTAAAAGTCCAGACTCTCACATGTGACAGGTAAGTCCCTTCCAAATCTAACGCTTCTATCTGCTTTCTCTTCTCATCCCACCTATAGCCCTTTCTCCCTGCCACCAGAAACCAAAGGGCCTTGCACCCTTGCCAGGAAAGGCATTCATGACCATGCATCTTAAAGGGATCTTGTCTCCTTTCATCTGCCAGGCAAGCTCTGATGCATCCCTCAAGATTCTTGTCAAACACTGACACCTCTGCAAAGCCTTCTTGATTCACTCAGTCCGACTTTGGCCTTCTTTTGTATATGCATCTTCATTCTTGTCAGAGCTTCATGTAACATCACATGTATCTGTTTGCCTTTCTGTGTCCCCCACTATGTTATGAACCACAGAAAGTAGAATAATGTTTCTATTTATTTAGAATAATGTAGAAGTAGAATAATGTTTCTTTTTATTTTATTTTAGAATAGTATCTAGTATCTAGAATAAAAAGGTATCCGTTAACTTTTCAAAGGTGCCCAGAAGGAAGGAAGGAAGGAAGGAAGGAAGGAAGGAAGGAAGGATAGATAGATGGGAGAAAGGAAAGATGGATGGATATAAGGATGGAAAGAAAGAAGGGAGGAAAGAAGGAAAGAAGGGAGCCAGGGAGGAGGGGACGAGAGAGAGAGAGAGAGAGAGAAGAAGGAAAGGAGGAAGGGAGAAAGATAGAAGAAAGGAAATGCAGAAGGGAGAGAAGGTGGAGGGAAGGAAGGAAGGAAGGAAAGAAACTAGAGAGTGAGGAAGGGAGAAATGAAAGAAGAGAGGAAGGGTTGGAAGAAGAAGGTAAGAAGGCAGGGAGGGCAGAAAGACAGACAAATGAGTGAGAATCACTTCTTCACCAGCTCTGTGTAGGTAGTGAGCAGGGTGTATTTGAGATGACATCTTCAGTCCTCACAAGAGCACTGCAATGTTTTTATTATTCTTATTCACATAGGGAGAGCATTTTGCCAGTGGTTACCCAGGGAAATTTCAGAGCTGCGATTAGAGCCTGATCTGTCAGGATTTAAGGTGTTATTTAATTCTATTGATCCAATGTGCCCCTTGGATCCAGTTTCCTCCCTCCAGGCTTCACAACTCCGTCTCTAGTTGATCAGAAGTGCTCTTAGAACCCTGAAACCGACAAAATGACTCTACAACTCTTTTAATACTTTAATTTGAATACCTTGGGAGTAAAATGGAAAGATTAAGGAAAAAAACAGGTTTTACTTTTCTATTCATCTATTTAACAGGAACAATAGAAGCTAATAGTTATTGAACACTATAATGGTTAATTCTATGTGTCAACCTGGCTGAGTCATACAACTCATATGTTTGGTCAAACATTATTCTGGATGTTTCTGTGAAAACATGTTTTGGATGAGATTAGCTTTTAAATTGGTAAATTTTGAGTAAAGCAGATTACCCTTCATAATGTGGGTGGGTCATATGCAATCAGTTAGAGATCTTAATAAAATACTGACCTCTCCCAAGCACAAAGAAATTATATCAGCAAGCTGCCTTTGGACTCAAACTTCAACTCTTCCTTGGGTCTCCATTCTGTCAGCCTACCCTGAAATTTTAGGCTTGTATTTCCACGATCCTGTGAACCACTTTCTTAAAAGGTCTCTCTTTTCTCTCTTTCTCTTAGAGACTTGAATCCTTGAATCTTATTAAAATGAAGGCTCTGATTCAGTCCATTTGAGGTCATCTTCCACAAGCTCTCAGGTGGATGCTGTTGCTACTATGGCTCAGGAGACTCCACTGTGTTTGGCATGGCTTTAAAGCACTGCTGCCTGTTGGGTCAAGAGTCCTGAGTTCAACTCTGACCCTAGAAAGTTAACCTCTTTGTTATTTAGTATCCATTTCTACAAAACTATAATGATAAGACAACCCGTCTTATCACAGGGCTTCTCTGAAGATGAAATGACATGGTCATATAGAGTTCTCGGAATAGTGTCTGGCACACTATAAACACACAATAAACAAAATGTGCTATTTTTATATTGTTGTTATCTTTAAAATAACACAGTGGTTCTCAATACAGGTCTGAGGGTAGACACCTGGAATCATTTTTGGTTGACATGAGTGATTAGATGGAAAGTGCTGTTGGCATCTAGTGAGTAGAGGTCAGGGATGCTGTTATGCATCCTACAAATGATTATCTGTCCCAAAATATCAATAGTACCACGGTTGAGAAACCTTTCAATAACTCTGCAACTTAGGTATTATCACTCCCAGTTTGCAGATGAAGGCACAGAGATCCAGAGATATGGCTAAGTACACACAGTAACACAGACCAACTTGAAAATACAGTCCTGAAACAGATGCTTTTAAAACCTCCTGAGTCAATATGTATGAGTAACACACCTGTATCTTCATGTAGTTGGACTCTCTTTTTAACTTCTAGGGCTAAAAACAAGCTTTGAGACAGTATTATTCTGGAATTTCAATCCAAAGTAGAGTCCCAGAGGAGGCCATTCAGTCATGACTATTCTTTGCAGAACCAGTGGAGTCACACACCACTCGTGCAATTCAAATCCCCTCAGACAAAGGCAAGACGATTATTGTGTTTTGAGAAAATGAAAATCCATATGGATTAGAGTGTGGGCTTCAATACATGTTTCAAACCTTGTACAAATGAACAACAGGAGTTTATTATTATTATTTTCCAATCACAGCATGTCATTTGTAACACCCTCTGCAACTCACTTCACTTTTCTCTCTTGATTCTATAAATACTTCTAAACTGTCACTGTCTCTCTAAAGAATTCATCTGCTTAGAAAATTTTGTAGAGATAAAACCCAAAACTTCTTAGACTCGTTCACTTAATTCAAACTAACCAGCCAATCAACCAAATGATAAAACCATAAATAAAAATCAACCTGTAGCAAAATAAAACTATGATTTTTTTTATCGTGATGAGAGAAGCTGAGCTTTTTCTTATAGCAGGATTGGTTCTACCACTATTAACCATGTGACTTCCCTTCATAGTGGAACACTGGTTTATATAAAGCATAGATGCTAGAACTGCCATGATAAACTGTAGAGGAAGGGCTCAAAAGATAATTGGACATGCTTATAGTGTGTTTGCTGTATAGGATTGGAAGACCTACCATCTAGTTATGTTATTCATGAGGGCCTAGAAAGCACTCTATTTGCTAAAGTAAAAATGATTGCTCTGGTTATGGAGACATCAGTATTGTTGAGAAACTCAGTGATAGCTGTTTTCTGAAGTCGTGGGATGATAGTAATACATGCAGGTATAGAACTGGACTCCCCAGTTGAACTGGTATAGAACTGGACTCCCTAGTTGAACTCCCCAGCTGAACAAAATCACAGAAGAGAAAAAGCAAAGTGGTAGCATTTAACTTACAGAAGCAAGCAGGTGATACTCACTGTAAGGAGGAGAAGGGCAGAAGAGCTGCCAGGGGAACTAACCTTGCAGAGGCCTATAATGCCTAATGTTTCTAGAAGTAAGATTGATGGACATTGGACAAGAGTGTTGCTTAATATATGTAACCAACAGATCAGAAATGGTTGAGCAGAAGGCTGAGTCCAGCTGAACCAGTGAAAAGACATGATGGCTTGCCAAGTTTCTAGACATGCTCTGGTTCTTTTATTTTTTTAATTTAGGGCAGCCCCGGTGGCGCAGCGGTTTGGCGCCGCCTGCAGCCCGGGGTATGATCCTGGAGACTCCAGGATCGAGTCCCACGTCTGGCTCCCTGCGTGGAGCCTGTTTCTCCCTCTGCCTGTGTCTCTGCCTCTCTCTCACTCTCTCTGAATGAATAAATAAATAAATCTTTAAAAAAATATATTTTTTTAATTTAAATTCAATTTGCCAATATTTAGTATAACACCACTGCTCATCTCATCATGTGCCCTCCTTAATGCCTGTCATCCAGTACCCTTTCCCTCCACCCATCTCCCCTTCTGCAACCCTTTGTTTCCCAGACTTAGGAGTCTCTCATGGTTTGTCTTCCTCTCTAATTTTTTTGCTACTCAGTTTCTCCCCCTTCTTTTATAATCCTTTTCACTATTTCTTATATTCCACATATGAGTGAAACCATATGATAATTGTCTTTCTCCAATTGACTTATTTCACTCAGCATAATACCCTCTAGTTCCATTCATGTCGAAGCAAATGGTGGGTATTTGTCCTTTCTGATGGCTGAATAATATTCCACTGTATATACAGACCACATCTTCTTTATCCATTCATCTGTCGATGGACATAATGGGTCCTTCTATAGTTTGGCTTATTGTGGACATTGCTGCTATGAATATTGGGGTGCAGGTGTCCCATCATTTCACTACATCTGTATCTTTGGGGTAAATACCCTGTAGTGCAATTGCTGGGTGGTAAGGTAGCTCTATTTTTAACTTCTTGAGGAACCTCCGCACAGTTTTCCAGAGTGGCTGCACTAGCTTGCATTGCCATCAACAGTGCAAGAAGGTTTCCTCTTTCTTCGCATCCTCGCCAACATTTGTTGTCTTTTGTCTTGTTAATTGCAGCCATTCTCACGGGGGTCTCATTGTGGTTTTGATTCGTATTTCCCTGATGTGGAGCATTTTGTCATGTGCTTCTTAGCCATGTCTTCTGTCCATTTCTCGAGTGGATTTGCTCTAGTTCTTAGGCCCAGTTTTCATCAACAGAATAGGAGTTAAAGGCCTCATGTGAACAAGGCCTAAAGCACCATAGCAAATATATACAATAGTGACTCTTCCCCAAAGGAACTTGTAACTATTTAATAGGTGACTTTAAACTATGAAAGGCTAAAACCCAGATCTTTTGAAAAATACATGGGTCCAAGTTGATGGTGATGTTTGGGGACTTAAAGTGCTATCATGGTCTCTGTTACAGTAGAGGCATATGGAGTCAAGTAATAAATGGAGTCTTGCTACAGGTTTATTTCACAGTAGACTTAACTGTCCTGTGACCACTTCCCTGGTTGTCTGGTTATAGAATTGAAAAAGATATCCTCAGAATTTGGCAGAATGCTCCTTGATATTAGCTGTTAGAGTAAGAGCTATGGTAGTAGGAAAGCCCAGATAGAAGTTCCCGAAATTCTTAGACCTGCTCCTATCCTAGCCAAGATAGTAAGTAAAAAACCATATTATAGACACTTTTTCTGAACTCAAGAATCTTTAGAAGTTGTTGAAAGTAGCTCCTGTCTGATCAGGAAGATTTCTGCCTGCAGTTAAGGCAGGTTTCAAGGAGCATCAGACCAACTTCATCATGCAAGTGCCCTGCTGAGTCAGGGCTAGACTTTGGTAATGATGGAAGACACAATGGTCAGATAAAAACCTATATGTCACAATCATAAAAACACTGGATACAATTTTTTAAAAGATTTATTTATTTGAGAGAGCAAGAGAGAGAGAGCAAGCTAGCCTATGCATGAGTGGGGGAAGGGGCAGAGGAGGGAATCTCCAGCAGACTCCCTGCTGATCTCAGAGCCAGTTGCAGGGCTCCATCTCAAAACTCTGAGATCATACTCAAGCCAAAATCAAGAGTTGGATGCTTAACCAACTCAGCCACCCAGGCGCCCCTTGATACAACTTTTTAAAAACCTGTAAATATGCAAAAATAGACTGGAGAGTTACTTTTAGGGAAAAAAAAACTAGAAGTGGTAGGCATTGTGAATTTGTGGCTTTGTGGCTCAGGGACACTGTTTCACAAATGCAGCTTTGCTTCAGAAAAGCATGGTAAGAAAAACTGCTGTTCAGAGATGGAAAAGCAGTTGAGAATTTAAAGAGAAAATTCTAGCAGGTAAAATAAATAAAGAAAAAAAAACCTTAGAAGTGGTGAGACTTAATTTCAATGCATAAACTGCCTAAATTGCTAGTTGGCAGATGAACCATGCATATGTAGAAGAAAACATAGGGGTCTCTGAAGTAAGGAAGAAAAGAAGACCTGAAAGAAGTCTACTCATGGATGATAGCTATATAAACAGGTATATGAATTTGATGCTTTCTTTACTAATGCATTCTCCAACCATGATCATTTCGGTTGGCAACAATCTGAAGCTGGATATTCTTGAAATGCAAGAAAAAAAAATAACAAAGACCAAAGCTGGCAGAACAACTGGCAATTATGAGATATCCCTAGAAGTAAGGAAACCATAGAGAGTGAACACTGTCTTTTCCCAATGCCTGATCTCGCAATTTCTCAAACACAAGGAGGCTATACAAAGAGCCAGACTAAAAGATCAATAGTGAAAGGTAACAGGGACTAACATCAGCAGCTGTTTGCTATGGGGAAAAATAAGCTTGAAATTTGAATCCAAGTTCATTAGCCACCTAATATAACCCCAATAACCATCAGGAGAACATGACATATCCTGAGCCAATAGGGTATATCTATAATGTCTAGCTTTCAACCAAAAATTGGTAAACAGGCAAAGAAACAGAAAACTATAACTTCTATTTAGAAAAAAAAAAAGTAGTCAATAGAAACTGAATTTGTGTGAGATAAGATGGTAACTTTAGCAGACAAAATTTCAAAGCATATATTTTACATACATTTAAGGAATTAAAAGAACATATGTGGAAGTAAAAAAATATGCTAAAATAAATGAACAGGTAAAAAAAATCTCAACTGTGAAACGTAAACTATTTAAAAATAGAAAATCTAGATCAGGAAAATGAAATAGCTGAAATAAAGTATTATCTTGATGGTATCAACAATAGATTGAGATGGAAAAAGACAGAAGCAGTAAATCTAAGAGATTAACAAAAGAAATTACCCAATCCAAAGAAGGGAGTGGGGAAGGGAAGATTTGGAAGAAAAATAAGTAGACTCTCAAATATCTATGAAAAAATGAAAAGTAACCTCACATATATTTAGTTGGAATCTCAAATAGAGACAAAAATAAAAGTAATTTGAAGAATAATGCCTGGAAACTAAATTTAAAACTAGATTCCTGGGATGCCTGGGTGGCTCAGTGATTGAATGTCTGCTTTCAGCTCAGGTTGTGTTCCCAGTGTCCCAAGATTGAGTCCCATTTCAGGCTCCTTGCATGGAGCCTGCTTATCCCATCTCTGCCTTTCTCTCTGCCTCTTTCTGTGTCTCTCATGAATAAATAAATAAAAATTAAAAAAAAAATAAAACTAGATTCCTAAATTTGGTTGCATATTCTAATTAATATTGACGAAAATGAACATATTAAAATATATAATAATTAAAAGTTATAATGAACCCTCAGTAGAATAAACACAAGAAAATTGTCTTTAGACATATTAAAGTCAAATCACTAAAAGATAAAATAAAAAGTAAACCTTAAGAACCCTCCCTGCAAACAAAATATGCTATATGCATGAGATAAGAAGGTTGACTGACTTCTTATAAGAAATTACAGAAGCTACAAGACATTGAAAAATATTTCAAAATTCTAAGGGGACAATGATGAGTAAACCAAACCAAAACAAACTTTTATTAACTGAAAATTTTAAGGATAGTAAATCTATCCTTAAAAATGAAGGTAATTTTCATATACACAAAAATGAAAATAGTTTATTGGCAGCAATAAATTAGTTACAATAAATGCTAAATTAAGTTCTGAAGCCTGAAGGAAATGATAGTAGACAGCAATTCACACCAACTGAAGGGAATGAAGAACACCTGGAAATGTAAATATGTGGATAAATATTAAAATCACATTCTCTCTCTCCCTCTTTCTCAAACACATAATCAGTAATTTCTTTAAAGTATATATGACTAAAGAAAAATAATAATTGCACTAAGAATGGAGGAGTTAAACACACTGATATAAGGTTCTCTTATTTTAACAGAAGTAATTAAATGTTAACTAATTATATAGGTATAAGTTTAAGATTTGTCTGTAATCTCTAGAGTAAGCACTAAAATCATAAAATAGATAGGGCTAAAAATCCAATAAAGCAACTAAAATGGAATACTAAAATATATTGAGTTAATGCAAAAAGGCAAGAAGCAGTAATAGAAAAAAATTAAACAAATTTAAAAAGAACAAAACCGTAGGTCTAAATACAATCATTATAAAATTACATTGTATATAAATATACAAAAAAACAGAGATTGCCAAATGAAATGAAAGAGCAATAATCTAATATCTCATGTCTCTAAAAGACTTTAAGTACAAAGGCACAATAAGACTGGAAGTAAAATAAAAAGATGTATTATAAAATGTAAGTAGAGGATAGTCAGAGTGACTATATCAGTATCAGACAAAAATAGACCCCAAGTCAATGAGTTTTTACTACAGACAAGCAGAAACACTTCAGAATGATTAAAAAAAAAAGTCAATACTCCAGGAAAATGCAAAATTATAAAAATAAACTCATGTAAAAGATAACCTCAACATGTATGACATCAAAACTTATATACCTAAGTAATATTTGGGATTTGTAACACCTTCTCCTAGTAAATCATAGAATAATTAGACAAAATATAGAAGATCGATCCCTTTAACCAAGTTGACGTTTACATAACACTCTACTAACAACTGCAGAATACAGCTTCAAGTGCACACAGAATTTTCACCAATAAGACCATAATCTAGGCCATAAAATAATTATCCATAGTATAGAGCGCATCCTCTTGTCCTGATTGAATTAAATTACAAATTTTAAAAATGCATAAAACATCCAGAAAAGCCATCAAATCTGGAAATTACAAGTCACTTATTTGAGGGAGAAGATCAGCTATAAAGGGACATGAGGAAACACAACAGATGTTGTGGTTAAATGGCCATATACATTTGTCAAAACTCATTGTTCACCTAAAATGGGTGAATTTAGCTGTATGTAAGCCACAATCCAATTTTTAAAAAGTCAACATTGTGTCTTGAGTAGATTAAAGTGACTTTAAGGATATAATGCAAGATTGGTAGTCCTCTTCTCTCCCATGATATCCCTCGTTTAATTAACCCATGCATAACATCTAATGGAACCCTGTAGATTCTAGTAAACTACTTCAAACTTAACCAAGATTCGGTAGCATTTTAAGCTGGTATTTAAATGTTGATTTTTACTAGAGAAACAGAGCCTTTGGTTCATGGTATACAATTTATACCATTTTTCGTTAGGACCCACAGTGAGAAAGGATTCTTCAAAAAGTGTAGCTGCATTTGAAGCATCCATGCTGCTTGAAACAATATGATTCAATATGATTCAAGTTCTGTGGCACTAGAAGTAACCCTTGTGGAGAGAGATGCTACAAGAAGTCTCTGTTAAACCCCAAAAGGAGATATGCAGCATAGATCCTGTAGTTCTGGACTAAGGGCATGCCATCAGCTGCAGAGAGAACTCTGCCTCTTTTGAACAGTAGTGGTTGGGATGCTACTGAGGTCTGATGGAGACTTATCTTACTACAAGATATCAAGAGGCCATGTGGCCAAAATAGTGCATGAGCACTATTATTAGACTGATCAGCCAGCTGGGTTGAAAACCAGTGAGACCAAGACCACCACAGTGTGGATGCAAGGTGAGAACCCTTTGGAGATGCTCGTCAGGACCATGAAGGAAGCCAAGGAAAAGACTAAGGAGAAGGAGTTACTAATTACAGGTCATGAAGGGTATTGAACAAAGCAGCAGGAGCAGCAGCATCTTCTCCTGTAGCAAGCCTAGCCCTGATATCTCAGGTAGCAACCTGGGCCTTCCAACCCACCGCCTTCCCTCATCTGTCAGTCCAGCCTGGAATCTCTTGCCTTAAGCTCCAATTGCACTTTATCACTAAAATCTATTTCCATTCCTGTTTACTGGTGACAGGGAGACTTCTATTTATTCAACGACAACACACCTGGAAACTCTAAACAGGGCTTATTGTGCCACATTGTGCAAATGGAGGAAGAGAGGCAAAGTGACTTGCCTAGTGTCACAGACCGTATGTTGTGCAGCCCAGACTCTCAGGTCTGTTGCTCAAACCAGTGGATATTCAGGATGAGCCAGTAGGTAGAATGGTAATAAGAAGAAAACCAAGAATTCCTCAAGGCAGGGATTTTTGTATTTTGGGTTAATGATGTTATTCCAAGGGTCTCTAACAATGCTAGGTACTTAATAAATATTCATTGAACTAGTATTAACTTTCCATAATGTTGCATTAGAGCCACAATATAATACTCACTCTTGTTTTTGGTATGTATGCCACCTATGAACTTGACATGAGATCTGGCTCCACTACCTGTATATTCTAGGACTCCTTAGAGTCTTGCATTTTTAATAATCTATAAAAAGGAGAAATAATAAACCCTACTGTTCAGAGGAGTGTGAAGTCGAAGTATATGAATGTGAAAGCATGCCCCTGACACATGATAAAAATCATTTTCATTCTTTTCCAAACCTTTTTCTAGCAGCTTCTAGTCAGGACTGCCATGTATAAGTATGCAGGTTGAACACACAGGACTCCAAATGTCATTTACATTTGTAGTCTCTGTAAATAGTGACTCTTGAAGTTGTCCAGGGAACAACCTTTGTGGCTTTATATCGCAGTTCTGAATCTAGTCTAGTAACTTGAGCATAATGAGAATATAGCATAAAGTTTTCAAGTGAAGCACCATCCATCATTTAATGAATTAATGGCATCTGTATCAAGATAGACCTATTTTATACTAAAATTTAACCTATTCCAGAAACGGTTTTTAAATATAATAAGTGTTAAGAGCCCATTCAACCAATCCTCAATCAAACATATGCCCAGCCCTGTGCTTGGCATCAAAAGAAGGCAAAATGAGATTAAAAGCAGGGCTCTCATTCACCACTCCTAGAAACTTCCTCTGCTACTTCCAGCAGGAACTTCCATGACAGCACACCCATTAATCACTTCTCTGTTATGATTTTACTTTACCTCTCAGAAGCATTAAATAGTCTTTCCTTAGCAACCCCTCCCTTCTTTTCCCTCTTGAATTCTGTGGTTTTTCTCCAGCCTCAGAGATGACCCATTCTCCCTCTTTTACTGGCTCCTCCTACTATGACAGACTCTAAATGTTGGAAGAGGCCCATAACTCAGTCTTTGAATCTCTTCTGTCTACACATTCCCCCTAAGTTAGTGGTTCATAGCCTTGGCTGGATAGTAGAAATATACAGGGAGCTTTTAATAATACAGATGCTCAGGCTGCACCTGAGACTAATTACATAAAAATCTCTGAGGGTTACTGAAGCATCAGTGTTTTTTAAAAGCTCTCCAGGTGGTTCCCACGTGTAGTCAAAGTTGAGAACCAGTGGCTAGGGGATCTATTCATTCTACAGCTTTAAAAACTACCCATATGCTGTTGATTCCCAAATTTATGATTCCAGTCCTCAGTCAGATTCCCAAGTCTGATTACAGCACTGACACCTGTCCCTGACTCACTCCATACACTTCTGATTTGTTTTGGCTTTAATAACTGCAAAAACTTTTTGCAAGCTTCATGAGAACTCCCTGGACCCCACAGATTACCACCCAGGAGCTGGCTCAGCTTCTCACTGCCACTCACATCTCTAGAAAGATGCCTCCACCCCCACCAGGGAAGACATTAAGATAGGCTCTTTATGTTACAGTAGAGGTCCACTTGTATTACATATCTGATGTGCGACAGGCACTATGCATGGAATTTTATATATTTTATCTCATTTAATCCTCATGACAACCCTTTGAGGGAAGTGTCATATACAATCTTATAGAAATTAGAGCCTTTAAAAGTTGAACAAATTGATCTGAAATCACATGACCAATAAGTGGAGGGGTGAGGACTGAAGCCCAGGTCAAATTTACTCCAAAATTTATGTATAATTATTGAGCACCCTGCCGCCTGAGTCCCTTGAGTTCATTTCAGTCTAATGAACCACATTCCCCGCTGAGACTATATTCATGTTTCTGATCACCATGTGACATAAAATCCTTGGAATTCTAGAAAGTTAAGTGTCAATAGGGCTGGAGAGATCTTATTTTATTTTTATTTTTTTTGGAGAGACCTTAGAATTCAGTTCTCTCATTTTACAGTTGAAGATATCAAGATGTTTGAAAGTGAAAGTTACTCTCTCAAGGTCAAAAAATTAATCAGTGGCCAGGCAAGGATTTAAATTAGGCCTTCTACAAACTCCACGTTCTTCCCAGAACACAATGTTGCCTCCCACTAAAATGGAATGTTTCCAGTAATTTGTTTTTCCTTTCGACTTAGTCAAGGACCCTTCATAAAACAGGCTATGTGTTGTTCGGCTGCATAAAATAATTATTTATTACATTTGCTGCACTCTTTTTACCTTTAATTTCATTCAATTCAAATAGCCATTGCTCGCCAAGCTACTTTAACCACAGAGCCCTTATGAGGTTTATTTGTCGCTGAAGTCTTATTTTCTGAGGTAAATTAATGATGTGTTATTCCCAGAGACTTTATGGTGCTTATCACCATATTAACTCACATCTAAAAAATCACAGGGAGCTATTTTTCAAACCCTGACAAAAACAGCCTAGAGAAATCCTAGTAAATTGGGGGCTTTGAAATATAAACGCACATATGGATTGCATATTTCTCATAAAGAAAATGTTTTCATTTCACATTAGGTAAAAGCTTTCTTTAAAAAGTTGTCACTTAGCATAGGAAAAGATTCATTCCTTTTCAGCCTTGGTTTCCAAGAGCAGAGGGACCGATAGCTCCTTTGCAAGCAAGAATTACGAATTGTAAGTGGTAGTGGGATGTGGTGTTAGAGACCACTGTTTGAATTTCTGACCTTCTGAGTACTAGCTCTGCATCCTTAAGTAGGTGACCTAAATTCTCAGTCCTTCAGTTCTTTGTCTGTAGAATGGGCATGAAAATATGGCATCAAAGTTGAGAGAATGATATGAAGGAATTAAGTCAGTAACTGAGTGAAATAAAATACCCTAATTTTTCTCGGACCATAAATGTCATTTCTGTTCCCCAAGAAGATTAAGTTTGCTCCTCTTAGCTTAAAGAAATGCAGTCACTTCCCCAAACTACTCCAGGTAGGTTTCACCCTGTTCCTTTTATGACATTCATTTATTCATTAAACACCTCTTAATGTGTGCCAGCTAATGTCAACCACTGTGCAAGGAGCTCAGAATCCTTATCTCCTCTACTAGCTTAGAATCTAGTGTGGAAGAAGACCAGGAAATAACAAATTATACTAAGCTCACTAAGAAGTCTGATGAGGAAGTATTTATTGTTTCTGAGGCACTGCACTGCCCGCAGCACATGTGCAACTAAGTCTAATAGACAAAGATTTCCTGGAGGGAGTAACACCTAAGCTGTGCATTCGATACTACTCCATCAGCTCTAGGACAGACTGACCTACCCAACTGGTGGTTTTGGGGCTAGGGCAGATGGACAGAACATTTCTTACTGAAGCCAAAGGTAAAAAGTTAGAGATACTGTTTATATAAGACAGACCAATATGTGCATCTGAGAAACTTCTATTGAAGTAGACTTCAATTGAATAGCAGCAGCTAAGGAAGCAGAGGGGAGAGAGTATAACCTCCTTACAGAGATATGTGAGGTGGAGACGGAGGTCATTCACTTTTACCTGGTAGCCAAGAAGTGTCAGGAACTCTGGTTGGCATTATTTTTCTCTCTCCTGTCCCCTTGTTTGCTCTCATTCTCTCTTGTTCTTTCTCTATCTCTTTTTTTAAAATAAGATTTTATTCATTTATTCATGAGAGACACAGAGAGAGAGAGAGGCAGAGACACAGGCAGAGGGAGAAGCAGGCTCCATGCAGGGAGCCCGACGTGGGACTCGATCCTGGGATTCAAGGATCATGCCCTGGGCTGAAGGCAGCGCTAAACCACTGAGCCACCCGGACTGCCCTCTTTCTCTTTTTAAACATTGAATCATCATAGGTTATCCTCATTTTACATAGAAAACCCCTCAGTCTCGGAAAGTTCATGTTACCTTGCCCAAGGCTGGTAAGTGGCCACTAGTAAGTGGCCAAGGCAGGAATTTGGATTCACTGAGGCTGGCTGCATAGGCTGTGTCCCTCTGCCTGGACTGAGTTGGGCTCAGATAAGAGTCTCGGCTAAGTGGGCTCCTATTAGCCCGGTGGGCCACAGAGTCCAGCTGCACTGTCATTTCAGGCAGAGAAACATATACCAACAACCAATCACAGGGCAGCAAGACTAAATCAGGACTCTGCCTTCTGCTCAGTAGTGGGGTCTTCACAAAGGCCAAACAGGTTGTCATTGGCTCAGGAAGAGGGATGTAGCTGGGTGGGGAGAGACAAACCCCATCCCATGGGGACAGGAGGGGGGGTGCAATAGACCTGGTGTGACACCCTGGGACCTGGTAGGGCAATCTTGTTCAAACTGGCAGCAAGTCTTCAATAGTAAGAGGGAGTAAAAGGGTTGCTCCTTATTTAAAAGGGGAGGATAAAGTTGCTGACAGAGATACGCTGTGGATAATGAGAACAGGGCCTAGAATAAAGAAAAAGAATGGAGTTAGGATGGGGAAGGTGGCGAGCTGCTGAATCAGCTCTCTGGCAGAAAATGGAAATAAAGAATTTTCTTTCTCTTTCTGACAGAATAGATGTTGAGGCTTCTTTTTTCTTTTTTCCCCCTTATTCATCTAAAAGGTTCTCTTTAGAAGTAATGAATTGGAAATGCAAACCAGAAAATCCTGCCACAAACTATTGACAAGATGGAAGGCTGGGAGGGAGTAGTCACTGATACTGAACTTGGTCCAGAGGGACAAAAGGGGTCCTCCTCTCAGTAAGAAGAAGGAGACACTTTTCAATCCCCTGCTCCAAGGATGAACCTAAGATGTTTTAGTTCCCCCTAGAAGACAGAAAGGGGGGAAAGAGGGAAGAAGCACATTAACATTTACTATTAATCATGGGTCAGCAAGTAACACAATAGTAGACTACATTATGTCATTTAATCCTTATAAAACACAGTAAATAGGCTACATTATGTTGTTTAATCCTCATAAAACATTGTACCCATTTTACTACGAAGAAAAATCAGGCAAAGAGAGGTTGTCCAAGGTCACCCTGCAAATATGTGGCAGACCCGGGGTGCACATGCAGGGTAGTCCAGCCCCAAACGACAGGTTCCCATCACTGTGCTTCATAGCAGGATATTTCTTCTCCTCCCACCCTTGCAATGCACTGCAGACAGATGAGAGCTTAGCTAGCAGGTCACCTTCAGGTTTCTATCAAATCCACAGTCAGTAACTTTAGTTTTTCTCCCTAATCATAAAGAAGGCATTTGGAGGAGAGAGGCAACAGTCCTGAAATGGATTCTGAGCTCCTTTAGTTTGCTTAGCTGCCTCTGTTTCTGCAGTCAGCAGTCTTTACATTTTTTCCTAAATCCAAAACGGAAGGTGGCTGGTCCTTCCTCATCCATTCACTTATCCACTCACCCACCAGACAAATATTGCACATCTACTCGTGACTGACCTCATCCTAAGTCAGAAGTAAATGTTCCTTCCTGCTCTGGTGGAACCTCCCTATAGAGAAGGTAGGAGGAGCAGAGAAGGGGGCAAGCCCTGGTATAATGGAATGTAAAGTGTTGACCTGTAATAATGGGAGATTATACAAAATCTGTTTGAACTCAACAAGAGCCATATACACACAGTCTAGGGGCAGGGCGGGGATGTTAGGGGAAGCTTCTCCAGAATGATATTAGAGTAGAGTTAAAAGGATGACTTGGGAGTTGATTGGGCAGAAGAGGTCAGTAGGAGCAGCGAACACAGAAATCAAGAAGGAAAGACATGGGTGGCTAAGAACACTATGAATGGGTGCTGTTTAGGTGAGGACAAGGCAGAGAGGCAGACAGTGGGTGAGTCAGGGTAGCCACCTGGGGCTTAATTAGAGCCTTGACTATCCCTGCTGACTTTTAAAGTACTTGGAGTTAAGCCTTGAAGGTTGCACAAGGTCATGAAGTTAAGCTTCACTGGTTTTCAAGGCAAAATGTTATGGAGGCTGATCTTTCCAGTGCAGGTGGGTGCCTGGTGTGGGGCTCGCTCCTCTCCCTTCTACATGCTGTGCTGTCCTTCCCATTTGTGTTAGTCTTGGCAGTTAGTTTAGTTCCTGACCAAGACTACACCCTTCCTACCGGTTTCAATGTGGCCTCCTCTCTATAACTGTGGAGAGTCTGTTCTGATAGTCCTCAGGTCATTTCTCAGGTTAATTGCACTAATATAGCTGTTACCTGGGTGTATCCATGGGGTGACGTGATCTTCGGATCCTCCTACTTTGCCATCTTAGCCTTAACTATTTTATTGGCAATGGGAGCTGCTGAAGAACCTTGTTTAGGGCATGACCAGATTAGATTTGTATTTTACTAATTTCTTCTTAGTACAGGGCAAGATGAGTTTCAGGAATAGCTAAGAAGTAGCCTGGACTACTTTTAACAAAAATTCTAAGTGGTTTTGTTTATGTATGTATGTATATATTTATTTTAAAAAACTTTCAAATTTTAAAATCTTTAAATTTATCCTTAGTATTTATTATTTATATTCATTTACTTATTTGTTCATTCATTCATTAATTGTTTGCAGATTGCCTAATGTGTGTCAGGTACTGAGCTAAACTGGGGGCTGGGGGTACAAAAAGGTGAGTAAAAACAGGTATGATTCCTGTCTACATATAACATTGACTTTAGTTGAGAAACCTGAGATTAAATAATCGTATATATGTGATTAATCATATATAAATATGATAAATATATATAAATAAATAAATATGACTAAATAATCATATATATATATACATAACATTTCAGCAGTGATAAGAGCTTTGAAGAAGATTATATGGTGTCATGAGAGCCTATTAGAGAATTATTTGTCTTTTTCAACTTTCATGAGCGAGTGATATATGACCTAAGATTCGCATGATCATTGGTGATGAGCAGAGAGCCATTAGAGAGGACTGTATTTTAGATGGGTTGAAAATGTACAAAACTCTGAGTATGAGTGGGGAAGAGTAGAGGTGACTGCAACTAAGGAGGTGAAGGAATCAGGGTGACATGAAGCTTGAGGGGTCAGGGGCAGATGTCATTTGCCTTGGTCAATGGATGGTTAGATAACATAACACAGAGGTTTGAAAAGTGCCTGTGTGACTGGGCTTGCATGGACTCTTACCCTCTGCCACAGCCATGAGACTGTGCCCACCAGAGGAAGATAAGCTATGAGGAGAAAAGCCAAATCACTATTGTCATCCCAGTCGAGGCCATTCTATATCAGGCAACAACCAGATGACCCGGAAACAGGTGAATAAGCCCAGCTGTGACCAAATGAACCACCTGGCCACAGACTTAAATCACCATTCCTCAGATTTGTGTGAAATGAACACTTATCATTTTAAGCCATTGAGTTTTAGGGTTGTGTGTGCACATGGAGTGGGTGCTGGAGGAGCAGAGAGGTGTCAAGAATGATCCTTAGGTTCCTGATTCATACATCTGGACAAATATTGGAGCTATTCTTTGAGATGAGGTCAGGATTTAAACTGTAGAGGAAGATGTGCCTGTGAAGGAGACAAGGAAGGGGCAGTTTAGTTGCCAAGGGAAAACCAGAAGAGCATTTTGCCATAAAGATGAAGATTGTACTCTGAAGCACCAGTTCAGCCAATTTGTACCCTTATAAAATTCCTGGATCATTCATTCTTTTAATCTTGAGTCTAACTGACCTGGGCTCAAATTCTAACTGTTAATACTCAATTTTTATGCAAGTATGGTGATACCTTTCCTGAATTTAAAGTGGAAAATAAAAATAATTTCAATTTGCAAGGAAGCCCTTTGTAATGATTACATAAGTAATGGTTGAAGCATAAACCACATTGCCTAACCTTTATTTCATACCCAAAGCATATTTGCTAGTATAATATTATTATATCAATCTTTGTTCAGGCTGTTCTCTATCTGTTTGCATACTCTCCTTACCTCTTCAAGTCCTTTTCATGCTTTAAATTTGGCTATAGATCCACCAAGTCCTTTAAGTCCTCCCCAAATAGTCTAACCCTTCACTCACTTTTCTGAATTTCTGTATTTCTGTATTCTTGTATACATTCATTCATTATCTATTTGTTGAGCACTTACAATGTACGAACCACAAAGAAAAACAAAAACAATACCCTGTCCTACTCACAAGTGGGAAATACCACATAATCTCATATTTCACTTAAAAGTGAGTATTCACTTCACTCGCTGGGTTACATATTGCTTTAATATACTTAATTTCATCTTTTGTTCACAAAAATCTGTAGAAATAAGCAGTCTTATTTCCCTTTCATAGATGAGTGTAAGCTAGCTGGACATGTTCCTCATCCTTTGACACTTGATAGGCAATGTCATTATAGAACTTATCAGATTTTATTTATTTTGCAACGCATGTGTATTCCTCACTTGTATGGTGGCTTCTGAGCTCAGGGACCATGGGTTACCTTTCTCTAGAGTTCCAATGTCTAGCTAAATGCCTGGTGAAGGATAGGTAATTCATAAATATTGGCTACGTGAATGAGGGTCAGAGAGTTTGGGGGACATGTTCAAATCCACATGATAAATCAATAGCAGATATAGGGTTAGAACATAGTATCCCTTTCTCTTAATCTAGTGCTCCCCTCATTACAATATGCTATCTTCTATTAATTTCACATTTCTGTACCTGATTTTACGAAGCAGATGACAAATGTCTCAAAGAGAGGGCAATATGTTGAGAGCATATGTTTATAAGAAACCTGCATAAAAATGAAGGAGGTAGGAGTTAAAGCAATAACATTTATTGAGTGTCTACTATATGCTTGAAACATGTTATCTTAATATTCACAGCAACTTTATGAGGTCAGCACTATACTTGTTTAAAGAGAGAAAACTCTAATTCACAGACATAAACTTGTGTAGTCCTACACAGCAGGTGAGTTGTGGGGCTGTTATTATAAACCAAGTGGGTCGAAATTCCATACCTGCTCACTTTTTATTATAGCCAACATAAAAATGAGTATGTGGACAGACGAACAGACAAACAATTGCATGGATGAACGCTGCATTTTTTTGGACTGCCTTCTAGTTGAGAGAATGCACCTAAATATGACAGCTTTTCAAATACAGACACTGAGCCTCCTAATCCTTAGACTGTAATTTTCACTCCTGTGGCTTTGTAAATAATGTTTTTTTTTTTGTCATCTCATAAAATGACTCTGATTAGGAAGGGATTGATCATTTCCTAAGACTGTTTTGTACGGAATGCCCAAAGCCACTCGGTGTCCCCTGTTGGTGCTTATTTCTCTGCGTTTCTGATAAAATATAATTGTCTTAAGTCTCTCAGGATTGATTAGATGGAATGTTCAAAAGGAAAGCTGTCTTATTATTGACCCTGCATCCTTTAGTTAATAAGTTTTTTTCTAATTTTACTTCAAAGATGAAAGTTTCTTAATTAACCATCAGAGGTTCTCTGAAGCTAAGTATATTAAAATCATATTATGCCTTCCTGAGGCTCTCCTTAGATTTTTTATTAAGCAAAGCTATTGGAAGTAAAGATATGAGGGTAATCGTATCTATATATAATAAAGAAAGATATACTTATGAGTTTTCTATTCTAATCACCATCACTGCCACACTGAAAAAGTCAATTATTTTGTAATATTTAAGAATGTTAATAAAAATGAATGTTATTTAGCTAAATCTTGTTAGCTTTGGAAATGAGAAACAAGAATATCAAAGATAGAAAAAAAAAGATTATAGCCTAATTCCAAATGTAATTTAGTGAATGTGTGTCAAAGCAACTCTATCTGTTCCAATAGGTATTTATTGATCACCTGCCATATGCCAGTCCTCCTAGGTTCTAAGATGTAGAAAGATTAAGACATTGACCCTGTCCTCAGTGAGTTCACAATTTCATAGGAGAGAATGATTCTTTAATTATAACAGGTGAGAATGGACATGTACTGTAATGAAGGCATGTGCAGAGCAATGATGTGCTGGGAAACTGACTGTCTAGGGGAAATTAAGCCCTCATTTGCCAATGTCTCTGGTGCAAATATTTCACCCCAGCCAATTTTCAAGTTCCCAATTAAAAAGCTTCAACAGGGAACGTCTGTGCTGCTCAGTTGGTTAACCATCTGACTTCAGCTCAGGTCATGATCTCAGGGTCCTGGGATCAAGCACAGAGTCACACTCCCACCTCAGTGGGCAGTTTGCTTGAGGATTCTCCTTCTCTCCCTCTGCCTCTGCATCTCCTCCACCCCAACTCTCTATCTCTCAAATAAATAAATAAAATCTGAAAAATAAAATAAGTAAAAAATTTAAAGCTTCCAACAACTTAAAAATAGGCTTAAAAGTTATTGAATATTTAACAACTGGCCCTCATAAGCTTTACAGGCTGGCTTCAACACACCATTGTAAGTGTGGAGGAATCATAGAGGAAAATAGCCATGAATTCTGCTTGAAGTGGGGCTGGAACAGAACACAGAGCATAGGGAATTTGAGCTCTGCCTTGAAGATGAACAAGATAGAAGGACAAAGAGGGAGGAAGAATGTTCCATGCCGAGGGAATGTCCTATGTAAATCTAAGATGGCTGAGAATCCAGGCCATGCTGGGGCAGGAGTGACCTGGAGAGCTTGGGCCAGATTATGAAGAACTATGAATGCCACACTAGGTGTCCTATTTCCTTTCAATAGAAAATGGGAGTCTCTGGAGGGGCTCACAAAGCCTATATGAAGAAAAACTACTGAAATAGCCCAAGCACAGATGTACTCTGCCAAATGGTCAGGCATTCTGCAAACACGGTTATTTTCAAAATGACGGATTTCTTGGCTAAATCTTATTGTTTTTCAAAGATTTTGGCTTATTTTGAAGTATGGCCACAAGAGGGAGGAGAAAGTGAAGGAAGAGAAATGGAGTAAGAAATTGAAATGCAGCTGCTACAGAAATCTAGGGGTACTAACAAAGTAATAGGTGCTGTTACAGAAAACAGAAGATATAGGAATGAAAAAGAGGAAAATGAGAATTATCTGTCATCCTATCACCCATGTGTAGTGGCTTTTATCATTTTTATATTCATCGTTCTAGTATTTTTATGTATGCATTTATTATGCACATATTTCTAAAGCTGGAAATCAGTTTATATTGTGTATGTTTTATTAAAATCCCTCATGAACAATGTCACAGGTTAGCACATGTTATTTCACACCTTCAGTCCTATCGATTGCATAGTGTTCCTGTTGCACAGAGATTACTTAATTTGTTTATGAAATCTACCATATATGGACATTAAAGTTGTTTGCCATTTTATACTATCCCAAAGGGTGCTTTAATAAAAACTCCTTTTTATCTTGGGCACATGTTCTGACAGAACACTTAAATGACTTAAATGCATATAGATATAAAATCTATTTTTCTTTTACATTTTGTTTTTGAAAAGTAAATTTTAGGGAAATAAGAAAATAAAACATTGCTTTGCAGTCATTCCACTAAAGACTTCCTTGTCCTTAGCACTTTCCCACCCTTTGAGAGAATATAATGCTGAGAAGTCATCTATATTTCACATACAAAGCCAAGTTCTCACACGTTTCAGGACATGCATAATCTTTCCGTGATGCCAGATAAACACTGTGTTCTGGTGCTTACCTCTTGCTCTAGGCCATAACTGTAGCGCAAGGTTTTATGTGACAAATGTCTAGATAGCCAAATACCCTCCACTGAAAATTAAATCTCACACTTGGATGAGTCATGGGCCTCAGGTGTGTGTGGGGTTTGTCTTACAGCTGTATCTGTTTGTGGCACTCGTTAGAGGTGACACAGGGATGTGGCTGTTTACTTCAGCTAATAGCCAGTAGTTCCTTTAGGGGCATCTTGGGAAACTGCTCACACAACACACTGTTATAGAGGGTATAGTATGTGCTGAGCTTGGGTGCTGGGACACTGAATATTCAACCTGGGACCAAGCTGTGGAAAGCATCGAACTTCAGGCTTAGGTATAAGGACTTTATCCTACAGCTTACATTAGTTATCAAATGGTCTTCAATAGGAGAAATGGTATGGGAATCTGAGCAAAACAGGGAAAAAATCATCTGTTAAGAATGACCACTGCTTAAGTATTTTGGATACATGTTTTTCTTTCCTCTAACTAATATATTGTGTTGCTCAAGTAATGCAACAGATTTGCGAAACATATACCTGCTATGTACCAGACACCCTAATAGGAACAGCAGAGAGGCAAAATAAAATCACAGCCTTTCCTAAAAGAAATGCACAGTGTATTTAGGAATAAAATAAATGAGCATGCAGTCACAGGGC
Source organism: Vulpes vulpes (assembly GCF_048418805.1). Taxonomy (NCBI): domain Eukaryota; kingdom Metazoa; phylum Chordata; class Mammalia; order Carnivora; family Canidae; genus Vulpes; species Vulpes vulpes. Next base: position 31,133,699 of record NC_132790.1, read on the forward strand.
GGTGCAGTAAATGCTGACAGAGAAACACACACACATATGAACAAGAGTCATGAGACAAGGACTGACTAACTGATGGGAGAGGTGGGAGGGGATAGCTAAGATTGCTTCACGTGGTGGGGATGCTTGGGGTGCATATGGAATGAATGGAAACAATTTAGACACACAGGAGGAAAGACATTTCAGAGACAGAAAACAATATGTGCAAAGGCAGGTAGATTTGAAATAGTGGGTGTGTTTGTTTACATATACATACACATATGTATATGATGAATTATATATATAATATGATATATATGTATATATATATATATATTTAGCTATAAATTTGAACCTAGAGAATGATACACATGGCCAGATCTGAGCTTTAGTCCAAAAACAGACAACACTGAGGAAGGTAGGTTATAATGTGACAAAACTCATCCTGGGACAACTAGAAATCAAGCTGCAGAGAGAATTGTCTCCTAGATGAAGGAAATGATGATGGGGTAAAACAGATGAACAGACAGGAGAGAACTTAGGAGATATAAATGGAGAGGGTTTGGAGACTAATTAGATGTGAGGATGGTGAAAGAAGATACTATATGACTCCCTGATTTTTAGCTGGGGTGCTTTGGTGGATGGCGGAGATATTAAAGACACTGAAAACAACAGAAGCAAGCCTCATGAGTTCAACTTTGAACATAATACTTTTGAGATACTGTGAGATATCCAAGGAAGAATGTCCAGGTAGAAATCACTTATATTGCTAGATTTTGCTGACGATTACTGGGATACTGTGAATCACGAGAAAGAAAAAGGTTAACATTTTTTAATGTTCCAGTTCTTTATCAAGATCACAGCTTGTGTTTTCTACCATGTACAAACCAGAGGCTAAAGGACTTTGGAGCTTCACAGTTGGAATCTATGGCTTTTCTTATCTGCAGCAGAGACCCATAGAGTATCTGGAGTAACTGCTGAGAACTCAATGTATGACATCCCCTAATTAAAGATCACTACCAAGTTAGGGATCGCTGGAAACAGGCAAGAGATAAAGTGCATTTATTATCAAACAGAAACCCACACCGATTCTGGTAGTGATTCTGATTGAAGTGATAGCATTTGTCATGATTGGCTTTCATTTTCCTTTGGAGAACAGCATTTTGCAGGAAAACATAAGGAGTTGCCTTTTTAACTTCCATGTACAGATGAAATAGATTTACATGGTAAATTCATTTATTCAACCAACTTTGGTTGAGTACCTATTATTCACTATTTTTTTTTTAATTTGGGTAATCAGAGATGAATCAGATGTAGTGCTAAATAAGACATGTTCTTGGATCTGGAACACAGAAGAGTTGTTTTCCTTTATTATTGTTGTTGTACCTATAATAACTGTCATTATTGAATAAAGATAAGGGTTCTAATTTGTTTGTTGTTTTGATGAATAAAGTCTTAGTCTTCCTTATCTCCAGATAAGGGACATATACTGCCAGGCTAAACTGGCTTCCCTTCAAGTGTCTTCAACTAGGAAGAAATGTGATTTAATGAATGCAAAGGTACTCCCCACGTGCCTAAGATTGTATATGGGGAACTAGTCTTTTAATGCAGATTCCCAGACTCCAGTGCCAGATATTGTGAATCAAAATTGACAATTTTTCATTTTTAAAAGCACTCCAGGAAATGCTGAAGTTCATAGTTGGCAGGGTGTGCTTAGAGAAACCATGGTGTGATCACAAGAAGGGCTGTATGGTCTAGCCACCAGACTTTCAATTCCAACATTACCAGGGGCAAGTGTGACCTTGGGTAGGTTTTATAAAAACTATTTGAGCCTCATGTTATTCATCTCAGCAAAATGACTCCATGTCATTTTTTTTAGGACTAAATGAAATTTTATGTATAAAATAACCAATATTTAATTGATGCTTAATTTTAGGTTTTCTTCTTCCTTTCCCTTTTAAATATGCTGATTAGCATTGTCTGTTTTGTGCTTCTGAGCTAGCAGGTACCCTTTCTTCCTTTTGTTAGAATTCCTTGTGTCCTTCTTTTTTCTCACTGGACTCCATACTCCTTGAGTACAGGTATTTGCCCTCACTTTATTTCTATGTGCTTAAAATTTGCACACAACAAACATACACTAAAGTACTTTCATAGATACTTATCCTTACACCATGGTACTTACTTCACTTCATGGTCTCATACCAAAATGATCTTAAATCATTTGCAAGATTCACACTTCCTAAAATTCACTAATTCTTCGTTGTCTTTTTATAGCACAACACATTTGGCAAGAAATAGGATCACACATTCTTTAATTTCCTTATCGAGAGGAAATGCCTGATTTAAATCAAGGAATGATGGAATCAAATACTTGTTTTGACACTTCATACTGTGTTTGTTGGCCAAAGAATGACTTTGTGACTTAGATTATATAGCCTTTAAGCTGATAAATTTATTTATTCTATCTAATTATGTTTATCAGTTCATGGAATACTTACTGAGCTCACACCGTGTGCCAGACACTGTGTTAGACAGCTGGGATATTCAAGGAACAAAACAGCCTCTATGTTCAAGGATCCCATGGGTTAGTAAGGATGGCTAACCAATATACAAATGATTTCAATGCAATGTGGTTCATACTCATCTACAGGAGGTTTGGGAACTCCTGGCCTACTGTAAATGGGAGAAGGAAAGTTTACTGAAGGTGATTATAACCAAGATGAAAGTCAAAGAAATGGAGAATGGCAAGGTGAAGGAACGGAAATGTGCTCCAGGGAGAAGTAACAGCATGTGTAAACACTGGGGATGAAGGGCTCTTCATGCTCATAATAAGTATGTAGCTGGATCTGGTAGTGAGAAGAGGTTAGAGTAATAAATGTGGAACTCTGTCACAGAGAGATTTATTTTGTTCAGGCTAAAGAATTAGTGTGGTCATGAATGCAAAAGGAAGCCATTTAAAAATTCTCAGTACAGATGTATCATAATGTAATTCTAAGTTCATGTTTTATCCCCACCGAAATTTTACTTTTAACTGATGTTTAAAAATAAATCTTGATTAGATGCATGTGTATATTTTCTTAAGAAATTTGAGCTTAATTTTCACAACCATGTATGAGTTGAATGTCTGTTAAGAGCTGGTAACACTCAGGCAGCCCAGGTGGCTCAGTGGTTTAGCACCGCTTCAGCCCAGGGCCTGATCCTGGAGACCCGGGAGTCCCACTCGGGCTCCCTGCATGGAGCTTGCTTCTCCCTCTGCCTGTGTCTCTCTCTGTTTCTCATGAATAAATAAATAAAATCTTTTTTTTTAAAGAGCTGGTAACACTCAATAACTGAAAGTGATAAAATATCATCTCAAAATAGAGAGCCTTTATTTATTTTTTAGTAATACATTGTCTTTAAGAAAATTCTAGTATAAAATTGCTTCTATCTCATATTACCTCACATAGCCTCTCCCAATTGCTCAGTTTTAGTGCTCAGGATAGGCTAGGTTATGATGCAGAATTAACAGCCTCCAACTCTCAGTGGCTTTAAAGAAAACAAAATTGTATCCATTCTGGAAGTCCACTGTGACGACTGTCAGTTGAAGATGCTTTGCCTAAATATAGACCGTTGGACGCTCAGGTTAATGGAGAAGCCACTTCCTTGAAAGTTGCTGGCCAGTGAACCAGAAGAAAGAGCCAAGATACTGCTCAGAAAGACATAATCTTGAGTTTCATCCAGTCACGGATAGCTTATACTACAAAAAAAAAGAGAGATGCAGCTTCTTCTGCATGAATTCTATCCTCTGAGCCCAGGGCTTGCTTCCTCTGTCTCTGCTTCATCTGAGACAGAGGAAGCAGAGACATGAGTAGTTTTCCAAATGTGCAACCGGTCTTGAGTCCATAGTTGGAAATATATCAACAACTATATATAGGTAAGGTTTTATATACAGTGTTTTGCCAGCACCATTTTGTCGAAGCAATTCATATTGAGTATACTTAGGAGAAAGAGAGATTTCTAAAAAGTCCTACATTGCAGCTCAAAACATATTTGCCAGAACTGTACTCACTCAAATACAAGGAAGCCAGAAAATTCAAGCCTACCATGTATCCTGGAAAGGTCAACCAAAAATATTACCATTAACTATCACACCAATAAAATAGCTATGAAACCTAGAAAAAAGATAAAAGTCTACACTACCACATAAATCCAAGAATGACCATCATCCTTTTGCTGGGATCTTAGAGAAGATTTTACTACCCAGAAGGCTAATGATAGTTCTCATGGGGGGGGGGGGTGGGGGGATGGTTGGCTTTTGTAGTCTTAGGCTCATGAAACTGAGAAACCCCATCCATCTAAAGTCACCTGAGGTCTCTCCATCACCCCCGCACTATATTCCCCATGGCATTGTAGCCCCAAGGTCTTTAGCAAATTAAAAACCCAATAGCTGTCGATCTGTTTCAAGGGTTCTTCTTTCTGGAGTGTCTAGAGTACTCTTCCCTCACACACTCCCAGTTTTTCCACACATAATCAGAGGTTGTGGTCACTATAATGCATCAGGGCAAAGAATACCATGCCGAGTGAGGTACAAATCTTCATCTCTTCCGGCCCCAGCCATTCTTTGATGAAACTAAATTGTAGAAGCATTCACTGGACTCTCATTTCCTTTGTCATAGCTAGTAGAGTGAAATTCTGATATTTATAGGATAAAGACAAGGCTATGGCCTTGTGGTTTCTGCCTCTTCTCACAGGAACAATTTCTTCTGGCTGGCAAAACTGAAGAGGACACAAGTGGAGTAATGGAAAGGTTATGCAAGCATATAGACTTGGATCTAAATTCTGGTTCTTCCACTTACTAGTTGTGTGAACTTCACGCCATTGCCTCAGTTTCCTCATCTGTCAAAAATAATAATAGAACCACACTATGAAGCTGTTGTAATATGACAATCTTATGAATATAGCAAGTGTCTGGCAAGGATTATTAGTGTATTATCACACTTCACAAGCAGCCAGAAAGTATTTCCTGAGTTATGGTCTATTCATATATGAATTTAGGTTAAAAAATAGGAATTTTTTCCTGTAAAACCACATTTCTTGGTCTCCTAGGAAAGCCAAGGGCTCCCCTGACAACTCTGTGTAGAGATTTGGATGTTTGTTATCCCCTGAACTCCATTCCAGTAAAAACCATTTCCAGTTCATGCAGAAATGATCAGCAGCTCAAAAACACGAAATCGGGATGCATGGGTGGCTCAGGGGTTGAGCATTTGCCTTCGGCTCAGGGAATGATCCTGGAGTTCCAAGATTGAGTCCCACATCGGGCTCCCTGCATGGAGCCTACTTCTCTCTCTGCCTGTGTCTCTGTTTCTCTCTCTCTCATGAATAAATAAATAAAATCTTAAAAAAAAAAAACACCATGAAACCAAAAATGGTAAAAGAGCAACAAGAGAGTGTGTAGTAATTTTTCATTTTCTGAAAGCCCAAAGGTGCAAGAAGGCAAGTGTCAGAGAGCATATACCATAAACTGTTCTAGGTGTTTCCTCAGTTGGACGGTATATTCCAGAAATGCAAAGATTGCAGCATCTTAAATAGTTTGGACTTAGAAGTGAGTCTGGTATGTAACAGGTGCTCAAAAGTATTTGATAAATGCTTTAATGGGCCGTCTAGCCCCATGCTGGGTACACAGCCAAACTGAAAATAGGTGGTAATGTTAAATTTTCTTCAGACTCCTTATCTTCAAAACAAAGGGTGAGTTTCAAGTCTTGCAAACTAAAATGCTTTCTGTGGTGTGGTAATGTTAAAGTAAGTGTGGAAAAGCACCCGAATGCAGGAAGAAGACAAGAAGGAGTGGTGGGGACTGTGGCTAATTAAAGGGTGTCCCAAGAGATTTATATACTTTTTTTTTTTTTTTTTAACATTCAGCATAGCAAAGAAAATCTATCCCCTGGAAAATTAATTCATCCTTCAGGCTGCTTGTCTGTGACCCCTGGTAGTGATAATCCAAGTCCTTTCCAGCACTAACATTTTTGGTTGCATGAACTAAGATACTTTTGGAGTATTGCTGCTTTATCTACACCTTGGCTGCTGTCAGCCTTGTTAATTCCTAATTTTTTTATGAGATGTTTCAAAAGGTGTGCATGTAATTTCAGATGACTTTGTTCTTATCAAGGATGCCTGTCTCACCAGTAACTGACTTTGAATTCTAGATAATACTATTTACATCCAATTCTGGACGTTAGGTCAAATGGCTGAAGTGTTCCTTATTCACTTACATCCAAGACATAAGGTATCACTAGATCCAGAAATGAATTATCCCTGGTGGGGTCTCTTTGACACATGGCTCCAGGAACTCATCATTTAGATGTCAGTCATTCCTTCCTCCTGGCTCCAATGTCTCGCAGGTTTCCTGACAACAATTAGGAGGACTAAAATCACTCATAATCACAATCACACCTGCCTTCCTTATTGGCTCACAGGCAATTTACTTCTCTCAGCTCTTCTGTCACATAGCAGACCCCGGGTGTTACTTTTCCAAACTTCAATTATAGACATTCAATCTGACAGCTTCCCTGAAGTCATTATTCTGCCCCTATTTTCTGATATTGATCCCAAATGTTTGGGTAAAAGTGTAAAAAAAAAATGCAGTCAGTCATCCAGATGTTTAGGAATATCCAGATGTGTGTTGTATAGAGACATGCCTCTGGGTGATGGTTGTGATTTTGTAAGCTTTGAGGTTATACTGAATCAAAATAGAAATTTTCTACCACCCGCCTCCCTTTACATATCCAAAACTCATTATATCTGCTAAGGGGAAGGTCCATCTACATCTGAGTTCCCCTTCAGCCACTCACAAGATATGACAGCAGGTTTAAGATTTTGGGTTTCTTTCTACTTCCCCAAGTGTTTTCTGGAACAGTCCTGGAATATCTTTGACATTTATTTTCCCACTGATATGACTCATGCTGCCAGTTCTCTTAGCAGGCAAAAACAAGTACTGTCAACTTTATTTGAAACAATTTTCTTTCTCTGTTATGACAACAACAACAACTACAACCACCAATTCCTGAATATCTAGAATGGGTTAGGCACTCAGCCAGTGTCTATAGATATAGAATCTTTAAAACAAAAATTAAGATGCTTCTTTTGGTTCCTGTTTTATAAACTGGAAAAACTCAATCCACATCAAAGCTTACTTTCCTTATATGGCACATATGGAATTCAAATGCAGATCTATCTGATTCCAAATAAAAATATTAACAACAACAGTTGTATGTGTTACTTTGTTATAGGTCAGATCTTTGCACACATTATTCCACTTAACCCTTGCATAACTTGTGAGTTGGTTACCTATAGTTCTCCCCACTCTGTGGATGACCTTTTATTCACCTATTTTTATTTTAGTACCTTCCAAGTCAGTGTCTCTGTGAGCCTACTTCAATTTTCATACTTCATTCTTAATTTCCTCCAAGTAAACACTGGTTTTGTTAGTGTCTCAATACATCTTTTAATTTAATGGGGTACTTAATGCATGCCACATATTGCTTGGATTTATGTGGATAATTTAAAGAGATTAAACCTCTTTGTACTTTTTATTTATTCTTTAAATCTTTCCCTATTTAGCATTCCCGTAAAACTCTACTTTTTGTGTAAGAGTGTCTCCCCTTTGAGGCTTCTACTTTGTACATATAAACAAAAAAGTATGTTAGTGGTAACAATTCATTGGGAACCTGAAAACCAGCTCAGCTCTTGATTAGCTTTGTGATCTCAGAAAATTAACCCAGACTTTCTGAATTTTAGTTTACTTACTTGTAACACGGGCATCTGATACTCTCTCTCTCTCTCTCTCTCTCTCGCTCTCTCACACACACACACACACACACACACACACAAGATCTATATGAGTTCAATTAGATTAAGAGTGAAAATCCTATCATGAAGTAGTTGTTCACTAGATGCTACTTCTCACCCTAGAAGGCATTCAGTCTGGGTCCAGAGGGAGTCTACCCCATTGTAGAAATGTCTTCAGTTCAGTCTCCATCCAAACAGGAATGGATTAGTAAAGTGTCTGATACGGTATCTGGAACTCAAACCATGTTAGTTCCTCCTCTATTTCCTCTTTTTGCTTCTATTTTTTGTAATTTGTCCATGATGCTAGGGACGTTGTAAGTGTTCCAAATAATCCTAACTAAATAAATGAAATACACAAACTTGGGAGCTGTGTCCTAAGTGTTTATAATCCTTAAAAAATGTTGTGAAATGGAAGCTATTATCTCCCTTTTAATAATGAAGAAACTGAGGCCAATGGCTAATGAAAAGCCCCAAGGCTATAAGCTAATGATTTCCAGAGGCAGGGTTTTAGCTCTGTTTTTCCTTTCTTATTCAAAGTCCCCCGATCTTCTACTTAATATATAAATATACCTCTCTTCATTGTAAACATACTACAACTGATTCTGTCTTTAACATTTTGATATTTTACCATGAACTTTTATATTAATTTAAATTGAAATAAATATTGCCTTAAGTATTATTTATATTGTTTACTGAGTTTTTTGACACCCTTAGATTTGGCACGTGGTGAGTGAGACACTCATGTCTCCTCAGTTCTGACCCTTTACATAATTCCTCATGTCAATAGTCAACTATCATGTCTTCATGTACTATTTGGTTCATTCATTCATTTAGAAAATTGCTTACAAACCCATGTTTCTATATAGTCAGAGCTGTTCGTCTTCTTGTAACCTGGTTATAAATAAGTCTTTGTTGTCATGGAGTGTGAGGCAGGTTCAAGAGCCCACACTTGAATATTAATGAGTGGGAAATGGATGATTTTATGATTCCTGACCTTTCCGCTTTGATCCATTAGGAAGTATAGATTGGTTAGTAGTTAGCACAACTGGGCAAAAGCTGTCTAAGTGGAAAATTGATCCTGGTAAGTGCACACATAGTGGTTCCACCCATTAATGCTTCCTATTTTAGCATTTTGAACTTTTGCTCAAAGATACCTCAAATTCCAAGTTCATACCCTAGTGTGCCAAGCTGAAGGTGTGGGAGACTTGGCATGAACTGACAGACATGTCATTTTTTAACATGTTAATTAAAAGGATGAGTTAAAAGAAATGACATAAAAATCAGCAGATCAGCACCAGACTTTAGGAAGGAACCCAGTGTCTCCTCACCTCAGGTCAATTGGCCTCCTCATTGGGGAAGTTTTGCAGGTACTTGCAAAATCAGTGCAAGGCCCATTTTCTTCAGCTCCACAGGAAATCCCAGGCTTGGCTGCCTCTACTTCACTGTTGAGAACGTGGCAGGTAGAGGGAACATACTGTGGTCTGGTAGAAAGGACCTGGAGTTCCCAACTCTGTGCCTCTTATTATCTTTCTCTGGGCTTTAATTTCCCTATTGGAAAAGCTAGAGGATTGGATTGGGAGATCCTTAAGGACCAATCCTAGAACTCTATGATCCCCTTGAGTTCCTCCTCTGGCTCATATATAGCTCCAGATCTGCCTTTGTACTAGATAAAGGTAGCAAACAGGATTCATTTCAAATATTAAATCCAATTAATGGGTAGTATCTGACTGGAGCTCTATGTTGAGGAATTTCTGATGATGCATCTGGCCCAAAAAATACAATTCTATAATGTCCTCACAGAGTAAAGCGGAGTGAGACCAGTGATGGGGTCATAATGGTTCCCTGAACACATTGTAATTGCCTTCCTTGCACTAGATTAGAAGGTCACTGAGGGAGGAGCTCCTGGTATCTAGCTTGGAGTCTTGAAAGTAATAGATGTTCAATAAACATTGAAGAATCCTGAAGGAAAGAAAGCACACTACACATGTTGCACTAAGATCTAAGTATTAGAGAATACAGAGCATTTATTTGACTGTATTCTCTTTGCCCAGCACGACATTTACCTGCTAAATTTCTCAATAAGAGTAGGGCGAATGTTTCAGTAAAATCATTAATTCTATAGTAAAAAAGTATACATATAAAGAGGCAGTATAACATGGTTTCTGAAGTCAAACTGCTTGTGTTCAAATCCAAGACCCACTGTTTGCTAAATGTTATCCTTGGGCAAATTCCTTCACTTTAATAAGCCACAATTTCCTCATCTTTAAGCTGCAGATAATAATAGTATCTAAATCATTAGTGATTATAAGGACTAAATAAAGTGGGAGTTCATAGTAGAGTACCTGGCATATATCATACCAAGTATATTACTTATCATCATAATTATTAGTTACCACTTTGCTTTGAAAATGTATTACACACTGTGCAGGAGCCTAGGATATTTCATGTATTCATAGTACTCCTAAGAAAATCGAGGCTATTTTAAGCAGAAATAGCAAAAAAGGTCATTAGCCTTTTGGGAAGGGGTAGAATGTTGAAGAGGGAAGGTGCAAAACAAGTTCAAAGTGAGGGACACTAAATGATTTCATTACTTAGTCCTGGATCCAGGCTGAACTATCTTCTCAAAATTACATATGTTTTTATTTAAATGATTGTTTCCTTAAACCATTTGTGCCCATCAATTAAAAAAAAAACATAATCCAGGGGTGCCTGGGTGGCTCAGCTGGTTGAGCATCGAATTCTTGATTTCAACTTAGGTCATGATCTCAGGGTCCTGGGATCAAGCCCTGTATCAAGCTCCCCAATCAGCAGGGAGCCTGCTTATCTCCCTCTCCCTCTGCCCCTTCTCTGCTCATATTCTCTCTCTCTCAAATAGATAAATTTTTAAAGAAAAAAAAGATCATAATCTAGGCCAATGAAAATCATAACAGATGTTGGGTTATAGCCTGGTAGGATTGTGATCCCTTTTCCATTTTATGGCCACCATCTACACATACTAAGTGGCATATATAACTTATACATGGATTTATGTATATTTTAAAGATTCTATTTATTTATTCATGAGAGACCGAGAGAGAGAGAGATAGAGAGAGAGAGAGAGAGAGGCAGAGACACAGGCAGAAGAAGAACCAGGCTCCATGCAGGGAGCCCAACATGGGACTCGATCCTGGGTCTCCAGGATCAGGCCCTGGGCTGAAGACGATGCTAAACCACTGAGCCACCTGGGCTTCCCTACATGGGATATTTGAAAGGAGCTATACAGAAGTGTTCAGACTACTATAGTAGTATGGCTAAAGTTAGAAGGAAAAGAAAATATCATGACCTAGGTCATAAAGTTGACTAGTTAGCTAAGTTATTGTATATCAAAATATAGTAGATAATCAGTATGTTCATCATCTCCTTTTACCTTAAATCTTATGACCATTATCGATACTGCTAATACTCTTGTTCCTCATATTCAAGTCAAGACAATATTTTCACACCTTTCTTCATAATCATCTTGCTTATTTCCTTCAGTTGCTAAGTATGATTTGAATTTTTTCTCCACTTACTGACAAGCAACACACATTCAACATCTATCTGTAGACTCTCTTCTGTATGTCAGGTATCTTGTGGGGACTGTGAAAGACACAAAATGAACCAGATATTTCATATTCCCAATGATTTTACTGTATTTTGTAATCTAGTATAGAAAGGGGTCAAGATCAATCTGGATCATTATAATATGGAGTGAAAAGTAATCCAGGATCTAGAGATATGAATGTGAAAATATGAATAAGAAGGAAAGGAATAAAAAAGAAAGCCAGAATATATTTAGCAACTATTATATAATAGGCACTGTTCTAGCCACTTAAACCACATTTACTTCTAGGTGTACACCTGCATCTCTATTTCTATCTACATAAATTACAATTATCTATCACCTACATTGTCATTATAAAATGTACACGCATCAGCAGGTTTATTATTTCCATATTACAAATGAGGAAACTGAGGGTCAGATGAGCTAAGCAGTACATTTAAAATATATTCTTGGAAAAGGGGGAAGAAATGACAGTTAAATTGTCTCTCTTACTCATCTCTCCTATGCTTCCATGGCCACCATATCCTTCTCCAGAATAATAACTTCCATTTATTAAATGTCAAGTCTGTGTTAACCTCTTTATACATATTATATTACTTAATGAGCTGTGATTGTCCTTCCACATTTTATAAATGAGAAAATGGCGACTCAGGGAACTTACAAGGAGGGATTTCAAAACAGGACTCCAAATTGAGTCATTCTCTGTTACATTATGCTGTCTCTCCATAACCTGAAAATATATATGTATACAATGCATACATATGTATATATGATGATATTAGTATCTATATGCATCAAGCTCTCATTTTGTGTTCTATTTTAATTTAAATTCTTTTCATGAATGTAAACTTTTATCTACTTGAAAACCCCATGATAAAGATGCTGTCACTTTTCCCATTGCATAGAAGAGAAAGTAGGTTCAGAGAAATTAAAAAATTCACTGTGGACCAGGTAGTAGGGGAGTGGCTGATCAGGGCTATATATGCTAGCAGTCTGGTTTCAGAGTCTTCAATCTTTTTTTTTTTTTAATTTTTTTTTTATTTTATTTATTTATTTGACAAAGAGAGAGAGCAGAAGCAGGGGAAGCAGATGAAGGAAAAGAAGAAGCAGGCTTCCCATTAAGCAGGGAGCCTGATACGGGGCTCAATCCCAGGTCCCTGAGATCATGACCTGAGCTAAAGGCAGACACATAACCGACTGAGCCACCCAGGGGCCCCTAAAGCCTTCAGTCTTAAGTAGTTGAGAAAAAGAGCTGGAAAAAGGAACTAACCACACTGTTGAGGCATATTCTTCTTTGTAAATAGAGTCAGAGAATTGAAAGCTTCATGAGTAAACTTGGCTTGGTTCTACCATTAATCCACTCAAGTCCTCTATATAACTTCAGTGTATGGTTTTCAGGTCACAGTAAAATAGCTTGGGTGCGTACTATGAATCCTCTTACCTGATTTCTCTCTGTCTAAAGTCCACATTAACATGAAACTAGAAGAATGTCACCATCTCCCACCAGCCTGACACATTAAACCCATATTTCTGAGAGTGACAGACAATGCCACCTTGTTTGTCTTGTGTAAGACCCTTATGGAGGCCTGGTCAATGTATTGACAGTCAATGTCAATCCATTCTAGTAGAAGATCCACTCTACTGTGACAGAGCCAGAGTATTTAGGCAAAACTTTTTGCCTAGAAATAGGGCCAGGACTCTCTTAGTGAGATTTGGGGGGTGGGGAGGGGTAAGTAGTAAGAGAACTCTGGGTACTTGATGCTTTCATCTAGAAACAGTTTGAGATCTGGAGCCAGGCAGACTAGGCTGGAAATAAATCTCTCTTCTATATATTATTAATTAGATAATATTAGACAAGTTACTTATATTTGTTGAGCTTCATTTTCCTGAAGTATAAAATGGTGATGATACTGATCATTATTGTAGGGCTTAAATCGAATGATTAATATAGAAAGTGTTTTGCATATTTCCTGGCACAGAGTAGGTGCTAAATGATGGTATATATAACAATTAACACCTACATCATCATAATTTTCATTATCATAATTTTCATTATTAATAACATAGGGTATAAGCCACAATTAGTACACAACTCCTACAGAATATCAGGATCTACCACTGTTGGATAATTTGGTCAAAGGCTTGCTGTAGGTTGCAGAAAAGATCCTCTTTCTCAAGTTTAAATATTTGCTCATTCTGGAGGCAAATGAGAGCTTGCTTTAGAGATTAACATGAGATCCAATTTTAAATTTCCCATGTCGGAACTGGGGATGCTAAATAATGACCTGGAGATTTGAATATCAACATTCCCTAGAGAGGAAGTAGCCAAATGGCATTCTCTATTGCTTTCAGCAAATCCAATTAGTTGAAAGCTCAATTTACAATGAATCATGGGAGGGGCTTGTGGAAGGAATACTGAATAGGAATAAAGAGAGCTATAATCTAGTAGAAATAACACTCATGATTAATATTTGCACTACTCTATGCCGTTTAAAACATATTTCATAGTATTTGATCTTTACAACAACGCTTCTGACACATATTTTTATTTTCCCAGAAGGCAATGCCTCACTAACAATTATATGTTTTAACAATATCTTGACTCCAACCCCTCCTCTCCCTAACCACAAATACAGTCCTAGATTGGGTCTCATCATCTATCTGAGATATTACAGTAGCCTCCTTGCTGGTATTCCTTTCTCAATGTCACACCCTCCATTTCACGTCCTACTCTTACGACCGAAAAGTCCTTCTTAAATCACAAACATGATCATTTCACTCCTTTGTATAAAACCTTTCAAATTCTATGCCTCCAAGTTGCCATCTCTTTCCTCTCTTCCTCCCTCCCTTTGTTCCCTTCTTTCCATCTTCCTTCCTCTCTCCCTCCCTTCTTCCTTCCTTCCTTCCTTCCTTCCTTCCTTCCTTCCTTCCTTCCTTCCTTCCTTCCTTCCTCTCATGGCCTCTGTTGGGCAAAATTTACCTCATACATCTCACCTTAAAGCAGGAATGAGCACAGGTACTTCAGTTGAAGCTCAGGTAAAGAACTCAGACAGCACTTGTTTGTCCCTTGCTCTCTGCTTTATTTCCTCCTCTCTAAACCCCTGTCTATGGAACATAGTTTGAAATGTCACTCGCCTGTAGAATAAAGTTCAGATTTCTTACCTGAGGAAAGAGTCTGCATTTAACCCACCTGGCTCTCAGTGAGGAATTAGTCCAAGTTAGAAAGGTAATCTGAGATGTGGGCCTTTCATAGCACAGACGTGAGCTAATATTTTTGTGGTGGGGAGGGGGGAGAGCAGATGGAGAATGGCCAGTATACCTACCCTCCAACCTTCTCTTTGATCAAAGGGACTTTGGCAGTCAATCGAATAAAATATGCATGCTTATATCTTAGAACATTTGCAAGGGTTGTTTTTTCAACCTAATGTCACAAACATGTCCTGTGCATAATCTCTCTGATTTTCTTGCCCTTCCTGTTGGCTCTCTGTTTTATGTTGTACCTGTTTTTTTTTTTTTTATACCACTCTATGCTTAACTCTATGATAACACATTTCACTACATAATGACATTGTATTTTTATGTCTGTTTCTCCCTTTAGACTTTAAGAACAAGAAGCATATCTTATTCATGTTTTGATCACCACCACAGTCGGTTGACACACAGTAGGTACTCCATCAATATTTGTTGAAATGAAGTTGAGGATTTATTTCACTAATAAACAAAAGTGCAGAAAGCATACAAATCCTGGTTAATAGTGTGGTTGAGATTATAACCTGCAGGAGATAATTCTTTGTTTTACAAAAGGATTTGATTGACAAAGACTGAATTAACAAGCCACTCTTCTCAAAACAAAGCTATTGCATTATGAGAGGTGAGCCATTCCCTCACCAGTAAAATAGATTGATTAAGTTTGGGACTGCAAATTAATTTTGGAAATGACATGGAATGAGATGATATGCATGAAAGAAGGAGAGAATAAAGAAGAAACATATGGGCAGGATACAGGGCTTTTTGGCAACTATAAACTGTGCCCTCAGTAAACTGAGCTTTTGATCAAGAAAATCAATGCATACCAGCTGAGAGCTGATATATGGGTGGTCACCATAGAAACATCATGACTCTCTGGATAGGTCAAGACTTGACTGTTTCCAAATCAGTATATTATCATATCTGAAGAAAGGATATAGAGTGTCAACATGGAGGAGTTCTCTTATCAGAGAAGTATAAAGAGAAAGAAAATTGACAGAGTGGTATAGCAATCCCCAAGGGAAGACATGCTGAATCCAGAAAGCATGAACATTCCAGTTGCTACACAGAGCAGCTTCATCAAACCTCATTTTAGCTCTGATAAAAAATCCTTTGTGACAATCTTTATTTCTTCACTTTGTTTATGTTTTCCTTTTTCTTTTTATCTACTTATTTAACACATGTGTACAAAAACGGTCATGAAAAGCATGAGTCCAGTTCTTGGGATTGTCTCCCAAATAAACTACTTGCATCTGAATCCTATTTTGCTTCTGGGGAACTCAGACTAAGAGAGTGATGGTCTCTGTGAGTTTCATTTTCTTTTTCTGAAAATGGTGACCATGATACATAAATGGAAGTTGCAGAGAGTTTATAAGATAGTACATGCAAAATGCATAGTACAGTATCTGCTACATTTGAATGCTGTAGACACATTAGCAGTAATTTGTGTTGTTATTAAGGGCTCAATATGTGCTAAAAATGCTAGATACCTTATGGTGCTGTGGAGAGAAAGATGAATAAGGTGCTACTCGTCTCTATCCACACAGAAACTATGGTGTCATGGGAAATATAAGTTAACTATTATGCCATATTTTAAGTGCTATATCATAAATGTATGTAAATTCTTACGATGTGGAGAGAAGTCTATGGTGCTGTGGGAGCACATACTGGAATTTAGCCTGGTATTGGGCTTCAGAAAACACTTCCTGGGGAGTTGACATTTATGGAATGATTAAGAGTTGGCAAAATGTGTGTGTGTGTGGGGGGGTGGGTGATAGAGTATTGTAGGTGGAGAAAATCATATGTCAAAGACTTGTATATACAAATGAAAAATGGAGGGGTAGATAGAAAGGAGGTGGGATGAAGAGAGAGAGAAAGTCTAGTTACCGTTGACATTGAGGAACAGAAAAAAAATTCCCTTCGATCTGATCCCATATGTATCAAATAACCACTACTTTGGTCCTCAAGTTTGTTTTCTGTTTTCGTTTTTGATACTGGGAAACCAGACAGATGTCTGGTGAGCAAACATTGCCACTTAGTAACTAAAAAGCATGTATTTGCTATATGAGTGAATACACTGATAGATATTCTGGTTGAATTTTCATTTGCATCTTATGAGTTGGGTTATAGTCCAGAAAGTCCTTTGAGTTACATCAAACCTTGTCTACTAACAAGAAAGAATTTATGGAGCTAAAAGACTGGCAATGCCAGCCAAAGCCTGGGCCCATTCACAGGGTAATGCCACTCAGGAGAGCCTCTGGTGGGTTCGCTTCTGGGGATAGCTTCATTTTGTCATTATGCTTTAACTCTATGTTAGCAAAAACAACCATCTTCCACTTCCCTGTTCTAGATTTTAGATCTCTCTCTTCTAATGCCAGGAAATACAGCCTCAGCAACTTTAATCAGCTAAGACCATCGATGAGCAATCTTGCTTTCTCAAGCCCCAGGCCCTGGAGAAGTCATAAATCAGGCTGCTGTGGTATGGGTAAATTAAATATTATGTGGTACAGCTCTTTGAACTCGTAGAAAGGAAAGTGCTCAATAAATGCATGTTATTATTATTATTGCATCTGGCTGTAGACACTAGGACATCAGAGACCTCTCATTTTTTAAAATGTTTTCTTTCTTTTCTTTCTTCTTTCTTTTCCCCAGTGGTTATAATGAAACTTATCTGCTTACAGGTATTACCCTGGTAGTTTATCTTGCCTTTGATGTTGAGTAACTTCAAAAACCAATGACCATTGGACCCGCCACTTCTCAGACATTATCAAGAAGACATATGTTTTATTCTTAATTGGGTGGTATGGATTATTTTTCTTTTCAGTATTACTGGAAAGAGGTATGAGTGGATTTTCCAGAATGGTGTAATAAAAATAAAATTTGATTGATTAATTCAATAACTATGGCTAGGAAGCATCTTGTATAGCAGTGGAGAGGAAATGTACAATGCCCTACAGATAGAGTCTGCATAACTCACCCTTGTTTGATAGACTCCTGAGCTAGATGCTGGCTTCTTGGAGAATAGCTCACTCTTGGAAATTCAAGTCAGGTTGAATAGCTTATTTTCCTTAGAGGCTTCATCTAGTGAGTTATAACTTCAGGACATCAGGGTATATATGGCAAATCATATTTGTAAAGCTCTTTAGCACATCACTCTTCATTTCTGCCATGATCCTATTGACAGAAGCACTTAGCACCTACCTGTGGGTGGACTTCAGTAGTCCTGACCTCAAAGAGAGGCCTACTGAAGGGATCACTGGTTCATTTTGCATGTTAGGAATTTAAATCAGGTACCAAGAAACTCATGATTTTGTATGCAAAGTTTTTGTGAACACATTTTTCTGTGGAAAGGGTTATACTAGTTTCTCTAAGATGTGTATGAGTCCCCAAAGGAAAAGAACCATTTCTGTAGAGTATATATTCATGGACAGGTAGCACTAGAAGATATATGACATTTTTAGTATATATTTATGAGCCTAACATGACCCTTTGACCTGAAATGCCATTTTTTCCTCTAAGAACATTACCTAAAACTTTGATTGGATTTGCAAAAGATATTAAATTCTGATTTAAAGGGGGATCTGTATAAATAAATCAGAGATGGTGTAGACTCTGATATATCCTTCAGGGCTCATTTCAAATGTAATTTCTTCAAAGCCAATTTCACTTCGCACATGTGTGATATACATATATTTATTTTAAATATTTGTTTTTATGATTAACTTGGAAATCTTTGAGGGCAGACAGTCTTTTTTAGGATTACTCTCCTGGACCATAGTGTCAGATGCCAAAAATGTGTATAGATTGAGTTAGCAGAAAAGGCTCCCATATAATGGGAGCTATATCAGCAAGGATCCTAGGAGGTCAGTAGGGAGTTCTAGGTTAATTATGCAGGTATATATTGTGAATGACAGCTACCCTGCTACTTTGAGTAAAACTGGGAGATTTACTATTTGTAAATGGTTGGCCTCAGGGATGACTGGATACAGGACTCAAACAAACTCTTCTCATTATCTTCTCAGCTTCTCTTTCTCCATTGGCTCAACGTTTTCCCACTATAGAAGATTTTTCTCTCTGCCAGTCTTCAATAGAGCTTACCTCCTTAATCATTGTTTCATATTCTTTACTTCTAAATGGGCAACAACGTTTTCAGGTTAGGCAGACTAAGTCTACTTTCTTTCATATTACAAAAGAAACAAAGTCAGAGGGGTCAACTAATCTGAATCATGTCACACAGCTAGAAAGCAGTGGAGCAAGGAATGAAATCCTTCATAATGTGTCAGTGGACATGGGAAAGCCTGAGAGACAATATTACTAACATCCTTTTTGAATATTGTGGCTTCCACTATCTGAGTGATAGTAAACAAGTTACCATGGCTTTCTGATAAGCAGAGGGCAGAAAAATATCAACTCCTTGGAGTTGGTTGATATATATATATATATATATATATATATATATATACATATATATATACAACATATTTGAGATTTCCTGGTACGTAGCAGATTGTTAAAAAGTATTGACAAAGTCAAGTATAGAACCTATCTAGCAAGTGTACAAACATGATTATGAAGTGAACTTCATGGAAAATTCTTCCCCTGTTTCTTATTTGTCAACATTTTTTCTTCTAACATTTGCATCTACTTTTTTGTTATTGTACTTTATTGTATTATATTTGCCATGCTGTTCCGAATACAAATACACGTACTTGGAAAGGCCTTTGTATTCTTTATTTATCCAAAAATATTTATTGAGCACCTACTATAGTAGGTACCAGACCCCGGAGGACACGACAGTAAATAAGACAGATAAAATCTCTGCTTGTGTGAAACTTACATTTTATAGGAGGAACACACTACAAACTAGAAAATCAATAAAACGCATAGTAAAATTTTGGGTTAAAAAGATATGGATGCTAAAAAAAAGAAAACAGCAAAAGGACAGAGAAGGAGGAAAAGGTAAGATTTTGGGTATTGGGGTCATCAGAGTATTGTTTCTAAGAAGCTTTGATTTTAATAAAAACCTGAAGGAAAGAAGAGACTGGATGACATATTAGACAATAGTTATGGCAGAGGACACAGCAAGCACAAAGGGCGTAGAGTAGGAGCTAGTTTGTCTTCCTCTAATATCTGCTGGAAGAGTAGAGTAAGTGAGGGGTTATGATAAGAGATGAAGCTGATGGATGGCCAGAGTACAGATCATGTGGAGGCCTCACAGGCCATGCTAAAGTGTATGTGTCCACTGCTGAGTGCCCTAGAAAGCCATCGGCAAAGAAGGACTGAGCAAAGAAGGGACTTGGATGATTTTCTTGGTGATGGACACAGTGCGGGGCAACAGAGATAATGGAGACACCAATCCGGGAGCTATTGTGATTGAAAGATGATTATGGTTTAAACAAGAAGTCCTGGAAGTGGCAGGAATTAATCAGATTTGGAAAATACTTTGTAGGCATTAGCTGACAAGATTTGATGATGGAAAGGAAGACAGTGTATACTTTTTTTTTTAAGTTTTAAATGAATGAAAATAAGACATTTCAAAATCTGTTTTCTAATAATAGCTAACACTTACAAGCACTATATGCCATGCCTCTGCACTAAGTGCTTTATACTCATTATGTCGGTTAATTATCTATCCCCATCACAAAATATTCTCATTTTATTCATTTTTTAAAAAATTCAGACTCTGTCAATGTAGATCTTGACCTTCTCAGCTTGGCAAACCCACCCACCCCCAATTTCCTGCCTTGGGCTCAATACTCAAAACCATTGGTAGTCCAAATTTTAAAAGCTTTAATCCCTTGAGTTTCTCAGAGAAGGACTTCCTTACACATTTGCCTACTAGTGCTTTGTTCTCCCATCCTTCAGATAAGCTCTCTGCCCTTTCAAGCCTTGGCCTGTCTGACTATGCTGGCCCAGACCCATGGGACAGGAGATGAGAATGTATTTTTAGCATTCATGTTTTTCAGCATGGCAAATTTAATTTTTTTTTTTGTATATTCATTATGCAAGAAGAAACAGACATGGTGATTTCGACTGCCCAGAAAAATTTAAAAGCAAAAGTCATTTAATCTGGTCTCAAGTGAATAGCATGAAAATAACAGAAGTTTCATTTAGTCCAGCTCTTGGAGAATCAGATTAACTCACTGACTCATTTTCTGTACTTGAGTGTGCATATAGTAAAGTGCCACTCTTGTCATGCTTATTGATAGAGGCAAGAGTGAGTATCAGAACCTACATTTTCTTTGGCCACAACAAAATTCCATGCCTTTAGTATACAGTATGGCAGGTACTGGACATCCAGTGTAACATAAACAGCCATCTTCATAGTCAATGAGATTGATCTTTACCTATGCAAATATAGTTCTCTCTCTAAGTCACACCTTTACTGTTGCATGTTTTGGTAATTTTTATGTGATTAATGAAACAAATAAGTAATACCCTCAAAAGGGTTTTGGGCAATGTTTCATATGAATACAAGTGATATAAACTGAAAGAAGAATTCAGGATTACTGACAGTGCTTGCGATTGTTCCTGTCTTTCCTTTTATAGCGTGCCTGTGACTGAGAGTTTGATCGATTTGATTCCCTATCCCTGGAGACAAGAGCTAAATGGCTGGCAGCCACAAGCATTGGGTTGCTGGACACCATGAGGCTTTTGTGTTCCTATCCACACGCATAATGGAGGGCATGATACTTGGGATACAGGCATAGACAATGGTTCTGAATTCAGCAAGAAAAGGAATATCTGTATGATATTCCATTGCTATGCTTACTTCAAAAAGGCATTTATTAGCTAAGTGGAGCTTGGTTTTGTTCTAGACACCTTAACTTGTGTAAATTATGTTACCAGCTGAGACCTCCGTTTTCCCATTTCCAAAATCAATAGGGTAGACCAGGTGATCTCTTATGTTCTTTCAGGCAGTGATTTTCTGGGAACCCAGTTGATCTTAAAAGCATCATTTCAAAGATAGTACAGTGAAAGATAAATTGATGAACATTTGGGGCCAAATCAAATCTCTTTTATAATGAAGTCTCAAGTTTAAAAAAAAAAAACAACAAAAAACAACAACAACAACAACAACAAAAACCTGAGGCAATTAAAAGAGCAAATAAAAACCCTCATAAATTCTGCAATGCAAAGACATATGCATTCACAGCTGGGCAGGGTAAGAATGCCTCCTCTAACTTCTAATCTTCCCAATCTAATAAAAAGATAATCAAGTTTGGAAAGTTACAGAGAAATAGAAAATCAGAGCCGACCAAGAACTAAGAAGAATCATGGAAAACTCTTTGAAAACTGTTTGCCCAAAAGACATTAGATCTTGAGAGATTTTTGGTCATTGAATTCAAAGTATTCAAGAGATACATAAATGCATTCATCATAATATATTCTAGAGAGTAAAAGATGGAGAAAGTATTTCATTCATTCCACAAGGCAGATTGGGTCCTGATCCCCAAAGGTAATAAGATATTATGCAGAAAACAAGGAAAACAAAACAATCTAAACTGTGAACATAGATTCAAAACTGTAAATTAACTATTTCAAAATACAGTTTAACAATTCAATATTGCTGATTCAATAACCCAATAAGAATTCACCCAGTTTCAATATAAGGAAACTGAATAATGCAATAGAAGTCTATCAGTAGACTAATAATAAAAAGACAAAAGTAGATAATTACTTCAACATCCCCTAAATACATTTGATGAAATTTAACATTTTCATTTCTCAAGTTGGAATAAAATAATTCTTCTTTGATATGGTGAATATTTCTATTTTAAACCTTCAACCAAATGATTCCTTATTAGGGGCACCAGATACAGATCTCTAAATTGGGAATAAAACAAGTCTGTCCAGTCTGCCCACTATTTAACATTATTTAAATAGATCTAGTTGATGCAATAAGAGAAAAGGAGAAATAAAATCGATACATATTAATAAGAAAAAAAGTATCATAGATCCATAAATCTTCTTTGTAATTCTGAAATCCAAAATATTCTGAAAATTGAGCACTTTTCATCATTCATTTGATAGACAAACTGATTTGAACTGCTATAAAGCCACTTAATGTGAATGTTTATACTGCTGCAGAAATCATATTAATATGTTTGATTATGGGCTTCTTCCCAGACTGTTGGTAATATTTGGAATATGCACCATATTACATTCAAAACTCTGAATTGCAAGACATATCTGGCCTTAAGGATTTTAGATAAAATGTTGTAAATCTCTATTATGTGCAGATGGCATGATTATACACCAAAGGCATTTTATAAATCGGATAGTATTTGTTACAATTAACAAAACATGTTTACTATAAGTAGCTGTACTCAACAAAGCTAATTTTAAGATTGTTTATTTATGTATCTGTCTACCCGCTACACTGGTAAAGAAAGTGCTTGAGGGTACCGGTTATATTTTGTTCATTTTTCTGTCACTTGTACCCAGAAGATTTCCTGGCAGAGAAGAAATAAACAAACATTTCCATTTAAAGAATAAGAGATGGATGTATAAATAACAAAACTGTCATTATTAAAGGTTTCAATTTTTTTTATTTTAATCTATAGATTTTACACAATTCCAGTACATATTCCAGCAGGATTTCAAATTTTATTTTACTTTAATTTCAAAATTCAAGAAGAAGTTGACAAATTTTTTATTTGGAAAGGCAAAACAGACAAAAATAGCAATAGCAAGAAAATATTCTTTCAAAGACAAGGCACTAGAAGAAACCACGTCCATGCTGGGATGGTCCATTTACCCTTTGAATGATTTTTGACAAGTTACTTACGTCTTCTAAGTACTAGTGTCCTTGTATGAAAAAAATAATTATAGGAGAGGCTGGAAAGAGTTTGCTACACTTATTGGCCACAGTTGTTGTTGTTGTTGTTGTTGTTGTTTTCTGTGAATTTCTTTTCTAATACCCTCATTGGCCATTTTGTCTGTCAATGTGTCGATCTTTGTTTTGTAAATTGATTTGCTTATGATAAATATTATGAATGTCACATGTGTCGAGTCACTACTCTTTATATGCTGGTATAGATTTTAGGTCTTTTGAGGGAGCTCTATTCTATTGCATTGATATTTACATCTTTTTCTTCTTTGGTGCCAAGTCATTTTTTTATGGTAACCTTATATTTTAGTATATGGTTGAGTCAGCCAGAAGTGGAACTAAGTAAGTAATTGAGGAAGTTGCTTTTTAATAATGTTCAAGGTAATATTATTGGCAGGGGTGTTATAAGAAAGAGATAGAAGCAACAGAATAAAACAGCATTTTTAAAAATCCTTACAGCAATCCTCTGAGGTAGAAATTGTTATTCTCACTTTACACATAAAGAATCCGGGATACAGAGAGTCCAACTACCCCACTTCTTATGATTTGCATACGGCACAGCAAGGATTCATGTCTAGTGTCCGTTTAGGAGCATTTTCCATCATTTGGTACCACGAATTGTTTTGACAAAAGGGTGCTGGCAAAACACCATATATAAAGCCTTACCTATATACAGTTGATGGACTCAGGACCAAAGAACTCCGGTTACACATTTGGAAAACTAGTCATGGTCAATGACCTCAGATGAAGCAGAGACAGAGGAAACAAGCCCTGGGCTCCGAGGGTAGAATTCATGCAGAAAAGGCTGCATTTCTCCCCTCTTTTTTGTAGTGTAAGTTCTCCATGACTGGATGAAATTCAACTTTATGTCTTTCTGTCCCAAATGCTAAGCAGGATTTCAAGGATTCAGCATTGGCCCTAACTACTTATTACGCGATGGTGGGATCTAGGGGAGGAAAAAGAAGACTCTATGTCTGTGGAGCAGTTAAAGTGGGCTTAGCAGTGGTTCAGTGGATTTCAAGTTCAGTGGAGCACAAGATCTTCAGAAAATCACAGAGCAGCAGTCTCTTCTCTTCCCAGTCATAGGGTCAACCCCTCTCACCTAGGATGCTCCTACAGCCCATACTGCACAATATATGCACAGACTCATCATTGCTTAGTGCATAGCAACTTTTTTCACAGGAAGGTCCTCTCTGGTCTATTCCCAGGCTCTCCTGGAGAAAACCCCTCATGCTCACAGGCACCCTTCCAGAGCAGCTGTAATCATTGCATCCTGTTTCTTCTACCTTTCTTCTGTTCCCTTTAAATAGAATTTACTAAGTGACTGCCACTGCCCAGCACTGTGCTGGGCCCTAAGAAAGACAGAGGCAGTTAAAAAAGCAAAAACTCAAGTTTCAAGGGCCTTTCAGGCTACAGAGAAAAAGACGTACAGCAAAAGATCACTTCAGTCCCGAGAAATAAAGCTAACGATTTAAATATAGAGAGGCTGTCAACGTAAGTTTCACAGAGAAGCTGATTTTACAAAGGAATTCAAAAGGTGAGTAGGAGTTTGCCAGATAGGCAAAGCAGCAGCAAGCAAAGAGCATTCCAAGCAGAAGACTCTGTATGTGCGGAAGTGTAACACGTGTGGAAAAGTAAAAGGGGTGTGCGAGGAAACAGTATGAGAAACCAGAGGCATTCTCACGAAGGACATGGTAAATGGTGAGTTATTTGGACTTTCATGCAAAGATAATCGGGAGCAGTTGGGGTTTCACACATGAGGATGATGACACAGATCCCCTCGCTTCCTGATCGTCTCAAGACTAGTATTGATCTCATCACCACAGTCAAGTCTCACAAAGAGCACAAAACTTCCTCTGCTATAGGAATTGCCCCCTCCACACCTGGCTTACTGAATATAGTTGGACAGTGTCCTTTGAAGCACCCAACTTCACTTGCAAGGCCAGACTCCACAGTAGAGGCCTCTTCTCCATTTCCTCCTGCCTACTGCATCTGATGACCCCATTCTGGTAGGTTCTTCTTACTAAAGCATGGTCCAAGGGCCATTCACATCTATATTGCTTGGAAGCTTGTTAAAAATGTGTAATCTTGGGCCTTGATAAAGACTTATTAAGTAAGAATCGGAATTTCCACAAGATCCCCAGGGAGTTGTCTATACATTGAGGTATACGTTAATGTGTCACACTTTCACTACAGAGCCATCTTTCATGCACCAGGCACTCATAGAAAGGAGGCAGAAGACAGACATCCTTCAGGACCCTAGGCCAGCCTGAAGCTGGTAGGCTAAAAATATTCTACGTTATTTGATTTTAAAACAGTCTTGCTAGGTGAGCACTGGTAGTCTCAGCTCACAGATAAAGACCATTTAATCTCTTTGTATGACCTCTTCCCCAAAGTTCTTCACAAACTCCAAGAAGAAAGAATTCAACATCTCTGCTGATCTAAAAACCAAAGCTCCAATCTAGAACGAAAAGAGATCTGCCAAACGTTCAACAACCAACTCTCCATTCATGCCAGCCTCCAATGGCCACCTGGCCACACTAGTGTTCACCTCAAATGCAAAGGCTGTCTTACGGGATTAGCATTCCCTCGGCTGTCCCCTCATCCCCCACCTTGCCTTTCCCTCCCACACAAATACTGCAGGTAGATTTAATATTCCATGTCTCACACTGAGTTTCAGATTCTCAGTCAGCACAGTCCCATCTGAGAGAAAGAAATCAAACATCTGAAAAGCAGTCTGTCCTTAGAGAGGGAAGGAAAAGCAGGTGGATTCGATAGAACTGCCTAACAAAGTATATTTATGAACATCATTGGAACAAATGTCCTCCTGTAACTGCAGCCATCATCTCCTAATGTCACATCATGAAGACACTGGAAAACAAATAGGACTTAAAACCTAATTTTCTATCAGCTGGCAACGGCTTCCTCTTCCTCCTGCCTCCCTAGCTAGGCAGCATATGACTCACAGCTTCGTTCTAACTTCTAAAGCACTTCAAGACCAAAAAGAAAAGAAAATAAATAACACAACATTTAAAAATACATATATCCCGTCAGTCATTTGGTTCTTAATGCATCAGGCAACTGATCACCACAGATGCTTTAAAAGGTGCTGAAATGAATTACCAGAGACTTAGACTCCTTGGAAATTGATCTGACAGTGGGAGAAATGCAACCAATTTGATTTGGAAAATTCAAAGCTATTCTTTTCGTAGAGCCTTGGTTTTCTGAGTTTCTTAGTTGTCTCCTTTGCTACGCTTCCCCCTATGCTTTCAACTCAGAATTTTCCTCTCTCCCCTTCTGTTTCTACTGCACAGCCCCT
Organism: Vulpes vulpes; assembly: GCF_048418805.1. Lineage (NCBI taxonomy): Eukaryota > Metazoa > Chordata > Mammalia > Carnivora > Canidae > Vulpes > Vulpes vulpes. The sequence goes on from NC_132790.1 coordinate 31,160,480, forward strand.
GTCCAGCACCCTTGTCCCTCCTCTCATTGTGAAGTTTCCATGAGCTTCACAGGTCTCTCTGACTCCAAGCCCTTTCCTCTCCAGCCCACCCTCTTCTTGGTGGGATTCATGCTTACATATGTGTCTGGTTTTTTGTTTGTTTCTTCATTGAACATCTTAGAATTAGCGACTGCCACTTGTCTTTTACATTTCTGACTCCAGACCTGTGTTATGCAAAGGAACTAAAACTGCTATTCAAAGAATGATTTAAAGATTATGCTACAATGGCTGTGCCTTGAGCACCAACAATGTATCCGAGGAAACCCAGTACAGCACCCATCCCTTCTTTTGGTGAAGACGGGTTTTCTTTTGATGAAGAGAGATTATGGTGGGAGGGATCTTCCCTATTGTCTTAGCTGCCCCTTCTTCTCTGGCAGTCAGGACTCATCCAGAATATATAGATGTGAGGAAAATCATTTAGTTCTCTGCAGGTGAAATTCTATTAAAATCAATATCAAGTCTTGACTATGTGGTAAGGAGTCACATAAGTTCTGCCAGAGGGGTGTGTAAAGGTCGGAGACATGCCTGTGCTGTCAATCTGCTAAAGCCAAAATGCTATGGGCTGATCATATATATTTAATTCAAATCTGTTTCATGAACTGCAGGTATTTATTTTAGGTGGTAAATTTTATGAAGTCTAATATTGTAGAATTGCAGTAATCTCTTCCCAACTTGTAATTCTTAGTAGAGGAAATTCTGGTCTATATTGCCAGTTTTCTTTTTTATACTTTTCTGGAAACCTCAAGAACTTTTGTTTCAACTTGTGTGTTATATCTTCATCAATAATAACATTTTAAAAAGATAACATTTCTTATTATTTAATAAGAATATGCCAGAGCTATGCTAGGTGCATGCTATGGTCTGAAAGTTTGTGTTCCTCCAAATGCATATGTTGAAATCCTAACCCCTAAATGATGGTATTGGTAGGTGGAGCCTTTGGGGGTACTTAAGTCATGAAGGTGGACTCCTCATGAGAGGGATTAGTACCTTATGAAAGAGGCTCCAGAGAGATTCCTAGACCTCTTCTACCATGTGAGGATATAGTGAAAAGGCACCCAGCTATGGCCCTCACTCGAACACGGTGGCACCCTAATCTTGGACTTCTCAGCCTCCAGAATTGTGAGAAGTAAATTTATGTTGCTTATAAGCTACTGGTTTGTGATATTTTGTTATAGTAGCCTAAATGAAATGAGACGGCCTGTTTAATGTGTAATCTCATTTAACTACACAAAAATTTAAAGATAGATATAATAAAGTCCCATGAGAAAATACCCCAATGTAATGACTTCATATATATAATATATAATATATAATATACACATATCAATATATAATATATATAAATACTGATCACAATTATGCCAATCGGAATTTCATATATATTATAATTCATATATAATTAGCTCTTACCCTCTGCCTAACTCCTACTTTCATATAGACACAGAGCCTGGATAAAATTCTTATTTTATGCTGGATGGAGATAAGGTTGGTCAAAAAAATGTCAGTCAATCCTGTTTGGAAACCAGGGAATCTAAAGATGGGACCCTGGATTTCTAATCTCTTGGCTCAACAGGCTGAGACAAGATAGGCCACATCTAACTGCAGGAAGTTCCACCACTGCAAAAGAGGGCGCTAAGTCAACAATCAGAAGCTGGAAGGGTTTGGACTGCCCAGGTGGACTCTAAACTTATGGCCAGCCAGCCGGCTATAACGGCTCACTCCAGTAATTTCATTAACGTAGCTCTTTGGTTTATAGGATTGAATTTTTATGAACCACTTATCTTATTATGAAAGGACCCACTGTACTATATTCCCCTATTATATATAAAGAAAGTGAGATTCAGACAAGGAAGCTTGCTTTGTCTTAAGAGTAGTAGTGGATAGATGTGGAAAATGAAAATGGATGAGTCTCATTCCAAAGTCCACACTTGTTACCACTGCAACTATGACTCCTAAACATGACTAGTGCTGAGCATGTCCTCTGGGTCTGACATTGTGCTACACATTTTATATTCACCATGCCACGTAATCCTTATGACCACCCAATGTAATTGAAGAGCATAACCCTATTTTATAGATGATGAAACTGAAGCTTCTGTGGTTAGGTAACTTGTCTAAGAATTCATAGCTAGTGAACATTAGAGACGGGACTCAAAGTTAGATATCTCTAGATTATGCCAAAGTCGTCAGGAAATAACTGGAGTTGGACTAGATAAAAGACTTAAAGAGTTAATTTGGGGGCAGAACAGAAGGAAAGGTAACTGAATATAACTTTCTTCCCCTTACACCTTGAAGGGGTAGGAGGGAGGCACTGGAGGTGTTCAGGAGCTGACAGCAGATGCTTTGAGCCCACATTTGGGGCACATAGGTAGTACCCAGGAAGCAAACTCTCTGGACCATTGAATCAGAAAGACAGACGAAACCCAAACACAGAAAAAAAACCTAAATTTCTCTTAACATACAGTAATCTACAACACAGTAAAACAAATACACAAGCTAAAAATGTCTTCTGGGAATACTCAGCCAGCAGAAAGGATAAATACCTACCATTTACATCAACGTCGATGGAACTGGAGAGTATTATGCTGAGCAAAATAAGTCAGAGGAAGATAATTATCATATGGTTTCAGTCATATGTGGAATATAAGAAATAGTACAGAGGACCATAAGTGAAGGAGGAGAAATTGAATGGGAAAAAATCAGAGAGGGAGATAAACCATGAGAGACTCTTAACTCTGGGAAATAAACTGAGGGCTGCTTAAGGGGAGGTAGGTGGGGGGATGGGGAAACTGGGTGATGGGCATTAAGGGGGGCACGTGATATGATGAGTACTGGGAGTTACATGCAACTGATGAATTATTGAAAATGTCATCTGAAACTAATGATGTACTATATGTTGACTAATTGAATTTAAATAAAAAATAAAATATTACAATAAAAAAAAAATAAAATAAAATAAAAGTGTCTCCTGGGGAAGAGACAGTACATGGAATAGAATTGTTCAATTCTCCAATTTTAAATTGGAAATTTAAAAAATGTAATTGATATTCTCTTTATTGAGTTTGCCATTTTTATTGATTTATTAATTGTATTGAATATGAAAAAATTAAAATGCTTTCTAAAGATCACCATAACTTCAGTCCCCTAAGCCTTATTTTTTCTTGTTCTGACTTAAGATCTCAAACCTTCTTAAAACAAGAAGACAAGCATGGCCACAGTTATTTCCAAGAATCTAGCTCTATAGTTAGGGATAGGCTATGCACCTGTTTTGACCAAGAAATATGCCCTGAAGTGTTTTGAATGTTGTGCAGGCTCCAGTAGCCTGCAGGGAGGTGGGGTCTTAAACACACACTGGGGAAGCTGGACCAGCATCCATGTTATGCCCTGTCAAGCTGCATCCATCGAATTAGGTTAGGAGTTAAGATGTTACATGATGTGACCAATGGGATCAGAAGCAATAACACAACCTGTCAGCCAGTGCTTTCCTGACAATTCTGGAGAAAAGATTGCCTGCTGGAGTGCTGAGGAGGTAAGAGCGGCATGTGTTTGGGGGAGCGGGGGAAGATCTATTTGATTCTTTATTTACGAATGTGATGGGGGAAAGGGTGGCAAATCAGTCTGTGTTCCCCAGACTGATTTTAGGGTTTTGCTTATAAGCTACAATACCAAATACCTTTTCTTACAGGATAAAAGTTGCAAAAACTTGCACACAGCATTTCAGGCACTACATGGTCTCCTGCGAGAAAGGTCAGAAAAAAAAAAGATTTGTGAGACCTTCTGTTTCATAAGGGTGAGGGAGGGTCACCTCAGCCAACTCTGTGCTCAGATAGGGCCAGGAAATGCAATAGAAGGTTGAAGATACCTGGCGCCAACTCAGAGGTGATTAAATCGTTGCTTCTGTTTGTGGGCACTAGGGCCATAGGGCTCACCTCAGTCAGTGCTGATGAATACCCTGACATTGGCAGACAAGTAACAGGTGAAGCTCAGCTTCTGTATGAACCACATAGATACCACCCTTGAAGTGTGTCCACTAGGACTGACTTACAAACACACTACTTTACAGATATTCCAGTGGCAGAAAATTCAAACAAGGAAGAGATATTCAGAAAGAGCATATCACACTAAACATACACTCAGAGCTGTGATAAACTCCAAATGTGCAACAGGTCACTAGTAGAGAATTTCTAATCACCGGATGCTTCTCCTAGGGTCTTAGCCCCTCTGTTCTACACACACATGGCCACAGAGGTAACTAAAGACTTGATTTTGTTTGGGTAGATCATCCTGGATTCTCCTCATTTGTTCAAGACCTGATGCAAACCAGTTCCTTTGAAATTGCAGAGGCAATTTGGCTCCTTCCTCCCAGAAACTGGTCCTTTACATTCAAAAGATCAGCATGGAGACTTTGCTCTTCAGCTGATCTTATTCCTGAGGAATACATGAAGGACTCAATAAATACTTTTGATCACGTCTTTAGTTCCTTTCTCAGGCCCAGTTAACTGTTCTTGTAGTGGCTTTACCCTTGATTTTGTAAGAGCAGTGCCAGGTCATCCATTTGCCCTTTGACTAGGGACAGTTTCCCAGAAGATGAAGTCACCCCCAGTACATCCTGGGCAACTATTGGGCTCACATTTATTTGAGAGTACCATGTGTCTCTGTGGGGATTGGGTGACCTGAAGCCTATCACATCCCAAGACTCATCAGCTCTCTGCCTGGTAAACCTGGACAAATACACGTTTTTGCATCTGAGAACTCTTAATGAAGTGCTTCAGAAAGACGTTCTGGGAAACACGGTCAATAATAACAAATATCATATCCACGTGTCGCAGTCACACATGGAAACTATGATCCTGACCAGTGCTTTTGTACGTCGTCCAGGTGGCAAAACACCTGGAAGTCACACAACACCATGATCGTTACACAGCCCTAGTACAAAAGACACAGTTAATCCCAGTATCTAAAGTACATATGACTTTTATGAGCAGAAAATATGACTAGATTGCTGTGTGTAAATGCAACAGAAAACCAGAGTAAGGCAATTCAAATCTATAAAAAAATATATCATGACTTAAGCACAATCACTTATTTCTGAATCTTTCCACTAACATCATTTACAGCTTTTTCATTAATTTGGTCATTGGCAGGTGCACATGGAAGGCAGAATAAGAGCCAGTCCCAAAGGTTTAAAAGAAAACAGGAGTAGGAAGGTTTTAAAATGAGAAAAATCTTATCCATTTACTTCTTTTTTTCTGTGAAAGAAAAAATCTGTTGTTATTCGTTTTCATAGAGGAATACTTTAGAAAAGTGGAGAAACAGTAGTATTTGCAATCTTAGATCACTCTAAGTCATCAGAAGGTTGGATTGAGGCAGGGAGGGGGATTATAACAACTTTCTTCTTAGGAACTCATTAATTCCCTGACTCATTTCTCTCTCATGTTTCTCTCAGGTCTCTCCTATCTGAGGCCACTCTAATCCTTTAGTGGTGGATAAATCAAAGGTGTTATCAAAGTTGTCTTTTACTGACTACACTCAGACTCTGGACCTCTGAGTTATAGAAAAGGACATTCCATTGTTCCTTCTTTGCTTTTCAAAGATTCCCAGCATATCTTCTTAAAGCTAGACCTATGGGAAAGCCTGGGGTCATTTATATCTCACTCCCTGGACCCTCCTATCAAGTATCCCTTTGAAGTTCTTTCTTAGGTACCACTCCTTTCCTTAGGTTTTTCCTTCTGTTGCTGGTCATAGAGTTGTAGCTTGCCTTTTATTCTTCATGGTCCACGTTTGTGTTTTCCTACTCAATGGAAATTAGGAATTAGATAAATCCAAACAGGTTTCAGTCATGTCCCCACATAATAACCAAGGAAATTCTGCTCTGCTAATGTTCCTAAAGTATATTGCTATGCATGGGGAAGCAGTGACCAATGGTCTGATCGAACTAGAAAACCAGCATCCCCTTAATGGGAATGGGAATTCTACAAATACCTGATACTCTTGGAAGAGGCCCAAGACTATTTCTTTCATTTTGTCATGTTGAAGCCACATATATTTGTTACCCTGACCAGAATTCATTAGACCACATATTTTACAACAGGTATAGACAAAGAGCTGTGTTATGGACATAGGAGAATCCAGGGACCTACAGGATGTTTTACACAAGGACTCTTCTCACTAGAATGTCCTATAATGGGTAGCGACAAACCAACTCAAACTGTTCTTTCTACATTGGTAATATGAAAGTGTGGTGCATTTCAGCCTGGCACAGAAGCTGTGAGACAGACAGAAGCAAGGCATCTGTAACAACTGGAATGGAGAGCAGGGCTCGTCTCTCTCTGAGTTACAAGTGTGGAAGACTGGCTACAGTCAGAGGGGGTTCTAGGCAGTTACAAAGGTATGGCAGGATGAAAACAGCCTGGGCTATACATCTGGGCCACTATTAAATGCTGAATATCCTTCCTCGTCTTCATAAAGCCTGCCTATGTTATTGCTCAGGTGGTTTTCTCTGTTTCCTTACTCTTCCAGCTACTTCTAAAATAATTTCCTATGAGATGAGGTATCAGCTTTCTTCTTGGCACCCTGAAAGAGTCACCATCACAGGGATATGCCACATAATTTCCTTTGGAATTTTCTCTCCTAGACATGAGCTATGGTTGAAATCAAGGACTAAAATATGAAAGAGTATAGAATATCCAATAACCCTTATGAGTTTCTGTTAAAATATGATATTGTATTTTCACACATACACTGCTAAATGCTGATCACTCCAACCTACAAAGATAACAGACAAGGAAATGTTAACACACAAAAAAGACAAAAGTAGGTATACTTTCTGATAGCTGATGTGGGGACCTATTTGGGACCGCAAAGTTGGCATAAAAATTATTGTAAGCTGAATGCATTTGAGATTCAACAGATAAAAAAAAAAGCCGCCCTTCTTGGATCTTCCCTTATTTGACTAAAGGCAGAAATTTCAGAGAAATAAGGACAGCCATAAATTGTCTCCTCAGGGTGGGTGAGCTCTCAGAAGAGAAACCAAAAGTAATTCTACTGTTAAATCCCCTCTCCTGGGGAGTTTTAAAGCCCTGAAGAAGATGGAAAGACCACTCATTCCAATATAGACAAGTATTATCACAAACTTTCTTATCTTCTGTTTGTTCGCCAAAAAAAACCCATTTGTCTTTCCTACAGAAACCCATTTTTTTCTTCCCCTAGGAGCTTCTCCTTCCCCCTGTCTTTCTCTTACTAAATTAGGTATACAAGTCCCAAACTATAACCAGTCTTTTCAATTACTCTTCATGGAGTATGCTCATGTGTATGTGGTTTGCACACGTAAATAATGTATTTCTCCTGTTAATTTGTCTTTTGTCAATTTAATCTCTAAACTCCAGGTATTAAACTGGAGATAGAGGAAAAATTTTTCCTCCTATACAATAAACAATTTACTTAACCTTACTTAAATATAGTTCTTCTCATTTTTAATTGCAACCTATTTCAGTCTACTTAAACAGAGGGAATCTGACCTGCAAGAATTTTTGAAGGGCTAAGCATTCCCTTAGCATTACAAATAAAGGCTCAGTCCTCTCCTTTGGACTTCTCCAAAAATTAAAACAAAAAACAAAAAATACAAGGAAGAAAACCAATCCATTCAAACCCAAAGATCTACACATTTAATGCCAATCACCTCTACTAACTGTGATAGACCCTACTAACAGAAGTCTGTTGAGAATGCCACTTTCTAATCCACAGGGTTCTGTTCAAACTAAAGAGTACAAGAAACTGTTTTACCCTCTCCCTTTGTCTACCGACATGTTTCGGCAAATCACAAACACTTGAGCAAAAATAATAAATTTAGTCATATATAATATTCAGTTAAAGTATATATTATTTTACCTTAGTTAGACATTTCCATCAGTGTCCAAGAAGAATGTTGTAACTCAAGCTTTCTTGTAAGCAGCAATACTGTTTATCCTACGTATGAGAAAACACAGAAAAACATGTAAACTCAGAGACTTCTTACTTTTAAATCTGGTGATTCACAGTTTTCAGAAGCCAATAAGGGATGGGAAAATGAATGAGAGTTATTCATAGAAATGATACAGGAGGGTTAGCAACAATAGGCTGCCTAAAAACCAAAACTGACCAACCAAATCCAACGAAACAAATAACCAGTAATAGGTGGTTTTCTTAGATCTTTTTTTCTAATGATTTCTGGGAACATAGGTGGGGAGGGACTATACCTCGGAAGGGAGAGGAAAAAGGTTTGTGTGTCAGAAATGCCTCAGCCAAATGATTTAATTGCTCAGACTTTTATTTTCCTAATCTGTAAAATGAGAGAAACAATACCTATCCCATAGACCTGTGCTAAGGATTAAGTAGAAGACAGGAAAGCTCTCTCCACAGCGCCTTAAGTCCTAGGAGGTACTGTATACATTGATGCTCAGTTCTTCTGCAGCCCCCTTCCCAAGCCTTTGCTTCTTTTGTAATTACTTCCAACACCTTTTCAAAGTGTTAGCTCCATGGCATTTAACTAAAACAAAACAAAACAAAACAAAACAAAACAAACCAAGATATCTTAATGACTTCAAAACAACAGCTTTAAAAATAGAAGAGAGACGACACTCAACTTCACGTATAATAAGAAGAGCTAAATGCATGGAATATTTCCTATGTGCTAAGCTCTGTACTAATGATTTTATATCAGTCATCTCTTTAGCCCTTACCACAGACAGATTAGAGAGTGTGATACTAGAAAACCTGGGCACAAAGCAGTGAAGTCCCTTTTTGCAGACTGCCCAGCCCTGTGGAGGCAGAGCTGGGACCTGAGTCCACCTCACTCACCTCTGAGCACCCTCTTCACCACCTCATCCCACTGGTTCCACCATAATCTGCACCACTGGACTTCCACACACCCCAAATGATGCCATGTACTCAATTTCATTGTTATCTCCCCCTTCCCGCCTTTCCTCCCTCCTTTCCTTCCTTGTTTGCCTTTCTTTCAACCTTTATTTCTAATCTAAAATTAATAACTATTTTGTTTATTTCATTCTTCTGCTCTGACAGATTAAGCTGGAATACTGATCACTCTAAGATAACTGGGTTCACCTCTTGGGCTCAGCCTTTTACTAGCTTTGTCATCTCAGGTGGGTCACTTAACTTCTTAGAACCTTGGGGTTTTCTCCTCTACACAATGAATGAATTAGACAAGATGATACCAAGAGGACCAGTTTACTGGTCCTATGACTAATTACTTTGCAAGCAGTTTCAGATCATTCTAGCATTAAGACCTTCATGGGTACATTATAACGATTATGTACTCTAACACACTCACAAGTTTTCTTGCTTTAGCTCAAGCTAAAATTCCAAGTTTCTGGGAGGAGTCACATATTCATAAACAACTCTTTAAAGATCTTGCAAATGAGGTTAGGTCACTATGTAAGGTCATGCAGAAGGGGTAGAGACAAAATATGAATGCAAGTTTGTAGGACCCTACAGCTCATGTTCTTTGCCATATCCCAAACCTACCAGAAAGCACTATGGAAAAGTTAAATGACACAAATTAGTCTCATTTCTGATATTTGACTTAAAATTTAGGGTGGCAATGATAACCATAACTAGCATGCATGTGAGCTTATTGTTATTATTACTATTATTATATCCCTTGGACTTTCTATCATACCGAGTGCCAGGTACTATAATCATCCTCTTTTGAAAGCTGAGAAAACAGAGACTCATGGACTAACATTACTTGCCCAAGACACAGAGCTAATAAGTAGAGGATCTAGGATTTTCTTTCTATTTTTAAATCATTGTTTATTGTTTTAGCTAAAACATTGGCTAAGGTTATGGTTAATTATAGTCATTGGCATATGGCAGTTATGATGCATTTTCAAGTTAATAAGCTGCAGTTGTGAATATAGAACAAAAAATTTGCAGGTTGGTATGAGGGTGACCACAAAGACAGGCACATAGTTGTTAAGTAATTTATATGCTCCAATAAAGGAAAAGGATTTTTTAAGAAAGATTTGCCAGAGATTGTTGAGAACCTGCCTCCCAAACTATTTCCCCACTTAAATTGCCAGCTATTGTCATTGTGTCTGAGAACTAGGAAAGAAATGACAAAGTGAATTTCAGGGGACACTGTTTGTCAGTGAGGTGTGTGGCATGTCCTTCACACTGAGGGAGTCAGGCCTACGTGCTGTCTACTTGGGCGGAGGGAAACTGAGCTCCAAGGAGAAAGCAGGTAAGCAAACAGCCGACGAAGAAGCTCTATTTATTTAGCTGGGTCCAGATTTACCGAGAAAATGCCTTCCATATGTATTCCAAACACGGTGGCATGATTAGGATGGAGAAAACAGTCAAGTTTATTTGGCTTCTGTGGGGGATTTGTTTGTATATTCTAATTGCATCATCGTTTAGCTTTATTTCATCTGGAACCTGACTGCCAAATGAGGGTATTGATTACCTGTCACGGATGCATATTTCTCAATTAACAGCCATCAAGGCTTATAAAATCTTAGCTACGTCAAAACCCACAGGCAGGTTTTAGTACGATCGTGAGTAGTAATGTTAGACACTTTCACCAAGCATCAGCTACGATGCTGGCACCTACCAAGCACATATGCTGGTTTGTTTAAATATCACAACCTCCTTCAAACTATATATCGTTGTCTTTCTCTTTTAAGTGAAGAGACAGAGGATCAGGGAAATTAAAACCCTTGCCTCACACAGCACAATTAGTAAGTAGTGGAGTAGGGAATTGAACTCATATATGCAACAATTCAAATTCCACAGGGCTTTCTGGCACACACAGTTGGTGCAGTGCACTGGTGATGCCCCACTACTTGGCTGGAAGTCCAGCTTCATCATTTACTAACCCCATGGTCCTGAAGTTTCTTGACATCTCTGTGTCTCAGCTTCCTCATTTGCAGAGCTGGGGAAATCACAGGCCATAGATGGTTAGGATTAAGTGAACTGGCACATGTATGATACTGAAATGAGTGCCTAAGATAAGGAGGAACCACTAGTTTACATCTTCTGGATGCTGTGAAAAACAAACTAAAAATCTTTGACCTTCAAAAACTTGCTGTAGGCATTTTGTACTTCTGAAGACTTTGCAACAATTCAATTTTCCTCACAGCAGCCAAATGCTTCAGGTCAGACCATTGTCTCTCCCCTCTGAGACTGAGACAAGGGAACTCTTTATGCCAGAATATTTCCAGTCCACACAATTCATGATCCTCCTTATCACATCTGAGGACACATATAATAAAGTTATTTGTTGATCGACCCACATGCTTTGGATACCTTAGGTTGACCTCTCACAACAACTTTACAACTTGGTGCTATTATCTCCATTTCACAGATGCAAGTGAGATGGGCCATAACATTGAGATGATTTGCGTGAGTTCATGTAGGTGTAGCAAGACCAGAATTTGAAGACAAATAAGAATGGATTCTAAATTTGTGTGCTTGCTTCCAACACATGACACTTCACCACTGACGATTTCTCCTTATATCCCTGGTGAACTTTTACTCTTCTGCTGAGATTCTTTTTTTTTTTTTTAAAGATTTTATTTATTTATTCATGAGACACAGAGAGAGGCAGAGACATAGGCAGAGGGAGAGGCAGGCTCCCTGTCAGGGGATGGATGTGGAACTCAATCCCAGGACACACGATCATGACCTGAGCCAAAGGCAGACGCTCAACCACTGAGTCACCCAGACGCCCTTCTTCGTCTGAGTCTCAATGCACATGTATTTCACCTTCCCTGATATTTATCCTTTGAAGACATATTTTACAGAGTCTTGTCTACATTCTACTCTACTGAGTGTTGTGTGAATGGAGATGAACACAAACATGGCCTCTGTATGAAGCTCACAGCCTGAGGGGATGGTATACAATTATATACTTGACATGTCCTAAGAAGATAATGATGAAGACCCTAGAATGGAAAAAGAAAAAGGAGAGCAACAGGCCAATAGATGGCTCAGGGTTCTCTAAGAAAATGACATTTATGCTGAGATGACAATGAGAAATGCAACATGTAAAGACTAAGGGGTCTCTGGCAGAGGAGGAGCATGTGCGCAGATCCTGAGACAAAACAAGAGCTTCTGGTCATGAGAACCAGAAGAAAGCATGCATATGGGTGGAGACAGGGGTAAGGATTAGTGGAAGAGGCTGGGGCTACCTCCCTGGGGGGGGGGGGGTGCCTCCAGGGGACCAAAAGGAAGTGTTGAGTTCTGAGTCTGACAGTGTGCCTCACGCAGTCCTCGCAGTGGACAGATGGTTATCACGTCGCATTGTCACATCTGCATATCTACTCCCATCCAGACCACGAGCTTCATAGGAGCCTACGACAGTGTTTAGGACAAAGTGGGCATTCAGCAAATTGAACGAATGAATGAACAAACTATCTGCTAATGGGGCGATCTTGTAAGATTCTTAGCAGAAGATAGACAATAATAGGGCTGGAATAAAGAATGAAATATGTGTCTTTTGTTCCCGGCTAAGAATCAAATCAATCAAATGTCTTCACATATATATTTATATTTATGTAAAAAAATAGGCATTATATGTTAATAATCAGAGCCATCATTAATCACTTGACACTGGACTCAGTGCTTCCTTTGTGACCTGTTTCATTTTTGTGAAAATAAATATGAAGTAGCTATTGTTAATTCTCATTTAGAGAGAAAAAAGCAACATAATAACAATGATAACAAAACCAGAGCAGAGTTTCAATAAATTATCCAAGGTTAAAAAAAAAAAAAGTACTTGTGTCATCACAGTTTCCACTCAGGCATTTTATTCAAAGTCTGTGCACTTGGCTACTTTATAATAATGTCTCAAGATAGTTATCCTTGGAATTTTTCAAAGTTTAAAAAATATAAAACATAATACATAAAATAAGAGTCATTGAAAGGAAACCAGTAATGATAAATATCAAAAATAGGAACAAAGCATTTGTAACAATAGTGAGTGGTTAATAAAAAGATAAAATTTAATAGAATCTCACTGATAATGACTAGAAAACAAAACAGAAAAATTAAAGCACTCAATGCATTAGATTGGTGCATTGATTTTAACTTCTTTATTTTTATTATGTTGCTTGTAAAATAAAAATTAGCAGGAAAAAAATGAAGCAATGGGAGGTGTGATTTCCTAGGAATGGCAGACCAGCAGACTGGGTAAATAAGCCAATATTTGCATTCTTCACAATTTTTCTATTACTATTCCCAGTTGACTATGTCTAGAAGGTCTTCTTTCTCCCCCTGCTGTCTGAATAACTCCTAATCATTCTTCAACACCCAGATCAAATTCCTCTCCTTCTTGGGAAGCCCTACTTGACCTTCTAGGTTCCCACCAGACCATCCATATTATTCTTACAGTTTCTAAAATGTTATAGCATAATATTTTCTGTTTCATCCAATGTAGAAACCAAGCCCTACATCTAGTAGGCAGTTTATAAGGCATTGGTGAGCAAGCAAATTAAGTAATTATCCTGCCGAATCTTCTCTTTTAATGCAAATGCTGTAGGTAGTTAGCAAAGGGAACTTATTCAGGTGTGCCAGATGCTGATCTGGACACCTGGTTTGAATGACTATATTTAGTATTCGCAAAAGAGTTGACTATGTATCTCTATCTCCATTTTATAGATGGAGGAACAGGCTCAAAGAAGATAAACTGTTCACTTTATCTTCCTTGATAAAGAGGGAGCTAATTATTCTGCATTGTTCTGGACGACACAGAGAACATAGCATAAAAGAAAGAAACCTTGGTCTAACATTAGAAAAATTAAGTGAGAATTAATTTTGCATTTTTGAGGGAGCTAGGACAAGTCATGGAAAACGCAAAGTATCGGGGACTTGGGGAAAGACTAAAAATAATAATAATGAGAGGAAATAATTGCTGAGTAGCGTTTGGAATGAGAGTGAGATGACGTCTCTGCTTCCATGGCCCCAGGCTGCTCTGAAGCAGTTGAGCACAGAGGTTAAGAGCAGGATGCTGGAGCCAGCCTGCCTTGGTTTGAATTCCTAGAGGCGGGACCCTGAGCAAACTGCATAAACTTTTTGAGACTCAGTTTACCTGTCTGTAAAATGGGTATGATAACAATAGCATTTACCCTCCAGGGATATTATGAGGATGAAATGAGGTAATATATGTGATGTTAGTTATCCTCTGACACTTAGAAAATATGAAAGTATTAATGAACTATTGTTATTCAATGTTTTCATCAGTAACAAAGAAAAAGATAGTTACAAGTAATGAGCATTGCCTTGTCAGACACAGACAAATGAACACACTGTTTATTGTAAAAAAAAAACAAAAAACAAACAAACAAAAAACCCAGAATACTCTGGAATGACACAAAAGCTACTGTTAAGGCAGCATTCACTCTACAAGGCACTGTGTCATGCTTGGCAGCACCACTTCAGTGATCCTCACAACACCACTAGGAGGTAGGGCTCTTTAAAACAATTTTTTTATACTGTTCATTTTACACTGAGTAAAGTAAGTTCAGAGAAAGGATAATGACTTGACCATGGTCACAAACTACCTAGAAGAGCCAGGATTCAAACCCAAATTTGTCTTGTGTCAAAACTTGTGTCCATAGCCTCATGCTGTGCTAAGCCCCCAGGTCCACTTCTTCATCCTCCTGAGAGTCTGTCAGCTGCTGCATTACCCTGACTATGAATAATGCTCTCTAACAACCAAAGGCAGAACAAGAGGGAGCTAATTTATTCTGCATTGTTCCGGAGAGCACAGAGAACATAGCATAAAAGAAAGGAAACTTGGTCCAACATTAGAAAAGATCTTTAGCGATAATGAGGCACCTGTGGAAGCAGGGAACTATCTCTGGACTTAGGAGTCAGAGAGGCACTGAATTTTATCTGCATTTCTTACCAACTAGGGCAACAAACAAATGCACATTCTCTAATCCTCAGTTTTCTCATCTGGATAGCCAATATAAGAATCCTTAATTCACTTGGTTGTTTGGAGAATAAGATAACATTATATACACAAATTGCTGAGAGTCAACGTGTGTTTGCTTCTTCCATTTACCCCATTTTTAAAGCAATTAGAGCTGTTCAATAATGCAGTGGAAAGTATTGATTCCCTTCCCCATTCTCCACCACGGGAAGTACACACACAGTGGGGTGGCCCTGTAGTGCCAACCCAAACCTCAGCTGATAGAAGAGCTGCAAGGACCCTCCAACTCTGAGTTGCTAGGAAATTAGGAAGGACAAATAATGTGGCGGATGGTAGAGCAAAGATTCAAGATAACCTCAACTGTTTGAACAGGGAGCTAAAATAAAGGCAATGAAATTGAATAGGGGTAAGTAGAAAAAAAAAAGATTTGCATTTAAATTAGAAATAAACAAGAGCAATAACAACATAATCTTGCTTATAGAGAATGGCAGAGGTATGATTTGGCCATAGTGCAAGTGAAAACATGCTAGTTTTTTTGTTTTTGTTTTTACCAATCACCAGCTTAATATGTGACTTGACTTCTAAAACAAATATGAATTGCATTTTTAGAGATTCCAGATCTGGGCTGGAGAACTAATTGTCTCACTATATTGTGAGACACACCAAGCACACCTTAGTAGGGGAAAATTTCCTTCTGAAGTCAGCATTTGAGTGAAAAATCTCATGTAGCCTAAACTGACTTTAAGAAATCCTTATTCTACACATAGGTACAGTATACATCATTAAGAGTATACAACTCTGTTTGGTAGCTCTTATGCACAGTTAGAATTTAAGTCCTGTAGGGCTAAATTATGTCCACAATAAAAATCCAACCATTTTACCTTTTAAAAATTTAGCAAATATCTACTGGTGAAAAGGCATTGAACAATTATGAAGTGTTCCTGCTTGTCTTCAGGGTTTACTTAATTTAAAAAAAAAATCATTAAGCTTTTATAACTTATAAATAGATTGTTATGCGGATTAAATGAGATAATATATATTGATCTTAACCAAGCATTAAATTTTAAGAGGAAAATTGAGAAATCAAATTGGTGACGAGGACTGTGACACATTGGAGACAGAGCCATAAAGCAGGATTCAGTGAACTACCACCTTGGGCAAAATGTGGCCTGTAGCCTGTGTTTTTATACCTGCAAGTGAAGAAGTTTTGTTTTGTTTTAGATTATTAAAAGGTTGTAAAAAAAAGGGAGAAAAAAAAGAAGAGGAAGAAGAATATGTGGCAGAGACCATATGGGGTCTGCAAAGTCTAAAATATTTAGTCTCTGGCCTTTTACAGAAAAATTTTGCTGATCCTGGCCATAAATGTGTCACTGGAGATTCCCCACTGCAAAGAAGAAGACCAATCTCATATCTCTGAGTTTACGACCACACTTCATCACAAGCCCCTTCTTCATTGTCGGCTTCTCCAGTAGCTCTTGCTCTCAAAATACTAAATGGTCTGCAGTTCTTCAGCCCAGGCATACTATTTTGCTCCTCTGTGCTTTTGCTGGCCCCGTTCCCTAGTAAAATTCTTCTCCTCTATACTCAACAGTACACATGCAGACTTCGTTTTTTTAACCAACTCTCCCTAATTGAAGGCCATCTGTTCCTCCATGGCCTCTCCCAGAATCTAGAGTCTTAGATGGGAGGCTCTTATAAAATAAGTCAAATTATTCGTCTGTGTCTTTAGCACCTAACACTGTCCCTAAAACCTGGTAGGCTCTCAGTCAATGTTTTCTAAACAGAGATAAATAGGTTTAAATATTAACAGAGCTCTCGGTGCAGAAAGGAGGGGACTGCTTTGGGAAGACTTCACAAAGCAGAAACGGGAACAGTAAGGAGAAATTATAGTTAGGAAGGAAGTGACTTGTCCAAATTCCCACTGAGAGACAAGAATAGATAAAGGAACAGATTTTATTCTCAAGAAGACCTGACTTTGATTCCTGACAACGCGCCTGGATTTCCATCTGAGATTTCAAACAGAGAAATTCACCTTAGGAGCCAGTTTTCTGAACTGTAGCCTGGAGATTTTAACACCTGCCTTGAAGGAATGGGGAAGATTAAGACCAGTGCCTTAGAAAGGCCGACACAATGTCTTGGCCATAGTAGGTAATTGGTTCCTTTTTACCCCCTTCTACTTCCCCATATCCTCAGGTTTCTCCTCAATGCCACAACTCTCCCCACAGCAACTGGGGAGAAGAAAACCACACACAAACACACACACACACACACACACACACACACACACACACACGTGAATTTCCAACAAAACCGCTCCAAACATTTCATCAAAGTTTCCCCTGACTTAATATACCACCCTTAGAAGATAAACACTGGGGTTCTGTCAACAAACGCAGGCTATGCATCCAGAGAAGACAGTTCATAGTAATTTTGTCAGCAAAATTGTAACAATAAAGGCCCAAACAACACTTCATCTCCCTGTCAGTTGTCTTGAAAGGGCAGATTACTTTTTCCTCAATCTTGGCACATCCAATTAAGGTAGACTTACAAGCCAGGCAGGTGTAAAGTGCAAGCCAGCACTTGTTCACATTAGCAATTATCAATGGAAACCTCCGTGAATGCGAAGGCTTGGCACCACCGTTGCCTTGGCAACCATCAGCCTGCAGAGGCAGGGCGGACAATGACATGAAAGCTTGACATCTCTGACCTGAAAGAAGATGGTTTCTCTTTCTCCATTTTCCCCAGTTACTCTTAGTGTTAGTCATTGCAAGTTTCCAAATCAAACACTTCATGTCACCTGCCTGGCATTTGGGAATCTACCCAAGGCTTAAATCGGCAATTATACTTCTCTGATGAATATGTTTTGAGCACCTAGTATGTGCCAGGCACCGTGTAAGAAAAGCCACTTTCAATCTAGAAAAGTAAACTCATTTTCATTTGCTTTCTTTCTTTTTTTTTTTTCCTTTCTTCCTTCTTTCCTTTTCACATACATTCATTCAACAAAACATCTTTGAGGGAACTGTGTGTGCCAAGCACTGTGCTTAACTCAGCTAAGGCAGAGATTGATGTGGGGAAAAAAGGCAAAAGGAAAACATTAAATTTCCTTTCTACTTAGAGCCCATTGATGAGTCCTTGAAACACGCAGAGTGACCTTCCTCTGGGAACTCAGCTGCCTCCATGTTGACACTTTTTGCTAAGGGCCAAAGGCAGTCTTAGGCTGACCTTCCAAGATCTGGTAAGTCTACTTTAACATATAAAAATTCCAAAAAAACAACAACAACAACAACAAAAAATTCCTTTGGAAACTTCCTTTATCTCTACCCCTCCCCAAGATACACGTTAACAATCATCCTCCAAGCATGTGGCCCATTTATATACATCTGAAGAGTCTCATGATTAATGTTGTACTAGACAGTAATAAATGACCTTTTCCTAACAATAGCTAGTCCCCTCAAGGTCCAGGAAACCTTGTTTCCAAATTCCTTAGAGATGTATGCAGTCCCTAACCCCCTCCCAACTTGAAAGTAAATAATCAGTCACTCATTACAACCCTAGGCAGCTCTTTCAGACCATGAGTCCTGTTCCCATGCTTGAATAAAACTACCTTTTTGCAATGAAAACATCCTAAGAATTCTTTCTTGACCATTGGCTCTGAACCCCAACATTTCCATGTCAGAGATGACTAAGAACTAGTCTTGGCCCTCAGGAAGCTCTCAGTTATATTGACAAAGCATAAGAACACAAGAACCATAGATAAATTGTGTCCAGTAAGAAAGGTAAAAAAAAAATGTTTTACAAGAATGTCATAAGCAAATAAATAAGAAAATGCTTCAGAGATTTTAAAAGATAGAAGGTCAAAATAAAAATGCCAAGTATTATCCTTGTAACTCACATTGCTAGTTCTTTCTTTTACCTATTCATTCATTTACTCACACACATATTTTTTGGATGATGAAGGTAAATAAAGCCCAATGGAGAATAATACGTTTGGAAAAGAGTACAAGAAACAGAAAGAGAAACGATGACTAAGGATAGGCTGTGGGAGGAATTCACATCCGCAAAGCCCCTGCTACAAGCCAGATACTGTGTCTGGTTGAGGTTGACATTCATAAAACTTAGACAGTTTTATCCATCTTCTTCTTTCTCTTCTTCCTCTTATTATTATTGTTCTTGTTGTTAATTTCATTTCACAGATTTCCAGATGAGGAAATTTTGTCTCAGAAAGGCTGTCTTGGAATTATAATGCCCACATTTAATAAAATGTGTGACTTTGAAATCTGTGCTCTTGTTACTCTGCCACGAAGAAGAGAAAAGATGCAAATTTATGAAAGGTAGACAGAAAGAAATGCATCATAAGCGTGGCACTTGAGGAAGAGATGATAATAACTGGTGGCACTCAGGGGTATTGATTTCCTTCAGAAGGCCTTGATTTTGGAATATTTAACCTTTAATTTAGCAGAGACTCTGACAACCAAAAACACCAATTGCCTCTTGACATTTTTTTAGTTCCATGATAATACCCATAGAAAGAGCTTTCAAGGAGGCTTAAAAAATAAAAGGAAAGGTAAAATCAGTGAAAGAAAAATAATTATTTTTAAAAAGGACTGTATAGTGCAGTTAGGCAGTGCACTGAAGATATTCATTGGGACACTTGGGGGTGAGGAATTGGTCAGCTTCTTGTCTTACAGATGAGAAAACTAGGCCCAGGGATGCAATGTGATGTATCTAAGCTCACCTATCTCTTATTTCATGAAAACCACAAGGCACTTTCCTTTACATGAGTGTTCACAGAGGGGAATTTACCAGTAAATTTTAATTTAAGAAAATACAGTTGTGCATTATTGGCAATGAATTATTTAAGTCCAGGATTAGTATCCTAAGATTTTACTGCTCATAGTGTGATCCACAAACTGCCAGCTCAAACATCACCTGAAAGATTGTTAGAAATGCAGACTCCCAGAATCTGCATTATAACAAGATCCCCAGGTGCTTTGTATGCACATTAAAATTTGAGAAGCCTTGAAAAGAAAAGGCATATATTATAAAAAAAGAAGATGACTTGGGGGCTAAATTCACTTGGGTTTAATCTCAATAGAAGTATGTGAGCCATGAGCATGATTTGGATTATGAGGGAAAAGCAAGCGTTCAAAGAGAAACAACGACTTGGATGTAAGTGGACTTGGATGTTCAGGGGATGGCACATGGCTTAATGTTGTTCCTAAAATGTGAAGATAAGCTAGAAATCGGATTTAGGTGCCAGAATGAATATTCAACAGTTATTCTCTGGTGACTAGGAAACAATTCATGGCTAGTACCACAACCACAACAAAAGTAATTCTTTTTGTATACTACTCTGGAGCTTAACAGTATCTGACACGTAAGTACTCAATAAGTATTTACTGATTCACTAAATTAGTGTAAAACATTTTCATGCCCATTTACTAAATCAGCATAAAACATTTTCATGCCCATCATCTCATGGGATGTTTTGAACACTTCTGAGAGGTAAAAAGAACAGGAATTTTTTTTTTTTATTTTATTACTGTTTTCCTCCATTTTATAGAAAACCAAACGTAGTAAAGAAAAAATGATTTGCATAAAATGATACTACTAGTAAATTGCTAGATCCAAATCTCAGCTTCAAGTCTTATGATTCCAAAGAATACCCTCTTTCAAGCCAATTAAGACCTCATCCCTTTGGCTTCACACTTTTTCCAATTCACACTGGCGATCTCATAGTGAGAACTAACTACATATAAATATATTTTATTTGAAATGATCGTTTGCTATATATCTATCTGTCATCTGAACATTAGCTCTGTAAGGATTGGAATGGTTTTGATTACAAACAACATCATTTTTACCGGAGCTAATTAACAGTTATTTTGAGTTCCCAAACTAGCTTTGTGGGCAGTTCTGATGGGACCATGGACTGTTACAGAACAGGAGCTCTTCCTTTTTGTTTTGTTTTCCTTTTTTTCTGGAGTGGGCATTAATAATGGCTTAGTGCTTGAAAGGCTCTGTGGTACCACATGCTTGCTAAGTCACTAAAAATACTATCGACAGGCTTGGCAAAACAACTTTGATTTGGAGTGTCTGTGATGTTTACTCTTTGCTCTAGGTTTGGGTAATCTGTGGCAAAGCTTTTAGCTCTTCATGACTCTTTCTCCTTTAATTTACTTCACTTTTAGAGAGAGAAGTAACACAAATGAGCCACTGCCAGCGCGTTTTCACGTTCAACAATAAACCGGGAGGAACATCACCCACTTTTCAACTTCACTGTGAGAAGCGAGTAAGATAAATATTCCTTCATGCCTAACTCACTGTAGGTGGTAACAAGTTCTTCACTCCTGCCTTCAAAGATCTTAAGTCACACACACACACACACACACACAAAAAGATCTTAAGTCACAAGAGAGTCATGAACCAACTCCTTCTTTGTCTCTAGGAAGGTTTAGCCAATGATCGTTTCAAATATAATGTATATGTAAATGATTGTCTTGAGAATGTTTATTCCACTGTGCAAATGAGGAGTCCAGAGATCACTTTTCTATTTGAGGATAACAGCTGATGGATAAGATGGTGGCTAGCTCAGTGTCAGAAAGTTTATGAAAGAACCGCCTGAGGACCAGAGTTAATAAGCAGAATTTAGGAGGTTAAAGCACTAAGTCTATAGAAGAGGTATCATTAAAAAAAGAAGCAGTTATTCTAAGAAAAAGCCCGGATTGGGAATGTAGATCTTTATAATGGACAGAAGTAAAGACAATGAATCAATGAAGCATGGTCACAGTGAATGAGGTAAAGTAAAACACACCCTGGATAATGTGATTATACCCCAGCATAACTTAATAAGAAAATCCAAAGGCCATGTGCCCCTGAAATGTACCTGTGACCTACTAGAAAACTAGCCTTCATCAAGGAATTTTAAGATTATTGGTTGATACCAAAAGATGTGATGTCACTAAATACTCCATAACATATTCCTGAGATAGCTATCACTATTTCTGTATTTAATAAGGCAGACCTCATAGGTAGCAAGTAGTAGAGCCTAGATGGGCAGACCAGGTTGTCTGACTCTAACACTAGTTAGAATCCCTTGTAGAGCCTTCATTATGTGACATCAATCTCCTCAGAAATTTGTGTAAGATAATGAACAAGGAAACAAATGGCATTGTGTGTAGCATATAACTGACATTTAATAAATGTCTGTTGAATCTGAGGCCAAACTGGTAAAGAACCATCCATCTTGCATTCTATACCACATATGATTAACTTTAAAGTGACATAGGGATGGTTTGGCAAACATACTGTATGAATGAAAAGTAGTCACCATAAGAGGCTGGTCACTCTTCTTAAAGATGTCCCTCTGAGTTATTTCTAAACTCCCCCTGGAGAATCACAATTGGAGTTTGAAACACAGACCATTAATTACTTACATCAGAGTAAATTTTTATTTTTTGGAAGTAGGGCTGGAAGTTTGAAATTTCCATTTTGAGAATTATGGTGAGTAACTTAGGGGTGGGCTATAGAGCAGATGGGAGGGCTGGAGAAGGAGAACCCAAACTGGAAGGGATAGGAGACTGTTCCACAGTCACAAAGGATCTGTTTAATACATTCAAGTTCTCAAAATCAAAAAGTTTCCACTTTTAGTGGGACCTGAGTACCTCAGTCAGTTAAGCTACTGACTCTTGATTTCAATTCGGGTCATGATCTCAAGGTTGTGAGATCAAGCCCACCGCTGGGCTCCGCAGTGTGGAGCTTGCTTTGGATTTTTCTCTTTCCCTCTCCCTCTGCCCCTGTCCCAATCTGTTCTCCCCACCCCCTAATTAAATGAATAAATAAGTAAATAAATAAATCTTTTTAATAAAAGCTTCCACTCTTAAAAAGACATTGAATGTCATTTGTATAACACACACACACACACACACACACACACACACACACACAAGCTAATTTGGGCTTGTATATCAGAAAGAAGTGGGAGGCACATCCCTTCTCCACCTACACAGTGAGCTGTGTGAGCTTGTTTCCCCTCTGAGTCAATTACTGTCGAGAGTGATAGTAATTTCTTCCCTGTTGGATTTTTGTGGATGTTAAATGAGATGATATATATGAAATAACTCCCAGCACAGTGCCTACATGGTAACTATTCAAATACTGTCCATGCAGACTTCCTTCTTATGTTCTCTGTTTCTTACTTGTAAAAACAATGATTGTGAGGTTCTGACAGATGTCACACCCTTTACACCACCCTGCTTCTTCCTGTGATAGGATTTGTTCATCATTTTGGAACATAATTTAATTGTAAAAGTAAGATATTGTGAACACTTGAGACCCAATTGAAGTTATTCAATCAGAAAAAGGTCATGTTAACATATAAATATTGAGAAGAATGGTAATTAGGCAGGGAAAACAGCAAAACACATTAAAAAGGCATGGAACAATTTTTAAATGTTAACATCCCAATTTAGTAATGTTTACACTACATTTAATAGTTTTATTTAAAGCCAGATTTCTGGTGTAAAAAATGAGAGGATTTACTTAGAAGCAATTTCAGAAACACACATACATACTCATACTCAATATCATACACACACACACACAAATGAGTGACTCTGTTATTTGAGGATACAGCTATCACTAATAATTCTCACATTCCTCAGAACCATTTATACAATAAACTTCCAACAAGTCCAAAGGAAAAAAATACAGCACTGAGAAGAAAATAGGACACCATAATAGGCTATGTTTCATTCTTCAGGTGGCAAATATCAGGGGTTCAGCGATATGGTCTAGATGCTTATACAAAGCCCTTCAGTGTGAGAAAGAAATCTTTGAAAAACACCTCCAAAGCACAGGCTTTGCAATCCATGGATCAGTCTTTGAATCTATCATTTGTTGACTATGTAAGTGATTTAAACCCCCTCTGAGCCTTTGTTTCCTCCTCTGTAAAATGGGAATAAAATTAATATGTGTATTTATAGGGTTGCTCAAATTAAGCCACAAGTATAGCATGTGGCACATAGTAATTAATTATAAATGCTATTCCCCTGCTCTTATCTCCCTTTCTGACATGCCAGAAAACACTTATTTCATCTTTTATACTGACTAATCCTTTTAAACATATGTGCTTAATGAAAAATATTCATGCTTAATGTCACATGATTGTTATATAACACATATATATATTTTAAGATTTTTTAAAATTTATTTATTCATGACAGACACAGAGAGAGAAAGGCAGAGACACAGGCAGAGGGAGAAGCAGGTTCCATGCAGGGTGCTTGATGTGGGACTCCATCTCAGGTCTCCAAGATCATGCCCTGGGCCGAAGGTGGCGCTAAACTGCTCAGCCACCCAGGCGTTTCTATAACACATATTTTAGCATGCAAAACACTTCCACAACCATTATCTAAATTGGTCTTCACCAAGACTCTGTGCGTAAATTCAATGTAGATGCTAATATCAATTAGGCAGATAAACTAATAAAGATGGGGGATACAGATTGGAAGTGATCCATTACTAGGCCCCAATGTTCCCACTTCCTAGAAACACAGTGCTCCTTTGGTTTCTAACCATGACACAGACTAACTGGCACTCAACTTCTCCTACTACTGAAAAATAAAAACTATAAAACTGGACAGAATATACAAGGACACTGTTTCCAGTCACTGGACAATAGGTGAATGTGAGACTGTGGCCTTTGAGAGATGAGGTGAGCCAAAAAGGTGCTCCAGCTTTCTGCCTAAGTGCTTTTTCTGGATTGCAGCACAGCTAAGTGGAACAAAAAGACAGCATGGGTAAGGAAGTAAAGACCAGGTTTGGGGCTGCTGCTGAATTTGAGTAGGTATTTGGGAGGCTGAATGAACTATGCAGGGGGTGAATCACAGAAGTACAGGACGGTTATCAGGTGTGAGGCAATGCATGATCAGAATGAGCATATGATGAGCCTAACATTGCACAGCTGCTGTGAGGCTGAGAACTAACCAGAAATATCAATGGTTGCACAGGGTAGGGGATGTGAGAGTTGTGTCCCATCCAGTGTACAGACATTGCTGAGATGAGACCCAAAATATGCAGAAGAAAAAATAAGCAACAGAAATCAATGAATTTTTAAAAATGGTAACAGACAAATTAAGCTAAAATTAAGTTCCTTGCAAACATTCATAAAATTGATAAACCCCTCCAAGGTTGATCATAAAAAAAAAACCTTAAAAAGAAGTCAGCGAGCCAGTTTTATACTGCCTTGTTCTTTCCACTACAGTGTATGCCACATTAATGGGAATGAGGATCTGGAGGTGGGACCTTCCTTAATAGCTTGTGACTGCCTAAACTATTTTCCCATGGATGAAATGCTCCGAAATTAGAAGTAATACTAAAAAGGTCACGCATTCTGTGACATCATACATCTTAGAGCACTCTTCCACATCATCCCTTGTGTACCCCAGAGGACCCCTATGTTCCACATAACAAAGGAGTTGGGGGAAGCTCAGGGATGCCATCTCATGGCTAAAAAGGACCAAGGCAGAAGAAGGACCAACATTTTAACTCCAGTCTTATTTTCATATTGAAAAAAAAAAAAGTGGGAAAACTTGCTTGTCCTGAGGACTTTTCTCCACCAACTATCAGTGACCATATTTGGCCAATGTTTCTATTTCTTTGATGATAATGTTTATTAATAAGGGATGGGAATTTCCATTATTTCAAACCATCAACACACACCAACAAACAAGGCCTATATCTCAGCCAGACTATGAGTTCTTCTTCTCTTTGTCTTTTTAGTTTCAAATTAAAAGGAAAATAGAAGTAAACTATAGGGGTTGCTTAATAACTAAAATGAAATGTAAACATGTGTGAAACCCTAAAGAAAATTAAAGTTCAGTCTAAATTCCTTTCTTTATTTCAATGAGCTCATTAGTCGACAAGAAATGAATGAAACTGTAGCAAGGTAAGATGAGTCACTAACAAAATAATATATCAATCATTTTTAATTAGTATACTTTTTTTGTAATCTAAAATAGTTTCCTTTTCATTTCAAAGGAGTCCTTTCAGCTGTTTTTAAATTTTCGTTTTGAATTCAAGTGATAAGGATGTTAATTGCAGTTTTTTTTTTTTTTTAGTTACTTTCCTTCTTTTTTTCTGTTTTTAAGAGTAAGAGAAGCAAGGAAGGGAGGATCATATTTCTGACTCAAGAGAGACCCTTAGTAGAACTTAGTCCTGAGGTATTCATTCCTGGAAGACTTTGGTGTATCTAGAAAATACTAATCCCTCTTCATCTCTATTCCCTCTTTCTGCAACTGTTACTTCAAAACACATGCTGGAACTAAATTGCCTGGACTCAAATCATACCAGCTATGTGACTTTGGGCAAATGATTCAACCTGTCTGGGCTTTAGTTTATCCATCTGTAAGACAGGGTTGTTGTGAAGATTGAGGGAGTCACTGTATGTAAAGTGCATGGAGGAGAATGCGGCTAAGTACCTCCTACCGGTATTACTACTATTAATCAACTTCTTCCCAGTTGTGTTCTCTTCTCTATTCTCCAACATCACCTTAATTCATGAAGGTGACTGGCCAAAAGGTGAAGGTTCTGGGTTTTGGTATTAGGAAATTTAGGCTTGAATTCTGGCCACACCACTCATCCAATTTACTCCGTCCTTCTTCTGAACTTCAGTTTCATTATCTTTACTTTGAGGATAAAATTTGTTTCTGTTTTGGAGAAGTATTCTTCCATTTTGTTCAAGCTCCTGACTCAACCTCCCCTCACTCTGTGTACTCACTCGGGCAGTGTGTCCACTCAAGCTGACCACAGTGTGCAATTATCTTAACTTCTCCCTTCTGTGAGTGCCTATGGCCCATCTCAGTGTATTTCTTTTCTTTTAGTCTTGGGTTGCCTCTGTTCATAAAGGTAATATATTTATTTCCTGTTAGCAAGCTGCTTGAGGGAACAACTCAAGTCATATTATCCTCATGTCACCATTTTGATCAAATTGATTTGGATCCAAAAGATATAGACTGCATGGAAGAAGCTATCATTGCTATGGTAGAAATAAAGTGACCATAAGTAATCCTAACAATGAAGAGAAACACCATAGCACTTTGTGTCAGGGTGTCATACATCACTTCCCAACCTCCATGTTCTGACCTAAATTGCACATAATGGCAAAAATAATCTTCTTCAAACATTTCACTTAGATGCTGACTTTCAAGATTCTTTCCCATTATTTTTTTTAAACCTCCTATCCCCTCTTTCACCTTCAAATCCAGTGGAGGAAACTTGCTAATCTCTTCCCTGGTCTGTCTGATTCATCCATCTACCCACATATTTTTCTAATAACCATTTATAAATTACCTGGAATGCAAAAACACTGTACAGGGTACTGAGAATATAAAAATAAAGAGTACACGTTCTCAACTCTCAAAGAGATATTAAGGCAACTTGGTGTAGAAAAATTCAATTCAACTGAAACCGAGTGAGCATATTTGGTTCTGAGAAGTGTGACTCTGAGTAAAATATGAGTCTCAAGGAACTTACAGGCCTAGTAAGGAAACTAACCCTTGAGAGTTCTTGTGAGTTGGATACATGTTGAAATGCAAATATCAGATAGAAATTTATAAAATGATGTGTAAGAGTATAACGTAATGCTGCTTGAACACCAAGTAAGATAATGTGGATAAAGTGCTTATCATATGATAACTACTTTTAGAACTCTTATGGCAATATTTTCCTTGCAGAATCACTGTGAGAAGTAAATGGAATAATGTATAAAAACATCTAGCCCATAGTAGGCGTTCAATACCTATTAGGTTCTCTCTTTCCTTTTCTGGTAACTCATTTGGTCAACATAGGTTCCATATTACATCATTCAAAGGGAATGCTTCAGGTGTACCATGACCTCCTCATCATTTTCTCCCTCCATAGGTTTCTGCACGCAGCAGTTCAATCCTGCTGTCATCTCAGACTCCCACATTACTGTTAGTCACTTGACAGCCTAATCTTTATTATAGAGTGAGACAAAACCGTTGCTCCCACTCTGGGCAACTCAAGTGCCACAAAGTGATCTACCGTGTTCTCTACCCACTGGACACTAACCGGAGCGTCACTGCCCTGACAAGTAGATTAAGAATCTGCTCAGATGTAACACAATGCAACTGTGTTCTTTTTAAAAATTATATATATATATATATATATATATATATATATATATATTTTAATTTAAATTCAATTTGCCAACATATGTTTTGGGCTACAAACATTAACGTGATGCTAATTTGCACTGCTGAAGGAGCTCAGCCTAGTAGCTAAGCATACAGTATGTTCTAAAAGAAAAGGATTACCTGTCAAGGTGTGTGGGAACATGGCATGAAGAAGGATGATGAGTACTATAGATTTAGGAGAAATAGAGAATAGTTGGAGATGAGGTTGTACCTGATTCAAAGAGTTTCACAAGCTGCGTTAAGGAATACAGCAAAAAGTGTGGATTTCAATTTTTTTTAGAAAATGAACAAAGGTTTTGTTTTTGTCTTTTGTTTTTTGTTTTTGTTTTTTTTTGTTTTTTTTTAAGTGGGAGAAAGATGAATACATAAAACTATTCCCATTCCCAAATGAGAGAAGAATGATCTAGAGCTACTCCTCTAGCGGGGTTCATAAACCAGCAGCATCAGCATCATGTGGAGCTGCTTAGCAATATAGAAGCCCAGGCCCCCTTCGGCGCTACCGAATCAGGATTTGCATATAAACGATCCCCAATAAACAGATGATACACATGCATAGTAGAGTCAGTCTGAGAAGCATTTCCCTTGGAATCCAAGCATCTTTCTCATGGCCACACAAGAGATCAATACTCAGACACAGACTTCTTAACCCTTGCCTGCCATGCTCTTTTCACTTCTCTGCCTATGACCATGCCTCACGGAAGGGTGGGGCAGGAGTTTTGTTTCCAGTCATTCATGCTTAAGTAGAGAGAACAGGCCCTTCTAGAAAGGACAGGCCTGAAGCAGAATTTCATCAAGGCCAAGTCAGTGTTTGGCAAAAATATTAATATAATCATACTCGACCATATCTGTGATTATTACGATTTTAACTCATGCACTGCACCAGCAGATTTTTTGTGTTAAAGACCATTTATCCTTAAAACAGGCAATAATAATAAAAATAATAATAATAAAATTTTGGTTTTGATGGAATCTATTATTCTAGTAAGCAGACATTTCTTTCAGGAGGAATGACTCAAAGGGGCTGCTTTATGTCAAGAGCACACAATGATAGTACCTGTTGAGTGGCATGCAGCAGTGAGAGGGGAGTGATAGGTAAGATAGGGCACAGGATGGCATCAATGAGAGAAAGGATGTTTTTGGCAAAGGCATGCGGGGCTTTCTCAGGACTCTCAGAGTGCTTAAGAATGGTTGCGGACATAGGAAAAGGATTGCCAGAAACTATGTATTATGATCCCTCTGAATGTTTTCAAGTTTAGCAAATGTTGGAATTTATTTTCTTTTTAAAATTATTTTTATTTATTTTTAAAGATTTTATTTATTTATTTATTTTAGAGAGAGAGAGAAAGAGAGAGAGGGAGAATGCAGGAGGAGGGGCAGCAAGAGGGGGAGAGAGAGAGAATCACAGGCAGGATCCATGTGCAGTGTAGAGCCTGATGCGGGGTTTGATCTCATGATCCTGAGATCATGACCTGAGCCAAAATCAAAAATTGGTTGCTTAACTGACTGAGCCACCCAATCACCGCACAATATTGGAACATAAATTCCAATATTCAGGATGAATTTCTTTACATATGATGACACTGCAGCACTGAGTTCTGAGCTTTGTTTTATACAGAACTTAAAGAAGAGGGAAAGAAATAACACTTCTACTAAGGCTTTTATTTGAGTTTTGAGTTACTCTGCAAAGATTCCCTTCTCCTTAATGAATAATGCCTCCTAGAACTCATATCCTTGTACAGTTCCCTCCCTTTAAATCTGGGCTGGACCTATGACTTGTCATCAGTAGGATCCAGGAGAAGTGATGCTGTGCAACTTTTAAGGCAAGATTATAAGAAGTCTTGCCTAGATCTTTTGGGATACTCATTTTTATGAAGCTTTATACAATCTCCATTTAATCCTTAACACATCCCTATGAATTAACAAATAAATTATGTACGAAATAGGCAATGTCTAGAAATTGTGTATACAATGAGGAACAAAACAAATAAGATTGCTGCCCTCAGAGAACTCATGCTTGATTCTCTTTATACCATCTCTTCTACGTAGCCTTTTGAACTTCCCTTTTTCCTGTCTCATCAAGGCTGAGTGTGACCTTAAAAACCCATACTTCAACTTGTACACAACAAACTAGCATTCTCCCTTACCCTAGACTCTTCACCTTCTAGTCCAGTTAGCATGTCACTACTCATTCCTACATGCATCACCTTAAAATCCCATGAAATCTTGTCACTTTCCTGTCAAGAGACAAAAGTGATATATCACGTGCATCTATAAGCTTCAAAAGAAACAGGTGAAATCAGAAGGAGCTGACTAAGAACTACTAGAATGTCTTGAGGTTTTCAGTGAGTTTATAGTGGGAATCACTCAGTATGAGAACCAGAAGACTGGGAGACAGAGTGTAATATGAATTTGATACAACAGAGTAGAGAAACCCCAGTGGTGGCCAGGTCTGGACCCAGAGGGTAAGCAAGTAGTTTATGGTTGAGGTTGTTTGAGACAAAAGCATTTGGAATTTGGAACATTTAGAAGGTGAGATTGCAGGATGCTGTGTGGGTGATCCACAAAACTTAGATCTTTTTTTAAAAAAAAAAAAAACAACAACTTCTATGATGACAAGGCTTTGGGTATAAGGTAAGATTATGAGTCAAATACCAGGTATTTATAATGAATGAGAGGAAATGACCAGGAAGGTAGTAGATACCCTAGAAGACATCCAGGATGGTAGAGTAGAATCATTTTCAAAGAGAATAAAGTAATCATTTAGAGGAAGCTTTGGGGATTTAGAAGAATTTGAACCTCTATACTCCTGGCTTGTGGTTAGTGGTATGTTTGTTCATTTGTTCTGAAGTTCCTGTGGGCTCACTTTATGCAAAGAACTGGATTGAAATGTGGGAGGAACAAGCAGCCTTCACTTAGTGGTGTCCTTGGGAAGAAACTTCCTCAGGAGATAAAACAAGTCCTTCAGAATCAGATCCTACAGAGCAGTGCTTACAGTAAATAGATAATTTTTTTTTCATACAAAATAGTTTTTCATTACCACTCCTTGATCATAATTATGGGAATTCAATTTCATAATCACTGTTTACATGGAAAGAAAAATCAAGAACGGTTTAGGGAAAACAGCAATTGCTATTATTGTCAAGTCATTGATTCTTGGTATTATTAGTAGCAAGTCAAGGTGGCCACCTCATGATTTTGCTCTTTGTCCTAATTTCCTGTCTATTTTGTTGACATTTAAGTATTTACACCCTCAGAGGACAAATAATAGAAAAGAAAGAGGGAGTGAACAAATAATGCTACTATGGTTTGTCTATCCCTTATATATTCCTTTCAGATCTTTTATCTAATTTGTTTCTCATAACATGCCTGAAACCTTATGAGCACGAGTCATTTTGTGGGATTGTTGAAAGGCAGGCTGTCAGAGACTTTGTTTCAATAGGTCTTGAGTAAGGCCAAATAATTTGCATTTCTAACAAGTTCTCAGGTGGCTTTAACGCTGCCAGTCCAGGAACCCCACTTTGAAAACCACTGGCACACAGAATTCAGGAGTTCTAGGTTGGATTCCTGGGACAGATTTAGTTATAGCCTTAGGCAAGGTACTAAATCTCTGATGCAGTTTCTTTATTAGTAAAAGTAATATAAACAATAATTTCCTCTAGAGATGGCTGCAGTGATTAAAGGAATTCATGTATGTGAAATCTCCTTGTAAATTCAAAAGCTATAAAATATTAGTTTATACTCCCCATTTTATTTTAATTAATTAATTAAGTTAGAGATGGAGAGCACTGGGTGTGGAGCCCAACATGAGGCTGGATCTCACAACCCTGAGTTCATGACCTGAGCTGAAATCAAGAGTTGGACACTTAACCAAAGGAGCCACCCAGGTGCCCATTATTAGATTTTATTTAACTCAACTTACCCAAAGTGTTATGTCAACATGTAATCAATATAAAAACTATTTTTAAGATACTATTTTATTTTTAATTGTGCTATAAGTGATATATAACATTAATTAATTTCAGTTGTACAACATAGTGATTCAATATTTGTATGTGTTATGAAATGATCACCACAATAGGTCTAGTTAATACCTGTCACTACATATAGTTACAACTTTTTCTTGTAATGAGGACTTTCAAGACCTCTTAGCAACTTTCAATTATCAGTACAGTATTATTAACTATAGTCAGTCACCATGCTATATGTTACATTTTCATGACTTAATTATTTTATAACTGGAAGTTTGCACTTTCTGACTCCTTTCATTCATCTCCCCACTTCTAGCAGCTACAAATCTGTTTTCTGTATCTAGGAACTTAGTTTGCTGTTGTTGTTTAAAATTGCACACATAAGGAAGATTATACAGCTTTTGTGTTTCTCTATCATATATCACTTAGCCGAATGCCCTCAAGGTCCATCCATGATGTCACATATTGCAAGATTTCCTTTATTTTAAAGCCCAAAAAAAAGCCAAATAATATTCCATTGCAAATATATATCAAATTTTCTCTACTGATTTATCCATTGATGAATATAAATAGTGCCAAAATGAATGTGAGGGGGATGTATCTTTTCAAATTGGTGCCTTTATTTTCTTCAGATAAATACTTAGAAATGGAATTGCTGAATCATATGGTACTTGTTTTTCATTTTTTAGGGAAATTCCAGGGTGTTTTCCACAAAGTGTGCACCAGTTTGCATTCCCATGAATAGTATATTAAGGTTCCAATTTCCACATCCTTCACAATACTAGTCTTTTTTTTTTTTTTTAAACAATAGTCATCCTGATAGGTGTGAAGTTGTATGTTCTGGTTTGCATTTCCTTGATTATCAGTGACACTAAGTATCTTTTCACATTGGCCCTCTATATGGCTATTTGTATGTTTTCTTTGGATAAATGTCTATTCTAGCTTTTTGCCCAGTTTTTAATTGGGTTATTTGTTCATTAGCAATTTTGTTCTAGGTGTTCCTTATATATAGTGTAAATTAACCCCTTATCAGATATATGGTTCACAAATATTTTCTACCATTCCACAGGTTGCCTTTTTATTCTTCTTGGTTAGATATCCAATTTTCTCACAACAATTGTTGAAGAGACTGTCCCATTCCCATTGTGCAGTTTGGCACTCTTGTTAAATAATCGGCTGACTCTCTACATGTAGTTTATATATGGATTCTCTATTCTTTTCCACTGGTCTATACAGCTCCCTTTATGTCAGTATCATACTGTTTTAATTACTGTAGCTTTGTAATATATTTTGAAGTTAGGATGCATGAGAGTTCCAGCTTTGTTCTTTCTCTAGACTATTTTGGCTATTTGGGATTCTTTATGTTCCATATGGACTTTAGAAATTTTTTTTCTTAAAACACCAATGGTATTTTGATACAGATTGCATTGAAAGAAAAAAAGATTGCATTGAATGTGTAGATTACTCATGGTAGTGTGTACATTTTAATAACATTAAGTCTTCCAATCCATGAACAGAAAATTTCTTTCCATTTATTTGTGCCTTCTTTAATTTCTTTTAGCAATGTTTGTAAGTTTTCAGTATACTATTTTCCACTCATTTATTCCTAAGTATTTTATTTTTGATGCTATTACAAATGGTATTGTTTTCTTAATTTCCTTTTGGGAAAATCAACTAATATTTTATTTTGATTATATAGCCTGAAACTTCATTTTCATCTTACTTTTAATTCATTTATTATTATGTGGAATCTTTAGGACTTGCTACATTTAAAATGATGTCATCTAGAACAAAATTTTACTTCTTCATTTCTGATCTGAATGCATTTTGCTTCTTTTCCTTGTTTCATTGCTCTGGCTTGGACTTTCAGCACTATTTTGAATAGAAGTAGCAAGAGTGAATCTCTTTGCCTTGTTTCTAATCTCAGTAGAAAAGTTTTCAGTTTTTAACCATTGAGTAGGATATTAGCTATGGGGCTTTCATATATGGACCTTATTATATTGTTATTTCTACTCTACTCTATCATTTCTTTCATTTTGCTAACTTTGGAATTTGGGGCTTAATTTTTTGTTTTTGTTTTTCCAGCTTCTTGGGAGAAGGTTTTGAGATCTTTCTTCTTTTTTTAAATATAGGTATTTACCACTATAAACTTTCCTTTTAGTACCAATTTGCTAGATCCTGTAAGTTTTGCTATGTTATGTTTTCATTTCATTTGTCTCCTCTTTTGAGTCATTCTTTTTGATCCATTGGTTGTTCAAGGGGACGTTGTTCAATTTGCGCATATTTGTGAAATTTTCAGTTTTCCTCCTATTGATTTCTAGTTTAATTTCATTATGGTCAGAAAAGATACATGATATGATTTCAGTCTTCAAAAAAGGCTTTGTTAAAACTTGGTTTGTGACTTAACATGGTATGTTTACTAGAGGGTGTTCTGTGTGTGCTTGAGATGAAGGTGTATTATGCTGCTGTTGGGTGGAATACCCTGACTAGGTCTGCTAATGCCATCTTGTCTAGAGTATTGTTCCAGTCCTATTTCCTTATTGATCTTCTGTCTTAATGTTGTACACATTATTGAAAGTGGGATACTAAAATCTCCTATTATTAATGTATTTCTGTCCATTTCTTATTAGTTCTATCAATATTCATTTCACATATTTGGGTGCTCTGATACTGGGTATACATATATTTATAGTTGTTATATCTTCCTGGTGATTTGACCCTTTTATTCATTACATAATGTCCTCTGTCTTTGTGACCCTTTTGGACTTAAAGACTATTTTGTCTGATATCAGCATGGCTACCCTGCTCTCTTAATAATTATCGTCTGTATGGAATGTCTTTTTCAGCCATTCCATATTTTCTTATTGACAAATTTAATTAATTTATACTTAATTACTGATAGGGAAGGACTTACTATTGTCATTTTGTTAATTCTTTTCTGTCTTATAGCTTTTCTGTTTTCTCTCTTGAGATCTTCCTTTGTGTTTTATTGATTTCTTTATAGTGACATGCTTTTATTCTTTTCTCATTTTCTTTTGTGTATCTGCTACACAAAAGTTATTTTTTTGTAGTTACCATAGGGCTTATACAAAACATAGTCTATTTTAGGGTGATAACAACTTAAATTGCATACAGAAGCTCTACCTTTTTTTTATTGCTTCTTCCACACTTTGTTATTGATGTCACAAATTACATCTTTTTATATTGTGTATTCATTAACATATTTTTATAGTTATTGTTATTACTTATGCTTTTGTCTTTCAATTTCTATGCCTAAGTTAAAAGTTGTTTATGTACTGACATTACATTATTATAATATTCTGTATTTGTCTATATATTTACTTAATCACCGAGCTTTATATTTTTTCTTTTTGGAGATTTTGCTTATTTATTTGAGAGAGAGAGAGAGAGAGAGAGCGCACAAGCAGGGGGAGCAACAGGCAGAGGGAGGAGAAGCAAGCTTCCCGCAGAGCAGAAAGCCCAATGTGGGGCTCCATCCCAGGACCCTGGGATCATGAACTAAGCCAAAGGCAGATGTTTAACCATCTGAACCACCCAGGTACCCCCTCAAAGTTTATATTTCCAAATGCTTTTGTGTTCCGGCCTATGTCCTTTTATTTCAACGGAAAGGACTATTGTTAGCATTTCTTATAAAGTGGGCCTAGTGTTGATGAACTCTTTTAGCTTTTGTTTTTTTCTGGGAAAGTCTCTATTTTTATTTTTAAAAGACAGTTTTGCCAGGTTTAGCATTCTTGGTTGGCAGTTTTCTTCTTTCAGCACTTTGAATATATCATCCTACTCCTTTTTGATTGGCTACACTTCTGCTGAGAAATCTGCTGAGTGTTGTGGAGTGAGTCTCCATAGTACATGATGAATTGCTTTTCTCCTTATGCTTAAAAAATCTTTCTTTGTCTTTGACTTTTGACAATTTGATTATAATGTGTCTCAGTGTGGATCATTTTAGTTTCATCTTAGTCAAAATCCTTTGGGTCTCTTAAATCTGGATGCCCATTTCTTCTACAGTTTTAGGAAGTTTTCAGCCATTTTTTCTTCAAACAAGCATCTACTCCTCCTCGGTCTCTTTTCCTTCTATGATTCCAGTAATGCACATATTGGTGTATTTTATAGTACCCATAAATCTCTTAAGTTTTCTTCATTTGCTTTTCCTTTATTCTTTTTGTTCCTCTTACTGGATAATTTCAAATGACCTATATTTGCATTTGCTGATTCTTTGTTATGCTTGATGAAGTGTGTGACTAAACTCTTTTATTATTTTTTTCAATTCAGTTATTATTTTCTTCAGCTCCAAAATTTCTTTTATTTTTAATTTACATTTTTTTCTTTTTGATGTTGTCATTTGTTTTTATATCATTTTCTTGAACTCACAGAGCATCTTTATGATAATTATTTTGAACTTTTTGCCAGGTAATTAATATACCTCAACTTCTTTGGGGATGGCTTCTGAAGATTTTTTTTGTTGCAATTGTTTGATTGGACCAAATTTCCCTGTCCTTATGTGCTTTTTACTCTGTGTTGGTGTCCTTGAATTTGAAAACACACGAACATACACACATGCACACACACACATACACATTTCCCACTACTTACAGCCTGGGTTCTTACAGGAAAAATAAAAACGAAAACCTTTACTAATCAGCCCATCTAAATATTCTCAGGGCCACTCAAACCTTCTCTTTGGATGCATCTTCTGTTGACTTGTACTAAATTCCCAATTAGAGGGATATGCAGGTTTTCTTTTTTAGGAGTTTGTAATCTTTTGTTCTCTCTGGTATTTGTTGACACTACTGCAGTTTCTCTGGAGCTGCCCAAGCCACCCAGCACTTATTCTCAGAGGCCCTCAGAGGCTTCTAGAGTATCCTGGGTCAGGTCAGCACTCTGAATCAGGTGAGACAGAATCCAGACAGCTCCCTGAAAAGCCAGAACATGAATACACACTCCCCTCTTCTCTCTCCCCTCTGAGGAATATGACACCGAGCTACATCAGCTTCTGTATGCTGTACTGTGCATTCCCTGCCCTGTTCTATTTTGTTCTCATAAGGCCCTACCCGAGGCATCTAGAGTATGCTGGGTCCCATCAATGATCCAAGATGAATGAGAAAGAAACAAATCCCCCACGCAGTTCTCTGAAAATTTTAAATACTGGAAAAATGCTTCAACATTTTCCCTGCCCAGGGAGATGCTGTGAATTGGGGGCTTTCTTCCATTTTTTCCATGTTAGTGGTGGGACTTGAACAAATAAATGCCATGAAATTTCCTATAGACTTTGATCCAGCTGGTTTCATGCTGCCTCGGGTATAGC
Organism: Vulpes vulpes; assembly: GCF_048418805.1. Lineage (NCBI taxonomy): Eukaryota > Metazoa > Chordata > Mammalia > Carnivora > Canidae > Vulpes > Vulpes vulpes. The sequence continues at coordinate 31,197,953 of NC_132790.1, forward strand.
TACCTGTTAACTTTTCTGGATTTTTCACAAAGGAAATGGTCTATGTATTGCTGAATTGATGTCTCCATTGGAGGAAAGAGAGACTTGAGCCTCCTATTCTTCCATATTGCTTATGCTTAGGATTGAAACTTTTTAAATATGTTTAGACAGTCTTAATGTTCCTACTTCAACAAAATGATTGTTTATTTCTTTCTCCAATTCACTTCATGTATTGGAATCTCCATTAAAAGCAGAAAGAAAAAAACCCTTATTTTCTTCATAAGGATTCTATAGAAATAAAATTTATGTTAAAACAATGGTTCCTGAACACCAATCCTCAGACAAGTGCAGAGTTAATGGAGTCATAATTGAAGAAAGGTGGAAAGGGGGAAGGTGGTAAGCTTCAAATCAGTCACCATTCTCAATCCAAATGCCAATCCAACAGTTCTGGGGTAGAGGTGAGGACTAATGAGACAAGAATTTATCTATATTTTAAAGTTCCTTACATGATTTTCTAACAAGCCAGTGAGATTTGAGCTTCATAGCTCTATATGGGTACAGACTATATTTAAGTTGAAATTACCATCCATACTATTGAGAATGGAGAATTAATTTCAGCGCTAGCAGGAACAAGAGTTGAGGGTTGATGAAGATGTGTTCTAAGGACCCTATATATTTTTGCACAGGTGATTTTAAAAATTCACATCAAGAGAGATATTTTTTATGAATTTGTAGGATCAATGAATATATACTCCCTATATGTAGGTTTTTTATGGCCATGAAATAGTTAGCACCTAGCACAATTCTCAACATGTGGTGGGTCCTCCAGAGAAGTTAGCGGAATTAATGGATATGATATTAAAATGTGGGAGCAGTTGTCTAATATTAACTGTCTTAAGTGATAGTGAAATTCAGCAATCTATTCATTCTTCCAATCAACAGATCATTTCCTGAATGCTTTAAATGTGCAAGGCATTCTTGTTGGGAAGTGAATCCTGAAGGCATGAATTCAGCAGCTAATTAATGAAGATAAGATGTGGGCCAAACAAAAATCTGTACAGAGTAGAAATAAGTGCCACAGTAGTGGTTGGATAGAAAACTATACGAGTCTAGAGGAAGACAAGATTGCATCTAACAGTGAATCAAGGAAAGCTTCTTTAAAAAAATATAATATTTATTTATTTGAGAGAGAGAGAGAGCCCAAAAAGGGGACGGGAAGAAGGAGAGAGAAAATCAGGTTCCTGGCTGAGCAGGGAGCTGGATGCAGGGCTTGATCCTAGGACCTGACCCAGGATCATGACCTGAGCTAAAGACAGTTGCTTAACCAACTGAGCCACCCAGGTGCCCCTCAAGGAAAAATTCTTATAGGAGGTGGCATTAGAAAGGGATTTAAAAATGAGGAATTAGGCAGAGATGGAGGCTCAGGGGGTATATTAGGATGAAGACTGAGAATTACCAAAAATGTAAGAAAATAAGAAGCAGATCTGACTACAGACATATCTCAAGTCAAGATGAGTAGGATTAATGCCATTATAATGCACTTGCAAAGTGAGCAAGAATTTGACTGTGGGGAGTGGGGTTAGTGTACTGACAAAAAAATAGCCTCTCAAGTTGGGAAATCTGAGGTGAGTTTAATGAAAAATAGTTTACAAAGGTATAGCCAGGGGATAGGGCAGTGCACTGGGGCTCATAATATCTGTGAGCCATCACCACCACCACTCTTCCCACCAAGCTGCATGAACTTGAAACGCCATAAAGAGAGAATGATTTTCCAGAGTCAGAGAGAGAATGAGAGAGATAGAGGTATCCTTGCAAGAACCAAGAAAGGGAAATTAATATCCTAGGCTCAGTATCTGCCACCTCTTTAGCCATCACATCCGCTGTTGCTTCTTTTTGGCTGAAGCCAGAGGACCTGTGTGTATTTGAGGCAGTCCATCCTTTGGGCAGATGGTCATATCCTGATTAAAATGACCACAGTGTGGGAACATGCCCCTAGTTCTCATCATTTCATTATATAAATCTATGCCAATTTGCCCCAGAATATCTCACAAAAATCTCCTCACTATATAACATGCATTTTTGCCTTTTGCTCTTTAAATTGCTTTTCAGGTTCCTGGCTGAGCAGGGAGCTCATATAAATCATAATTATTGTTATCATCAAAAATGACCATGCTTAAAATTAACTTGTGTATTATTGGATGTTTTCTGTGTACTTGTGGCCTACTTTTCAACTGTTTGAAAGCTCATAGCACTTTCTAATGACAACAAAGGAGAGGTAAATTATAGCATACCACTCAGCATCATAAGCATGAAGCATTTTAGATTATAGGATCATTATAGGCATATGACAATGAACAGAATGTCCTCTGTATAGATGAGAGAAATGGCAAAATATCTCTTGGGAATCCACAGAAACACAGAATAATCCAAGCTCTTATTCATACGTCAGATTAACTAGGATGCTAATGATTTCTGATAGGGTAGGAGGATTTAGTCTCTCCTGTGACATTTATGAACTGCTTTTCTTAGGGAAAGTCATTTGCTTTGAGCAGGACTTTTTGGTACACTCTGAATGAGCCCAGTTCCCTTTTCTCTACCCTCTTTCAATGTCAGACTTTGTTAAGCAGACCACATTGGTGGACACCTAACCCAGGCTCAGCCAATCATACGATGTCCCATTCTACATCCACAGTGGCCTTTGGGCTTGGACATTTTTTATGCAATAATAGGCAGGGAAAAGTATAGCTATTCCACTGCTTGGTTCTAAGGCTATAAGGATGTGGCTGCAGCTGCCAGCCACCATGTCATGTTCCATCTGCATAGAGAAAGAACAAGAGGACAGAGCCAATGACTAGAGAAGAGAGGAGAGAGAAAGACTGCTGGGAGACTAGGCCTGGTTCTGCCTTGGAGCTTCCCAAATTAGAATGGCTGTTGTCCTGCATCTAATTTTTGGATTCTATGAACCACTCAGGCAAATATCTCTCCTGTAAATATCTTGCTTACCCTGTCTGGAGTTGAGTTTCTACTTCTTTCAGTTGAAGGAATTCTCCCTAATACTGCATAGATCCTGCCAGGCGTGCACCAGCCTTTGGCATTTGCACTAGCTGTTCTCTTTGTTTAGAATACTCTCTAGAACCTTCATGGCTTCCTCCCTTTCTTTCTTCAAGTCTGAACTCAAACATTGCCTTCTTAGTGAGGCTTTCCCTGGCCATTCTCTTTGAATTGTGCTCAGCACTCTTCACCACACATCCCTTATCAATATCTGCTATACCACATATTTTACATAATGATCTTATCTTTCTCCTCAACTAGGACATAGATCAGGATGTTTGGTCTGTACACTGCATATCCCCAGTGCCTAGAAAAGGCATAAACATAGACGCTATAGATTAATGAATATCTGTTAATATGTGAACAACCCAGTATTAAACACTTTCTGTGTGTCAGACCCTTTGCTCAAAGAATGACATGTAAAATTTTATGCAATTAATTTATTCTTTGTATTTTTAGGTAAAGAGGATATCATGGATGTGACATTACACTGACATCATGAAGTCATGAAAGTTTACCTCCATGAAGGCAAGGACCATGTCTGCCTTTTAGTACTGACTGCACTGCCTAATGCAGTACCTAGAACCTGGAATATATATAAGTATACCTTATATATTAAATATAAGAATATAAAATATATCTTATATCTTAAATATAACCATGCTCCCTGTAAGTCATGAGTCTGTTATTACTTTGTGAATACTGCAAACACTATAGCTGTCAATGCTTCCCGTCTGGGGTTGGCTACTAGACACCTTTGAGGAACATGGGGCACCTATTCTTAGCCATTGTATTGGACTGAGTCCCCTATCTCCTGTCTTACTCTTATTTCTTTTCTCCTCCATTCTTAAATCATATTATCATGTCCTTGTAAGCCACCTTGAGTCCTTTCTGGTACAATGCAGAGAATAAGTTAATTAATTCACAGATTCATTTAATTCTCAGAGCAACTCAGTGAGGTAGGTATTAGTTCCCTCATTACATGGGAGAGGAAACTGAGCCTGAGAGATATTAAGCAATTTGTCCAAGGTCACACAACTGGTAAGTGTCAGTGTCAGGATTCAGATCCAAGACAATCTATCTCCATAGCACGTGCTCCCTCACCCCTTAAGATCTGTAATGTCTCAGGGTTGCTTTGAGCTGAGGACTAGTGGAAATGATATTGGACAAGGAGACAGGAGGCTGTGCATCGACTCCAGGCTTTTCTGTTTTTTAGGCCAGTATGATCTTGGGACGCTACATATTTTCTAAATCTCAATTGTCTCCTTTTTCATTGAGGATGGTCATGCATCTCCCTTCTCTCCTGTCAGAGTTCCATCTAGACACCTATAATGAAGAAGGAGCCTGTCTGAAAAATAGTGCCAGAGTTCCAGAACAGGGACCTAGTTCAGAACTTGTCAGGCATGTTCAAAGGACAGCACTCTTACACTCACTCTCATTTAATACATACAACAAATTAACTTGGACAGTGACCATGAGCCTTGTCTGACATGATGCTAATTGCCTTCTATGCCAAGGGCCTAACAATACCAGTATCTCATAAAGTTAGGACATAATGCGCAGAGAATACATATCTCACAAAGTTGTGCATAATACACAGAGAATGAGTTCTGGACTTAGACATACTTTGCATAAAGTCCAATCTGTCCTCTGTGCTCTGTGATTATGATCTACTTAATCTCTCTGAATTTTACCTCTTCTGTAAATCAAGGCAGGGGAACTAGTCACAACACTTACTATCTAGATACGCACATTTTGAACGCACTTGAAAATGAAGCCTTTAAGAATAGCCCCATACACATAGTAGTTAGCCTTTACTGGTCATGTGATTTTTCTTCTCAAATTTATTTTGCAAAAGTCATACTGTTTTTAGAACCCTTTAGGAGTTGGCCAATTTCTTGCAGGAATAAAGATTCTTTATGTTTAATTTGAGAAAGGTGTTACAAACATCTTCCTTAAAATATATAGTTCTCTGAGGGAATTCAGTTTGGAACTGGAGCCAAAGCTTGCATGCCCCACTACTTTTGTTTATTTATTGAGTCATTCCATAAACGTACTGAATGTCTGTTCTGTGCCAGTCATCAAAATAAGGCTTTGCTCTAGAGAAGTCCACATTCTTTTGGGGGACAAAATCAAGCCAATAAGAAACAGTGTAACTGGTGCCATGATGAAGTGATAGAGAATGTCTTCCAAGGGCCGAGAAGATCCAGTTGGGAAAATGTAATCTGAGCACCTTTTAGCATCACAGTGTCTTCATACGTGGGCCTGGGCCTGGCTTTCAGACTGCAGATAATGCTTATGTCTGTGTGTGGGGTCTCTTGATCTTCCAGGCATCTCTGCCAATGGCTTTTTCCATTCCCCTGTCATTGCCTTCAGCATGATGCCATGTAATTTATCTGGGCTTGGTGCTTTGTCAATTTTTAATGGTCCTGATTGTCTTGTTATCTGCTTCTTTACAATAATAAAGTCTTTTAATATTTCATTCTCCTTCCAGGGAGGAGGAGGGACTGTGTCTTCATAGATTCACTACTGTCTCCATCCACTTATTAAAGGGAAAATGAGCCAAAGACATTGTTCCATGTCATAGAAGCCCCAGATACACTACCACCTGCTGAGCCCTAGCTCCTCAATTAGACTACTAGAACCATAGGACTGTAGTCCGGCCTCTTATTTTTAGCATTACAAAGAGAAAGGAGGGGAACCTACAAACAGAAGAGGGCAATGACTCAGTAGGGGTCCCCTGACTTACATTTTCCACCACACCAGCCCATTTTCTCTAAAACTCCAGGACTCAACACAACTACTTTCTCCACATACTGTGTCTATTGTGATCAGTGGTCCTATCTTACCCAATTCAGTCCTTTCTCATGACTTCTACTGAGCATGCGGAGGCTACTAGGCACTATAATAACTTCCTTTTTGTAGTATCTTTTTTATCACAAAGGTAACTTGGGGACTTGATGGAATAAAGCAATTGTAATGGGATGTTTTAAAGGAACCACATTGAAAAGCCCAGTGGTATCTTCCTGGATTAAGGAATGCATTTGGTCACTCAAGAGAAGGTAACACATCATTTGCAATACAGAGACACCTTGGAACACACAACTGCTACCCAACCCAATCCGCTAAACCCTAGATTCACGATTCAAGATCAAGATTGAAGATCAAGATTCAAGATCAAATGACAGTTGGCTAATCTCACCTTCTCTCTTCCTATTAAAATTAGCACTATCCACCTACCTGATTAAACCAGAAGCACTCTAGCTATTTAAATTATCCCAATGCTGAATTTGTTTTCAAGTGTGGGCAATATACTTTCAAATCACCTCTACTCTAACTAATACATGTACCTACTTGGAAAAGGGTATTTGGTATACTCAAGTTTACACAGAGACTAAGAAGGATAGGGACAATTCAAGTGCAAGTGCTAGCCTATTTTCTCTCCATATATTATGCAGAAAAAGAAATAAGAAGGCCTAGCAGAATGGCAGCTTTCTTCTTTTAGTCACTCATTTAATTTCTCTTACTTAATTTCTTGGAAGCTCAAGTTATTTTTCTATTAAAAAAGATAATACCTTCCCTGCTCACTTTACACTAAAAATAAAATCAGATTAAATGGAAATAATGGTTTGTACATTAAAAAAAAATTTCCTATTAATTCTAAAATGGACTCCCACTTATTATTGTTATTTTTTTTACTAAAAGAGAAAGGCAGGATCTAATATTTAAAATCAAACATTGATTCTCAAAATGCTGACAGTTGACATTTGGAGAACAAATTAGAGCCCAGAATCAAAGAAAAATGGAAAGCATTTATAAGCTATATGATCTGGAAAATGGGAAGAGAGTCAATTTTTAAAAAGAGGGGAGAAAACAATTGATTGAATAATTAGAAAACAGAAATGACACGTTAAGAACACACCACAGAGAAAAGGAACACTGCTAAGCTCATTGGAGGGTTATTTTTTTTAAAGCTTTATTTTTTTTTTAATTTTTATTTGTTTATTTATGATAGTCACACACACACACACACACAGAGGCAGAGACACAGGCAGAGGGAGAAGCAGGCTCCATGCACCGGGAGCCCGACGTGGGACTCGATCCCAGGTCCCCAGGATCGCCCCCTGGGCCAAAGGCAGGCACTAAACCGCTGCGCCACCCAGGGATCCCTATTTTTTTTTTTTCTTTTAGCATAGTCTCAGTGGACTACGATGTAAAGGGAAAGGACAGCCTGTTAGGAAAGGCAGAAGAACCCTGAATTAAAGAACAAAAACAAATTTTGCAAATTCAGAGTCAAACATGATTCCAGATGCAGGATCACACTGATCGTTTGATGGCAGAATGGATGTGGGAAGAAGGAAGACAACTGTTTCACTCATAAATGACAAATTAAATCCAACAGAGAATCTGGCGGCCCTTCTCTTTGGGCATGTTGCAGATCTCAGTTTCTACTCAAATTCCATCAGGCTTCCTCTGTGGCTGTTTGTCCTGAGTTTCCTTTTCTGATTCAGCTAGCCTTTTACCTGGAGACATGGATCTTAATCCCTACCCCACATCTAGATCTATGTAACCCTGGGCAAATCATATAGTACCCTGAAAATTTGTGCTCATCTGTAAAGTGGTGAGTCTCACACTTTCCTACTGATCTCTCAATACTGTTTTGAGAGTCAGGAGGGAGGCAATAGGTATAATGATTAAGAGGATAGAATCTACAGCAAGTTTGTCTGGGTTTGAATCTCCGCTTCATCAACTGAGTAGCCTTGATCAAGTCACAAAAATTCTCTGGCCTCGGTGTCTTCATCTGTAAATTAGGGATATATAACTCTAGCACCTATACCATTGAGTTGTTACAGAGACTGACTGAATTAATGAAATTATTGCTTAGAACAGTGCCTGATACTTATTCAGCATAAGTATTTTAAGTACTCTTATCTACAGGTGTAGGAAATATAAACCTACTAAAAGCTCTGTCAAATACGAGACAATGAGGAGGAAAGAAATACTCTTCAGATCATGGATCTTTGATATAATGCCAACATCACTGATGAAGCCATACTGAGGTTCTGGGTATCACCAGTTGAACAAGGAATGATTTCCAGAGACAGAAAGAGTAGAGAAAAACAGAAGGGTAGAGAATATGAGAGGGAAAAAAATAAAAAAAAAGTTACTTGGAAGATGGTAAATCAGAATTAGCACCTACCAGACTCTTATTTTCTCCTAAAACAGCTCAGGCATCACTTTCTGAAGGGAGCATTATAAAGGGGAAAAGACAGAAAGAAAGAAAGAAAGAAAGAAAGAAAGAAAGAAAGAAAGAAAGAAAGAAAGAAAAAGAGGAGAGAGAGAAAGGAAGGAAAAAAGGAAGGGAGAGAGGGAGGGAGGGATGAAGAGAGGGAGGGATTAGGCTATGTCATCACGCCATCTGGGTTTAGTATATTTAGGCAACTGACTTAACCTAACTCTGAGACTATTTATGCTTCCATAAAATGGGGATGATAACAAATAATTAGTTCAGAGGATTTCACAAGGAGTTAATTAAATAACTGCTCAAGGCATTTAGAGCACTATCCAGCACTTATCACACAGCAACTGCCCACAGATATTATTCCTGACCCCCGAAATATGCCAAAGTTGTGTTCATAGTATTATTCAAGTAAACTATTAAGAGTCTCAATGCAGCCAACTGAAAAGAGTAGAGCTCAAGGGTATTAAGTGATTTGCTTGGAACCTGCCAGCTAATGAGAAACAGAGCTAGGATTCTAATCCAGCCCCTTCTGGTTCCCAAGGCCCATGCTCCACTGCCTCCCAAATGAACTGCCAAGTGCAAATCACATTCATTCCACTGCATAGCACATCACTTAACACCCCCAAATGGAACTTTTGCATATATTAAAGAAATGCAGCATTTTGCAGAAGCCCATGATTATTATTTTAAATTTGAAAAAACTAATAAAAATTATACTATGGTATATTAAGTGCTGGTACTTTATGTACATTACATCATTGTCATCATCATTGTCATTATTATATCACTGATTACATGTTTTGCATCTGATGTTGTATTTAATGTTTTCTATTAAGTGGCTCTCAAACTTTACACTGGATAAGAATCACCTGGAGGAGATCTTGTTAAAATGCACATTCTGGTTCAATAGGTAGTTTAAGATTCTACATTTATAATCAGCAACCAGTTGATAGTAATGTTGCTATTTTGCCAGCCTCATGGAGAGTAGCAAATCTTATGTAATTTTTAAATTCAATCTTTACATAAATGCTGTTACAAGAATTTTAGAGAGATTATTGTGCTCATTTTGCTGAAGAAGAGACTGAAGTTCCAAGAGTTTGTGTGCCCTGCCTCAGGTACAGTGATAGGACACAGAACTAGAATTACATCTGCCATTTCTGTGGGTCCAATGTCCCTAATCCTTCCGTCAAGTACATTGTAGAGTATATAGAATCACTTCACAATTTAGCACTTTAAAATGTTCACATTTATTTTAGAAATAGAATGCCTTCCATTAGCCACATGTTCATATGTATTAAAAACAAAACTAACTGTATGTCAAAAAAAAAGATAAATAACCATCCTTGCCCTTTATAAAATCAGGCCAGTATGAAGGTGGGGAAATAAGTACTTAAATTATAATATAAAGATAATCAATACTGGCAAGGGTATAAGAAACCAATGACTTTAATAAAATCTCATGGGGGCGTTTCAACTATTACAGCCTTTTTAGTAAGCAATATATATTAATATGTTAAATTAATTCAAGTAGTTAATTACATTAGCTAATTAAAATGTTGTATATTAAAATTTAAAATATGTATATGGATTTATATGCAATTTCACTTCTAGACATTTGTCCTAGAACAAGTAGACAAGTGAAGAAAGATGTATATGTAAGAATGTTCACTGTGGTATTTAAGAATAGTGAATAACTGAATACAACAGAATAAATGAATACAACTGTCCATTAATTGAATTCAATATCCAATGATATAAAATTAAATAAGTTATTGTGTGCCAATACTATGGATCTATTTATAATAATAAACTAAATCTATATGAATTGAGATGAATAATTATCCATAGGATATTTTTATGTGAGGAAAAAAAGGCATATTATTGAATAGTATGTTTGGTAAGACTCCTTGTGTAATAAATGTTTACATAGCTGGTAAAATCAAGAGATATATAAAGCATACTTTATATAAATGGTGCTTAGCAGGGGGTAGGATGAATGCAAAGGCTTTCCCTTTCTTCCTTATGTAGTTATATTTAAGAATTTGCCAAGTGTCTAAGCTGTGTAATTGGCAATAACTATCAGGATATTGCCATTGTAGAATGAAACATTCTCTATCAGAAATATAGCAAAGAGTATGTAGAGTGTTACCATGAGTGAGAAACAGAAAATCCTCTCTCTGCCTGATCAGATTTGGGAACCTCCACAGAGAGGTGACCATACAACCAGAGCTAGAAAGACTTAGCAAGTGAAAAGAAGAAAAAGCACTCAGAATTGGAGGGAGCTGTGAAGCAAATCACTATAACTTGGTGACACCAAAATGAACAGAGCTAGGTCCTATCTGTCCTCAAGGAACTCTCAGTCTCTGTGAAAAGACAATCTACATGTAAGACATTTCATGCCTCAAAACAGGGCAATGTAGGAATTTGGAGGAGAAATGCAGCTTAGACAAGAACTTTTCTGGATAAGATTATTTAATGTTTTCTACAAGGATTCTCAATTCTCTGCCAACCCCAACACAATTGGATAAAGGATAGGACACATGTCATCATAATGGTGACACCGAAGAGTACCAATTCATGAGGAAATTGGAAGCTGAGCTTGTCAGTTTCCCCTTGACAACTCTTGCTCCAGAAAGGCTCTCTGGAGAGGAATGCTTGAGGGATACCGAGTAATAAAGGATGGCTGGAAAAACTACTTCGTTTGTGGAGGTTTAGAGCATCGATGCTGATGATAAGCTTGGCCTCAGTTCCTCTCCAAGATGAGATTCCTTCTCTAGAGTAGCCATAAATAATGCATGGCATATCCTCCTTTTGATTCCCTATATTATCTACCAATTTTATTTTAGTATGCAAATAAACTTACAACACAAAAATAATTTTAAAATAAACATGTTAAAAATTGTCTTTCACCAATTTAACTTCATATATTTTGTATTATTAAGTCTTTGTCCATAAGCATACATATTTTTATTTTATTTATTTTTTATTTTTTTTAAATTTTATTTATTTATTCATGAGAAACAGAGAGAGAGGCAGAGACATAGGCAGAGAGAGAAGCAGGCTTCATGCAGAGAGCCTGATGCAGGACTCGATCCCAGGACTCCAGGATCATGCCCTGAGTCAAAGGCAGACACTCAACTGCTGAGCCACCCAGGCATCCAGCACACATATTTTTAAATAGTAATGTAATACATATCTCCATTCAATGATTTCTATTACTTAACACTATACATGCAAATTTTCCCATGTAAATGTACAGTTTGTAATTGAAATTTTAATGATCACATTATATTTTCCATTGCATTGATGTACTATAATTTATTTACTCAGCTGTCAGATACTTAAGCTGCAATGAGTAGCATGGCTTATATCTTCATCATATATAAATTTAAATAAATTTACATATATAATTCTTTACGATAAAGTCCCCAAAGATAAATTATTAAGTGAAAGAATATGAATCATATTTTTGTCTCTCAAAAAGGCCAAGTATCCGTGACCACTCACCATATGCATCTCTCCAGTTTTATCACAATGTCACTAGTACTTGGTATTATTGCTTTAAATGAAATATTTCATAAATTTAAAGAATGTAAAACTGAGACTTGCTATGGTATGATTTTTAAGGTTTCAACTGCAAGTGCTAGTGAATTTTGATTCTGGGTTAGTGCAGAGGTTAGAAGTAACTGGATTACAGGTGTCCCTGAGTTTGTGAGTTTGGGCAAGTTGTTTATCTGTGGGCTCTTGCTTTTCAGCCATAAAGTGGGAAAATAACAGTGTTTAGCTGGTTGGATTGTTGTGGGATTAAGTGAGTCAATATACATACAGCACCTAGGATGGTACCTGGTCCATATTCACTCAATTTGTGTTATGTGTTATTATTATAGTTACTGTTATTATCAGTAAGACAAATAATGCTATTATATTGATAGAAGCAAAGGAGTAGCATCTAATTTTTTTTTTAAGATTTTATTTATTTATTCATGAGAGACATAGAAAGAGAGGCAGAGACATAGGCAGAGGGAAAAGCAGGCCTCCCTGTGAGGAGCCCGATGTGGGACTTGATCCAAAGACACCGGGATCAAGACCTGAGCCAAGGCAGACATTCAACCACTGAGCCACCCCGGTGCCCCAAGCTTCTATTTTTCATTATGAGAACTGATCATTCAAATCACTTGGGATATAAATATTTTCTCCCATTTATTTGCACATATATCTTTTATATATATACTATTTAGATATCACTGCTTTCATTGTTATTAAGGCCACATGGTCACCTCCTGATATCTAATTTTGAGTAGGTATTTCATTTCTCTTTTTTTTTCCATTTCTCTGTGCATCAAATACAAGAATGGCCATAACTTACAAGTATTTGGGGGGGATTTAAAATAATATACATAATTAAATTGAGAAAACTTAATCCTCTTAGAGGCTAATATAAGAATCACCTTAGGAAGAGGGCCTTCTTTATTCAGAAATTGCCTTAATAAGTCTTGAGGTGGGTTTCACGGGCTTAAAAGAAAGAGAAGAAATCATCCTTGTAAGATAAGGCCTTTGTTCCTGAGAAAGAGAGAGGAGAGTGAGGTAGTGGGAGAGCAAAAAAGATGGCAAACGCTTGGCAGTGACATCCTGTTTCTTCCTGCGACACTCCAAATTCTCCTTAAGGTTTCTATACTCAAAACATCTGTGGAGTGAATTCGTTTGAGGGAGAAGGACTGTGTTTGACACGGGACACTATAAAGAGAGCCCCAAGGAAACTCAAGTGCTTAGAATTTAGTAAGGAGCTATGAGGAAAGGGATGACACAAGACTAATGGGACTTCTCCCATTAATTAAGGCATTGATCATCCCTAAACCATGGAATTAGGGGGATCTTAAGGTGCAAGGTGGGGGGCCTGCCCCCTGTCTCTGCCTCTCTTTCTGTTTCTCTCAAGAATAAATAAAATCTTAAAAAAAAATAAGGTACAGAGAGGTCCAACATAGCATCAGATTGATATAAATTTACGTGCCTGGTGCTTAAGACTTAATTGTTCTGTACCATAATTTTAAATAATATTAACATGTTTATTATGTTTAATAGTTAACTCTACATTTTCACATATATCATCTCACTTAATTTTTATAACAATTTCCTCTGGTATATCTGGGGAAATATTTTTCCCAGTATGTTCTTTTTTCTTTAATTTGTTATGGTGCTTTTTTTCCTTCGCACATACATTTTTTAATTGTATGTAACCGAGTAAGTCGGTCTTTTCCTTGTGGTTTCTTATATTGCTTCAAACCTTAGAAAGCAACCATTCCTTTAAGGAAATGGTAATTAGTCAATTGTATCCTCCACTAGTCATGTGATGATTGTTTTTTTCAATTTAACTCCACGTGGTGCATCCATGAAAGTAAATACATGTGAAACAGAAAGTTCCTAGTTAGTGAATCTATGAAATTTTAAAATAGCTAGATGATCCACAATGACCTTGTCCACCATGACCTTGTTAGGTCAGTTTTACTGTACCATTTTACAGAAGATAATTTGAATATTTACTAAGCTCTCACCTCCTACAAGGCTATGAGGTCTTTGTAGTTCATCTTCACAACATCCCTATCACAGAGGTATGGTCATTATCCTCATTTCAAATATAAGAAAACTAAGACAAAGGGCAGTTAAGTCAGTCAGCTGAGGTATTTGCACTGGCAGGGGACAAAGTGGAGATTTAGACTCTGCAAATGTGATGCTAGAACTACTGCATAACCAGCACCAAATACAGAAGACTCTATAGCTCAGAGAGGTTGAGTCAATTGCATCACTATTAGGTTGGTCTGCCTAATGCTACAGTCCAGGTTCTTTTTACAGCTCTACTCTCTGCATAGGTCCTTCTTCCTCTCAGACTGAATAGGCAAGATGGCAATGCTATTAGCAAACAGAATCCTTCTAATTGTACTCAACTTTTTGAGCTATGTATATAAACCAATCTATAAGGCAAGAGTGAGCAATATACTCAGGAAAGCAGGAGCTTCACTGAGTGCAAATATGCTTCTCAGTGCTATTTCCACTGAGGGGTTTATGTGCCTGGTAAAAATTAAATGGCTATGTGATAAATTGACCATGAGATAAAGCAATTTTCAAGGGAATAGTGAGAGGAGGAACAAAAATGATTAAGAAAATGGGACTAACTGGGTGAGACAAGATTAAAGGAGTTAACTGTGTATAGCTGATCTTGGAAGAAGGAAGGGGAACTGAAACACTAACAAATACCCGTGCACAAAAAGGTTGACAGTTATTCCAAGGGGGTAAGAGGGCACTTGCTTTGTGTGGTTTAGGTATCACCCCAATTAAAGAATAAATTAATATGAAAGAATAAATTAATATTAATAAATTAATATGAATGGAGAGAGAGAGAGCAATATCACCAAATCAAAATGATAAAGTCACTTCACAGCATTCCCATTATAACCAGGTCACCTAAAAAGCAAGAGGAGCAAAGGGCAGGATGGGGAGAATGGTAGCTTGCTGCACTCTCTCTTTGAGTATGCTCCATTCTGTCAAAGGCAGACCCACGTCCAAAAAGCCCCTGCTCTATTTCACATGGGTCCAAATGGCCTCTCTTCCCACTCTTCTGCTATGTGGCCTCCGGACCCGTTGTTCTCCATTCAGCTTCCTTACCACGCCTAGCATGTGTCTCCCTTCTCTACAATAAAAAGTCATCCCCATCACCATCATTAGGCTGATTCTCTTCTAACTCCTTTATCTCATTTACTTCCCACAACTCTGCGGTGATAGATTTTGTTATTGTTCCCTTTTTACAGATGTGGAAACTGAGGCACAGAAAGTTTAACACCTTACTCCATCCCAGACAACTGGATTGTTTTTCCTCCATTTTTCTACATCTTTCCAACTCATTCATTCTTTTGGTCTCAGCTTTCCTTAAGGAAGACAACCCTGACCACCACTTTCCTGCTCTTCCATACTCCCAAAACAGCCTCCACATAATCGTCACTGCATGAACAATTTGCTTTCTTTCATATTGTTCTTTCCCTCAGGTTGTAAGCTCCATGGGAGGAGACACAGTTATCTGTTAGATGAAATGCCTAGCATATAATAGGTGCTTAATAAATATTTATTGAATGAATGAATGTGAATGAATAAATAATAACTAGAATAATAGGGGAGATGACCCTGCTTTCTTTTGTGGTCAGATCTGACTTCTGTACTTTAAAAAGAGTATATCCATATGGCAATAGAAACGTGTTCAGGGAAAATTAATAAGTGTCTAGGGATAGCTATGAGGGCGGCAGCTCAAAGCAATGTCATATAAGGCATAGTTGATGAACAAAGGCTGTTTACCTTGGGGAAAACAGGTATAATTATTTCAGATATCTGAGAGACTCTCTGCATTGAATAGGTAAAATAGTCAACTGCTCGGGTGCATTAAATAAGTTCATTGATACCTAATGCTTTTCCACTCTTTTAGAGAAAGAGAAACAAGGAGGAGGAGGGAAGACAGAGAGAGAGAGAGAGAGAGAATAAATTAAAAAGAAAAAAAATCCAAAAAAATCTAAAAACAATTAACTTTTTTGAACTAAGTCTTTGGAATAGTACAAAGGAAAAAAAGAAAAGTAAGTTCCAGGAAACTGAGAACATGAATATTACCTTAATTTTGAGGGATACCAACCTGGGCATAGCACAAATACAGATCCCATAAAAACAGGAATATTTTTGAATGGTCAATATTCAACTAATTTGGACTTCATCAAAGGTAAATTCAAAACAGGTTTCCAGGAGTTTTGTTGTAATGTCTTCTACACGCTGATCATTTTTGATTATCTGGTCTTTCAATTATTTGTGGAGCCCAAGGAGCAGCCTGGGGGTACTTAAGAATAAGCAATTAGTTTGGTAGGTAGGTGCTCTATTTAAAGGGCCATGGATTATGAGGAGCTACCGATTTTAGCCTGCATTTTACACAGGTTACATTTATATAAGGAGCAGTAATTCCTCAGCCTTGCATTCAGGTCTTCAGAATCTTACTTTCAATGCTCAGACTATGCAAAAAACTCTTTGCTAAAGCCAGATTAATTGTTCCCTAGATACCAAGTAGGTTCTTACCTCTCTTCCATCTTTTCTTTGCCTGATTTAAATACTCTCTGACCCTGAGAACTTTCTTAAGCCCTACTTCCGCATGAAGCCATTCCATATCTCTCTGACCCAGGGATCTCTTTGAGTCTTTTGTGATATCCTCAAACTCACCGTAGCACTAAATTAAATAATACCATGTAAAGCAATTTAACAATATATGGTATATTTGTCTCTCTGACTACATCAGTTTCTCTGACTACATCTGTGTTTACTTTTGTTATCAATACCTAGAGGGTATCATGCAAAAAGAAAATGAGTGACTTTTACTGGTTTGAGAAATTAAAGCATTTTAAAATACATTTTAAATAATTATCATTTTTTTACTGGTCATTATTCTAATCCATTCCATAAAAGATTTGAGATAGATCATAAAAAGAAAAGTCAAATGTTAAGTTTTCCATAAAAGAAACAGACCTGGAGCCATAGAAAAGAAGAATCAGGATACTGTAAGCAGGAGGACAGTTACAGGGATGAATGTTAAAAATGGCTCTGAGTCTCCTGGTAGTCAAGGAGATAGATAGATAATATATTATAATCTGTTATTATCTGCTAAAATGTAGTAGACCAGTTCATCATTTTCCTTATACTCAATTCTAATGGATACTTGCCTCCTGAGATGTTACATATATGAAATAACAATGAATAATGTTTTCAATATATTTTACAACAAATGCATATGGAGTTTTCTTCTGATGTTTGCTAAAGACCAAAGGTATACCTAGAATTAAGAAAGCTTAGAGATGCAGATATATAATGCAATACTTAGATAAGCCCCCCCTAAATATCTTTTATTATTTTCAATTGGGTTTTTGAAATAGAAATTTAGGGAGTTTTTCAATATTTCCATTCTTGTCATCTTACAATTTATGAAACTTAGCTGTTGAAATAGTTATCAGATACATTCTCCATTTTTATAACTTTATATTCATTTGACTTACATTATTGGCAATAAGTAGACAAGTTAATATCTATACAAGGTTTTAAAGTCCACACAATACCTTATCATACAGAATAATACTACCCATTACTAGAAGACCAAGTGTTATTACTACTTCCATATTTTATGTAAAAACTGACAGGATAAGAGATAACAGATACTTGAGTCCAGTTTACATGCATAATGTATACATTAACAAGACAGGGATAAAGAGGGGGGCTGAATATGGTAATGGTACTTCCATTCTTTTATAAGATAATCCATTTTGAAATAGCAGTGCCATCTAGTGGCTATTTTAGACCCAAAGAATGAGGATGTTTCAAAATGGCCCCTGGATAATGCAATCAACGTTTCATGTTATCCTGACATGCATTATTTGAGCTTAGAGCATTTCCTGCTAGTTGACAGATTCTGACCTTTCAATATGGAAAGCGTACCACATCTACCCAGAGTCAGTTCAAAGCTATTGATCCTGATAAATGATTTGACCTCAACCAGTGGTTCTCCTCCAGTTATTTAATGCTTAAGAAAGCCAGCAATGCAATCTGAAGAGGTCAAGTGTGCTAAGGTAGGACCATTGACATGGATCAGAAAGAAACTGCTGGTAGGTACATGTGTAAGAGAAAAACAATACATGTTGTTCTAGATGTTTTCCTATGAAAAGGAACACAAAAATATACCCCACAAATAAGACAGGGGTCCATGGATAGCAATAAAAATTAATATTGCATTTTAAAGATTATAAGGCCATCTGACATACACTATCTCACGAGTCATCACATCAATCTAAAAGTCATCACATCTACTTTTAGCAATGGCTGTGCCCTTAGAATAATATTTGGCCCAGGATATTAATTTCATATATGATTATTAAATAAACACATGGATAAGTGAATAAATAGATGCAGGAGTTACCAAATGAATGGAGGAAGGAATGTATGCAAGAAGTACATGAGATGATACTGTATTTTTATTTTCACTTATTCAATAAACATTTATGAGGTACTTCTGAAAGTCCAAATTCTGTAAGGTGTTGGGAGAATGTGCTTGGACATAGGAATCAATAGTAATAAAAGTGGTATAAAGAAATATGAGTAGAATGATATGTTGCTCCTCCTACCTCAAAGGATACAGCTCAGCTACTCAGTAAGTCTGACATCTGCCCATATCTATAGCAGGTAGTTGGAAGGTGGCCCAGGGCAAGAGAGAACTATGAAATTGAAACCATAGAAAAACACAAAGAAAAAAACAGCAAGTAGCCATGGTTCTACCACCAAGTTAAACACTTTAGCATATATATTCCAAGAATATTAATAAAGCAGAAGCAAATACATGGTAATGTTTATGGAGCTCTTAAAATGTGCTGGGAACTAGGCATTATTTTGTTTGTAAATGTCATATTATTTACCACTATCATAGATGCTGTGCACCTTCCAGAGCTCTCCTTCAGAACTGAAGGACAGATTTTCCAACTGCTGGCGAGGTTGGCTTGCTGGCAATGCTTTGCTGACAGTGTTGGCTGTCAGCTCTCACCAAGAATTGTCTCAACTGTGAAGAATAGCTTCCCTCCCAAATCCTCATCGCCTTCCAGGGCCAGCCTTCATCCAATACTGACCCATCTGGGAGAAGAAAGGGCTACCTCTCCTCACTCAAACTTGGGAATGCTGTGAAGGGCAGTTTCAGAGCTCCTCTTGGGGCTGGTTTTGCTGTAACTTCTCTCTCTGCTCAAGCCAGCTGCCATCTTTTATCTGCTGATGCTCCTCCAGATAAGATTCCTCAGTAAAGTTTTACAAGCTAACCTCTGGCTCAGTTGGCTTCCCAAGGGAATGCCCAACCTGTGATAGCTACTTGTGGGTAGGTAATATTAGGTCATATTTAAAATTTTCACTTTGTACAGATAATGAAAGTGAAGCAGAAAAATGTAAGCAAGTAGCTCTTGGTCTTATGGAAAGAAAAGAGCTCATCCCAAGGTCATCTGACTGTTGACATTCAACACTGTAATAAGCAGATTAAATAATTGGTTATCAGGGAAAGAACTGATTTTAGCATCTGTTTTTCCCACCCATGAAAGAAAAGTCAGAATTTTCTCTCTTTAGGTATGAGCTGCTCCCTCCCACAATCTCCCAGCCCACACCCCCAGGAAACAAAGATTTCAGACTCAGTAAGGAACACTGTATGGGGCAGTTTGACCTGAAGATAGTACTTGGAGTTGAGAACATACAAGATGTCCCAACCTTAAAGGGTAAGAAGCCTTGAGGCTGAGAAGACTTTTAACCCTTACTGTCAAGGATTAGCATACTGTTTCCACAAAGATTCTGTGAGCTATGGCAGGACCTCTCAGACAGTAGTATATAGATGCAAGAGGGAGTTTATACTAAGCGTCATGGTTTTAGGAGATGCAGTAAAATATCTTCATGATCAGTGTGTAGGGCCACCAGCTTTGGAAAGAAGAAATGGGCTTGGGTTGTTGATCATCTCTAAAATGGTTTAAGAAAGCAATACTACCCCCGGATTTTGGCAGCACATTAAGTCTAAGGTTCCTGTAAGTATCTTATGGATACCACTCACTAGTGTCTAAGAATGGATGTAGCACCAAGCAAAGCAGGTGGATATTGTAGAGAACTTAATTTTATTTAGAGAAATACAGGACTGTAACATGCCCTACTCATAAATGTTGTGGAATAAAATGCCATTTCTTTAGGGATAGATATGGATGTATATATAATATTAAAATAAATAATATACTTTTTAATTAATTAGATATCCTCTTACCATGTCATTTTTCAATGTCTGCATATAAATCCATTATATGGCTTTTAATAATTAATCTAACAATTGGTTTAATTATCTAATCTAACCTTAACTATTAACCATTTAAATTACTTTCAATTTTGTTTTTATAAACAACATTGCAATAAACATACTACACAATATTTTCCTGCATACCCAATATCCTTAAGATCTATTCTTTAAAATGGAATTGCTGGGTTTGTTGGTGGAGCATGTGACTCTCAACCTTGGGGTTATAAATTCAACCCCAGGTTGGATATAGAGATTATTTAAACATAAAATCTTTTAAAATATGAAAAATAAATAAAATAAAATTGCTGTGTTTTATAAAAAATACACATTGTTATGGCTTTGATACACATTCCCTATTTGCTTTACTGAAAATTTGATCCAATATAAACACCTACAAGCCCATATTCCCATACTCTCAGTTAACAGGTATTCTTTGTCTTTAGTCATTGCCAAATTTATGTGCGAACTGTGATCTTTGTTCTTGGATGTCAACATTCATGGCTTTCTTTGAACACTTTGATTTCTACAAGATGATGATTTTTACAAGATGACTCTCAAGATGAATATATTTAAAAAGGGGCCACATTTGCAGAGATCCAGTACCTTTTGTAAATTCTCAATTTCCCCTGTTAATAATGGGTGTCTTGTCTAGGATTCCTTAGATAGAACAGATAAGTTGGATGAAAATAATAAATACAACCAGGTTAGATAATAGAACTCAGCCATCTGTCTTTCCAAATCAAAGCTGCCTTTCCTTGCATGATCTTTTCAAAATACAAAGCAACAAAAGACAACATTGCAGGCATTGATCTTGGAGCATAGACAGTTCCAGAAGAGAATAGAGAAACATACATCAAACCCTCTCAGCCTCCAGGGATAGACTCTGACCTTTATAATAATTGCTATGTTTCTTCTTGAGGTCAACATCTCTGTTTCTCCAACAATTGTGGAGATGCAATGGAAACATTTTAAATTAATTTGTCCATTTATTTACTTATTCAAGATGTTTATGAATAAACATCGACCACTTACTTTGTTTCAGACTCCATACCAAGTTCTTTATTATCATATTTAATTCTTTTAAACCTTATTTAAAAATCAAGCTTATCAATATAATACTAGTATCTATATTTGTTTACTGGGGTCTGCCGTAACAAAGTACCACAAACTGAGTGGCTTAAGCTGTAAAAACTTATTGTCCTACAGTACTGGAGATTTTAAGTCCAAGATCAAAACAGGGCTATGCCCCAGATCTTTTTCCCAGCTTGCAGCAGTTGGCTGGGAATCTTTGGTGTTCTGTGGCTTATAGATAGTATATCACCTTGATATCTGCCTTCATCTTCAATTGGTATTCTCCTGTGCTCTTGTCTGTGTCCAAATTTCTCCTTTTCATAAGGATACCAGTTGCATTGGATTAGGGACCCATCCTACTTTGTTTTGAACTCCCTTTAAGTGTTAAATTTTCAATGACCCTATTTCCAAATAAGGCCACATTCTGAGATACTGGGGGTTAAGATTTCAATATCTGAATGGGAGAGATGTTGGGGGGCACACCTCAACTGATAACAGTATCCCATATATATCCATGAAAGCTGAGATTCAGAATATATGGTATTTGTGAGGGATGCACATTGAATATTAGTTGTATACTAGGCCACTGTTTTTGTACACGAGAGAACCTCTGTATGAAGACATCAAACTTTCTACCACATCAGTAGAACCTGTCAGGTTCACAGACACCTGTTAGAGCTATGCACGAGGCTGAAAAAGTAGTTTTCACTCTATATGCGTGCTTTTGGTCTTTCTGATGCCTAGCCAGTATCCTGAAGCTATCCAGAGGCTTCTCCTTGAGCAACCTCATTAGCATTGATTCAGGTATGTTCCAAAGGGGCTCTTTATGAGTAACAAAAGACACTCCTAACTCAGGAAATTCCAAGGGTTTTAGGATCTCTATGCTAGAAAACAGGGATAAAAAGCAAATTTATACTTTTATTATACAACAGTAGTGCTAGAGAAGTCCAATATATATTAACTTTCAAAAAAAAAAAATAGAAAGCACTCCAGGTCATGGTTATTTTTTAAGTCATTCTCAGTATATCCATGCCACCAAATTGAGAACAAAAAAAGGACTAGGAGTTTTTTAAAAGATGCAGTACATATTGCTTATAAAATAACTACTATGTGCCAGGAAATGTAGAAAGTGTTGGTAATAATAAAGAACATGTTCTGAGAATGATTATTAGTAATTCCAGGCTTTTGGGCTTCCTAGGTACACTTCTAGGCTCTTTGGTCTCAGGAAATAGACAATCAGTTGAGAATTGTCCAGTATGTTATAATTTACATATTATAATTTTTATCCCATTTGAACTCCTAGCCTGGCTAATCTTCTGGTAGTTAGACCCTATCTCTGTATATTTATAAGACCTATTTGCCACAGTGGGCATGACAGAACCTAGAATTGTATCATTAATGGTCTCAAGAGGAAAGGAAAGGAAAGGAGAGGAGAGGAGAGGAGAGGAGAGGAGAGGAGAGGAGAGGAGAGGAGAGGAGAAAAAAACAAAACCCAAACCAAAAAAATCTTTCTGTTCTCCAAAATATAATGATTCCCATAGATGTCTCTCTTCCTGGTCTACCTGTCTTACTGAATCTTCTGGTAATCATTCTTCTTCTCACCCAGTGCCCAATATCTGGTCATGCCCCCAGCCCTGTGTTCAAGACAGACAGCTACAGTAATACTGTATAACAGAGAGTGAGCAAAATCCTGCAACAGTACTTATCATAATTAAAGTCAATGAAATCATCTTTGTCACGTGCCCATGGTCAAAGGCAGCCCAAAGGAACAAACTAGCAACAGCTCCATGAGACAGATACTATAATTGACTGAACCACAGAATCCTTTGGCATAAACCATACTAATTCTGATGGGTTACTACTCGGGCTCCTACTAAGACAATTAATGGTAGTGAGATGTCAGAATGCTTCATGGAGGTAGGTAGTTTGATATTTGACCTTTACGACCTGCTGGAATACAGTCAGAGGGGGATGAACGGGGCCTTGAAGGAAACCAAAATCATGTTATATAAGCAATATTTACCTTATAGAAAAAGACATGGGGCAATCCAATCTGTATCTTAACTTCTTTAAAAGGCTATATGTGTAGTTAGTAGAAGTGAGAGAAAGATAGATGCTCTTCTGTTAATCAAATATGCCCAGAGAAGATTCTGTGTTTATTACTAAGTAATGAATTCTCTACCCTGGATACATTTAGGGAAAGACTAGGAGAACTTTGAAAGGGATATTGTTGAGGAGATCCAAAATAGAATGGGTTTCGTCCTTTATAACTTCAAATATCCTTTTGATTGCTCAGATTCTGCATTTCTAGTATCCTCTCACCTACCTCCAAGCCCAGCTATTTATTCACATACAAAAACCTGTAAAAAACAAAAACAAAAACAAAAACAATAAGATGAACAAAAAAATAAAAAGCCTCTTAGAGAAGGAGGCTATATGTCTGAATTCTATATGACACAGACAGGCTCACCCTTTTGACCCTGCTGTCTTCATCACTAAGCCCTGTATCCCAAGGACGGTAGGTCCCAAAGAATGCTGTACGTGGCTGCCTTGAAACATGCCAGGCAGCAGGCAGCTCTGATTCAACTGATGTATGAGACTCCTACCTCCTTGCCCCGTCAGTCACCAGCTACTCCATTACAGGAAAAACTATACTAGAGAAATGAAAATGCAAATACAAAGTGAAAACAGAGAAGAGCACAAATTGTCCAACCATATGTGACTGACGGCCTGTAACATTTCAGCCTCTCTGGAAGGCCAGATAAAAGCTGGCAGAGAGGACTTTTTCCTGCAAAAGACAGTAGTTATTTCAATAAGCTGAATTCAGGAGAGTAGATGTACCTATTTTTGAGAGGATATGTTAATCACCCAAATCACTCGCATGAAAAAGAAACCAACACTATAAAATTCTCCAAAGTCAATGGTCATCCAACTGGGATAACTCCAGGTTATATCTGACATATTGAAAACCACATAAAGAGATGCCACACAAAACCAGCATGTTCATGTGATTAATGACCTGAAATATGCCTGACTGTTCCCACAGGTCCTGGTCCCATTCAGCACTGCTATCAGAGACAATGTGCTGACCTCTTTAGTCTCTGTTGCTTCAGTTATAGTTTTGTTTACTTGGGGAAAGTACTGGACAGGTTAGACTTCTACACTCTGCCTTCTGAGTTTTCATAGTATTCCTTGATGAACTTCTAGTTCAATAGAATTCATAACCAAATGGCCAAGGGCTAACTCTATACCCTGTGCTGGCCATGGGATTACAGAGATTAACTGAACAAAATACTTCTTTCAAGATAATCAATGTGGTCAAAGAGGAAAATATAGAAAAAGCATATTCAAATATAAAGTAGTATGTACCAAGCCTGTGCAGGGTGATGTGGAAGCTTGAGAATGATTCTGACTTGGGTTTGGAAATTGAAGGAATGTTTCCTGCTAAAGAATGAAATGAATTGGCAAATCGAACTCCAATTAAAAAAAAAATATGCAAAAAAAGAAAAAGAAAAAAAAAGAGATAACTCATAGATATTCTTGTTCTTAGAAACTTATACTGTTACATCCACTTTTTAGCTATTGTCAACTTTCCATACCACTCTCTTCCCTAATGTTAACATTAATTATGTGAATGTGTGTTTGTGTGCATGTGTATGTTGTAATGACGGATCAGTCAGATAAGGAAACTAAGTCTCAGTGACTTTCAATTACTTGGCCATACCAGTACTGGAGCCAGAACTTGGGTCTAGAATATGTGATAATAGATTCGGGAGGTCATCATCAAAACCACCAATGGGCTATGGAATTGTTTGTATTTCATTTTCTTCTCAGAAATGACTGCTCTACTCTCTGCAGTCTGAAAATCAGTCTTGATAACTTCAAAGAAGAAAGAATCTCTTCTGTAAAAATTTAACAGGGAATATGTTATGAATCCTGGACCCTGGTGTGGCTTGACAATGAATGATGCAACAACCAGCTCACCCGATTCTACTCTCCTGTTTCCTTATTTGTGAAATAGAAATTACCTGCCTTGCCTCAGTTGTTAGTACTGCCCAAGTTCCCCTGCTCAGCTATAGAGACCAGTCCCTCAAAGCTCAGTACCTTCTCCATTCCATATGGTTATCATAGTCATTCATGCCTCTTTCCTCTTTTCCTTTAAGAGTCAGCCATTGCTCCAGAACCCCAGTCTAAAATTTCCCCGCCAGCCTTTATTTTATTTGTCTGTCTCCTCCACTATCCAGGACCATATCCATCATATTCACACTGCATCTGTGATGGACAATCTGTGCCTGACATGTAGGTATGGATAGTTTGAATAGTCCTATGTTGAGAAAAAAACAGTTATACATTTTAAGGTCAAATTGTAGCACAAATATAAACTTTCACATTTCTTTTTTTAAAAGATTTTATTTATTTATTCATGAGAAACACATAGAGAGAGAGGCAGAGACACAGGCAGAGGGAGAAGCAGGCTCCAGGCAGGAAGCCAGATGTGGGGCTTGATCCTGGGACTCCGAGATCACACCCTGGGCCAAAGGCAAAATGCTCAACCACTGAGCCACCCAGGCATCCCAGACTTTTACATTTCTAATTCATTTAACATTAGCACATTTTATCTTGGCAGGCACTCCAAACTTTAGGATCAAAAATCTCCTTGCTCTTTGTCTCAAACTCCTACATCATTCCCTCTGGTCCCTACCCTGGCTTGTCTTTTTCCATCACTTCTGCTTTTATTCTCTGAACACTCTCTTTCCTATTTCCTCTTCTGATGCCGCAATGTGTCGTTTCTGTTAAATTCTGTCAACGAGAAATAGTTATTCTACAACTTTCAGAACATAACAGGTATTTGAGATGGAGATGTCAAATGCACTCAGATAACAAAAGCCAGTCTTCCTTTTATTCCCAAACCCAGGCCTCTGAATGATGCTTTCATATAAAAGGGCCAACTCAGAAAAGACAGGCACGCCTGGACTCTTCATGCCATCTTAACTATATACCATCCTAGCATCAAAAACTTTCTCTAGGGGATGACTTGGGCTTCAAACCCAGTAGACCTGAGGTCTAATCCAGCTCTACTGTGTCCTAGTTGTATGACCTATTGAATCTCTCTAGGACTCAGTTATCTCATAATAATGCCAACTTCACCATGGTTGTTATAGATTAAAAGCAGAATATACATATATATTTCAAGGTAGAAAACTTGAGGGATGCCTGGGTGGCTCAGCAGTTGAGTATCTGCCTTCGGCCCAGAATGTGATCCTGGGGTTCTGGGATTGAGTCCCACATCTGGCTTCCTGCCTGGAGCCTGCTTCTCCCTCTGTCTGTGTCTCTGCCTCTCTCTCTATCTCTCTCTTCCTCAAATGAATAAATAAATAAAATCTTAAAAAAACAAAGAAAAGAAAACTTGACACATATAAAGTGCTGAAATGAATGTTTGCTTTTGATGTTTCCCTTAATCTTTCTCTCTGTCTTTCTGTCTCTTATTCTCTTTTATGCATTCACTCACTAACTCCCATTATTGTTTGGTGCAGAAAATTCCTGTGATAAATGGTAGCTATCCATATAAGGAAATACCCATTTTTCCAGAGATAGAAGGTATGTTATTACCCTTCTAAGAAGCCCTGCTCTTTTTTTTGTCCCTCATTAATTATAAATAATTTCATAGAAGATGTATATTTTGGCATGAATGCCCTTACATATTGGCTCTTCTCTTGTTCTCCATCTGCCCTACCCTGGGGTCCAACAAGCAACAAACATTTACTGAGCACCTACTCTATGTCAGGTGCCTAGAATACATGCTGAATAGGAAGACATCACCCTGGTCTGCAACTGACTTGGAGTCTACATAAGGAAAAAGCCATATACACATAGTTCTATAGTAGACCATGGTATGAAGGGAATATTAAAGTGGGGAAAGCCTGGAGATGAGGATACTAGTAAGAAGGGTCATGTGAAAGTTGGGATAAGATATGAGACAGTCTTAACAAAGATAGAGTGAATGGAGAGAGGAGAGCTGAGTCACAGTAATTTGCAGAATGGGTGTCTGAAGATGAGGAGAATGTATACATGATCCTGGATCCTAGCTCTGATAGAAGTGTGAATGGAGATATGTCCAACCAAGACTGGAAACATGAGAATAATGGAGGATAGTCAGAAGAAAGGCAGGCAGGGGCAAGAGGCCCCTGTTCTAAGAAGAAAGTACCCTTAAAAGGAAAAATACCCCATCCTATTATTCTACACTACCCTGGAAGGAGCTCTCTCCCCTTTCCCACCTGAACGACTATCTGATAGGTAGATGAGTGTGTGGACAAAAACCTGATAGGGCGATAGGCACATGGAGGGTTAATCAGTTAATTAAAACAGCTTGTCAACATTCTCATAAAAAACTCTAGACTTAGAAACTCTGGTGGCAATCCTCTCAGGTCCCCTCCCTTTTCTGGAGCTTTGTACTATTGCTCAGTAAACTTTGCTTTGCTGCCCACCACTGTTCATCTGGTCTACCCGTTCTTCAAAGCATTATGACCAAGAACCATGGGCACTAAAGAAAAAGAAAGCCTGCAATAAGAGGAGAAGTGATTGGGATGACTGATGAAGCCAGGTTTGGATGCATGGTGTTGAAGGTTCTTGAAATCCAAATGGAACTGTCAGGTGGGTAGTTGGAGATTATAAGTATTTTATTTATTTATTTGACATAGAGAAAGAGAGGACACAAGCGGAGGGAGAGGGGGAGTGGCAGGCAGAGGCAGGAGGAGAAGCAGACTTTCCCCTGAGCAGGGAGCCTCACATGGGGCTAGATTCCGGGACACTGGGATCCTGACCTGAGCTGAAGGTAGAGGCTTAACTGAATGAGCCATGCAGGCATGCCTGCAGTTGGAGATTATAGTTCTGAACTCCAAGAGGCTCCCTGCCTGAGGTGAATGTACATTTATAAAGGATGTGGTGAATGAATGATTGAATTAATATTAAGAAACAGTGTTCTCCTTTTTGAAAATATGACCTTCATCTTCGGCAACATACATATGGCACAGTCACACCTATATGCAGTATCTAAATTCACTATTATCTGGGCATATTTATGACAACTGTTTTACCTAAAGTATCCAGGGCACAGGTATTTAACAGCATTAAATGGAGCATTTCTCCTATAAGCAAGAAAATGGATCAGAAGATGCATGTTAAAGTATAATGAAATAGAATAGAGTTACAGAGTGAGTCCATACATTATTTTACCCACTTTTGGACTTTCTGGCAAACCCTTTAAACTTGACTCAGTCATCACCTCTATTTTGAGATCTTTACTTACTTTCCTTCTTTCCTCTCCTCTCCAAACCATGCCTACTCCTATATAGAAACAAATGTCCCTTCTTCTATGTGATTTTTGAGCTTGGCGTGGGCTTAGAACCAGAAAGATCTCAGGCTTGACATGTTTTAATTATATAACTTGGCAAGGCACTTAAGATCTCTGAGAGTTAATATCTAGTAATAATACCATGTACATGATACTTTCTCATCATTCAATTAATGCAGTCAGAATGGATACATTTAATTGAATGGGGGTATTATATGGAACAGAGACAACACTCCCAAAGGTCTGACACAGAGCAGGGGTTCAATGACAGAGTATTACACCAGATGTATCTATTATTGTATTCATCCCAATCTCTTATACTTAATTTGTTCTACCCTCTGTCTCACTCTGAGGTAGGAACTCCTGGAGAATCCTGTTTATTCACCTCTATTTTCATAGGGCTTGGCATTTAGTAGGTGCTCAGCATATATTTGCTCAAATGGGCCACTGAGGAAGCACCATGAGTCCTTGGTCTCTGGCTGTTCTTACCCTTAAGATCCATAGTGTTGGGTAAGAATGCATGAACCAAAAGAAGGGGGTGAGGGTGGGGTAGAGACAGGAGGGGTAGAGAACACCTCTCAATGCTAGTATGGAATTCAAAAAAACAGACTGTTCCAAGAGCATCCTCATCCAGGACCTCTGTGGTTCCTCCATCCTCAGTGCTTTCCTTGACCAGCCATCGGGCAAAACTTGCTTATTCCACATTACTGTGTGTGTCTTGATTCCACAATTTAATGACCCTTCTCAGTGGCCCAGCTTTCCTTTCTCCAGTGCCCCCCTGCTCTTGCTGCTTCTCCTTTGAGCTCCTGGTCACATTTTATATAACATAATTACAGCTCAGGTTGGCTCCCCAGTTCCCAGAATGCAGAGGTTACTCTTTTAATTGCAGTGAGTTCTTTTAAGTCTCTGCTTATTTTTAATTATGAATGCCTGAAGCTGGTCTGCCACAGTCTAACTTTCAGCTCTGAAGAAAGAAACAAGCCCAAGAAGCAGAGAAGTAATAGGAATCCCATTTTCATGCAAATCACCTCAATGACAAAGAAATGTGGGAAAAGAGACTCATTCTTTCATTCCTGAGAGGTGACACTGGCCTTTGAAAATGTCCAGCTCCACATTTAGAAGAGATTTAGATAAAACTGGCTCATTATACCATAGTTTCAGGCCCTGTAAACATATTAGGAACTCAACTCCCTTGCCTGTGTTTATGGCTCATTTCTGATATTTTGATTGGCAGGATGGGCCTTAAGCAACACTTTCATTTAAAAAAAAAAAATCTGCCTTCAGGAAACAAATTCCTTAGCCTAGCACTGAAGACAAAATCCTTTTTGATAAAAAGTACCAGAAGCTTCTATACATGTGTTAGAATCTTCTTTCTACATTGTCCCTGTGGCTGCTGCTGGCAGATATTACTTCTTTCACTTCCTACATGCCTGCTGCATTGATGAAACCATAAATGTGATTTTACTATTATGTAATTAATAATAGTTTTTAAATATTAATTAAACTATTATTTAAATAGTTCATTATTTATTATTATAAAACAACTTAGTCACCATAAATAAGCCTTCAAGGTACCTGAAGTATACTCCTGCCAAATTCCTCATTACTGAAATCCAGACTAGTTCAGGGCTCTTCCCAGATGGGCAAAGTCACCTCCGCACTTCCTACTGATTAGCTAACCCCCCCTGCCTCTCTCACTGCCTCTCTGTGCTGTGAGGCATCCTGAATGTTGCAAGGGTGAGGAAGAGGAGGAAGGACATTTCATCCTGACCCAGGGCCACTCTGTGCCAGCAAACATACTAAGTGTCTCATTCACAGTCTTTCACTAAAATTTGAAATGAACTTATAGAAAATAAAAGTACTACTAGTCCTGGGTTTCAAAGGAGAAAACAGGCTCAGAGAATTTTGGTAACTTGGAGAGCTACTGTCTTGGTTTGGGTTCCCCAGAAACAAGAAGTCTTTGCACCTGTAGAAGTAGAGAAGTAGAACTATGGTCTACTGGGACCCACTGGAGCTTAATACAACAGTGAAACTCTGGTTTTACTGGGTTATCCCACCTGCAAGATAAGGAAGCTGGATGTCACTCATGAACTTGTGTGAGTCGTTGCTTAAGAGCCATTCCCAGGGATGCTAGTCTCCTGTTTCTTCTAGTCTGCTGAGAGGCTGGGGCAGAGTGGTCTCTTCTCTGGTTTAGAGAAAATCCACCTTCGAAGAAATGCACACACACGCATCTGAGGTCAGCGGCTGTCCACTGAAGTGTTAGGGTCTAGGATACAGGGAAAGGAAGGGCTGACAATATCCACTCAGGCTGCCTAGTTCTTAAAGACCAAGGAAGGAATTCAAACGCAGGATTACCTGGCTTTGAAGTATAGAAAGATTCTATGCTAGTATACAAAAATATATACTTACACACAGGGTAGGATTAAATATAATTAGAAAAATGTTTGCTAGACTGTATTTAGGATCTATATCATATATGTAGAACAGAGAATTAAATTACCAAATATTCAGCACCCATTCTGAGGTCATAGCCTGGTAAAGATGGATGGGCTTCTCCCCCCTTCAAGACACAATTCACTATAGGCAAGAACATCACCTCAATGCTCTATTCACTATAGAGTCTCCAGTCCACCCGAGGTCTTGTCCTAGTCCCTGAGAAGCTAGCACATGCTTATGCTGGTTGGAATAGAAAAGACTCCCTGAATGGCTAATGCTCCCACTTTCCCTAGAAAGTTTTATCTCCAGAATAGGCCTTCGCTCATCTCCTGAGCTGTCACACTCCTATGAGCTGCTGGAGGGCAGATTTGTCCCTTGTTTTCCATGTTAGACAATTATGCATCGTCTAGATTATCAGGGCCATAGACAGCATTGATCTGCCCTCCATCCTTCTGTAGAGCTGCTAGTCCCAGACACCCTCCTCAGTCATCACCCTCATGGTGTTCTATAATCACTTAAGTGCTTTCACTATGTCTTCTGGAACCCACGGTTGGCTGGCACCACACTCTTCTAATTCCTAGGCTGGGGTCTCAAAGTTATTATTTTCACCTGTCACCCCACCTGTCCAGCAACTGCAACTGCTGCTTTTTCTACAACTATCTTTAGTGTGGATCTGTTTGTTTTATTCCCCAGACCAGGAACTGAGTGTTCGCTGTCCTTCTTTCCATTCTTCCAAACATTTTCATTTTCCTCCTTTTTCAAAATCCTAACTCCTTTGAAAATGGTACCATTCGACTGTAGCACCTATTCCTTCTCCCTATTACCATGAATGACCTGCCCCCTCATCAATTCCCTGCATTCACTGATGATTTTAACACCTGTTTTGCTATTCTTCTTCATCTCTATCCTAGTAACCATTCTTAGTGATTTCAAGATTTGTTTGGATGACCCATTCTACACCTAACCCTTTCCATTCTTTAAAATAGGCTCTAGTGATTTTCCCACCACACAACTCAGACACCTATTTGTGCGTTCATGCTATTAACTTTGTCAACACAAATAATTTGACCCTATTCCACAATTCTTTCACCAATTCCTTTATGTTTGTCTCATTTACATTTTTATCCCTATTCTAGTATCTTTCATCTCCATTAAGATCTTCCATCTTTCCACTTTTGTTTTATAGCCATTTCATTCATTTCTCTCAGTTTTCTTCTTACCCACTTGAGGTCTCATGACACAGCACTACAACCACTCCTTTGCAATAATAGTTTATTCTTTTCCTTCTATCCTGCTCTCCTGGCAGAACTTTAACCCCAGTTAAATCTAACTACCCATCAACTTGGTTCCTGCACCTGAATAACTAAACATCCTGAAATACACACGACTATGTTGTCTGGTTTCAGTTTAAGAGTATAACCACAAATTCCAATGGGTATTCCAGAATTCCTAATTAATCTAATAGTCTTCCATACTGCACCTGTCTTCTCACTCTGCAGGTGAATATTTTGCATTTTTGCTAGTCTTCAAATCCACTTCTCGCCCTTCACTTTTATTACCTACTACATGACATAGAAAATGGAGGCAATTAGGCTTTCCTCTAATAAGCCATCCTGGATGCATTCATTCCACAAATATTTAACTTACTTTGCACCAATCATTGCTTTAGGTAATGGGAGTACAGAGATGAACAAATATATGAGGGCCTCTCTGTCTTGGCTTTATCCTTCTATCACCATATCTACTGATACTCATGCTACATTATTACCAAACTGTATTCTCTTCTTGTGTGAAAGGATGATCCCTTCTCTCATGTAAGACCAACTCTCCACTTGAGGCCTGTATCCTAACCCCTCTCACTCTCTCAGGGAATTTGTTCCTACAATTATGCCCTGTGTTCCTGAACATCAATTTCTACTTCTCCACTGGATCATTTCTAGCAATATACAAACATGCTCTACTATCTTCTCTCTAAAAAATAAGACAAACCAACAAAACTTTTTCATGACCCTATACTCCCCTTGAATCACTGCCTCATCTTTAAGTTCCCCTTCACAGCAAAACTTCTTCAAAGAGTTTGTCCATAGGCACTGTTCTTACTACGTAGCTTTGCTTTCTTTTCTCAGCCCATTCCAGTCTGGTTTTTCCCTCAAGGTTTTTGTCATATTACCAGTGACCTTCAAGCTGCCAAATCTTAAGGTCACTTCTCCATCTTTCTGTATAATATAGGATAAAGGTTAAGACGGTGGGCTCTGGAGACATAGTCCTGGGCTTAAGTCCCTGTGTTGCTAACTTAACAGTCATGTGACCTTCAAAAAGTTACTTAATCTTTCAGTGTCTTAATTTTCTTACCTGAAAAATGAGCCTAACCATTCTACATACCTTTTAGATTTATGAGAAGTAAATGTGTAAGTACATACAGCATTTGAATTGCATGCCAGATACAGAGTAAGCACTCAGTTAATGTTGGCTATGATGATGATGATGATGATGATGATGATGATAATGATTACTACTACTGATACTAGGATAGTAGTAATATTAGGATCCCTACCTTACTTGACCACTAAACACCATCTCAAATAATGGAGAACACTTCCCCTGCAATCTAACCTTTCCTAGTTCCTCTTCTATTTCACTTGCAAATAGAAAGCTTCAGGCTCAGTCCCAGGGAATCCTACTCTTCTCTGTCCATACTGTCTCCCTGGGTTGTCTCAGACAAGCCAAGGATTTAAATAATCTCTACTTGATAATAGCTTCTAGTATTCTCTCCTGAGGATCAGACTCATAAACTGGAAGCTTACTTGATATCTCCACCTGAATATCTAAAATGCATCATAGACTTTATAGAACTGCCAAAATTCTTGCAGGTGCCCCCACCTTTTTCTAAATCCTTAATAAATGGTACAACCATCCATCTACCTGATTAAACCAAAACCTGGGTTGTTCTTGATACCACAATTTCCCTTTCTCTCCATATTATAAACCAGATGTGTGTGTCCCCTCAAAATTTATATGTTGAAGTTCTGATCCCCAGTGCAATGGCATTTGGAGGGGGGCTCTAAGAGGTATTTGGGGTCAGATAAAGTCATGAGGATGGACCCCCCATGATGGGATTAATGCCCTTATAAAATGAGAATGGGATAATGGGATAGGCGATCTCTCTTCTTCTCTTCTATGTGAAGATACAGCAAGAAGGCAATCAACTACAAACCAGGAAGAGAGCTGTCACTAGACATGGAATCTGTCAGTACCTTGATCCTGGATTTCCCAGGCTCTGCAACTGTGAGAAATAAATGCATTGTGTGAACCTACCAGGGTATGGTATTTGGTGATGGCAGCCCAAACCAAGTCACATCTTGGTTCCTATTAATTCATTAATTTTTCAGCCAATATTTTCTGAGTACCTTCTGTGTGCTAATCATTCTTCTAGGCACTAATACAGATATTAACAGAACAACAACAATAAAAAAAAATTCTTACCCTCATTAAGATTACATATTTGTCTTTGACTCTTCCTTGAAAATAAATTCCAAATCTGCTTGTTGTTCTCCATCTCCACTCCACTCTACATCAACATCCTCTTTCATGGGGATAACTACACTGTCCTCTTTTCTCTTCCCTTCACTTCCAAGTTTGCCCATTTATAATTCATTCCCTACATGGCAGCAGAATAGCCTTGTGAAAATCCCACTTATGTTGCCTCAAGGATTTCCCATTTTGCTTCTAATGACATCTAATATCTGTTCTTTGATTAGCCTCTTTGAATTCATCTGCCTGTGCTTTTTACTCACTGGGCTCTAGAACTATTGCACCAGTTTTCCCCCTGGCATTTCAGGTCTCAGTTTAAATATCACTTCCTCAAAGAGCCTTCCCTGATTACCTAATATAAAGTAGACCTGTCTGGTATATTTTCATTGGTGTTTCCTCTAAAAAAAACTTTGTAACTTTCTCAGGGCACTCATTGGTTTAAACCTTTTGTTTTTCTCATTTATGTAGTACTATTTTTTCCCCAGATTTTGTTCTTCAAGACCAGTAGAGGTAAAGTAGTATTTATAAAAATAAGAAAACTTGAGAGGAGAGTAAGCAGACATAAAAATGAATTACTTTGGAGAGGAGTCAGGAATTCAATGTTTGAATGCTAACTTTGTCATTAGCTACAGGGTAAATTGTTTTTCTGGGACTCAGTTTCCTCATTTATAAAATTAAGTAGCTTATATAAAGCCTCATAGTGGCTATTGCATGGAGACTGGAACTAGAAAGGCCTGGTTTTGAAATTCTTGCTCTGCCTTCTACTAGGTATATGGCTTTGAAGAAGCTACTTAAATCTGACCTATCTATCTAAAGAGTTTTTGTAAGAATTAAATAAATGGTGGGAAGACCTATCCTGGAGCCCAATACATGTGGGCATTCCAGAAATTCATGTTTTCTCTCTTCCTTTCTCTGCTATAGTTATACTAAGCAGATCCTAGCTAACGACATATAGACTGAGTGAAGCACATGTAAACTGAGAGCACAGAGACTCATTTTTCTTTGTCCTTATTTCCAAGTAAAGTGAGGTACAAAGGACATTTCCAACTATCTTCAATCCCAAGCTTGGATATATTAAATTAATTACAGGGAAGAGAGATAAAGAGAGAGAGAGAGAGAGAAAGAGAAAGAGAAAGAGAAAGAGAAAGAGAAAGAGAAAGAGAAAGAGAAAGAGAAAGAATGAAAGAAAGAAAAAATGAGAGAAAGAAAGAAGAAAGAAAGAAAGAAAGAAAGAAAGAAAGAAAGAAAGAAAGAAAGAAAGAAAGACTAAAAAAGAACCTTGCCAAGTATGCACATAGAGGGGACACATAATATTTGCATTCAGAAGAAAGAGGTTTATGCCAAACTTTGGAAAGCATGAGCTGGTCCTCCTTCCTCATCTTAGTTGTGTTGGGGGAAGGGCATCCAGATGGAGAATGGAGCACTGGAAGCTCCAGGGCCATTCTGCTCTTGCAGTCTCCCAGCAGGATGGCACCTGGGCAACACCTGGGCACTTTGGGAGGCATGTGATTCCTCTGGGAGTCTCATACATGCCACAGCTGCTCCTGAGAGCTCTTACCTGCCTCCTTGACATTGTATCCCCAGAGGACAAAGGAAGTCTACATTTACTGAGTCTCAACATCTTGTCAGCCCCACTCCTAGGTGATATATAAGCTTCAGGATAAACCTCAGAGTAGGTAGCATTTTTGACATTTTACATTTGTTGAGTTTCTACTATGTGCCAAGCTCTCTGACAGGCATGTTTAATACTTCAATTCAATCTTCACAGCATTCTTGGAAGGAGACATAATTGAGCACTTTGTGCAGATGAGAAAATTAAGGTTTGAAGAGGTTGAATAACTGTGGGGAGTCCTTCTACCAGGAAGTGGTAAAGCTGAGATTTAAAATGAGGTCTGATCCTGAGACACAAAACATGAACCAGATTAATTAAAACTGAAGAAATTACAGACCCCAGAATAGAGTCTATGCATGTGTGCTTATATACATGCTTTTACCGGATTTATTTTTAAGTTACTCTAATGAAATATTTTATGATTTCTTTAGTGCCACAAGCTTTTTCTTGTTAGGGCCTTAATTCCCATTGTTCATTACGCTTATCTGTACTTTCTTTTCATTCCCAAATATGATATAGTGCTTCATCCTGTCCAAGACCTGGGAGGATTGTGGCAGGCAGTATCTCTTGTTGGGTAAGAGACTAGGCTCTTGGATCAGGTAATCAGAAGATGGAGGATTAAATGAAATAATGTATGTAAAGTGCCTGGTACATTGTAGCT
This sequence comes from Vulpes vulpes, assembly GCF_048418805.1. Classification (NCBI taxonomy): domain Eukaryota; kingdom Metazoa; phylum Chordata; class Mammalia; order Carnivora; family Canidae; genus Vulpes; species Vulpes vulpes. The sequence continues at coordinate 31,234,753 of NC_132790.1, forward strand.
TTCAAAAAAGCCAGTAATTTTTGTTAGAATTATTTCAGTAATAGTAGTGGTGATGGTAGTAGTCATAGTTGTTGTTGAATATTTGTAGCTTTATATACACATTCAGTAAAGATGTATTAGGCAATGCATCTCTGTTCTCACCACATTTTCTCCCAGTATATAGCCACACCAGCAAAGTTGTATTCTGGTGCATTGGGTTAGCACAGTATCGAATGGGAAGCACATGCCAGTGGTCAGTGCCAGGAAAAGAGTGCCTGGGTACTGAATAGTGCTAGTGGTCCAAGAGGAGGGTGTGTTCAGGGCTATCACTGGGAGCTGCTATAAGTCAAATGAAGAGAAGAAGGCGTCAAGACCAAGCCAGCAACAGAATTTCACATTGATGACAATGGAGAAGAAACAAAATAAGGAGAGTAGGCGTTTAGGGAGTCAGCCACCAAATGACTTCTCTGGCCAGATGGAGTTGCCTCAGTCTTGGTAGGCTCTCTGTGGTCCAGTGTCATTTTGAGAATACCAATTGGGTTTTTCTGTGCTGTTCCTCCAAGACTCTGCTGCCCAACTGTCAACATTTACTATTCAGCAGTCACCAAGTTCTTGTTTTACAAAATGAAAAATGGAACCTATTTAGGGCTACTCCTAGGGTTCCAGAAATTGTATTTATACAGCTGGAGAGCAAGCAGTCAACATGTGAAAATCAATCAGTCCTCATACCTTGTCAAAGTTAGACCATGAGTTATGAAGAGAATACTAGGGCACATTTTCTCTCTAGTTTCTCTGTAAATCAGTTCCACACTTAGACATACATAAACTTTTTGTCCTTTGAGTGTGTCTATAAAATACATTTGTCATGACACAGTGGAAGAATGACGGTCTTAGAGCACCAAAATACCTTGCTCAAATTCTAGAATTACCATTTACTATATATCTGTCTTTAACCAAATTACTTAACCTCATCTGAAAAATGGGGATAATTATACGATAAATTGGTTAAGAGGATCATTATGAGGGTTAAATGAAATAATTTGTGGAAAGGGTCTAATAATAATCTTGGCTATTAATAGGGTTGCAATAACTACTGAGTTATTATTTTTACCATTACTTTCAAGTAGTAGCAAAATATAGATTGAAATAAGAAGCATCAATCTCTTGCTTGAAATTGGATTTGAACATTCCTTTCTTTTCTTCCTTCCATACTCCCTCTCTTTACTTCTCTCTTTCCCTCCCTGCAATGCCAGGTTTTTAAAGAAACAGTGGACTTTATAACGATAATTGCAGTATCATCAAAAATAGTTTGCTAAGCCAGACAATATAAAAAATGAACTGAAACAGAAAAAGATTGGAGATAATGAGACACATTAAGAGTCTATGATTATTACCATTGTCACTGAAATTTCCTAACTTGAATGGTAGTTCTTTTATCTAGTCTTCAGGGCTAGATGCCTTAGAGTCACAGTCATCCTCAACTTTATCCCTTCTTCCCCTTCACCCATCTAAGTATTTACTGAGTCCCAACCATTTAACTCCTTAGATGTCTCTGGAATCTATTTCCTCATCGTCATCCCATTGGCTCCTTTTTAGACCTTTTTTAAACCTTTTTGGACCTTTTAAAAAATTTGCATTGCCTTGAGAATTAAGGCTGAACTCTGGAACACGGCATATGGAGCTTTTTGTGATGCACTGTGCATGTCCCTATAGTCCATCTCATGTTTTGCCATGTACTACTTATCCTCATGCTTAAATTGTTCTGAAATTTCTACTATTCACCTTAAATCTTGTGTTTGTGTTAACTTTTGCACATGCTGATCCAGAATTCTACTCCACCCTCTCTATTTCCTCATTCTGCCTCTTTCTAATAATGATGTCTATATCATAGAGCTGTTACAAAGATTACAGTAAACATACACTAAGTTTTTAGAATAATGACTAGCATTAGTCAAAAGAATATGCTTTTTATTATGGCCTCCGGTTTCTTAAATCCCAGCATAGACATGACCTGGAATTTGTGTCCAAGTTTCTCATCCCAACTGAAATGTACCTTTTCACCTGCTATCACCAATTCTAAATGTTCCCCAATCTCAAGGCTCACTTCTAATAATCCACACCTGCCATGAACACAGCAGAAAGATCCCCTTCCCTCCTTAGTGGCTCAGAAACACTTTGCCCCTATCTTTCTCTCCCATAATTGGAGCCCCAAATTGAAGCTGTGTCATATAATTCCCATTTCCCCATGAATATTTACATTCCCTTATCTAGTCATATGCATCTACCTGCCTTCCCCAGTACCAGTGCAGAGCCAGGCATACAGTCAGTGCTCTGGGAACATGTGTGGATGATGGTGCATTCACAGGTGTCTTAGTCCATTCAGGCTGCTATAACAATAAAAAAAAAATATTATAGACTGGGTAGCTTATAAACAACAGAAATTTATAGCTCTGGAGGTTGGGAAGTCCAAGATCAAGGTGCTTGCGGGTTTGGTGTCTGGTGAGAACCTGCTTCCTGGTTCATAGAAGCTGTCTTTCTGCTGTGTCCTCACATGACAAAAGGAGCTCGGGAATTTTCTAGAGTCTCTTCCATCAAGGCACTAATCCCATTTATGAAGGTTCCATCCTTATGACCTAATCACCTCCTCAAAACCCAACCTCCAATACCATCATGCTAGGGGGTAAGTTTCAACATATGCATTTGTGGAGGGACAGAAACATTCAGTCCATAGGAACAGGTTCCCTTCTGTCATGTTTTCCCTTAAATGCTGGCCATATTGAGGGCCTGTGGCCGTGAACACCGAGAGATACAATGGCTCAGTGAGTAGATCACTCACTAATGCCCAGGGTTTCATTTCTCTGCTTTACAACAAGAGATAATGGGAGTCACTGAGTCTGAAACTGTTCACTGCTATGATGTGAAAGCTGAGGATCTGAAGAATACTTCAAGAAGGAAGTATTTCTGAAAGCAGGAAAGGCGGGTGCGGATGCCTGAAATCAATAAAGCCTGAAGTCCTACGGGGAACAGCAAAAGAGAAATACCTTGTTTGTGTGGTTGAAGGGCCAGAGGTATGGGGGCTGGAAAAAGTTGACAACACTTCCTTTTGGAAAGTGCTGGGGCTGGGAGTGTGTGGGGGCAGGAAGAGTAGAGACAACTCCTGAAGTGATGATGACTCAGATTTCTGAAGATAATGCCACCAATCCCATCAAGTTTTCTTCCCCGTCATCAACACCACCACTGTCTCCTGCATGCACAGCACTTTACACTTTAATAAAAAGTGCTTTTCTAGTCCCTATCACATCTGTATTGAAGGGTAGCAGAATATATCACCCCAAAATATGTCTCTTTGGCATAAGGATTATTTTGAGCTGATTATTTTGAGAAATTGCAGATGCAGGAGAAGCTCTGAAAGCAGAGTAGAAGTTACCCTTTTGTAAGGAAAATTTGCATTAGAAAGGGGGCCTGTACCAGGAAGAGAGCTGTTACTAGAGATCACTTTTTTTACCTGGAGACTTATCTGCTGGCAGGGCAACCTTTGTGCACCAAACATTCTCTTCTGGCTTCCAGTGAACTCCCACATCCCCATTGGAAAGCCCAGGCCCCTATCCCCTTCCTCAGTTCAGGGTGGTATATGAGCCTCAATCATTTGGCAGCTTTCTAAATCCCACGTATCTTCATAGGACTGCTATATATAAATATATATATTATATATACTTTTTTTTTCTCCTGTGAATCTGTCTTTTTATCACAGGAGGGTCTTAGCCAAGAACTTAGGATAGAAGAAAATTATTTTTCCTCCCCTACAGTATCTAAATGAACATCCCGTGAAACAAATATGATGATTCCCATTTTATAGAATAGAAAATGAGGCTCAAAAATGTAAAAAGTCTTGTGATTGGGAGACCTGGCCTTTTCACTTGAGTGGGATATCGAAGGATGGGTCAGATTCTGGTAGCCAGAGGTCCCCCCCTGCAACTCCATTTTGATGTAGTGCCTATTCATTTTTCTTGGTTCTATTTCTGGCTGTCTCTCCTCTTAGGAAGTCACTCCATTTTCACTGCTGAGTTCTTCAGAGCAATGCACTGGTGAGTGACTGAGCCCTTGAAGGCATGGTTTGGATGAGTCTTTACACTTAGCAACCTATCATTCAACCTTAATCATTGGGGCATCTTTATGTTTCCTGATTTGCTCCCAAATGCTCAGCATATACATAGCCAGCATGTTAATGCTTTCATGATTTTTTAATCTTCCTTTTAATTTGCCAAGTGGAAACGTTTTTAACCAACTAATATTATTGCAATCTTACTTTTTTCCCCTTAGAAAAGAGAACAGAGAAAAATGAAAAGGTAAACGGAAAAATTGCTAAATCATCCAGGTTTTAGTAAGCAGTCAGTATACTAATCCTGAGGATTATTCATATATCTCATAATATCCTCTGTGTGTGCGACTGTATGAAGATAGGGATAAATGCGGAGAGAAGCAAATAACATGTGCATCAACAAGGTAGCCCCTGACTTCTTACAAATACCACAACACCAAATAATCTTTTATGTAAGAAGACAGAAACACAAGAATGAAAAATTGGTTTAATTTAAACCTCCAAAATTAAGCACATTCTGGAATGTACCTCCCCACTCCACCCCCTAATTTTATTACTTTTGACCACATTCAGAAATACTGGCTTAGGAAATGATGTACGATAGTTAGAAATAAATTGTGCTATTTACCACCTTGATAAAGTAAGGACATATAAGATTTGCTCTGTCTCCCCCTTTCCTCCTTTCCTTCCTTCCTTCCTTCCTCCCTCCCTCTTTCCCCTCTTTCCTTTCTTTCTTTTTTACTCTTTTCCTTCCTTTCTTCTTTCCTTCCTCCCTTCTTTCCTCCATCCCTTCCTTCCTTCCTCCCTCGCTTCTTCCATCCCGCTCTGACTCCCTTATACAAACTTTTATTGTACACAGTATTAGTTTACTAGCGCTGTTGTAACAAAATACTACAGACTGAATGATTAAAATAAGACATCTTAATTTTCTCACAGTTTAGGACACTAGAAGTCCAAAGTTAAGGTGTCAGTAGTTTTTGTTGTTGTTGTTGTTGTTGTTGTTGTTGTTTTCTTTTTTGAGGCCTCTTTCCTTGGCTGGTAGGTGGACACCTTCATGCTATGTCCTCACAGGGTTTTTTAATTTGTTTTTTTTGTTTGTTTGTTTTTCTGTGTGCATGCATCCTTGGTAACTTTTTTGTATGTCCTAATTTCTTCTTATAAGGATACCAGTTAGATTGGATGAGGGCCCACCCTGGCATCATTTTAACTTAATGACATCTCCATACATTCTGACCTGCTAGGGGTTAGGGATTCAACATATGAATTTGGGGAGGGCATGTTCAGTCCATAACAAGCACCTAGAAAAAGTGTTCACAATTTGTAAGCTCTCATAGTATTCTTTTGTATTGCTTCTCTTCCTCTTTTTCTTGTCTCTTTAGTTTCCTAAGAGTTCCTCTCAAAAGCTTTTGAGAAGATTTGAGATCATCCTAGAAAGTTTTTAAGTCTTTTCTCTTTGTCTTACACACATATTATAGCTCTATCACATTTGTTTTTGTTGCCTAGTACCTGAAGTATTTAGTCAAAATAGGTTTGAATGGATGATTTGCAGTAACTACAACCACAACATGACCTATGACCATCAGCACTACTATTATTATACAACCACCTATTGTAACTACTACCACCTCTCTACTTACTTTTCTCCTCTCTCCCTCCTCCTATGAGGAGAAGTACAACATCCAGAACACAATATCTGCACAATATCTAATATTGCCTGAATATTAGAGTCAAAGATATTAGTACTTTACTTGCTCTGTCAATTGAGTAAGAGAAACACACATCAGGAGAACTCGAGCCCCCCCTCCCCTCCTCATTCCTCCTTTGGTTTAGACTTGTTTGGTTTAAGAAAGATTATTCACTTTGGTTTCCAGCCCCCTTGGGAAGGTTTGGCCAACTCAGAGCTGCTAAGCTACTTTGAAGAGCCCTACCCTCCTTTCTTCTCCGGACTCCTCTGGTACAATTACCAGCTGCATTCAGAAGCACAGCAGGCACATTCCACTGGCTGGTGAGTTCAGGCACTTGTGACCCTGGTGGTCCTGACTGACTTGACAAGAATTTGGCCACCCCACCACAAACCTCAGAGCTGGGGTCTTTCATCCCCTTCATTATCTGCCTCCTCCCTGGGCAGCAAGAGCTTTTGTGCTTTAATGCACTTGTCTGAGTTTGAGGGAGATGCTGTTTTCCAAGGAACCAAAACTGATGATGTTCCTTACGGAGTTTTTAAACCAGGAAGGAGGAAAAGAAAGGTTGAATGCAGTTTCCTTCCTTCTTACCCTTGTTCTCTCCTTTTTCTCTTCTTCATCACTCCCTTGCTTTCTATTTGTCTTCTTCTCTTCCTCTTCTTCCATTCATCTTCCTACTACTGCTTTTCATCCTGCTTCCTCAATCTCTTTTGTCTCTTCCCCTTTTTTCTTTCATTATAATCATTATCTAAAATTTAAATTAATGGAAAGATTCTAAGATATACATCATATATGTCTCCAAATTAAAACAAGGAGGGGGCTTCTATACTTGTTCATATTTGCATATATATGGGTAGCTGAATCAGTAGAAAGTAGCAACTTAAATGTTTCCAGTGAACATAATTCAGCATTCCCTCTGTAGTTGCACAATTTTTCTTTCCTTTTTAATTATATTTTAAAAAATTTGTTTCTTCATCTCCTCACCTCAGTCACATGAGGACAGACCTCACACTTTGTCAATTGACCAATTTATTAGTGTGCATTGAATTAATGGAGTTCCTGTTCCTACTACAGAACCACTCTTGCCTTCCAGGAAAGAATCCCAGTTGGCTGTGGTACGTTAGTCTATAATAAGATGTGGAATTATTTTTGCTTTTTTTTTAATTTCTCTTTTTGTTTTGCATTAATATACAGGAAGCAATTAAACTATAGTTTTCTGCATTTTTTTTTGTTATCAGTGTAAGGCTCATTAGACAAAGATTTGGGAAGCTTTTTCTTTTCTGCTCTGGAACATTTGCAAATTACTGAAATGTCTGGTCCTTAAAAGTTTGGGTCAATTCATCTCCTCCTGATATTTTTTAGGACTGCAATTCGTGGTGTGCTAGTAGCAAATTTTTTTTTTTAAGTGGTTCTTCTTTGTAGTATTTGCTGATTTCCATAGTGTAAATACTTCCACGATGGCTGCTTTCAAGTGCATTCTCATGATGTCGTTGAGTTTGGAGGTGGGAAGAGATGTGCACAGTTTTCTTTCAGAAATCAGTGCTAGGGGGATCCCTGGGTGGCGCAGCGGTTTGGGGCCTGCCTTTGGCCCAGGGCGCGATCCTGGAGACCCGAGATTGAATCCCACATCGGGCTCCTGGTGCATGGAGCCTGCTTCTCCCTCTGCCTGTGTCTCTGCCTCTCTCTCTCTCTCTCTCTCTTTGACTATCATAAATAAATAAAAATTAAAAAAAAAAAAAAAAAAAAAAAAGAAATCAGTGCTAGGGCAGCCCGATCTTCAGTGGTTTAGCGCTGCCTTCAGCCAGGGCCTGATCCTGGAGACCTGGGATTGAGTCCCACGTCAGGCTCCCTGCATGGAGCCTGCTTCTCCCTCTGCCTGTGTCTCTGCCTCTCTCTCTCTCTCTCTCTCTCTCTCTGTGTGTGTGTGTGTGTGTGTGTCTCTCATGAATAAATAAATAAATAAAATCTTAAAAAAAAAAAAAAAAAAAGAAATCAGTGCTAATCAGCCCCAGCATGCTGATGGTCATTGATCTTTGATAACTTTCTCAATTTTGTCAACTGCTTAGATTGTCCCTTATGGAGTCAACATTTTCTTAGAGAATCATTCATTTCATCCAAATGTTGAAATGTATTATTTAGCCTTGCAAATAACTCTTTTATGATTATTTTTATTTCCTTGACATCTGTGATACCACTCCCCACCCTTTCCATTACAAATGTTATATATTTGCACTTTCTTTCTTTGTATTTTTCAGGTTCACTGCAGTTTCTGCAATTTTGGATTCCTTGCTTCTCAAAGAGAGCAATTCTTAAATTTACTTGTCAGTTTTATTGTTTTTCTGTTTTCTAATATATCATTTTATGCCTATCTTGGCTCCTTATTTTCTAATTCGTCTGAATTTGTTTTCATAAAATGGCAGGTATTGAGGGTATATAATAAATAGGTGGCATTTATTATTATTATGTAAATACACCTACTCAATAAGATGTCATTTAGTGTACTCTGGTTTCAGATATCATGCAAGTATATTTTAAAATTTTGAATTGGATTCATTAACTATAGAACATATGCTATGCTTTTTATAATACAATCAAACCATGCTTCATGTCTGCATTTCTGCAATCCTGCCACAGTTGCTGGAAAATATCATTTAGCTATTTCCCTTGTTTCTTCCATGCCAGTGACTATTCCTCCCATCTCTGGCTGCTTTGTATCCCCACCGAGTCTCTCATGGTTTCCAACTCCCATGTTCCCAATCTGTGTCCTCATTAAAGTCAGATTCGCTCTCACCATCCTTCCATCTCTGATTATGGGCTTCCTTCCAGTCACCTTGTGGGGCAGAAAACATAATTTCATAATTTCCTTAGAGTTATGGTCTCTGTTGCCTGTGATGGCTTGTGTTAAGAGTAAGTCATTTGGATGTTTTCTGGGATACAGAAATTCCATCTAAAATTGAGATCTGCACTTCCTGCCAATAGTTTGAGGAATCGGGTCAATGGCTTTCAGAACATATGGACAAAGAAGGGATTTGCATTAAACATTTGATGATGGTTTAACTTGCTTTTTAAGCAACAAAACCTATGTGAATGGTAACTTTGTGTCTACTGAGAATAGGTGGATTAATGGTAGCCGGTTAACATGAGCTAGTCTTCAGAGGGATGTGAATATGAGTCCAGTAAAAAGTGATTGAGACAAAAGAAAAAGGAGGACTGGAAGGATTTTGGTTGAGTTCTTATTACATTAACTAATTTAATGTTTTAAATATCCCTACAAAGCAAGTATTACTTCATAAGGGAGTCTCAAAAAAGTAAAATATCTTGCCAAAGCCACAAAGCTAGAAAGTGAGGGAGACAAGATTCAAAGCCTTAACCGCTCCACAACTTGTACACTTTCAACAAGCTCTGTTGCCCTTTTTTGCTCAGTTCCAGGTAATTTGTATTTTAACTCTCATTCCTGTGTAATGTGCTTACTGTGAGTTCTAAGAACATCCTTATTTGTTTAATACTCAGTGTTTAGGAATGTCTTTGAACCTGAAAAAGTGACATTCCATTACTCCTGATCAGTGCATGACAGGGACAATAATAGTCTTGTCTGCTTTGCCTCTAAGATTATTAGCTTTGTCAATAGATGTCATATAGAAACTGCCACCCAAACTTAGCCTTTTAAATGTCTGTAACTTTAGTCACTATGACTACATGGGTTGAAAATCTGATTCAAGTACCCACCCCACTTCAAAGTATCTGCTGTTATGCTACCAATGCTTAGGATTATGGTGTCCTAACCTGTCTCGAGGCCTTGAATTGTGCCCTGATTCTGTATGGGTGATTTCAGATCCCCTGTATCAGCTGATACACATCCTCAGCTGTGTGCTTAGCCAGGGTGACCCCTTCACCACCACCCCAGGCTCCCAGGATGAGCATTTAAAGCCTTCATGGAAGTGAACCTTAGTTCCTTTCTTTGGTTTTATAACTTTTTCTCGTCAATGGGCTAAAAGACAGAAATGAATAATGAAAGAAGGAAGGAAGGAGAGAAGGAAGGAAAGGAGGAAGAAAGGAAGAAAGGAAGCAGAAGGACAGAAGGAAAGCAGGAAGGAGTGAAAGAAGGAAATAAATGTAATAGCTGTTTTGGAAGTCATTAGATAAAATCTCTCGGGGCCTCTCCCTTTCTATCTTGGGACCTGTTGCTTTTATAATTTTGCCATACTTTCTTATAGACTTAGATCAAATAAATGCTGTCACATTTCTCCTGGATGTCAACACAAAGTAGAATCTACAGTCACTGCTTCCAGGGAGCTTTTACAGATGAAAGCTGTGGAAGTTACTTTTGGATGCTGCTCAGCTTTCAAGCTTCAACTCTTAAAAAAAAAAAATGTTCTGTGATCATTGGATCAAGCTCTGATCTCACTTCACTGGGAACCCATACTTATACTATGTGATCCAGCCCTCAGCACTGTGGTCACTTACAAGAAAAGGAGAAAGGACACATTTGTGTTTTGTGGTGTGGACAGAATGTAAACATGTAAAACTATGTCGTGACAGTTTCCTGCCATAGGGATTGCAGAAAGCAGAGAAAGGTAAGAAAGAAAGAGAGAAAAACAGGTGAGATATGCAGATAAACCCCAAAATATATATCCTAAGGTCTTCTTGTCAATGTACTTGGGACTTTCCTGAGGTTCCACTGCACCTTTCCCTCAGGTTCCATTAGGCACTTTACCCTACGTTCATTAGGCTACACTGAATAGGTTATCCTTTCTTGTAATTCTTGTTGTATGAGAAGCTGCACCCATTATCTGGGGCAGCATGGCACACTAATGAAATGACTGGCTATCGATAATGCCAGAATTCTTGAAATCCTAGTTCCAGCTCAATGGCTATGGTAGGCCAAATAGTGTCTCCTAAATATACCCAGATCCGAATCACTGGAACCCATGAGTGTTACCTTACATGGCAAAAAAGGACTTCACAGATGTGCTTAAATTAAAGATCTTGAGATGGGGACATTATTCTGGATTATACAGGTGGGTCCTAAACATAATCATAACTGTCCTCACAGGAAGGATACAGAAGGAGTTTTGACATGGAAGAGAAAGTAGATGTAATATTGGAGACAAGAGTTTGAAGGATGCAAGGAAGGGCCCATGAACCAAGGTATGCTGGTGCCTCTAGCAGCTAGAAAACCAAGGAGACACATTCTCCTCTTGAAACTCCAGAAGGAACCAGCCCTGTTAGCATCCTGACTTGAGCCTACAGAAATGAATTGCAGCCTTCTGGCCTCCAGAACTGTGAGATAATAAATGTATGCTGTTTTAGGCTACCAAGTTTGTGCTAATCTGCTATAGTAACAATAGGAAACTAATATGGTAGCCGGTGATGACAAGTATAAAATGGAATACTACTCAGCCACAAATTCACTGATTCTTACAACCACCTGAGGAAGATACATTCTCCCCACATTAGAGACGATAAAACTGAAGCATAGACTGGTTAGGAAACTTGCCAAGATCACATCTGCAGTGATGTGGATGGAGCTGGAGAATATTATACTAAGCAAAATAAGTCAGTCAGAGAAAGACTAACACCATATAATTTCACTCATATGTGAAATTTAAGAAACCAGATGAACATAGGGGAGAAAAAAAGAGAGAGGCAAACCAGAAAACAGACTTTTAACTATAGAAAACAAACTGAAGATTGCTGGAGAGGAGATGGGAGGGGGGATGAGTTAAATGGATGATGGGGATTAATGAGGCACTTGAGAGGAACACTGTGTGTTGTATGTAAGTGATGAATCACTAAATTCCACACTTGAACTAGTATTTTTTTTTCACACCTGAAACTAGTATTACACTGCATGCTAACTGAAATTTAAATACAAACTTGAAAAAAAAAAAAAAAACCCTCTCATTCAACTATCAAAAAAAAAATCAGTAAATTTTTATGTTGTTTGCCACATAGTGGGCACTCAGTAAGTATTTGATCATTTAATGTTTACATTCAATATAGTTTTAGACACACAGTTAGATGGTAGTAAAGCCAAAACTTCTACACAAGTTGTTCTGACTCCAAATCCACAAGTAAGGTAGAGAAAAGCTATCAATTAACAGACTGACTATGATGTGATCCAACATATCTCAAGCTTTCCTTTAAAAGTGATCACAGAATAAACAAAATACTATTTTCTGTCATCGTGACTACAGTTTTAGAAAAGCTAATTTTACTTTATATGAGTTAAAGTTCAATTCCTTCTCTGCTGAATGAGATGTAAATAGATATTCTCAAATCCTCTGAAATGTATTAATTCATACATTATTATTTATAGCTTCTACTTTCTACTTTTTAAATGACCAAATAAGTAATCTTTTGAAAGACTTTTATATTTATCTATTTAACTTACTTTGCCTCACATTTGGGATACCAATTTAACTCAAGTTTACTAAGTGCCTACTTTTTTTTTTTTTTTTTTTTTTTTTTTTTTTTTTTACTTCTTCAGTTCCTACTATGTGTAGGCATCTTCCCCTGTGCCTTTTTAAATTTTTATTTCTTTTTTAAAATTACACCTCAAGGCTTTTTTTTTAATTTTTATTTTTTTATTTATGATAGTCACACACACAGAGAGAGAGAGAGAAGCAGAGACACAGGCAGAGGGAAAAGCAGGCTCCATGCACCGGGAGCCCGACGTGGGATTCGATCCCGAGTCTCCAGGATCGCGCCCTAGGCCAAAGGCAGGCGCCAAACCGCTGCGCCACCCAGGGATCCCCCACGTGCCTTTAGAAAAAGCAAAAAAACATTATAAGGTTTCACTCATACAGGGAATATAAAAAACTGTGAAAGGGATTATAGGGGAAAGGAGAGAAAATGAGTGGGAAAAATCAGAAAGGGTGACAAAACATGAGAAACTCCTAACTCTGGGAAACGAACAAGGAGTAGTGGAAGGGGAGGTGGGTGGGAGGATGGGTTGACTGGGTGACGGGCAATGAGGGGATGAGCACTGGGTGTTATACTATATGTTGGCAAATCGAACTCCAATAAAAAAATATACATAATGAAAGAGGGATCCCTGGGTGGCACAGCGGTTCGGCGCCTGCCTTTGGCCCAGGGCGCGATCCTGGAGACCCGGGATCGAATCCCACGTTGGGCTCCCGGTACATGGAGCCTGCTTCTCCCTCTGCCTGTGTCTCTGCCTCTCTCACTCTCTCTGTGACTATCATAAATAAATAATAATAATAATAAATATATATATACATAATAAAAGAAAAAACCAAAATAGTTATTTATTTTCTATCCATCAATCCATTCATCCAGCTTTCTACTCATCCAACTATCAATTTAACAGGGAAAATTTGAGGACCACAGTCTGGGCTATTTACACATGCATTAGACCCTGGCGCAGACGCAAATTGCAATCTCTGCCCGTAGAGGGCTTGCAGTCGAGTTTGGGAGCCAGTTGCAAGATTAGAACCTTCAGAGAAATGTGGAAAGGACATGATCAAGGTTTGCCCAGGGACTGAACATAAAGGGAATGGATGGTTGGATGCCTCAGACAGAAAGCATGGTTGTAAGGAAATCTCACAGAAAAAATGTATGGCTTAGTATGTGCGTTTTTGGGAGGAAGAGTTAGAAAAAAAGAAGAACCCTAAATGAAAGCTTTAGAAGTATTAAAAGCAAAACATGGTATGGCTAGATTAGACATGGTATTTGATAGCATATGGTCAAAGAAAATTTCTGTGTTCCTCCCAGACAAGAGTGCAGATTGACATTTGCTTGTCTGATGGAAATAATTTAGAATAGCATACTAGGATGCCATATATCAAGGCGGGCAGCTTTCTGAGATCTGATGCATGTGTTCTGACTTTTTCCCCCCCTTTCCCTTTTTTTTAAGCTGAAACATTACTGACAGTCACCGCTATAGTCCAGTGCTCTTAAAGTTGACATATGCTGAGTGACAGATCCAAGATAAGAGTAAAATACATTTGAATGTGCTGATAAAGGGAAAATGGGAAAGGGCTGAAATTACAGAGATATAAAGGTGTATCTTTAAAGCTCTTAGGAGAACAAATTGCTAATCAGGAACAGAACTGTATAGAGGCTTGATAAGTTCGAATGAAGAAACCCTTCTGGGATGGAAACTCTTCTAGTGTGTAGTGGTTTTATAAGAAGTCTAATGAGATCCATTTGAAAGTGCTGGCTCCGTTTGGTATGGAGGAGAATTGTCAAGAGATTTTCAGATGTCTGAATGGCAGTAATAAGCCCAACAGGGCCAAGGTGGGGTGTCCGATTGGCCAAGTGGCATAAAAGCTATCTTTGGAAACTCATCATCCACAATAGTACATTCTGTTCCCATTAATTTCTGGCAAATGGAAACTATCTGCAAGGAAATAACACTGACACTGATCAAGTCAATCATAGCTTAGACTTACTTATAAGCTGTAATTCTACTATACTCTACCATGTTATACTCATTGAAGCACACTTGTACACACACGTGAGCACACACACAGGCGTGTTTATAAAGCATAGGAAATTTCAATTCTTAATCTGTCACCAATTTCCAAAATAATAATTTCTTCTATTAAAATTAATTTATTTAATTGTTTTACTTTTTCTTTCTTTCTTTCTTTCTTTCTTTCTTTCTTTCTTTCTTTCTTTCTTTCTTTCTTTCTTTCTTTTTTAGAAGCCATAGTGGCTAGCAGTAGTATAGTGCAGCGTAGCATTTGCATGATTTGCATGCTTCCTCTGCTCTAGGATCATTAGACCTTTAGTGTATAGGGGTGATACTTTGCTAAGCATCTGTCCTCCATTCCTGGCCAGAGTCGATTGGTTTTGGAGTAGATGCCTGACCTTAACTGGTCCAGTGAGAAGATCTCTTCTTGCAACTGGGAAAATGGTAAGGAAATACCCAGAGGAGAAGCCCATTCAATGCATTCAAGTTGCTTGAAGTCCCAGCCTATAAGCTTGGAATCTCAGCCCTTTGATGACTGTTAACGTGGGTCTGTTTGAAAAGCTTCCTCCGTCACTCTGTGGAATAATCTGTAAACTGAAATTTGCTAAAAATGGAAACCACAGCTGCCCTCACATTTTGAGTGATAGCAATACAGATTCTCACTGAACATCTAGATGTTTAGACTTCCCCAGAAAATAGTTCAAAAGTTTTTGTTTTTGTTTTTGTTTTGATGAAAGGCTAACATCATTTTACTTGTCCCCGGACTGCCATTCCATCTATGTCCTTTACCACCTTCAGAATTTACTTGCAAATGACCCATTCCTGAGAGACAAATCCTGCATGTATCTAGGAGACCAATATATATTATGGTAAACAGTAAGAAATATATTTATATAACTTTATACATTTATAACATTCACAAAGTATGAATAGATTTGACACAGATTAACCTAACATTTATTTGGGCCAATAATGATTTTTTGAAACTTTGCTAAACACTGTTGGCTACTTTTGTAGATTTAATTCTTTTTTTTTTTTTAAGATTTTATTTATTTATTCATGAGAGACACACAGAGAGAGAGGGAGAGAGGAAGAGACACAGGGAGAGGGAGGAGTAGGCTCCATGCAGGGAGCCCCATGTGGGACTTGATGCCCGGACTCCAGGATCATGCCCTGGGCTGAAGGTGGCACTAAACCGCTGAGCCACCAGGGCTGCCCAGTGGATTTAATTCTTATTGTTAATTCTTAATTCAGCTATCTCTGAGATATAATTCACATTATACCACTGAGGATACTGAACCTCAATGAGTAAGAAATATAGAATGATAATCTACTACCATCCCAGAAATATATTGATTTTATTTATCTGTCAATCCATACATACATCCTTCTATATATCTTTTATATAAGTGTGCATTATAGCATAAATGAAATTAAATGTAGGCATATATATAATATATATATTATATATATATATATATATATATATATATATATATATATACACGTTATCATATACACTGCATACTGTTTTAGTTTCAGTGGATTTTTTTATCTTTGGTAAATATTTTGTTATTAGTATTATCTAATTATTTATAGCCTAAGGATTTTATGTTAATCTCTCATCCAGTGTGGGGCTCAAACTTATAACTGTGAGATCAAGAGCTTCATGCTCTACCAAATGAGACAGCCAGGTGCCTCCTAATTTATAGTTTATAAGGTTGTTCATAACCATTTTTGTATATTTTTTATTGGAGTTTGATTTGCCAACATATAGTATAACACCCAGTGCTCATCCTGTCAACTGCCCCCCTCAGTGCCCATCACCCAGTCACCCCATCCTCCCGCCCACCTCCCCTTCCACTACCCCTTGTTCATTTCTCAGAGTTAGGTGTCTCTCATGGTTTGTCATCCTTTCCGATATTTCCCACTCATTTTCTCTCCTTTCCCCTATAATCCCTTTCACTATTTTTTATATTCCCCGTATGAGTGGACCCATATAATGTTTGTCCTTCTCCGATTGGCTTACTTTACTCAGCAAAATACCCCCCCAGTTCCATCCACGTTGAAGCAAATGGTGGGTATTCGTCGTTTCTAATGGCTGAGGAATATTCCATTGTATACATAGACCACATCTTCTTTATCCATTCATCTTTCGACGGACGCCGAGGCTCCTTCCACAGTTTGGCTATTGTGGACATTGCTGCTAGAAACATCGGGGTGCAGGTGTCCCGGCTTTTCACTGCATCTGTATCTTTGGGGTAAATCCCAAGTAGTGCGATTGCTGGGTACTAGGGTAGCTCTTTTAACTCTTTGAGGAACCTCCACACAGTTTTCCAGAGTGGCTGTACCAGTTCACATTCCCACCAACAGTGTAAGAGGGTTCCCCTTTCTCCACATCCTTTCCAACATTTGTGGTTTCCTGCCTTGTTAATTTTCCCCATTCTCACTGGTGTGAGGTGGTATCTCATTGTGGTTTTGATTTGTATTTCCCTGATGGCAAGGGATGCGGAGCATTTTCTCATGTGCTTGTTGGCCATGTCCATGTCTTCCTCTGTGAAATTTCTGTTCATGTCTTTTGCCCATTTCATGATTAGATTGTTTGTTTCTTAGCTGTTGAGTTTAATACGTTCTTTATAGATCTTGGATACTAGCCCTTTATCTGATATGTCATTTGCAAATGTCTTCTCCCATTCTGTAGGTTGTCTTTTACTTTTGTCGACAGCCTTTTTTGCTGTGCAGAAGCTTTTTATCTTGATGAAGTCCCAATAGTTCACTTTTGCTTTTGTTTCCCTTGCCTTCATAGATGTATCTTACAAGAAGTTGCTGTGGCCAAGTTCAAAAAGAGTGTTGCCATTTTGATGGATTCTTGTCTCAATTTAGAATCTTTCATCCATTTTGAGTTTATCTTTGTGTATGGTGTAGGAGAATTGTCTAGTTTCATTCTTCTGCATGTGGATGTCCAATTTTCCCATCACCATTTATTGAAGAGACTGTCTTTTATCCAGTGGATAGTCTTTCCTGCTTTGTCAAATATTAGTTGACCATACAGTTGAGGGCCCATTTCTGGGTTCTCTATTCTATTCCATTGATCTATGTGTCTGTTTTTTGTGCCAGTACCATATTGTCTTGATGATCACAGCTTTGTAGTACAACTTGAAATCTGGCATTGTGATCCCCCTGGCTCTGGTTTTCTTTTTCAATATTCCCTGGCTATTCAGAGTCTTTTCTGATTCCACATAAATCTGAAGATTATTTGTTCCAACTCTCTGAAGAAAGTCCATGGTATTCTGATAGGGATTGCTTTGAACATGTCAATTGCCCTGAGTAGCATAGACATTTTCACAATATTAATTCTTCCAATCCATGAGCATGGAATATTTTTCCATCTCTTTGCATATTCCTCAATTTCTTTCAGAAGTGTTCTGTAGTTTTTAGGGTATAGATTCTTTACCTCTTTGGTTAGGTTTATTCCTAGGTATCTTATGCTTTTGGGTGCAATTGTAAGTGGGACTGACTGCTTAATTTCTCTTCTTTCAGTCTCATTGTTAGTGTATAGAAATGCCACTGATTTCTGGGCATTGATCTTGTATCCTGCCACACTACAGAATTGCTGAATGAGTTCTAGCAATCTTGGGGTGGAGTCTTTTGGGTTTTCTATGTACAGTATCATGTCATCTGAAAAGAGAGAGAATTTGACTTCTTCTTTGCCAATTTGAATGCCTTTTATTCATTTATTTTGTTGTTGTTGTCTGATTGCTGAGGCTAGGACTTCTAGTACTATGTTGAATAGCAGTGGTGAGAGTAGACTTCCCTGTCGTGTTTCTGATCTTAGGGGAAAGGCTCTCAGGTTTTCCCCCATTGAGAATCATATTTGCTCTTATAACCATTATTTTGTATGATTTTCACCAAACCCTTCCCTATCCCATACTCATGCATTAGTTAGTAAATAAGATTTTTTTGTTGTTGTTTTATTTTATACATAAGAAACTAGAGCTCAAAATACATACTTGGCTTTTCCAAAGTTACGCATTTGAAGGGGATGGAGTCCAAACTTGCATTTGAAATTTCTTTTCCCCAATTGAAGTCCATCCTCTTAGATCATCTATTTTTTTCTGACATCATCTATCATCTATATTTACAATCTACTGTGGGAAAATGACTTAAATAGAGTTGCTATAATGGGCATAATGAATATGTACATTAAGAGAGGTTCAAAAAAAAAAAAAAGAGAGGTTCAAAGTGGAGTCTTACCTAGCTAAAATGAACAGAGATTCACAGCCAAAATGCTGCATTGGTTAAAGGCTTTGGTGTGGAGTCAGGTAGACTGGGATTCAATCTTAGCTCTTTCACCTACTAGGTATTTAAACTTAAGCAAGTTTCTTAACTACTCTGAATCTTGGTTTCCTCATCAAAAAAAGTGTTAATAATAGATACAACCTGCAGGAAGTTTGCAAGAATAAAATTCTAGCATGTAGTGAAACATTTATGACACTGTTGGGCACAAGAACATTCCTACTATTTTGTTCAGCCATAATTGTCATATTATGATTATGATTATACTGGAGTAATATGGAAAGCATGGCCCGGAAATAGCAATATGGAAAGTAATATGGAAAGCATGGCCTTTAAATGTGCCAGGAAAGCAAACAGAATTTGTACATCACCATCATCATCATCATCATCATCATCATCATCATATCTAGCATTCATTAAGTGCTAATTGTGAGCATTTTAATAAATTATCCTAATTGATCCTCACAATTATTTGATTTACAGCAAAAAGTATGTTATTTTCCTGATTTCATAGGTTAGAAAATTGAAGAATGAAAATAGTAAGTAATTTTCCTAAGGACTGTGGCAAGAAAATAATCGGTTTACCTGGAAAATAAGGGGCAATATATTTAGTTGATCTTTCCAATAATATTTTCATCTTAACTAGACATTTTGAATAAGATAAGGTCTTAATCCAAAGAAGTTATTAATGATGATTTTTGTGGCTCTTACAGATGAGGGTGAGAAATATGAAGGTGGTCATGAAGAGTATCCCTAAAATGTTCATCCTTTTGTTCGTTCATTTGACACATTGTTTACTGCCTATTTTGTACAGGTTTCATGTTTTCTACCTGGCTTAGAGTATTAAACCCTCTTTTCTCCTCCTATTTATCTTAAATAGTTTCAAGTGTAAAGAAATATTACAAAAGTAGTACAGTGAACAACCACATTCTTTTCACTTAGACTCAACCATTTTTTTTGCTACATTTGTTTTTACTGTATATGTAAGTACATTTGTGTGTGTGTGTGTGTGTGTATGTACATTCATACACATTTGTACATACATACATCACTTTTTTGGCCCACCATTTTAGAGTTAATACCAGTTAATACCTGACATTAAGAAACTTTGCCTCCAAATACTTCAGCATGTATTTCCATAGAACAAGGAGGCTCTGTATAACCACAATACAGTGATCATATTCAGAAAATTTAACATTAATACACTTTCACTAATTAATGTACCTTCAATATTTAAATTTATCTAATTTTCTCAATAATGTAATTTATAGCTTTTGTCTCTCCTTTTAATTTATTTATTCATGAGACACACACAGAGAGAGGCAGAGACATAGGCAGAGGGAGAAGCCAGCTCCTGTGGGGAGCCTGATGTGGGGAGACTCAATCCCAGGACCCCAAGATCATGACCTGAGCCAAAGGGAGTAGCTCAACCACTGAGCCACCCAGATGCCCTTATAGCTTTTCTCCTAATGCAAGCTTCAATCACAAATCACAGTGGATTTGGTCATAATGTCAGTATTCTCCTTCAATGTTAAAGTTCATCGAACTTTTTTTGTTTTTTAACATTTAGACTCCATTTATTTTGCAGAGTATACCTTTATATGACTTGCTTATTTTGCCATGATTAGATTCAGGTTAAGCATTTTTTCCTGAACATTACATAAGTAATATCTATCCTCAGTGCATCACACTGGGAAGCTCATGATGCCAACTTGTTCAATCTCTTTATCTCTAAGAAAGAGCTTGAAATTCTGAAGGGAACAATACAGCCCCAATTCCTGGCACTGTCTCTACTTGCAACACACATTTCAAAGTCCTGTATTAGAAATCCAAAAGTAACTGTAATGATGGTGCCACTCTGCATTCATTCAACTGAAATTCATTATGTACATTCAATCACTCATTTGTGAATGGATGGCTCCTTTATGAAATGGTGAAAATCATTTTTCATAAATTAAGGACTTTTACATGCAAGACTGGAGTTTATAACTGTATGGGAGTTTTGACTTATTACTCAATTATAGTATTCCCATAGTAGATTTGGGTGGGGGGATAGCTTTGAAAATTAAAAACACTAAGTTTAGAATGACTAAAAGGAAATATCACTTTCTACATCAGCTACAATCTTATAAAATATATTACTTTAATTGAGTTATTATAGACCAACTTCTTGGCTGAGTTGACTTATTTTAAAATGAAAAAGATGACTAGATGATTTGTAAGTTCTCTTCTCTTTCAACATTCAGTTTCTGGCTAAATTTGTTAACATTTTAAGTTGTGATTTAGGTAAATTCACTGACGACAGATTTGTAAGGGGTTATTAAGGGTAACTGGGATGTTTGGAAATTTCCCCAATGTCTTAATTAGACATTTATAAAAGAATCACCACAGCAGTCTCAATGGTACCACTTACTTTGACCTGCTTCTGTTCACTTCACAATCTATTGTGGATTATTATGGCTTTCCAGTACCTGACTCATTTCCCATATCTGACTACACTTTATCCTTCTTTTTACTCCTTTGCCAACTTATTCTTTAGCTTTTGATCCCTACCATATTTCAAATTTACTCTTTAATTTGCTGCTATTGGCTGATGTAGTTAAATGTTTCACCTAATTATCCTGGTCCAGGGTCATACAGAAGCTCATAAATGGGGATGTTGGTAGTGGCGCTTAGCTAGAAGGTGGGCCCCAGACAACAAGACCAGTTTGATCTAATATGCTAATCTATATGTTCTTAATTGTTAAACAGAGATGCAGACATGTTGACCTTTTCAGTTCTAGCATCACATTCTATGTGATTCACTTCCACTTCGTAGTAGATCTGTGGGAAAACTGAAAGCAGAAGTAATGTAAAATGTTGGTTTTACATGAAAATCATTTTTATGAAAAAAATGAGATTGATAAATTTAAGTTATATTGGATTTGAAAACAGGATGTAGAGATCCTTTTGCTAAAGGCCATATAGCTTGAAAATGGTAGATTCAAGATCAAACTGAAGCAGTGTGACTCCATGATATTAATAACACTGGACATCTACAAACTATATCGAGACATGGCATGCAGTGCCCTCATTCAATACACACACACATGTACTGAGAACACAGTACATACTCGGTGGACAGAGACAAATCAGACCCCTGTCGTCAGATAACTCCTGCTATCAAGGAGATCAGAGTTTCATGTTGAGGATACAAAAATGAAAATGACAAAGTGTAGAGTGTGCTATGACAGTGATGTTCCCAGGGCAAGCTCCAGAAATGGCCTCTCAATCTGAGGAAAAATTGAGGAGGCATGAGAAATGAAGAGAGGGCTCGGCAGTGTCAAGGATGGAGAGGCAGCAGGTGAATAGGTGTGGAACAGGCATCTGAGGGAGAAAGACAACATGTGAGAAGAGATTTGATGTGTGGGGGGAACTATGGGACTTTGTGGCTGGAGGAGATTGAGGGTCTAGGAGATATGGAACTAAGAGGAAAACAGGGCATGACCAAGAAACCTCTGTCTGCTAATGTGAAGAGCTTAACATTGAACAAGAAGACTTGGGGATTGTTTGAAAACATTTAACCAGAAAGAAAACAGGATCAAATTTGCTTGATAAAGATCATTGCACAAAAAGTATTAAGGGTTTTTTTTTCAATCATGTCTTTAAATTAATGGCATGTTTTATTGAAATCTGTCTGTATTAAGTTCTTCTGTTTTTGTGGGTTTACACTAATGAATTTCAGTAGGTGGTATTATTAATATTATTCACTATTCCTACCTACCAGTTTCTTAATTCCTTAGGTTTATAGCATGCTTTCAACTCCATTATCTCCCATAACTGCTATAACTGCCTTTTAAAAAAATGATTATTTCCCATTTGCAGATGAAGAAACTGAGGCTGAGTGATGTTAGCTTTCACAGAATTGCCTGCCTCAGAACTACAACCCTGGGAATAAATCTGAGCAAGGAAGCCTCAAATGGATGCCACGTGATTACCCTCTTTGGCTCTGCGGTGGACTGCAAGGGACCTCCACCCTTGAATCACCCATGCAATTCGCACATCCCACTATAGCACCAGGGTCAGTTCCAACTCAGCTACTTAGGACAGCGGTTCTGCTCTAACAAACTGTTATAAACTGGGTGGTTTAAACATTCATGCCTCATAGTTCTGGAGGCTGGGAGGTTCAATATCAAGGTGCTGGCAGATTTAGGGTTTGGTGAAAGCCTGCTTCCTGGTTCACAAGTAGCCATCTTTTCCCTGTGTCCAAACATGGAGGAAGGGGTGAGGGATATCTTAAGAGCCTCGTTTCTAAGGACACTAATTCCATTCACAAAGGCTCCATGCTCATAACCTAATCACCCTCCCAAAGGCCCTACCTTCAAATATCACCACACTGGGGATTAGATTTCAATATATAAAATTTGGAGGACACAGGCATCCAGTCCATAACACTACCCAATGACCATTTTCTGTCTTCCTGGATAGCAAACCTTATCTGTCTCCTGGCAGCAGTTGTGGCCAATGACATGTAGACAGAATCCTTCTGGTAACCCTTTGGAAAAGATTTTTCTCTGAAGAGAGAGTAGTATGAGCTATTGGTCCCTTTGCTTCCTCCCTATCTTGTATGCTCTTGTGTGGGAATGTCATATTTGAAGGCAGGTAGGATCTTATGAGCAATAAGGGATCTTTTTAAATTTTGTTTAGATTTTATTTATTTATTTGACTGAGAGAGAGAGAGAGAGAGAGAGAGAGAGAATGAGAGAGAGAAAGAGAGCACAAGAAGCAGGGGGAACAGGAAAGAGAGAAGCCCCAACTTGGGGCTCGGTCCCAGGACCCTGAGATCATGACCTGAGTGTAAGACAGATGCTTGACTGACTAAGCCACCCACGCAACCCAAAAAGAGATCTTTTGAGAACAAAAAAACCCCAACATACTGAGGATGGTGTAAGGGGAGGATGCAGGGCCCAAGTCCCTGTGGTGGTTGCTGGGTTGTGCCATCCAGATGTCACTATAGGGCCCAAACACAATTGTCCCCGCTGCTGGGAAGGTTTTTAGCAGGTGACCCTTAGCCTTCAGTCAGTTGGGGATTGTCTCAGCTGCACAGTTACCTTGCCTAAGGCCACATCCTTTTCCTATGGTGACTCCATGACTTATGAGTTCAGAAGCTACAAATCCCAGCCTTCTCATCCCAATGGAAGACAGCTGTGGCTGGTTACAGGCCTCCTCTTTGGGGTCTGTTGATGTTGTCCTTGGGCCTTAGTAACAGCTTGATTTCTCTCTCTGCCTAACGCTTCCTCCTCCCCTTCTCTTCTATAATGTTGATCCCGGTAGCACTCTTCAATAAGCTCTTGCAATCTAAAATCAATCTCAGAGTCTGCTTCTTGGGCAATCCAACCTCATGTCCCTGATGGCTATTTTGTTTTGCTGAACTAACCATGGGCCACCTATATTCTGTTAAGTTAGCAATATACATATGGTTTAAACTATGATTAGCTGGCATGAATCGCAATGCTTTATACCTGTTTATACATCAGTCTTTCTGACTAGACTGTGATGTCCTCAAAAGTGTTTGCTGTGTTTAATTCATCACTGTGTCTCCTTTTGGGTTCATAACAGTGAATGCTACTTAACAGGTTCTCAATATATGTATTTTAAATAAGGGAATGAAAGCTGTATCTACTTGAATGTCTGATATTTATGGACATGTTCTAGTACAGTGAACTATTCCTGCAGATCTAAGTTTTGTACATAGTCACTTATTTGCATCATATTTTTCAGGAAACACATAAAGCAAACTGAAAAGGATCCCATGCCATATGTAATATTACAAACAGAAGGATCATCCCCCAATTAAAAGTTGCCATTTAGATCTTTAAAAACAAATCCTTCTGGAGGAACCTGAGTGGCTCAGTTAATCATCCACTCATGATTTTGGCTCAGGTCATAATCCCATGAGTCATGAGACTGAGCTGGTGTTGGGCCTTGTGTTTAGCAGGGAGTCTGTGTGGATTCTTTCCCTCTGCCTTACCCCCCCTCCCCCACATGCATTCTCTCTCTCAAATAAATAAATTTATCTTTTTAAAAATCCCTCTGCTAGTACACAATGACCTATTTCATGAAACTGGGAATCTTAATGAGGGGTAAATCTATGTTGAGCTTCATTCTCTAAAAGCTAGTTCTCTGACAACAATGTCCATGAACATTTTTTTCCCTCTGTGCAGCCCTAAAGGCAAAACAACACACACACACACACACACGCTAGACAGAAGTCCTGGGCCAAAATCACACCTCTGCCACTTATTAAAGTGTAATCTTGAGCTTACTGCTTAAACTTTTGAGACTCAGTTCTTTTATCTGTAAAATGGGCAAAATGAAATGCTTTAAAAATGCTTTTGGTTTCTTATAAAGCTGCAAATCAGGCATTAATTCGTGAGATGATTTTATGTTCTGTTTAAAGATCCTCATGCTAAATATGTTTTAGAGTACTTTACCAGGACATTGCTTTCTCTCTTTGCTCTTACATCTTCCCTCTGTTCTTTCATGAGAATTATGCTTACTGCCTTGGCTGCCTGGAAGTAGAGAGCTGGAATGAACGCTTAGTTCTTGTTACAATATTTCCTTTTTCTGTCATGTATATTCTATTCCATTTATTTCACATTAGCTGTACTGTATGACTATGTTTTGCCCAAATGAGGTTTCCTGGGAAGCAGGCAGGTGTTCACATTTTTATGCAAAATTTAATATAGGCAATGCTTAAAACCCCCTACCATTTATTGGTTATCTTCTGTGAGGTGGGTGTTTTAGATACATCGTTATCTTTAATCTTCACAGCAATCCTACAAAGTAGGGGATTATTTGTCCATTTTGCAGATAACATAAAGCTTGGAACAATCAAGTAATGTGCCCAAGGCAACTCAGTTAAGTGAGTGGTGAGTCAGGATTCAAAGACAGAACTCCATGACCCCAGGGTTGTATTATTTCCTCTACCTCACAAAGCAAATAGAAAGATAGAAAACAATTTCTGTGCACATAGATAACTGTTTGTAATTCCCTTCCAAGAGATAAGCTAGAGATAACTATTTTTATGGGAATCAAGGTTTGCAGGGGGCTTACTGCAATGATACATTTTAAAAATCATTTAACATAAACTTAATAGAAGAGTGATGGGCAATGTTTATTTTGCAACAGCATTTTCCTTCAGAAATTCTTCATCCCAGTGACCTTTTAAAATAACAACTGGCAAATAAGTATTACTTGATAATAATTTAAATTTAGAGAAAACTTTGGATAATGAGACATTAAAAGACACCTTGCTTTATTCTTTCAGAAGAGCCAGAGCTAGCTAGGTAAGAGATACAGAAATATAAATTTAATTTTCCCCAATTTATTAATCAGATAACATAGCAACCATATGGAAGACATTTTAAAAATTAATTAAATGACCTACATGGTCATAGCTACAACACAACAGTTGTTTTCATTTTGTTCCTTGTGTTTCTAAAGCCTCTCTCAATATGGGATTGCGGAATTTTTATATTTGAAATATTTTTAAGAATAGCATATTGCTAGGAACACAGGATCTTAATAAATATGATTTGATGAAAAAACACCAAAGTTCAGCTTTTGCTCCCAAGAGTACATTGTAACTCAGCTTTATTTGATAAAGAATCATTCACACAGACTGGATCCGCTAGTTACAGCTCATAATGACACAAAAAAATACTGAATACGAGGAGAAAGACATGCTTTTCAATAAGATATTAAAGAGATAAAATAAGCTGAAAGATGAGGGAATGAAGAGGTTTTAGAGGGGAAAGTCAAAGGAGGAGAGTTGAATTTCCAGCATGTAGAGAGGTAAGAATATCCTGATGGGCTTTTTAAATTTTTTTATTACACATTTTCAACTAAAAAGGTACATCATGTCCACTAATACCCAAAAATGTGTGTGTGTGTGTGTGTGTGTGTTTAGAATCTACTAATTGCTGAGCCCTACACTGTGATGTAGGTACTGCTATTACCTATTTAGTAATGAGGAAACTGAAGCACAGAGAGTTTATGTGGCATGCACTGGAGAGCATAAGTAATGAGCACAGGCTTTGAGCCAAGTCAATCTGGCTTCAGAGTCTAAGCTTCCAAGCATATACTTGTCTACCATCCATGGAACCATACCTGGAATTGCTGAATGTGGTAGGAAGTTAAACAGGTTAACAGGCACCTGCTAGGTGCTTTGCATGTGTTATCTTTAATTCCTTTCACATCCCTGAGAAGTAGCTAGCATCATCCCTGTTTGATACACGAAGGAGAGAGCCAGAGAGGTTGACCATTTTGTGCAAGGTCACACAAATAGTAAATTAGGAAGCTGTGATTCAAACTCAGATCTGAGTCCAAAGTTTCCCCTCTAAGTGTGATACCTTTCCTCAACTTTCTGATTACCCATCGTCTCTATCATAGAGTAGTAAAGACAGGAGGAAATTTAAATGCATGTCACTATAAGCAAAAGAGAGAGGTAAAGATAAGAAGAACATAAGGGAGGGGGCAATCACTTAAACAGCTAATCTTTGAAGACATATTATTGTCAAGATATTGTGCTTGGTGCTTGGTAAGCAAGTCTTGTCTCAGAGAAATTCTGGGTCCAACAAGCACAATAGATGAGTGTAAGATGACCAGAGAATTGTGGCCAGGAATAAGGAGTGGTTTCAGAAGCCCAACAAGGGTGTCTTGTGTAGAGTCCTGGCATTCAAATCCATCTTGACTTCATAGTAAGAGATGGAAACCACATTTCTCTCTTAGCTATATTCCAGGATCTTACTCCAGGCTTAGAAAACTAGAGACAGACTCACTATAGTCCCCATGGTTGAGAGAAATCTAACATGCACAGAGGATCATAGGTGGAATCAGAAAGCTAATACTGTTCTACATTCATTCATTCATTCATTCAGTATTCATTGAACTCCTGTGCGCCAAGTACTATTTTGGAAGTGAGGGGCACAGTAGTAAACTTAATCTTTGTTAGGCTTTTGAGCAATAATGGAGGAGTAAAAAATAAAAAAAAAATAAAAAATATGTAATATATACCTTTATGCAGTGATAAATGCTTTGAAAAAGAGTAAGGTCGGATATTATGCTCAGAAGTAATGGGGAAGGGGGGCTATGTCAGGAACTGAAGATGAGATGACACCTGAGGAAATACATGAAGGTTGGAAGAGCACCTGTGATTAGGACACTATAGGGAGAAAGGCAAAGTTTCGTCGCCTTGAAGATCCAGGTGTAGGGACAAGGCGACAAGGACGATATGGTAGAGGAGATGAATGAGAGAGAGAGGCAGGAGGGAGGATGCAGAGGTGGGCAGGGGCAAAACCTGAAGGTCCTCATGGGGGATGTTGTGCCCGAGATTGCGAATCTGAGAAACCACCAAGGAGCCGACACCCATGCAAGCGCACGAGGGTTTATTTACAAGTTCGAGCTTGGGTCCAAGTGTACCCGACACAGCGGAGCAGGGACTTGGACCCCGAGGTGGGTTACAGCTGGTTTTTTTTATAGGCTGGTCTAGGGGATTTTCAGAAGGGGCGGAGGAATTTCTCAAGTTCTGTTTACATTTTGATATGGGGCTTTTAATTTTATTTATTTATTTATTTATTTATTTATTTATTTATTTATTTATTTATGATAGTCACAGAGAGAGAGAGAGAGAGAGAGAGAGAGAGAGGCAGAGACACAGGCAGAGGGAGAAGCAGGCTCCATGCACCGGGAGCCCGACGTGGGATTCGATCCCGGGTCTCCAGGATCGCGCCCTGGGCCAAAGGCAGGCGCCAAACCGCTGCGCCACCCAGGGATCCCTGATATGGGGCTTTTAAGGCCATTGAGCTCTGTTCTCATTCTAATATGGGACTTTCTACCACAGGTGTGGGCTCTGTTGTCTTTCTGATATGGGATTGCCTGCCAGAGGACTTTGAGGACATTTTGCAGTTTTTGCCATAAAGTTCAGCTCTTATTCACAGGGGCCTAAGGTGGCTGCACTGTGCTAATGCTAAACTTTAGGTGGGATGGCCTTAATTTTTCTCAGCCTCCACAGGGGACATGAGGAGTTCAGAATTTATTTTGAGTGTGAGCCACAGGGGTGTTTTGAGCAGGGAAGTCACATGATCTGAGTTCAGTTGTAAAGATTTGGTCAAGCAGAAACAATGACCAGGAGGCTGTACAGCTGTCTAGGTGAGGGATGACCAGTGGTTTGGACTAGGGTGGGAGCAGTGGAGACAGGGAGGAGTTTGAAAAATAGAACTTTCTGAGAGTAGGAAGTTTGCACAGGGACGGACAATCAACAAATTCTCTTCCTGGAGTCAAGCTACATGGGAAATCAAATTATAAGCCACTTCTAAGTGTACCATGAAAGACAGATTCCAAACCTCCTGTGACCAGAACACTACTTCCTGAAGATAAACCTAATGAGCCAAGAGATGATCAAGAAAGTGGCTCTGTGGTTGTAGAGTGTGAACGAGGAAGTGAGATGAATCAGAAGCTAGTTAGTACCAGGGAGCATGGTGGGATCCAACATTCTCACAGTAGAGATGGTTTTGCCAAGGGGATCAGAAATACTTGAAGTTCCAAGGCCATAATCCCCCCTCTACATTGAAAATCATTTTGCCTTTGAGATCAATGCTCTGACTGGCCCAGAATGTTCGCTACCCAAAATGCTGCTTCAGCTGCACTCCCAGGGTTCACAGTCTTCCATTTTTGCTGGATTTGATTATTATATTATTGTGCGGCTGGGCCTAAAATTTATTCATTACCACCTAGGTGTGCAAAAGAATGTTGCTGTTCCTTTAGGAAAAGGAACTGATCGAAATATTTTACAAGCTTTTATTCCCAGAAGTAGTGGGGTCAAAGGGTGAGATCTTTAGTCACCATTATCCTCTTTAAGATATTGTGGGTTATTTCCACCAAACACATTCTCTTTGGAGAAACTATTTGATCAAATTCAACATTCAACCACTGGCTGTTTCTCTCCTCCAAAGGGTCTCCTGGCCTCCACTCTCTCCTTCACATGGCATTTTGGTGCAGGGGGAAGGTCACACAACCTCATGGCAGCAATGGGAGGATTTCTAGCTTGGGGGCGTGCCCTTACTAGTATCTTCCAGGTTTGAATGGGTCCCTCTGCACCTGTTTCTTCTTTAAAGAAAAAAAAATTTAAATGCATTATGTATGTATGTCTTTGTTTTAAGCATGGCATTGGCATCTACTGATAAAATCTGTAGTGCTGGATGACAGTCTCTTGTCTTGAGATACTCCATACTGAGTAACTGCCTCATTTTGGCCACTGACCTCTGAGTGTCCATCATTTTCTCCACACCTCTGGTGCTCCTGCCCCGAGTCATTTGGGAACCCCTGGATCTGCACTCTCTGCAGAGTTAGCCCCCTGAAGACTTCTCCCTTTCCTTTCTGCCATCCCCCCTGGCTACCTAGAGCAGGGAAGAGGAACAGCCTGTCTCTTCTATTCTCCCACAGCTTTTGGGGGGCTGTTTTGCTGTCTTTTCAGCCCAACCTCTTCTAGGTGAGGGCTCTTTGAAGGAGTCAGACAGCTTACCTAAGCTAAAGAACCTTCTAATCTCTCTCCTTTTGGCATCACAAGTAGAACTCAAAGTCCTCTGTCCCTCCTTTTCACTAGCCTCCTCTATCTTTGTGGCCTTGGCCCTCACCTTTCTTCTGATATTAATGGCTGAAGGGATTCACAGAACAAACCTGTTTACTGATAAAGAAAAACATGATGAAGTACTCTTTAGATAAGTTCACCTTTAATTAGACCAGCCCAGGAGCCAAGATAGTGTCAATTACTTATCTCTGCTCTGACCTTCTATGTGTGGCTGATCTTAGGGTTTCACTCCAGGAGGCAACCCCTTCATAAAAGTTCTTAAGGAATACATGCAGCCCCTTAGGGTCCTTAAGAGGTACAAACAGAGCACTATCGGCATATATACAGGCATATATAAGGAGAAGGAAGGAATAATTAATATTTTAGAAGAATTTATGTGCTAAGAGATTGCTAGGAGATTTACATACAATTTCTAATGAAAACAACAACTAAATGCAATCTCTCCATTACAAATATGAAATCAGAGACTGCCAGAGTTTCAGATCAATATAGTTATCTGTTAATGTATGTCCCACAGGTACTTCAACCCCAAATGCTTATAACCCTTCCATATAGAAGCTCCTCATTCCTCATCTCCATTTTCGTGAACTTTTCCAATATCCAACCAAATTCTAGGGTCTGAAAATCTGTAATCATACTATACCACTTCCTTTTACTCATTCTTCCATTTAAGCATATGTCAAGTTTTAAAGCTTCTGCCACCTTAATATATTTTCCTTTCTATCCTCTTTATCTGTGTCACTATGCCATCTACTATGTCATTGGCTTTATGAGATATGTATCAACTCTCATTTCAAGAATACAATAGAATCCTAATGGGCCTGTTCCACATCACACTCCACATACCAGAGAGTGGTTTTCTAACACAGAGATTTGATTATATCATGACCTCACTCAAAATTCTTTAGTGACTTTCTATTCCTTCATTTATAAAGCCCATCCTCCTTAGCATGGCTTGAAAAGCCCCCTGACTTGTTTACTTACAGCCTCACCTCTATGAATCTTGGTGTTTCACATTCTGTACCTTTGTTCCTGCTGTTCCTTTGACCTAAAATATCTGCTACTTCTTCATCTGCCTCTTTCAGTTACCTTACCTGCCAAAACAAATCCTTTCTGGTACTCCAGTTAAGATCCACCCATTTTCCTTTGTGTTTCCACAAAACCACATACCACAGGACATTTTCTTCCTTGTGTGGCTGTAGTTATTCAAGTGATATTTGTGTTTGTATCTCTTGTGCCCAAAAAAGTCTCTGGCTTTTAGTTGGGACCTAATAAATTGTCAGTGTCCATGTTGAAAAAGAGACAAAGAAGGAAAGAAAAAGAGCAAAAGGGAAAAAGAAAACAATTAGTAATGGATGAAGGAGAGAAAGCATGGGAGAATAAGGCAGAAATCAGAGGATAAAAGAAAGGAAGGTGGAGAAAGAAGAAAGACATGCAGACTTCAGGATTATTGGCCAAGATCACTCTGTCCACATATTACTAGATCCCCAAGCATTTATTCTGAGTGTAAGATGAAAGCAAACATTGCCTCTTCAAAGCATGGTTGAGAAGTTATGAAGACGTGGGAGTGCGACACTCCCAGCTCACCTCTCCGGTTTTCCCCCCTAAGGCAAGGCTTACAGGCATCCTCTGCACAGAACATATAGAGAATGCAGCTAAAGTAAATGTGTTTTCTTCTACGACTGTTATTTTCAAGACAGATGAGTCTAAATACCTGCTATCCACATCCAAGACCAGTTATCAGCTCCAGGAGCTTCCAGAAGGGTTGCCTGACCTCTGGATTGTGATATGGGTGCTTGGCATACACTCATAGAGAAGCTCCCTACCTGACCCACAGATTCATGGACCAGGAGTTGCAAGTAAAGTAATTCAGAAGTCAGAAGCCAGCTGACATGGATGTGAACAGGAGCTTCTTCTTTTTCTTCTTCTCTTCTTCTTCTTCTTCTTCTTTTGTTAAATATTTTGTTTATTTTAAAAAATATTTAATTATTCATGAGAGACAGAGGGAGAGAGAGAAAGAGAGAGAGAGAGAGAGAGAGAGAGAGAGGCACAGACACAGACAGAGGGAGAAGCAGGTTCCATGCAGGGAGCCCGATGTGGCGCTTGATCCTGGAACCCTAGGATCACACCCTGAGCCAAAGGCAGATGCTCTACCACTAAGCCAACCAGGCATCCCTTATTTGTTTATTTTCAGAAAGAGAGAGAACACTTGTAAGCAAGAGGGAAGAGGAAGAAAGAGAGGAGAGGGAGAGGGAGAGGGAGAGGGAGAGGGAGAGGGAGAGGGAGAGGAAATCTTAAGTAGGCTCCACATTCGGTACAGAGCCTAACAGGGAGCTTGATCTCATGACCCTGAGATCATGACCTGAGCCAAAATCAAGAGTCAGATACTTAACCTACTGAACCACCCAGATGCCTCAGACTTAAACATGAGCTTCTGAAATCAGAGGCTATGGTAGGTCTGTGACTAGAAGGAAAATGAAATATGCATACAAAGAAAGATGGAGCTTATTTATTGAATTCATGGAAATAAGGTATATATATATATGTATATATAAATATATATACACATATACATATGTATATATGGTATACATGAATCAAAGGTTGGGTTGAGAATGACAGAACAACAAAAAGGCAGAGGAAGATAAAAAGCTTAATTTATTTCTGGGTTGTCTTGTTAGTTTCTCAGACAGTTCTCCATTGACTTGATTTTAATTAAGCTTTTCTTAAGCTGAAGAGTTCTGGGAAGGTAAGTGAATGCAGTGTCAGGTGGGAATATGCTAAGAACTCCCAGATCTAATTTTTAAAATTCTTCCTTATAGCAAACATCCATTACACAGATTCTGTTGACAAATGACCTGGATGCGGCTGAGGAGTATTGGTTGTTCACTTGTGTTTGGTGTTGACAGAGAGTCTATGCGACCAGGAATACTAACTTGTCACCTGGCCCCTGGGCTGGAGAAGCAGAATGATGTAAGAGAGAGAGAGAGAGGTCAGGATCAGGTGTTGGTAGTTGTCAGGCTAACCACTAACAGCCTGTGTGACCTTGAAGATGCCTGTGCACTTTTCTGAATTTCACTTCTGTCAGGTGTCAGGTAAAGAAAGGAGACCGTGTTACAGACAAACAGCCCCTCTGGAATTAAAAATCTTTAGATTTTTATTTAAAGTAGGCAAAATGTTTTATAATTCTCTTTAAACAAAGCAAAATAAAAGCAATATTTGTTGTTCCTCCAGTCTGGTATATCATTCCACCCTTATTTGTCTGGCTAATCTCTACTCATCTCTCAAGAATCACCTTAGAGATCTGCTTTTTCAGAAAGCATTTATTGACCACTTCATGTTTCCCTGGTTAGGTCCATCTTTGTGCTCACGATCCTCTTAAGTCTTATCCTAGACTGTTAATTAATTGAGGTCAGGGACCATGTCTTTTGTTACTTTGGTAACATTGGATACATTGTATAGAATCATCTACATAGTAGATAGATAATAAATATGTGTAAATAATTGATTGTAGGAATAAATGAATGCTAGATAGGTACAATAAGGAATAGAAATAGAAAATGTCTAACATTTTTATAATATTTTAAGTTTTATACATTGTGAAATGTTTTTTTGGGGGGGGTTGTTTGTTTCTTTTCTTGGCCCCTTTAACAGATGAGAACATGGAGGGTTGAAGACACTGTAAGTCACTCAAGATGATAGATCATATCCCAGATTACTGGCAAAGCCTTCTGCAAACTCTGGTCATCTAGAGCAGGATCCGTTCTCTTTCTTAACACCAGGCAATTCACAGTAGTTCTCAGCTTACTAGGCTTAACAAGAATGTATGCAGTACATTATCTCAAAGCAGAATGGCATCTGTCTCACAAGGTGGAGGGGCAAAGGATGTGCTGGACAAGTTTCTAATCTGGCTGTGGAAAACTGGGAAGATCAGAGTCTATGGGGGACGATGAGGTCAAATGCCTGAATACTTAAGCAAGCCCAAAAGCCAGGGATGTGAAGGCTGCCACTAGGGAGCACATGGCTAAATGCCTAATTTATAGTGTGAACATGAGTGCTTTCCCTTTTTGCAAATGCTTCCAAAGATAGCAGGGGTATGCATGTAGAGGGCATTTGCAATGATCTGTAAGATAAGAGCCTGGCAATGTAGATCTTATAAAAAAATTTAAAAAGTACTTTTGCTCCCCCTTAAGAATGAAGTTCTAGGCAAGAGAATCAAGGTAAGAAATTATTTCAATCAAAATAGAAAAATCAAATATTGATCTGATATTACACGTGAAGTAATTATATTTATTACAAAAAATAATTTTTTATACTATTGACCCATCTGTGAGTTGGGAGGCACTGGATTATCTAATCATTCACTCAATCAGTCATTCATGCTGTTATTATTTCGACCCACATTATTGAACATCTATTATGTACAGTCTTGGCAACGACTGACGATTTCTCCATGCATGAGACAGACTCTCTTCTAGAGGACAGGCCAGCAAAACCATGATTTAATGAGCATATATGGATATTCTCTGCTATCCTAAGCATTTCATGAACATTTCATTTTCAAAAATCACAATGACCTTGTGAGGCAAGTTTTGTTACACAATTTTTAGAGATTGGGAAACTGGGACCTAGCTTAAGGGAGCTGCCTAAGTAACAGTTGATGAATGGCAGAGTCAGGCTGGGAATCCAGGTCCTTTAGACAGTGAGCCTTTATGCCAAACCATGAGCAATATGCCGAGCATACAGATTATGATTCATTGATCTGATTAAGGTTCTGCTCTTTTAGCAAACTACCAGCTGCTTTCTATGCTTCTGATCTATGGACCACACTCTGAGCAGCCCCAGGATAGAGGATGTGCTTGTCCAATCAGAGCCCATTTCCCTCTGTTCCTTCCTGAACAGAACCTCATTTTCACTCATGGCTCCTCTTTGCCCACTACAGCCCATGTGACTCAGGACAATCTGACTCTGTCTCCAGCTCCAGGCTGTATCTTGATCACTCTCCTGTTCGGTCCAATATGGTACCCACTAGCTATTTAAATTAATTAAAATTAATTAAAATAAAACCTTTATTTTCTCAATTGTGCCTGTAGGCTTCCAGTACCTAAGAGCCACATGTGGCCAGTGGCTGCTATGCTGGCCAGTGAAGAGTAGAGTGTTTTCTCATTGCAAAAAGTCCTATTAGCTATTACTGAAAGTCTAAATCAATTATGGCAATTCTTTTTTCGTTTTTTAATATTTATTTATTTGAGAGAGAGAAAGACAGAGAACAGGGGGAGGGGCAGAAGGAGAGGGAGAGAATCCTCAAGTAGACTTCCCACTGAGCTCAAAGTCCTATGGAAGGCTGGATCCAGGATCCTGAGATCATGACCTGAGCTGAAATCAAGAGTCGGACGGTTAACTGACTGAGGTACCCATGTGCTCCAGTCATGAAAATTCTATGCCCATTTTTTCAGAATTCTCTTTCAAGAGCATGACATTTTTGTAGCAACTGCTATTGGTCTGCATGCACAGTTCAGCTGAACTGACCCAATCTGATTGAAAGACAGGACAATAATCCTTATTTAGGGGAGAGATTTCCTTTTTCTTTCTGTGTAGGCTAAATTAAACAAGGAAATGTATGTATCTAGTTTCTGTTGGCAATCTCGGTGGTCCTCAATGAAAGGAGGTCAAAGCGGGAGCCCTGATTGATGGGTCTTCACTAGGAGCTTTCCTCATGTTCTGCTTCTGCTTGCATGAGATAATAAACTTCCTTGTGATTTAAAGCATTTTGAGCCTAGTTTCTTTTACTTAAAGCTAAAAGATAATTGAAAGACATCTGTAGTCTAATTTTTTCCAAGTAAGATAAAGTAAGACAAAAAAGGTGCAATTATTGCTTTCAAGTACTATCCAGTTTCCTGTGGAAGATTCCTCATGCAGAAAAATACCTGTAACCAGAGGTTCTCAAAGACAGGAGAAAACCATGGTGCCATGGGTGTTTGGAGTAGTAAAAAATCTCTTTTCTGCTTTTCTGTGAGTAAAAATCTAGGAAGGCTTCCTAGAGGAAGTGATGTTTCAGCAGGATGTTGGAACAGGTAGTTTCTGAGACAATGACAGGAATAAAGGCATTTCAGAAGAGGAAATGGCATATGAAATGGTGAAGAGGTGGGAAAGGCCAGGGATTTCTATGAAAATGGTAAAGTCCTAGCCACTGTGCTTGACATTAGAGCATATATTAAACTAAAATAGAATCAGGCTGCCTTGCTGATTAATGCATGAATATCCATGGATAAGCCTCCTAAATATTTGTTTAGCGTTTCACCCTGTTCAAAATATGGTGAGAAGTATGTTTTTGTCTGCAACACTGCAGAGAAACCAGGCCTAATGTGGTCAGGGTCACAAACTAATACATGATGAGTTAAACATAAACCCACACATCTCCTGGCTTCTGACCCTACTGCTCTGGGGCCTCAAAAAGTGCTGCGATCTGAAGGTGATCTTCCTTCTCCATTAACCAGGGGCAATCTTGTTCAGTATTCATTTTTAAAAGTATCCCAGTGTGGGTGACTAATTATTTGCTTGCCCAACTACCTCTGCAGACATTACTTTTGTGAATCTCTCCTAAGTTTTAGGAGTGATGGAGACGTCAGACTGGCTTACAGACATAGACCCCAAACTACAGGAAACATTTCCCAGCCACTTTCCCTTAAGTCTATGGGCCAGGAAAATGTTTTCACATCAGGCCACGAAAATGTGTTTTTTTGGTGTAGCTAATGGTTCATTTCAATGGTAAGTTTTCAGATGAGGGGATTAACCTGATTTGAACTCTACAACTTCTTTCAAATTGTTTAGGAAAAACAAAAACAAAAACGTGTTTGCATGTATGTGTGTGTGTGTGTGTGTGTGTGTGTGTGTGGTCTGTAGACAGAGAGAGACACACAGAGAGAGAAATAGAGAGATGTTTATTTTTTTATTATTTTTTGCATATTTTCTTATTGGAGTTCGATTTGCCAACATATAGTATAACACCCAGTGCTCATCCCATCAAGTGCTCCCTTCAGTGCCTGTTACTGAGTCCCCACTCCCTGACCCACCTCCCTTTCCACTAGCCCTTGTCCGTTTCCCAGAGTTAGGAGTCAAGCGAGATGTTTAAAGCCAGTATGTCAAGATATTCGTGATTGGTGAAAGGTTAAAAAAAAAAGGCACAAGGTAAAACAAAAGAAAGGTACTATTTCATTTTCAAATTTTTTGTCAATTTGAATACTTTCAAAATGAAAACCAAAAATAAATAAGTAAAACTGTAACGTGGATAGAATTGCTTGGAGTTGGCCCATGGAGTCAGCCATGGGATGGGCCACCCATTCTAAGGTGGGCAATTAAAAGTTAATGAGACTGCTCTTGATACTTACAGACTGGTAGGCCCACCTGCAAATCTCATCTCTAAAGTGTCTGACCCAAAAGAGCTGCACAAGTAATGCTACTTTCTTGCAAGGGTATGCTCCCTTTGATACCTGCCGGCCACTGAAGCCTATACACTGTCATCTCCACTTTGCAGGCTTGAATCCAATTCAGTTTCTTAACCTGCTGCACCTAACTTATAACATTGAAACTCATTTTGTTTGACTCCAAAGCCCATTGTATACCACTAGATTAAGGCTTTGTGATAAGAACACACTGGCCATAATTATATCTAAGCATGGGTAACTACTTGAGGTGGGGGTGGGGAAGCTAAGTGGTAGACATAGAATACAGATACTGGTATTTGAGAAGTCTAGAAGGAGATTTAGGTTTGCTGTGCTTTGAGTGCTCAAATCTCAAAACTGGGGTCTCCGACTCCTTACCCAGTTGTAGGAGATGGAACCTGGGGTATGAGTCAGGGAGCAACAGAAGACACCTACATAGCTCGGGAGCCCCAACTGAGTTCATTTTTGTTCACAAGAAGGAAGAGAGCTGAACCTTCTTTTGGCTGAGAATGTATGAGAAGCAAGAGGGTTCAGGACC
Source organism: Vulpes vulpes (assembly GCF_048418805.1). NCBI lineage: Eukaryota > Metazoa > Chordata > Mammalia > Carnivora > Canidae > Vulpes > Vulpes vulpes. The sequence goes on from NC_132790.1 coordinate 31,272,858, forward strand.
ATCATGGACCCAAGCAGAGGAATATGGTGGAGCAGGAGGAGGAAGACTGACTGATACTAGCTGTGTGGAATACAGGAACCATCCTCAATGAGGCAGTGGGCCTTATTAGCAAAGAACATTTGGGTTGAGATTCTCCAGTCCTCTCCATCTTACTCCATTATGAGAGAATGGAAGCACGGAGTGATACAGAGCAGGGAACAGCCAACTTATCTAAATGTTAATGACAATAATTACTGGCCTGGAGAAAATCTCTTAGTTTAACTGAAATATTTCATAAACATCACTGCGAGGATTTGTGTGGGGTTAGCTGTTCTCCCAGCAACAAGCAGCCTTTCTCAGGGCTAACACAACCTCCCCAAAGAAAATTAACACTCCGAGGGCTGACAGGGGAGTGAGTGTACATGGGACTCTTTGAACATACTGCCAAAAGAGGGAAGAAAGAATGTAGTAGGTGAAGGTCATGGTGGCAGAGGCTGAAACCTGGGAGGCTGAGTGACTACGTGTAGTACGATTAACTCGGACTACATTCTTGACTTTCATCAGCCAGTCTCCCATTTACAACACAAGGCTCCCTCAGCCAACAAACCATCAACTTATTTAGGATGCTTTTACTGAGAGGGAAAAGGTCAGAATGCAGAGAAGAAAGTATGGGGACTCTGGAGAAGATGGTAGATGTATAGCTGGCCAGCCTGGGACTAAGAAAGTACCATGGATCATGGGATCTGGTGAGAGTCAAGATTTGGTAGGAGATCTTTACAACAAAGAGGCCCAAAACAAGATCTGATGCAGTAGTAGTAGCAGCAGCAGCAGCATTTGCAAACTTGTTAGAAAGGCATGATCTCAGGTCATAGACCAAGACCTGAATCAGAAACTGAGATGGGGTCCAACCACCTATATTTGTTTTTTAAGATTTTATTTATTTATTTGATTGAGAGCGAGAGAGAGCACAGGGAAGAGGGAGAGGGAGAAAGCAGGGACCCTGGGATCATGACCTGAGCCAAAGGCAGACGCTTCACCAACTAAGCCACCCAGGCACTCCACCCATCTGTATTTTTATGCGCCTTCCAGGTGATTCTGACATCCTGATGTAAGAGAACCATGGGTTACACTCAGTTTCTCCTAAGTTCCTACAAGAGGCCAGGGATGGTGTCAGATACCGGTTCAGAGAGATCAAAAGATGACACAGGGACTAATAAAAAGTGGATCTTGGTCACCGTGAGCTGGCGGAAATAAGCCAAACAAATGAGAAAGGATGAGACAAGCGTAACACAAATAAGTGCTGAGTGGAAGGCAATATGCATGCAGAAGGGCAGAAGGGCGATTTTAAGAAGTTCTTCTCAAAGACCTGGGGGGAGATTTGAAACTAGATCAATAGAGCAGAGTCATAAAATGTGGCATTTAATACTATAAAGACTTCTCTTTTGTATGCATTTTCTTCTTTCTTTCTAACAAAAAGACCTGCCCTTTTGCATTTCTTTTTGTTGTTGTTGTTAGCAATGTATCACAGGGAAAGACTAGATTTCATTTCCTAGTCACCTTATATCTGGAGACGGTCAATGAGACACCTAGGTGAACTGTTAGGTAGTTTACTGGGGAATCCATGAATGGATACAGTTACAGAGTATGTAGATTATTACATTTGTGTCTCTCTTCCCTCTACTTTCTGCCTGACATGTATGTGATGACTAGAACTCCACCAACCACTCTGTGTCCTTGAGGATAAAAGTCTCTTGCTAAGAACTATGGATAGAAAGATAGAAAAAGTGGCATTCCTGCTAAATTTGTGAGGTCAAAAACACTCTCTAGCCTATTCATCATCTGGACTTTTTTTTTTTTAAACATGAGACAATAAATTTGCACATTTTTAAGCCACTGTAATTGGGCCTCCATTACTACCAGTTAAAGACAATCCCTAACTCATAAGGTCAGGAAGATCATTCTAGACCGAGAGAACCGTGGAAGCAAATGTGTGCTGTGAATGTGCATGGCATACTTGGAGAACAAGCTCAGGACAGCAGGACAGTGAGATGTGGAGAGCAATGCAGAAGGAGGTAAGGCAGGGCCAAGAAGGCTGGCCCTGCCAGAGGAGGAAACAGGAGGAATTTTCTTAGAAAGATGGAAGGTTCTTAGTATTCTAGTGTGTCTTTTTCTATAGAGACCTTTAACTCAGAGGGCCTCAAGATGACCCTCTCCCTGCTAGCAGCTCATCCGTTCACCCATTCCACAAGTCAGAACACGAGACACAATTTCACGCCGTGTCCCCAAAGCCCATAAGTGACCAGATCTCAACAAATCATCTCTTAAAACTTGCCCATATGCCCCTTTACCCACTTCTGTCACCAGGACCCAAATCCCACTTCAATTCTCCAGTTAAAGTGCTGACAGCTTCTCCGTCATCTCCTTGCTGCCAAAATGAAGGCTTCCTCTCCATGCCCCTCACTGTAGCTGGAGTGACGTCTAAAAAGGCAAAATTGATGTCAGCATGGCATAAAGACTTGTTTGCACCTTTCCATTCCAAATAGTCCCCTGAGTGTTCTACAGGATTCAAATGGATGTTGAGGGGTGAAGAAAGAAATATTTGTGTGTTTTAGGGATTTTTGGAAAATGCTGGAATTAAAGTAAATTAAACAGCTTTACTTTTTAGCAGATTTAATATGCTGATGTGCAACATGTCCCAGGACAAAGGCTTGTTCACAGTTACATGTCTTTGGCACATGTCCTAAGGAGCCCCTTGTGAGAACTGGGGATTGTAGCCCAACCTCATGAAGGCCAGGCTCCATAGCCGCGGAGGCCTCCATAGTCTTGCCTCTGTTGGCACTGCCAAGCTCCTCCCAAGCCCCTACTAGGATCCTCAGCATACTGCAAAGCAAACTCACACTTGTCCTTTGATTCTGCTGTTCCTCTGCTTGAAATGTCCATCTTTCATATGTTGAAACTCTTCCCTTGAAAGAACGAACCCAAAAGTCATTTCCTGTAACAAAAATGTCCTAGATCCATACCTCACAGTTTCAAGCAGAAAATTGTAGCTTCCTCTTTTACACTTAAATATTATGTGTATCTTTACTAGACAATCGCTATATTATTATTATTTTTTTCCTATGGGTCACTGAGGCCTTTTTATTCTGCACATAAAACCACTGGGGATCTTGCCTGTGGACACCTTGAGATTATTACGTAGACAGACCTGGCTCCAGACACTTGCTGGAAGTGAGGTGAGAAAGCAATGATTTAGACCAATCACATGTTTACAGAGCTAGGGTTCCCAGCAGGATTCCAGATGGTCAAGTCTGGCTTCTGTAGCAATTCTAAGGAAGCTTTGAGAACATCACAGGGAGGGGAGAGGGCAGCTAACTAGCACAGGGTCCTGCCACTTTGGGCTGGGGGTCTCGAGCTGCCCCAGGGAGCAGAGGTCTAACAGCCGACTCAGGACCACAGGGTAGGCCACCTGGACCTTACTTGGAGAGGGGGTTTCTGAAGCTTCTGCCGGCGAACTTGGCCTTGCTACCCAGTTCCTCTTCAATTCTGAGGATCTGGTTGTCCTTGGCCAAGCGCTCGGATCTGCATGGTGCACCCATCTTGACCTGCCCAGGGCAGAGTGCCACCACCAGGTCAGCAATGAAGGTATCTTCCATCTCCCCGGAGCGATGCAACACCATGACGCCCCACCCATTGGACTGGGCCAGCTTGCATGCCTCAAGAGACTGGGTCACAGAGCCAATCTGGTTCACTTTAAGCAGGAGGCAGTTGCACCATTTCTCGCCCACAGCCTCAGAAATCTGCTTTGGGTTGGTCACGGTGAGATCGTCCCCCACCACCTGGATTCCAGCGCTGGCAGTGAACTTCTGTCAAGCTTCTCAGTCATCCTGGTCGAAGGGGTCTTCCATAGACACCAGTGGGTAGCCCCTGATGAAGGACTTGTAGAGGTCAGCCAGCTGGTCAGGCGTGATGTACCTTCTGGGGTCATCAGGGGACTTGAAGTCCAGGTCACACTTCCCAGACCTGAAGAACTCGGAAGCAGCTACATCCATGCGGTGACCACCTTATCAGTGTAGCCGGCCTCCCCGATGGCATTCTTCAGCAGTTCCAGAGCTTCTTTGTTCGCCGGGATATTAGGAGCAAATCCACCTTCATCACCCACATTGGTGGCATCTTTTCCGTATTTCTCCTTGATGACATTCTTCAGGTTGTGATAAACCTCTGCTCCGATGTGCATGGCCTCCTTGAAGTTAGCTGCACCAACGGGAAGGATCATGAACTCCTGCACGGCCAGCTTGTTGCCAGCATGGGAACCACCGTGGATGACATTGAAAGCCGGAACTGGCAGGATAACTTCAGAAGTGCCAGCCAAGCCAGCAATGTGGCGGTACGGGGGCACCCCCGTCTCGACAGCCCCCGCCTTGCAGACAGCCAGGGACACTCCCAGAATGGCGTTTGCACCAAATTTAGATTTATTCTCTGTCCCGTCCATCTCGACCATCAGTCTTTTCCTGCTCCACAACGTTCACTTTCTTGCTAATCAGGGCAGGTGCAAGAGTTAGGTTTAGACTAGCATGCTTGCTTCTATGTTGAGAGTGGGGACATCTTGAAGCTGAGGATTGTTTATCATCTATTTATCCATCCAACCATGCATCCATCCATCTACCTATTTATCTTTGCATCCATCTATCAACAAAGATAGTTCTACCTAGTACTCAAATCAAACATTTTGAATTAAAAAAAAAAAAGTGGTGTACGTGTTAATTTAACAAAAACCTATTTGTATTACAAATTCAGGTTATGGTGGAACTGTACCTATGTGTAATAGCAATCTATCAGTATATATTTATAAAATCAGTTTGTTTGTTTGTTTGTTTGTTTATATTATTTGGTCAATACTTTAAGCAAAAATGAAGGGGATAAAGTTTTTTATGGGACCAAAATATATCAATGTCCTCATCTCAATACTCAATTGTTTACTTAGCAACATGCTTACTTTAGATGTCTCATTCCTTGTGGTTAGGGGCTGTCATTTGCTCATGTTTGCACCTTTGTGCCCATCACTGTGTCTGGGGATAAAAGGCATTTATACAGTGTTGTTCTCTGGTCTTCTGAACTTAATCTTTCTTCCCTTCCTAAGCTATGTCTATAAGTCGAATTTTCAGGAATCCCTTTCCTGCTATTATAGTCCAAATTCTCACTTTCTTTTCTCTAAAATAGATTTTATTTATTTATTCATGAGAGACAGAGAGAGAGAGAGAGAGAGAGAGAGAGAGAGAGAGAGAGAGGCACAGAGACATAGGCAGAGGGAGAAGCAGGCTCCATGCAGGGAGCCTGACGTGGGACTCGATCCTGGGTCTCCAGGATCATGCCCTGGGCTGAAGGTGGTGCTAAACCGCTGAGCCACCTGGGCTGCCCCCAATTCCCACTTTTTGAGGGCTCTTTCTATGCACTACCATTTTTAAGTTGTATTTAGATTCCAGCTTTGCAATCTGATAAGAAATACAAGAAGACGTTGGTAAAGACTTTGCTCTAGACTAAATGTTTGCACCCCCCGCCATTCATGTATTGAAATCTTTGCCCCCAATGTGATGGTATTTGGAGGGACCTTTGGGAGGTAATTGAGTTTAAATGAGAACATGAAGGGAGAATTCCTATGATGGGATTAATGCTCTTCTAAACAGAGGAAGAGACTGGAGAGCTCTCTTTGCATGCACACAGCAAGGAAAGGTCATGTAAAACATAACCAGGAAGGGGGGCTTCACCAAAAACCTGACCATGCTGATACTCTGATCCCAGACTTCTAGCCCATAGAACCATAAGAAATAAATATTCATTGTTTTAGACACCTAGTCTATGGTAATTGTGATAGTAGTCCAATTTATGAGTAGAGCATGGATGTGTATATCTGTTGCAATTAGGTATTGAGAACATGCACAAGCCATCTACTTTAGCGCTAACATCATACCAATTTTTAGAAAGGGTATCCTGAAGTTCTACTGGGTCACTCTGTAAATAGCACCTGGAGTTTAAAAACTAGGGTGTAGAGAAGAAAGACATATAATTAACAAGCAGCGTGCAATTATTTAATGGTGTCATTTCTATAAAAATACATGTAAAAATTGATTCCCCCATCTGGACTGTAAATGCAAAGAAATGGGACTTTTATCCCCCTTTCTTCTAACTCTTCTATCCTTCGTAGTTTGTGCCATATTATGGTTTATAATCACTCATCAAACATTTTTAAGCTCCTACTATGCCCAGGCATGTGAGATCAACTTTATAGAACGAGTTGAATTGAAATGATTGAAATGAATGGGTTATTCCCTTCTTCCCATGATTTTTCTTCATGAAAAGCATGGAAATGAATTCACAGTCTAACTTCTACCCATCTTTCCTGCTCCCTGCTAAAATTATGCTACTATCCCCTTATGTCCCAAGCTGTGATCAATCTCTTCTTGCCTTATTCTTTAACTGCATTTTATTTTTACTTATCTTTTTTTAATAATAAATTTATTTTTTATTGGTGTGCAATTTGCCAACATACAGAATAACACCCTATTTTTACTTACCTTAAGCACATATTACAGCACCTCTTGCACTCTTGCTTATTTTACATACTGTTTTGGATGCCTCATGTGCTCTGCCCATTGGTGTGGCCTAGAGGCACTCAGATGTGAGCCCAACAGTACCTTGTTAATCTGCAGGAGCATCTCTCACTTCTCCTGGGAGCTCCTGCAACACCTCTGGCACTCATGCATACGTAGCCTAGAAGCATGAGGGAGCTACCACACCATGGGCATCCCTCAAGTAGTGGGGATTGGGAGCTGGTGGTCCATAATTCTGAGACACAGTCTATCATACATGTCAGAGAAGCATAGTGGATTTGAACTCCAGTTCCCATAGGATGTCCAACTTGGCACCATACATTCACATTAGCTTTTGCACCCTCCCTCTTTCACTCTTTTCAGTGTTCTTCTCATCTCTGAATCATTTCACAAGTTAGCTGCCTACATACTGGCCCTTTCTCATGCCCTGAAGTATTGGTGGTGCTAGAGGAGAGAGGGGCACCCAGTCCAACACTCCTATCCATCTCATCTACCAGGTTGTCAGCTCTCCAAAGAAAGAAGCCACATTTCCTAACGTGTTACACATTCCCAACCTCAGAGCCAGGTCTGGCACTGATTAGGTGCCCAAAATATCAGTTGAACTTATTGAACAAAACCTGTGAGGTCTAAAAGGGCAGAAAGAGCACTCTTAATTCATTTGTTTATTTAACAAATATTTATCTGTGTGTTATTCTTATGCCAGGTACCAGTCTGGTGGCTACAGGCAGAGGTAACAAGCATAATCTCAGCCCTTAGAGGTTGCATTCTAGTAGAAGAGAAAACAAGCCAATGAATATGTAACATATGAAATGGTAAAAGATACTGTGGAAAAATAAATCAGGGATAGGTCAGCCAGTTAAGGGGGTAAGTAAAATTTTATACAGGGTTGGAGAAGGCTATATTGGGAAATTTTATCAGAGATATGAGGCCAGGGTTGGAGTAGATTTTATGGAGAAGAGGGAACTCAGTGCCCTGATGTAAAAGTAGCCCAAGGAGACCAGTATGGTTGAAACAGAATGAACAGAGACAGATGAGGACGAGATAGAGTATAACAAATGACACCGCAGAGAGCCTCACAGGCTTTATATAAGGCATTGGGGTTCGCTGTAAGAGAAATGGAAACCCACTAGAGAAATTTGGGCAGAAGACTGCATAATTAAATTTACATTTTTAAGAAATTACTATATTGTGTTGAAAATAGACAGAAGGAGGCAAAATAGGAAGCAGTGAACCAGGTTAAGAGCCTCTTCCATTGATCAAAGCTAAAGATGATACTGTCTTGGTCCAGAGTGATAGAGATAAAGCTGGTGAGGAGCAAATATATTTTATAGATAGGAACACCATTAATGGCTGGTAGATTGGATGCAGAGTATGAGAGAAAGAGAAGAAGAATCAAGAATGACTTTAGAGATTTTGTTGATCTACTGGAAGGACAGAGTTGAAATTTTCTAAGAGGGGATAGACTGTGGAAAGAGATTATGAAATGATGGGAATAAGAAGTTCAATGTTGGAGCTCTTAATTTTGGATATCTGTCAGACAGCTGAGTAGTGAGGTCAAATAGGCAGTTGGATGCACACACAAGTCTGAAGTTCAGAGGACAGATCTGGCCTGGAAATGTAAAAACCACAAAGTACTGCAGGTAATTTTTAAAACTCTCTAACTGAATGACATCAGGTAGGGGTAACCATGGATAGGAAGTAGAAGAAATCTGAGAAATGAACCCCCAAACCTTCCAACATTTGGAGATCTAGGGGATGGTGATGAGCCAGCAAAGAAGAACATGAATGAAGAGAAGAAGAAAGATTGATGTCCTAACAAGAGGAGTGAAGGAAATGTTCCAAGGAACAGAGATTTATGGCCTGTGTCAAATGCTGCTGATAAAACAAGTAAGGCGAGGACCAAGGATTGACCTCTGGGTTTATCAACACTGCAGTTATCAGTGACACTGTTTGGATCTACTTTAATGGAAGAGTAGAGATGGATATCTGACTGAAATGAGTTCAGAGGGAATGAGAAGAGGAGACTAGTGACCACATCTAAATCATCTCTTTTTTCTTGGGGTTGTAGCTACATTATATGTACTGAATTATGTGGATTATGAGTTATGTATGACTACACACTCATCTTGGAGACCAGGGGCTTCTCTCTGAGACAGCATATTTCCCTCCATCGTTTTATGAACTGTAAAATAATCTGGAACCAAAAAGTAATTTTTTTTTATCACCATCTCAATAATCATTCATTTGGTCTCCATTCTATTTTTAATACAATCTTATAATGGAAGTGCTATTTGTATGCTCATTTTCATAGATAAGAAAACTCACACACCAAGAGCTTAAGTAATTTGCCCAAAGTCACATAACCTAAAAGTACCACCACCTTCTAAGGGAAGGATGGACTTTTGGGCAAAGTTAGGGTTCCCACTTCTTGATTCGTTGGAGCTGCAGTTTCCCCTTCATCAGCTTTCTTCTGATAGCAGCCTCAGCAGTGGGAATGCTTTCATTAGAGATGAGGGGAATTTCTGAGCAGATCCCTGCAGAGATGAAAACCTTGGCTATCGCTACAAAATAAAAGGTACAGTGCGTGCTCCTGCATCAGCCTGCTCCTGGGCTTCCTGTCGGTTGGCAAATAATTTTTTCCCCTGTCTTTCATCTTCACTTTTCTTTTAAAAACTGGAGAGAAAGCTTTCTTTAAGTAGGAAAAAAAGTGGTATCTCTTTTATGAAGAATCTGTATGTATACATAATGTGTCATGGTAAAGTAAATACAGCAGCAAAGGGGGAAAAAAACATTGAGGGAATGCAAAACACCTTGCCTTTTTGAATTTGAATTCAACATTGTGTGTCTCAGGAGATAATTTTTCTTTCCTTCTTGATTCACTGTTGTTACATACTGTGCTGTGTATGACTTGCCTTTTCACTGGCTCCATATCATCCTATGATAATAAATAATAAAATGGTCATTATTTTCAGGCATGTCCTGTCATATAGAATGGGATAAAACTTGGAGTCAGGTGACTTAGATTTAAATTCCAGTTCAATTTTTTGCTCCTGTATCTCAGTGGTTTTTCCTTGGCCTATTATAATGAGCTACTTCTACAAAGTCAAATTAGGATAAAGAAGATAGTCTGTGTCATTCTGTCTCCTTACTACTTATTCCCATTGTCCTAGCTCCCATTTCTCTCCTGGGCCACTGAAGTAGCCTCTGAATTATTTCCCCACATCTACTCATGTCCTCTTACAATGAATTTTCCCCACGGTAGCCCACATAACTTTATAGAACACAAAATTTCATCATGTTATTTTTCTGATTTAAAGATTTAAAGGTGCTCAATTGCACTAAAGAACATATGTCTTAAACTACTTATGTTTCTGCCCTTTCCCACCTCAACTACTAATCATTTACCATTCTTCTCATCTTCTCTTTAGGACTCTGCCTATACTGGGTATGTTGAATTTTCTGACTTCTCATGTTGTTCCATCTGCCTGGAAATCTCCCTGACACATCCTTTATTCATTAACTAGTCGATACTCATCTTGTAGAGCTCAACTCAAATTCACTTCCATAGGGTAATATTTTCATGCTTTCCTAGCTACTTCCAGGATAGGTCCATTTCCTCTGCTATACACTCTCATAGAACCTGCACTTCTGCATAGCCCCTATTAAAACTAGGTTGCATATGTGTTATATAATAATTTATCTGACAACTGTAATCCCTGATAAAAAGTAATCTTTACAATTAAAATCTGTTGTTTCCTAGCACTTAGCTCCATGCCTGGTATTCAGTCAGCATTCAATATAAATTTGTTGAGGGAATGAATTCAAGATTCTCATTTTGCACAACTGTGTAATGGGAAATGACTTCTACCTTTCTAACTTGCAGGGGTCTATGGGGCTTGGAAAAACAATATACCCTTTCAAGGTACACATTCTACTCACAATGATACATCCTTCTACTCTGGAAATTATAACCTCCTTCTCTCGATAAAATAGGTTTTCACTGAGGTACATTTTCAATATTTACTTGTGTCCCCAGACCACAGTTGGGTGGACCTCAAACTGAGCCAATCACCAGAAGTTTGGACTTCAGCCTGTAAGATGTTAATTCATTCTAGACTTATCTTTGAGGGATTCCTGAGTGGCTCAGTGGTTGAGCATCTGCCTTTGACTCCAGGTGTGATCCTGGGGTCCTGGGATCAAGTTCCACATCAGGCTCCTGCAGGGATCCTGCTTCTCCCTCTGCCTACATCTCTGCTTCTCTCTGTGCATCTCTCGTGAATAAATAAATAACATATTTTTTTTTAAATAGACTTATCTGTGAGTGGAGGGATATATGAAAAACAAAAGGAGAAACAAAAAACACAGAAAACAAAAATTCCACCACAAACTGCAACAATAGCAGCAATAAAAACCAAAGCTAAAATTGAAGAGGCAGAAAGTGGACATTTTACAGGATTTGGAGCAGCTAGCAGAAAAAACTGATATGCAGAAAAATAAAACTGGTACAAATGTGCAGAGAGAAGCTGAGACTGAATTAGAGAGGAAAGTCCCTAGGTTCCTTGTAACTTTCTCAACTTCTGGTTCTACTTCCTTTGTGAGGCTTGGCTGCCTGCCTGTCCTTGAGCTGGTTCCACGAGATAGCTCTGTATCCGTTATGATAAGTTCTCCTCTTCCCTGCATAAGCCAGCTCGTTGGTGTCTATTGTTTGCAATGAAAGGATTCTAATGAAAAGAATATTTTAAAATACTGATAGAACACAGTAGACACTCTATAAATAACAATTAATATAATTATGCTTACCTCAAATGCCACTGCTCAAATGACACTTGTACTGGTTGACATTTATTGAATATCTGCTACTTGACCTGTGCAAGGGCTTTTTGCTACATCTCCAATTTTTGCAGAATATCTGTGAGGTGAAATGTTTGATGGCTTTCATATTGCATTTGACAATGTTCTATATGTACCTGTGTCTTTTCTTTTAAAGATTTTATTTATTTGAGATAGAGTACACAAGCATGAGCAGGAGAAGAGGGACAGAGGGACAAGCAGACTCCTCACTGAGCGAAGACCCCGATGTGGGTGCTCAATTCCAGGATCCTGAGATCATGACCTGAGCTGAAGTCAGATGCTTAATAGACTAAGCCGCTCAGGCATCCCTGTACCTCTGTCTTTTACCATAGGTAAACGTGGCTGTGGGAGTGCCTCTACCATTATTTCTTATCACTGGCAACTGGAATAGCTCTTAGTCTATTAATATGCATGAAGCACATGTTTGTTGATTGAATAGCTGAATTGCCTTGTGTAAGTCTCTAAATCTCTCTGAGCTACCTTTTTCTTACTCTTAAATAGGGATTTATACCTGCCACACAGAATTAGAGTGAAAGCCAAGTGATGGATATGAAATCATCTGAAAACACTGAAATAAAATGTCAATTGCTACTAGGACTCTTAGTACTTTGGCAGACCAGGTGCCATCAGCCCCATCTTACAAATGAGAACCCTGAGGCCAGATAGTTCAAAAGGCATGTCCAAAGTTAACAAGTGTTAAATATTAAATAGATAATTTTAAAAAATAACTCTATCTATCCTCCAATTTAAATACATCAAATATGGCTTAGGCAAAACAGATCTGAAGGCAAATTTCAGAAGTGGGAAAAGATCTATGTTAGTAAAGGCAGCATGTGTTAAGTCTGTGACATATAAACAGATAAAATGCAAGAGGATCTGAAGGAATGAGGTAAGCCAAAAACAGAGGAGGGAATCAACTCATAAGGCTGAGCTGTATCAGTACCACTATAGATGCCTCAGTTATAGGACTCCAGCTCATTGTATTATCACAAGACAAGCCACTGAGCGACAGGCCCTGGTTAGGTCTACCTTGAGGGCTACTCTGGAAAGGAATGGGTGAATTTTACACACAGGGGAAATGATGCTGAAGAGGAAGGGGCGGACTTGGTTTCTTGAACCTGGGATATGAGGAACATTCTGGCTCCAAAGACCTACTCCGTGGCCCACTAATCTGTTTTTAGCTAGTATAAATACATTATTTGATCTCATCTACCTGGTGGCCATTCACCAATCAATGATCATCCCTTCCTGAATATAATTATATTATCTCAAATTTAACATGACACATACATATTTCTTGGTTATCACCACCTCCCACCAACATAAAACAAACATAACCCTCCTGCCACTGTGGTTAGCCCCATGTCAGCAGCTGATCTCCATATCTTTTAGTAAATAAGATCAGTTTTCCTTGATTTTATTTCTCTCATATCCACAATCAATCTATCAGCAGATCCTATTGATTTTTAAAATATGGCCTCATTCCAAAACTCTACTGCTACCACACTGGCCCATGACACCATCATCTCTTGGCTACAGGCAACAGCCCTCTCTTCTGACTTCAATTTAAAATATAATATCCAGATTTATCTTAAAGAGTTAGAGGACTCTCCTTCCCCTGTTGCTTTTTATTTCATTTAGAGAAAATGCCAAAAGTCTTACAATGCCTTACAAAACATGACACAACCTACTCAAATGCAGCCTACACATAAATACTGGAATTATATTTTAGGGCTCTATTTATTGTCTTGAAAGAATATTTTCAACCTACTTACTTTTATTTAAGGAATAAATTATGGAAACAGCAGAGAATTATACCTAAGCACTGTACTCCAGTTGATAAAGTTTCTTCTACATGAGGTTGGGGGTTAACAGTTCTGAAACCATTCCGTGTGTATACTGGAGTTGAACAATTGAGAAAATGGACAGAAGAAAGTAAGAGTTGGGTTTTTCACCACTAGAGTGGGAGGGCAACAAATGAGCAAGAGGAGGAGTCTAGGAAGTCCTTTGTGGTAACAGATTAGAGTTGGGAACATCAGTATGAACTCATGTTTAGCTTAATATAGCTAATACAGATGGTTATGTATAGAGATATTTACAAATATGTGTACACACATGGGTTATTATATAATTCCTTGCTCTATTAGCTGGGAGGGCCCAGAAGCGATGATACCCCAGTAGCAGCAAGCACATATACTGCTCAGAAGTTAGTTTATAGCATCATTCTCCAGTAAGGAAACCAGGGTCTTTAGGGAAAGGATCAATTCTAGGACTGGGGATAGAAATACACAAAATGAGCCTGGAGCATCTTGTAATGCCAGAGAGTAAGAAAGTGCTAAAACACATGCGCGCGCACACACATACACACACACTCACACACACACACTGATAGGAATAGATCAAAAGGTTATGGGAAACAAGTGACACAGTTTTTGATGGCCAAAGCTAAAACAATCTGAACAACAAAACTGAAATAAAGTAGCCTTGGATATATAAAATAAATATCCATAAGCACATACTAATATAAACAGTTGAGTAATGAGAAAGAAAAAATAAATCTGCCCAATACCAAAAAATTTATGTGGATATTTTACCCTCAAGGAGGTGGAGCATATATCTTTATTCTTTATCTGTCCAGGCTATGCAGTAGCCTGAAGACTACAGTATGGATCAGGGATGGGAGCAATGGGGGAGGGTGAGTAACTTTACAAAAGAGTAACTTGACAAATACTGTTTCAACCAGGTGATCAAACTCAACATCAACAGTAATGAACCATGTTGTTAGTATGTATTCTGGATAGGGTAGGAGGAAAATGGCATTTTACTTCTACAGTTCTCTCCTCAAAATCCATAACCCCAGTGTAATCATTAGAAAAAGAATTAGACAAATCCCAATGGAGGGACACTCCACAAAATACCTTTCCAGAACTCCTCAAAACTATCAAGGTTTCCCAATGTTTGAGAAACCTTTTAGCCAAAAGCAGCCTAAAGAAACGTGATGAATATAAACATAATGTATTTTAGATGGCATTCTGAAATAGATAAACAAACAAAAAAAAAGCCACATTAAGTCAACCTGAATAAAATATGGACTTCAGTTAATAATATACCATACTGGTTCATTAATATTGTGGCAAATGCATCACACTAAAAATCAGATTTAATAATAGGGACTACTAAATGTGGGGTGTATAGGAATGTTCTGTACGATCTTTATAATTTTTTGTCACTCTAAAACTATGTCATTGATTATATGTAAATAGATATCTTAAAGAATGTTCTTGAAAATATTAACAATGATATGATTTGAGAAAACATTTTCTTAAATTATTTTTTATTCTATTTTGATGACTTTAAAATGTTATTGAAGTATATACTATTATATTGAAAAGCTTATCTATCTATCATCTATCTATCAAATTCTTGGAGGCATCCTGCCACTTTATTCCTAAAGTGTATTTTTCTTTATTGTTAAGAAGAATCAATCCTTTCTTTCTTTGCAGAGAAGTATATAGGTATCACCAGAAAACTGTTTTTTTTTTTTTTTGGTCTGAAAACATGCCCCAACTTTATTTTTTTTTCTTTCTACTGGGACAGCTTCTAACAATCTGAGAGAGCTCATCAAAGTAATTGGTGAATCTTGATGACCAGAGCTTCCCATGCCAAGCATTTTCTCCCAAACTGGGTTATTTAGAGTCCAATGAGGCCAGGAATAAATATATAAAGCTAAGTAATTTGAGGAGATTGGAGAATTTTCAGAAAATGTCTTTGACTTGGAAGCATGAAATTACATGCACTACAGTAGAATGAAATCAAATCAATCAGCAGCTCAGAATCTCCTAGGCTCTACAATCAGCAGGGGTTCAGAAGGCTCTCACTAAGAAGGAAGCTGAGGTTTGGTAGAAAAGTCCCTGGAACTGGAATGCAAAGAGACTAAGCCCTTGTCCTCTGGGAGATCCAGCTTTGGCAGCTGACAGTAGGTATAGACAGGAAAATACAGGTTGATCGGAGGAAAGGTAGAGGAGCTGGAATGATGGACTGTCCTAATGCCCAGCTCTACGCTGTACTTCCCTGCCAGAATAATTCAATGGTTTCTCATTTCCTTTTGGATAAAACTCAGCTCCTTAGGGTGGAATGTGATTTTCTTGAGTATCTCATTCTTACTTTCCTCTTGAGCCTATTTTTATTCCTTCCTCTATTATACTCTAGTTCAGTCTTATTAGCTAGAACTTTCATGTGAATTTCTTCACCCTTTAGGCCCAGAACACTCAGAATGCCCATCTTCTGCCTTAACACCTGGCAAAAACTGAGATTTCACCTCCTCCAAAGCAATTTCCTCACAGCCTTCATTCTAGGAGAGGTGCCTACATCTGTGCTTTCACAACACATTGCACCATATCTCTTACAGCACATATGATATCAGGTTTCCTGGCCTCCCTTCCCACAAAACTGCAGATCTTTTTAAAATACTCCATCTTCTATCAGTTTCCTGAGCATATAAGAGAGTCCAGAACTTAGTAGGCACTCAAAAGCTTCTTGCGGAATGATGAATGGACAAATGAATGTGGCAGTTTACATTAAAATTTGGAACAGGTCATTTAGTTTCAAAATCCTTCAAGATGAGGATTTCAAACAGTCAAGATACTTTGCTGAAAGGCATCCACAAAAGCATGGAACACTACAGCCTAAAATGAATGCAAAACCTAACTCTAAAGAAAAAACGAGCTGTTTCTAAAATGAAACTTATTACAAATGCCAGTTTTCCTAATATTTTCTTACGGTTTGAAAAAAAAAAAAGTCCCAAATGTATTAGGGAAGGAATGGAAGCAGAGGACATTCATAAACACTGTAAATCAGCCCCAGTCTCCCATAATCAGGCCTTTATCTGTCTAAGAGAATGTCTCTTGGAGTGCATCAGTAATTAGGGAGCTAATGGAAAATTACCAACCAACAAAATCTATGACCGTTCCGAGGACAATGGAATCACAGGCTGAGAGTACCACAGGTTTATTAAGAACAAATCATGCCCGAACATTTTGATAGCTTTTTTGATAGTGGCTGCCCAATTCCTGCCACACTTGCTCCATTGGCTCTACATTGCCTTTTAAATCAATTTAAAATGACTTCTTTTGAGTTGACTTTCAAGGTTATCCAATACTCAATTTATTACTTTATTTTTTCTCTTCTCTCCTCTCTTTTAATTCTCCCCCGTTGGTCTCCTTTCTCTTCTTGGCTACCCTTCCTGGTTCCTTTTCTTTGATCACGTGCTCTGACTTTGTGTAGACTCTCAAGTAATTGTTACTTCACACATGGTACTTGCTCTACTCCAAAAAAGGCCTGTCCCCTCTCTCTAGACTACCTGGTGAAGTTCTACACACCCTTCAAAGCCTATCTCTAATGGCACTTTCTTCAGGAACCAATTCTCTCCAGGCCATTTTCCAACCACAGAGTAAATCTCTCACTCCTTGGTATTCTTTTATACATGCATCTTTTGCCAAATGACAATGTAACTTATTTTTTTTACATGAATCCTTACCCTATTAATCTGTGGGTATGCACACTCGAATGAGAATTCCACCATGGCAGGGATTTTTGCCTGTTGTGTTCACTCATGTGCCCAAGCACCAAGAACACACCCTCCCAAGCACACACTTTGGTAAATGCCTAAAGCAATCCATACAAGATAGTGTGTTATGTAACATCATAATACATGGTCTAAAATAAAGTAGCTGCTCAATAAATGACCATTTCATTGATGCCATGGTGTATAAGGGAAGGAATGAAAAATAATAAACTGATTCAGATCTCTGAATAGCGTTTACCACTTCTTATAATGCAACGTCCCTATCTATCCTCCTCCCTGGCCCCCCAAAAAATCCATGTGAATAATTACTGCTTCTAGGAAATATTTATGAACACTATTAGTTTCTTTCACTTTTCTGTTCATTGATTTACTAAACAGAATGAAAATTAAGAGCTGGCAGTTTTTGAGAGCTATGTAGCTAAGTATTCAGACTACATGATTAATTTATTAATGAAGGGAAAGTTACTGAAATAGGTATTATTTTAATTGTTTTTATTATTATTAATTTCATTTTACAGATGAGGAAACTAAGGCATAGAGAGGTTAAATATCTCATCCACAGACAGTTATTCATGGCAGAATTAAGGTTTGAACTTAGGCCATCTGGTGCCAAAGCACGGATTCATAAATTGAATTGAATTCATAGGTGAAGCCAATAGTCTTAATCGTATTAAGATTCTAAGTATGGGTCTCAATAGTAGTGTAGGTGGATTATCAGCCCTTCGAGCACTTGGAGGCTAGAATTTCTTGCTTGTTGGTATTAATACGTTATTCAGAACTGTCCAGGATTTCATTGTTCCACCAACATTTGCTATTGTGGCTCTTCTACAAATTGACTTTACAAGTCAGACTCTGATCATGTTTTTCAGCTCTTTCATTAGGATTACTACTCTACAAAAACTCCCAGAAACCAGCTCACCTTGACAGTCTTTATTCCCCAGGGACTAAATTCTAGCAACTGGGTCTCTAGTAACTGCTTGTGATCCAGTTCCAAGCCAGGCAGGTTACCCAGAACTTCTGTTGACTCTACTATGTTGAAGATCAAGATGGGGCTTCTTTGGGATGGGGCGCTGGCCTAGCTCAAGCCTTTGCTTGATGAGCTCTTTTCACACAAACATTTGGCTTGCTGGTCCCACCATACTTCCCCATGATTGCCTCCGTTTGGATTCCACTTGACTGTACTCATCCTCTTGTACCACAATTCCTGCACAGGAAGGCTCAGGGTATGGAAGAGCTGAGCCCACTACAGTAAAAACCTTTATACCATCCACCTCAAACTATGCATTATTGTTTTTATTTTTAAAGATTTTATTTATTCATGAGAGACACAAAGAGGGAGAGAGGCAGAGATGCAGGCTGAGGGAGAAGCAGGCTCCATGCAAGGAGCCAGATATGGGACTCGATCCCAAGTCTCCAGGATCATGCCCTGGGCTGACGGCAGGCACTAAACCACTGAGCCACCCAGGCGTTCCACTAAGAAATATTTATTGAATAAAAGGGAAAGTAATAAAATTATTCTCAAACAATACTGAGTATTGCATGAGCATAAAGATCTGTCACTGCCTGTGATCCGCCCTCAGTATTCTTTCTTGAACATTTTTCTCCCAGTGGTGTTGCAAATTACTGAGGGATTCCTTTATCCAAAAGCAATGTCTATAATTTTTAATTTGCTCTAATAAATTTTTGGCCTTTAACAGATGCATGACAAGTATACTCTACTGTGTTGTGAATTCCAATTATATATAAGACAGATGCCTGCTCTTTCTCATAGAGCTCACCTTTGTGAACTTTCTTTGTAAATTGCATTTCAGATTCATAAGTGGACATTTTTACTCTGTGTGTGTGTGTTTAAATCATTCAGTGAATTACATGCTACTTAGACTTCTGAGT
The DNA here is from genome assembly GCF_048418805.1 of Vulpes vulpes. Taxonomy (NCBI): domain Eukaryota; kingdom Metazoa; phylum Chordata; class Mammalia; order Carnivora; family Canidae; genus Vulpes; species Vulpes vulpes. The sequence continues at coordinate 31,291,767 of NC_132790.1, forward strand.
TGGAGTGTATAGCAAAATGGATACGTATTCAAATATATTTAACACAATTTTTTAGCTCTATTATGTGATGATCATAAAGGAAGAAAAAACAATAATAAAATTTGGATTTTGTCATTTGTTGACAACCACCAAATGTAAGCCATTTATTGCTCAGGAAGCCAATTTCATTAGATGAGGCTCCATGTAAAGATCATTTAACCATATATTTAAGATTAAATCCTGGCTCCACCATCATCACTGATTGTGTGATCTTGAGCAAGTTACTTAGCTTGTTTTCCTTTGTTCATATGAAAATTTAGAATTATGATGATGGTGTTTACTATACCAGTCAATGCCTGACTCCTTTTATTTATAAAATTGTTTAATATCAACAAGTCTGAGGTAGATATTGTTTCCTTCCTAATTTACAGGTCTGCCTCACATGTAGAATTAAATATTAAGTATATATGGAAGAGGCTATGTAATCAAAGATATTATACATTATTAGATTTAATAGGTTCTTTGTAACATCATTTACATGGGCTATGACAATTTTAATACAAAATAATTTAATACAAAATAATCATGATAAACATGATTTAAGTTCAGATGTTACAACTTACTGCCTTTTTCAAACACACATTATAAAATAATCCCTACAATAAGTCTAGTTACCTTCTGTCATCATATACGGCTTATTATCTTTGATCGTATACAATATACTTTCCAAGTCTCAGATTTCTCATCTCTAAGTGGGCATGACATAGTGCTTACTCGTAACAACAGTATTTTGATTATTTAAAGAGATAATGCATAATGCCTGACATATTTGCTCAGTAATTGTTAGTTATAATGATGGCAGGCATAATGGCGAAGATGAATACATTCACTGGGAAAATAGAGTAGAATATTTGATGTGATGATAACAGCTCCTTAATTTACTTGCTGGATACTAAGGCAGCTTTTGAGTACATGTCCCACTATCCTTAACTACAGTACTAGTAGGTATTTAAACTGGGCTCTACATGCATTTCTACTTGCCCCAAATTCCGTCATGTCTGTTTTTATTTTATTTTACATTAGACCCTTGAAGGCTAGCAAGGTTAAGTGTCTTATTGATGTAATATATATATAAGACTGTTTAACTTACAAGCTTCTAAATTTCAAGACAGCTCAAATATTCACTGGAAACGCCTGCAAATGAAGAAATTATCAAATACTCAGTGCACTAATGATAAAAGAGGAAGATTTGTTCAAGACATAAAGCAGCTACATCTTCAACATTTAAAAAAGATGTAATAATCTGTAACTGGGGCAAGAAACTAGAGATATCTAGCCTATCTTCTTTTGGAAGTCTTACAGGAATGTGAGAATATAACTCATCATCTTCCCACCCAAACTCACCTATCTTGCTGTGTTTTGCACCTCAATAAGTGATTCTCATGAATTCAACCAGAAATGCTGGTGTCCTGTGTGATCCCTGCCTCTCTCTCATGCCTCAATTCTGAGCAGCCACTATGTGCCTCCTTCTCAGACATATTTGCTTCTCTCCATTCTCACCACTACTTTCCTCATTGTGGCTGTTATTGTTTCTCTCCCATACCATTGCAGCAGCATCTTAACTGAACAGTATCCCTTCTAGTCCATTTAACATCCTATAACAACAAAAAAGCAAATCTTATCAAGCCATTCCCTTTAAAATTCTTCAATGATTTCTACTATTCCTAATAACACATCAAACTCACCAATATGGTTCATCTCAAGCCATATGAAACTTCTTCCTTCTCACTTTCTTTCCTCTTCAAACACAACATTCTAGCCACATTGAGTAGCTTCCAATTCTTCAAAAGTGCCAATACTCCCTTTCTTTCTCTGAATCTATGAACCTGGTCTTCAATGTTCTCCTCATCTTCTTCAGTAAGCTAATTCCTGCTCAACCTTCGAGTATCATTTTAGGTATCACTCTCTAAGACATCTTCTTCAAGCCTTCAGCCAGATGCTGGGGCTCACTTCTTGTCTCCACAGCACTGTTTCTGCACTTTCATCATAGCTCTTAAGTCATCAAAATGTAGTGTCCTTTCTTTTCTGTATTTCCCACTAGACACAGTTCTTTGAGGACAGATTCTGTGCCTCATCTGCTTATTATTGCAACCACAGGATCCCTCTCAAAACAAGGAACAGATCAGCCATTCAAGACAGATTTGTAAATGCATGCATGTATACAAAAATTGATAGATTACAGAATGGAAATGATTCATGAATAAAAATAAAGTTGTATAAAGGGGTAATATGGGAGCAATTATAGATAAAATAAAATGGTCAAGGAAGAAAATTTTAAGGTGTCATTTGAGCAGAGATCTCAAAGAAGGAAAAAGTGAGATATGTGGGGATCTGGGGAATAGAGCTGTTCAGGAAGAAAAGATTAAGCAGAGTTTGTGGGGCCGGAAAGAACAGAGGGGATACTGGTATAACAGGGGAGCAGTGAACAGAGGTGAGAGTGGTAGCCAGTAGGGTTAGATCATGCACCAATTTGTAGGCCTAGATACGAATTTGGATTTTATTCTAAGGGCATAAGAAAAACAATTGGAGGGTTTTAAGTAGAAAATGTCAAGATAGAACCTAATATTTAATTCTTGAATATGCATTACAATAAAGCACATTGGAAAAGTATTCTGAGATATCTAAGTGAAGGCATTTGAAATGAATGACATTTACAAAGACTAAAGATATAAAGTCACAGATTGTTTTACATATAAATAATTTGATCCAAAGGAAGCTGATTATTTTACCAAAGGTTATACAGCAAATATGTGGCTATTAGAGATGAGAATCAATGCCTTTTAATCCCTTCCTGGTTTACTTTTACATGGAAGAAGAGATACATGTGCTTCTTGAGATCACACTTATGAGCTCCTAAATAGCAATTGTAGATATGAAAAGTACCTTAAGATAACATTGAGCTTTCACACATTTTAATGATCTCTTTCCTTGCTAGCTTCCAATTAAAGACTATAAGCATTTTCAAGCCAAGTACATAGATACACTCAATCTTTCTATATCTTAACAGCCTGTAACACAGAGATGGATGCATCACAGAGCATCAATAGCAAATGCTAAAGTGCAGTGAATGCAACATTTACTCACTCTGAATCCTTTGTAAAATGATCCAAAAATCATTCATTTATTTATCAGGTATTTCTAAGTCCCTATTTTGTGCAAGATATCATGCTGGATACTGGCGTAACAGAGATATATATGGCATGGCATCTGTCCTCAAGGAACTTGTCATCTAGCTAGTATGACAGACATGGAAGCAAATTATCATTGAGCACAATGTGAGGAGGGTCATAATGAAATCAACAGTTTATTAAAACAATTATAGCAATACTTCATATTTATTGCCTACTTCCTGGGTAAGTGCTTTAAGTAACTAATGTGCATCTTCTCATTCGATCCCTTATCCCCTTAACAATCCTCTTAATATTTTATGGATTATAAATCTTACAAATCTATGGATTATAAATCCCTCCTCTTTACTTCTTTCATATGAGGAAGTAGGCTACAGAGCAGTTAGGTAGCTTGCTCAAGGTGTATCAGTTGGTCAGTTGTGAAGTAGAGATCAAACTCTGGCTGCTGGACTCCAGAGGCTGCACTTCAACCACTTGCATCACTGTGAGAGACACTGGCTTGTATCTAATTCTCACAGAAAATCTATAAACCAGCTTTTATTTCATCATAGGCAAAGAAACTGGCTCAAAGGGGTTTAAGGATTTTCAAGGTTATTCTCAAGCCCAAAGTAGACCTGATGTGTTATGCTTCTAAATTCTATCTTATTTCCACCAGAATAGGATCCCTCTCTAGACACTCTTGCATCTTTCAGAGAGCTGGAAGGATACATTAATTCTGATTTGACAGTTTGGAGGTGGAAGTAAGGGACTTCACTAAGGAGATGATACATCCCAAATAGGACCACCCACCTTCTCTTAAAATGTCACTGAGGTAGGATATTTTGCCAACATGAAATAGGAGACTGTTTCCAGATAAATACTCTGGAAAATGAAAATAAAGTGTTTCATTTAGTTACTATATTCTGAATAGTGCATGCCGATTTTTGAGTATTCTTTCTCCATCATTGTCAAGCTAAACATTCTCAAAAAGAAATGTACCCAGAGTTTCTTGAAAGGAGAATTTTCTGCCATTTGCCTAAAAATCTAACTAAATATTGAATATAATCCTAACTGAAACAGGAAAAAATAATTTCAATAAACTTACTGCATCATTTTATTGATAAAAATAACAACAGCAACATTGTTAAGTACATACTCTTTATCATACACTCATCTTATAAACATTAAAAATGCTAATCTTTATAACAGCTTAGTATATAAATATTGCCATTTTGCATAGGAGGACATTGAGGATGTGAGATGTCAGATCACAAAGAAGTGGGGAAGGAAGAAATACTTTAAGTCCATATAAAACCAAAGTCATTACTTTCTCACTGTTTCCTATGCCATGCTGAGCTCACAGAGGGGAACATTCCACTACATTGGACAAAGTTATGGTTGGGTATTAATTAGGTATCTGGTATGGAGTCATGGGCTCTTGAGTCTGACTAATAAATTTAGTTACATATTCCTGTGTTAAAAAGGTACATTAGAGCTCAGCTTCTCCAATTCTCATAGAAAGTATACAGATGCAGTTTTTCCTATTAATCCTAACCCATCAAAGTTGTAAGACTTAGCAAATGAATCTAGAAATGGCTTCATTAATGTCCCAATTTACAAATCTTACAAAGTATAGGTAGATGGGCTGGCTTCTGGAAGTTCCCACCAATAGACATATTAGAAATTTTTGTTGCTGTTCAAATCTACTGCCCACTTTCTCTAAGTTATATAAATTATTTGATAGGCTCAAAGTGAGCCCTCAGATAGATTAGGCATGTTTGAACCTCATGCCCTGAACAGCTTATTTTAACAAAGGTAGAGTATTTCTCTCTTTTTGGGTGGATTGATGTCCCAGCAACAGCCAGCATGCAACTTGAAAGTTCTATGTTTGCAATAACATACTCATGTATATGTGAGTCACCTCAAAATGCTATGAGGAATATCGAATACTCAGGAAATTGCTGAGACTTCTTCTGTATCTTCACATAAGATTACATATCTTCCTTAAACCAAATTAAAACAGGACCTAACTCATAGAAGATTAAATGAAACAAGGTTAAAAAAAAAAAAAAGCATTTAGAATAAATCCTGCAAAACATTTGGGGAGGCTGGTAAATCCTGGAACATAATTTACTCCAAAATAATTCAATCCATAATTTCAATACATATTTTTACTGTATTAAGTTCTGTATATATGTTATATTTCATATAAAGTTACCATCTATTGAGGATATATGATATACCAAGCTCTATGTTAGGTAATTTATACATAATTCCATGTCACCTTCACAATAAAAACTCCAGATTCTAATCCCTCATTAGAAATAAGTAACCCGTGGCACCTGGGCAGTTCAGTGTCAGCCTTTGCAGGTCATGATTCTGGAGTCTCGGGATCAAGTCCCACATCAGGCTCCCTGCAGGGAGCCTGTTTCTCCCTCTGCCTATGTCTCTGCCTGTCTCTCTCTCTCTCATGAATAAATAAATAAAATCGTAAAAAAAAGCAAATGAGTATAACCTGATGGTTAGTTATGTGAAATCACTCTCCCAGGATCCTGAAGTGATTCCTCCATATGATTATACATACCAGGTTCTGGTCCAGAAAAGGGCCATTCACAAAACTACAGTAAGACACTGAGTATGTGGATGATCACTGAACCTCCATCCCAAATTCTTTCTCTCAGAAGTTCAGTTTCTTATTATTTTTTTAAATGTATATATTATTATTATTATTATTAGTAGTAGTAGTAGTAGTAGTAGGCTTCATGCCTAACAGGGGGCTTGAACTCACAACCCTGAGATCAACAGTCTCATGCTCTACTGAATGAGCCAGCCAGGCACTTCTCTCAGAAGTTTAAAAAGCAAGGCTCAAACATTTGTTAGACCTCTTTATCTAGTGTCCTGGATGTAGAGTTTTATTGGACATATTTGCCTGAAATCTGAAGACAGAATTGAGACAGGAGGTATGTTTTCTTCTCTCTTTTGGCTGTCTCTGTGAAAGTGTATGTACAGTGGGAACATGAAGTTTCTCTGCAGCAGCACCTCATGCTCAGCTTGCTTGGTGGCTAGAAAAAGCAAGGGCAACCCTGGTGGCAGATGCTCCTGCACCTGACTTCCCATTCCCTGGTGTGTAGATACAGTTGTACTGTCTCCATAGTCGAGTGTCTGCAATGGGGATGGCAGTGATGGCAACGTTAGAGTGTATGAGAGCTCCAAGGGTAGCCTGGGGGTGGTAGCCTCCTTCTGGGTTAGTTGTGTTATTTGGGAGTCCTTAGAGATCCAGGTTAGATTGCATTCCTTTACACTATGCAATGAGTTTGTAAGCCTCTGATTTTCTCTCTCTCTCTAAAAAAAAAAAAAAAAATCCATTCTCACTTAAAATATCTAGTGCAACATCTGTTTTCTATACTTAATCTTGAGTGATATATTGAGTAATAAACCCTACTTGTTAAAACACGTTTGCCAGAGAACCTGTCTTGTAGTTCTCTTGCAGTGAGAGAGGAAGGTGTTTTCAAAATCTTACCTCGTTCTTCCCACAAAATAAATATGAACTCTGGAAGAAATGGGAATGGATCTATGGTAAGATCCTACTACCACTCCACTTATAATCAATAAGCAAGTGAACAAATAAAGCTCTGTCATCAATAGTGCATTCATATCATTTCTGACTTTTTTTCACTTAGATTAAACATGAAAGAAGTTCCTACTTTTTGAGTGTCCATAATATACCAGAAATAGGGATAAAAACTTTGATAAACCACTGCTAATCCCCATCAGGGCTTTACAAGCATTTTTATCCCTGTTTTATTTATTTGTTTCTTAAGATGAAGAAACTCTGGTTCAGAGAGGTAAATGCAGCTGACTCAAAACTAATCCATGTTCCTTCTAACACAGGCAGTCTGGTCATGGATTTTTTACCTTTCACCTTAGAAAGGTTTTGAAAGTTCCAGCAGCTTAGCTATACTGGGTGAAAAATGCATTCAAAATCGGAAGACCTGGTATGAATTCAGCTCCAAGACTTCCTAGCAGTGAAATCTGGGGCAAGTAACTCACATATTTTTAGTTTCAGTTTCCTCATCAGAATATAGGATATATATCAGCATCTGCCTTGACAGTTTTATAGGGCTCCTACATAATTCCATAGCTCTTTCAGCATCTACTAGAATGCTATAATGATTAAAAAATATACACATTGGGATGCCTGGATGGCTCAGCAGTTGAGCATCTGCCTTTGGCTCGGGTCCTGATCCCAGGATCCAGAATTGAGTCTTGCATTGGGCTCCCTGCATGGAGCCTGCTTCTCCCTCTGCCTATGTCTCTGCCTCTCTCTCTCTCTGTGTCTCTCATGAATAAATAAATTCTTTAAAAAATATACACATCATTTGAGAAAAACACCAAGGCAATTCATTTCACCTCTTTAAGTCTATTTTCTCATCCAAATAATGGGTACAGTAATTATAGTCCCTCATTACTGGGAGGATTAAACAGGATACAGTAACTGAAGTGCTCAGCACCAGTACACTGCATAGTAAGCACCTAATAATTTTAGCTATTAATTTTTTAATATAAATAACACAATCACAAGTTCATCTGAGACATTTGATCCAAGTAGCCTCCTCTACAACACCAGTCAAGAGTATTTGAAAAGAAGAAAAACATGCTGTTAGTTTTAGCAGTGCTCTGAGAATTGTTCACCTGCCAGGTATAACTTGGTATCCTGAAGAGGAGAAATGAAGCCTTCTGCCAACTGGCTGCATATTCTGGTTGGAAGGCTGCTCTCTCCCTGTCCGCTTGGCTGCCAAGGCAGATGAGTGGATTTTCCATCCTTTGGTCACTGCCAATGACTCCGGCCAAAGGAACAGATGTGAAGAGCAGCACACTCCCCCTCAAAGATGAGTCTGATCAGATGTAAACCTTTTCATGGGACCTCTCTCTTCATGTCTGGCCCCACTGGCAAGCAGGAGAATGGATGAAAGACAGCAGCCATATGCCAGAACCCATGGCAGATATTCCAACAATTACAAATGCACCACAAGGTTACTTTGTGTTTGGTTGCCTCAGTTAAGCCAGAAAGGGTTCTGAAGTCTATACAGAATCATAATAAAACTCATGCCTAACTGGGCATGAAATAGATCCTTGAGTTGGAATTTGAGAATGTCTGATTGAACTAGTTTGTGAGTTATTCATTTATTCACAAAGGAAAAGTCTTTTATAGGTAGCAGTCAGCAATAGAGCTCATCTTTTTATGCCAATATCTCTCTCAATAACCAAACTACTGCAAAGAGACAAGTCCATTCCTGGAAAGGCAGCAAGCATGTTTGTGAAGTGCATACTAGAGAAGGATCCCCCTTGAGTCCCAGCACTGCACAGAGAAACGAGTAAGCCACAGCAGGAGCTAGCACCATCGAAATGCAATTACCAAGGATTTTTTTCCCCAAGTCTGAAGCTTGAGCAACTGTAGACAGAGAAATTAAGATGGTTTTTGCAAATTAGTTTATCAACACGGGTAAAAGAAGCCCAATGAAAGGCACCGTGGGACACAGAAAGTGATCATAGACTTTTTAGAATCAGTGCAATAAAAGAACAGCTTCTGAGTTGGAAGAACACAGTAACATTTCCACTAGATACTCTGGGCTATGAAATTCATCAAGTTCTCTGTAAAGAGGGAGTGGAGTGAAATTACAATCACAGTGTTGGTGGTTGTTGTTTTTTCATTTCATGTATGTACATGTACACATACTGAATTTGCATCCAGTCACCTGGTAGCATTCTTCTGACATTATTACCAGGCCTTTGGAGACTCTTTACATAATTGTTACATTAAATAGGTTTTTATAACCTTTCTTGATTTCATAAGAAAGAATCAGGAATCTTATGCTCAGAGTATAAGGTCTCATTGGACAAACTTTTAAATAGGGCTCATTTTCCGTTTGGGTAGTATACAAATTACAGGAGTCTTCTGATATCTAATTTTCCTTTAGGTTCCTGGTTTCTTGAACTTTGACATCATCATCTGAAGTACTGCCCAAAGCACCCAGAAAATATGGAACCATTTTTAAAATCTATTTATTATTTATTAGTCATATATAAAGTTATAGGTGCTTTTAATGGAACACTGCACTCAGCCATGCCAAAATGCAAGGCTTCTCCTTGGAAAATTCCTTAAAGGAATGAGATAGTTAAGTCCAGTCTCAGCTCTCTGTTGCCCTCTGTTGATCTGGAAAAGGACCAATGGAGCAACTGGGTGGGTGATCTAAGAGTTAAGCATTTCCGATGGAGACTAAGGGTGAAAATTATATCCTGCTCCAAGGAGCACCCTGTTGAGTGGGAATAAAGAAATAGGGTATTTACATTTATTGTGAGACTACTTGTATGTAATACTTGTATTTAAGGGTTGTCCTACTTAAACATTCCACTTCATTATTTTTTTTAAACTTTAAAAATTATTATTTATTTATTTATTTGACAGACAGTACAAGCAGACAGAGCAGCAGGTAAGGGGAGAGGGAGAAGCAGGCTTCCCACTGAGCAGGGAGCCCGATGCAGGGCTCAATTCCAGGACCCTGGGATTATGACCTGAACTGAAGGCACTTAACCAACTGAGCCACCTAGGCACCCCTAAACATTCCACTTCAATTCTCAGTACAGCACTGCAGCTATGCATTTCTATTTTCATTTGACACAAGAAGAAGCTGGCACTCAAAGTGTGAAGTAATTTATCCTAAGTCACACAGGCAGCAGGAGGCATAATAAGGATTTGGGGCCAACTAGATTGCAAAGTTCCTTCACTATTATGTCCTCCCAGGTCTAAGGTTTCATTTGATCCTTCTCTGTTTCTTGCCCCCCATCTCCAATCAGCAATTCCAAAACCCAAGAGAGTTGACTTTTAGGATTTCTCCCACTAACCTTTCAGAAATGCTTAGAGTTCTTTTTCCATTTCCACTAACTGTAGCTTACTCGCCATATCTTGAAATCAGCTGAGTCACCTGTCAATTATTCTTACACTGCTGGTCTTTCCCTAACAAGCACTATTTGTGGTGCTGCAAAATAAATCTCCTTAGTCAACTTCATAATGCTACTCCATAAATAATTAATAATAATAGTAACAGATAATGATAATAATGGTTCTCAGTTGCATTCATTATTATTATATTCCATTCTTTGACTTTTAAAGTCTTCTATATCATGGTCACAGTATATGCTCCAAGTCTAATCTCCAGCCATTCATTAAAACTAGAGTTGTAAACTCTAGTTTACACTTGGATTTTACCCATACTATTATCTCCACAAGTGTTACTTTCCCCCTATCTTTGTTATTCTTTGGAGGTCCATCTCAAATGCTACTCTCTCTGTAAGCCATTCTAGATACTCCCAACAAAATAATACTTTGCTTTACTTGATCAATCTTCCTGTAGTCTGGATGATGGAAGAGAAAAAAAATAGTCAACTGTGTGCTAAATTTGTATTATCAACTTTATGTATTTTATTTCATTTAATCTTCTCCATAAACTTAATAGATTTAATCAGACCCTCTATATTCTATAGATGAGGAAACTGGCACTCAGAGAAACTGAATTAGCCCAATTTCCTAATGCTAATAAGTGGTGGTGTGGAAATAAAATCCAGGCCAATCTAATTTCATGTAGGAAATATTTTCTCATGTATTTTCCACATGTATTTACTAGAAGACCAATAGCTCAATCTATATCATAGACATATTTATTTTCACCTGTATAATACTTTAAGACATACATAAACAGAAAGATAATTACTTCTCAACTTGGAAAAGATCATATTAAAATCTGGATTTTTAGCTGCTCTTGAAAAAAAATCAGAAAATATAGACATTTTGTGGATCTGCATTCCCTCATGACACCGGTTGGTTTAATTTGCATTTCAATATCTTTCTACAGGTCAATATCCTCTGGTTTGCTATGGTCCCACTCTTCCCACTCCACACTAAACCACTCTGATGCCTGTATATTTGTTGTAGTTTCCCATAACAAATTATTTTCAAGATCTCTCCCTTGTTCCATTAGTTATTCCTCCTACAAGCACGGTAAGTACCTACAGCAGAGATTACTGAAGAATTAATAAAAAGAGAGAAAAGCAGCATTTAAAAGCACAAATTTTTGGTTTCAGAGATAATTGAGTCTGAGTTTCAATTTTATTCCTAAATGTTGAGCCAGTTACACTCTCTCTGTCCTAATTTCCTCCCAGAGTTAGTGTGCAAATTAGATAATGCCTACAAAGTAGTTAATAAAGTGACTGGCATGTAGTAAGTGTTCAATAAATATTATGAGCATCACGATGGCTATTATTTCTGAAGTTTAAGTAAATTGAAGTTCTCTTCCATTAGCATTAATAGAAGTAACAAAATTAGAAAAAAAAAACCTATTAATGGTCTGCCCTCTTATTGAATAGATCACATAAAGCAATCTTTTTCTCTCCTGTTCTTCATTTTTCACAAGAGAAAAAAGTCAATCAGAATCTGCTAGAGCAGAGAAAAGCAAATCACTTTGGCACCTGAACAACAAAGCAATGTTAGTTTATTTTCTTTGTAAAAAGTCATCTGTTCGCAAACCTCTTTTATGAAATACCTGTCATAGTCCATTTTATTGAACGTTACTCACTCCGCATTTTTTTGGCCTCAAGGTCATTCCATTATCAGTTCCTACATCACCTTCAGTATTGGAAATGGACTGGGGGAGATGGAAAGGAAAAAACACACAAATACACAGCACACTCACCAGAGAGACAGCTCAGATAATAAAGGTGATTTCTACCCATGGCAGGCGGAACTCCGATCTGTCCCCGCTTCACATGAAACCAGCTCCAGTGACACTTACTGACAGATCAGGAAAGACAGCTTGCTACTGAAGGTGCCTCAAGCCAGAAGCAGCTTTCAATCTGATTACCAGGTCTTATACAAGATAACCCCAATGTTAAGTTGTTTCTTTCTTTCTTTAACACATTTCATTTCTTTTCAAAAAAGATACATAAATAAATAAACAACAACAACGAAAATATCCAAATAGCCCCCTCCATCCTGAAGAACGCTCCAAGATCCTCCAGCACAATGTTCCAGATTGCTGCCATATTTTGCTACTTCCAGGTCTTACAAGGCTGGCCTAATCACCTGATTTTTTATGTGGAATTTTGATCTTTATGTGCAGCTGTCTCCAACAAATTTGGAGATGGACAAGTTTTATAGTTTGCCCCTATTTCTTCACACTTTTCTTTCCCTCTTGCCAAACAAGTAGAAAGCCTCCTTTCAAAGCATGCACAGAGCCCCACAGACATGTTATCCATAAAATCTTATTGTGGCCTTTAAGATGAAGGAAAAGGAGCCAGGCAGCCTTCTGTATTGTAGGCATCATGCTTACATAATACATGCATCCTCTCATTGAATTTGCAAAAGTCCTGTGATGTACCATTGATGATGATGATGACAATGAAATGACCAGACCACACTAGTAACAGTAATGAGGATGATGGTGGTGATGGTACTATTAATGGTGTACATTTTATAAATTAGGAAATTTGAACTTACAAGGAATAAATGACTAGGTCAAGATCATGAAGCTGGTAAGGGTTAACCCAACATCTCAGTCCAGGCCTTTCTCACATTCCTGATGCTCTTCAGTCTTCTCCCCACCTACCTGTCCAGTTATTTTTCAGGACTCTCCGGTTGGTGCTTCTGCACAGAGACTGATCTCTAAGCATTCCTCATACTTTCTCATTTCTGCCTATCAATCATCTCTGTTAGTTGAGATTTTCATGACAATAGCTTTTTTAGTAGTTTAGGGCTTGGTGCAAAGAGGGAATTGATGCGTGTAGGTAGAATTGAATTAAATTCACGGAAGAGATTGACTTTCCAAGCCCTTTGACTCTGTACATATATGAATGGATTATAGTCCAAGCTGCACAAACAGAGCCAAGTTATGGAGACAAAACCTGTATTTTAAGGTTGCAGTGAGGTTTGGGACCTATAGGAATAATATTCTGAAAAAATAGATAATAATTACAGACCAGGTAACACAGATGTGTGTGTAGTCACTCCTTTTATTTTATTTATTTATTTATTTATTTATTTATTTATTTATTTATTTATTTTAAGATTTTATTTACTTATTCACGAGACACACCAAGCATGGGAGAGGCACAGGCAGAGGGAGAAGCAGGCTCCCTGAGGGGAACCTAATGTGGGACTCGATCCCAGGACCCCAGGATCATGACCTGAGACAAAGGCAGATGCTCAACCACTGAGCCACCCATGTGCCCTTAACACCACTCCTTTAAAAAAAAAAAAAAAAATATATATATATATATATATATATATATATATAATGACTTGATACACACTTCTGAATAAGTGAAACACATCCCCTTGGTTATAGAGATCCCAAAAATATCCTATCTTATGTTGGAGATGTATATTTATTTTTAAAAGATAGGAGGGGCCATGATAGGCAACTGATCCTGCTCTCTGATTAGTGTTTCAAAGAAGGGCTTTAGACTAAGCATTCTAAAGTGATGAGCTTTAGTTTTGGCAGGTATCCTCCAACATTTAATAGTTTTTACTACTAACCCTAACAGCAAATCAAGTTTATCTCTTAGTTATCTAGAAGTATATATTACAATGAAGATGTCCAAGAAAGAGAATATTTTCTTTTCAATTACCAATCCTGCTATTGATGGAGAGGAGGCAAATGCTAGTTCTCTCATCACATGAACATGAAACTGTAGTCTTTCTTTTCTTCTTCTTTTTTTTTTTTTTTTTTTAATAAAGCTTCCTGGGTGTGCCTGAAATGTTCGTTTTTCATTTAGGAAATAGTACAACTTAACTCATTCAGTATCTTTTTTTTTTAAGATTTTATTTATTTATTCATGAGAGACACACACAGAGAGAGAGAGAGAGAGACAAGAGAAAGAAGCAGCTTCCCTGCAAGGAACCCGATGTGGGACTAGATCCCAAAACCCCGAAATCACACTCTAGCTGAAGGCAGATGCTGAACCGCTGAGCCACCCAGGTGTCCCAACTCATTCAATATCTTTAGCTTTTATCTATTTTGCCCTGATTTGGGTGTTAAAAATACTAGAATAACCCCAAATAATAATATTTTTAAAATATCTCCACCAATTCTCAGTGGGATACTAAGACTTGAGCAGCCATGGAAGGTTTGTTCCAACCAGGTAGTAGTAACAATGAGTAATAATTTTTTCATTTAAGTAGCACTCGAAAGTTTACAAATTAATTACAAGTGTTATGTAATTGTACTTTTATCAGAATTCATTTGACAACGTATGTCACATTATTTTATTTTATTTAAAAGATGAATAAATTGGTGTTCAGAAGGGTTAAGTGCTTTACTGAAGCACATACAACTAAAGTGGTATATTTTCTGAACCGGTTTTTTCAACTAAGTAAGAATAAGTTCCAATTCTATAAGTAGCTCAGATGTCTCTCCTGAGATTGAGATCTTACCCAATTGCCTTTCAAACATATCCATCTGGACCCATCACAACTACTTCCCACTCAATCTGTCCCAAAACAAACTTGTTATCATCCTTTAAACCTGTTCTCCCCACTGGGTTCCCAATTTCAGTGAATAGTTCCTCCCAATACCCAGGGAATTAAGTCACAATCTCCTTCTTTATGCTTCATACTTCTCTTAAGTCCAATCTCACCAAATTCAGCTAGTTTTATATCCCAAATGTCTTTAGAATCTGTTCACCTCTCTCCACCTGTCTAGTTTACATCATAATTTCCTCCTACTTGGACAATTACAGTGATCTTCCAGTTGTTTCCCTACTTCTAACTGCACTGGAACTCCAAATCCTTTACAAATAAAGTCTAAACAGTTTCCCTGAGTTTCTTCCTTCGTAAAATGAAGATAATAATGTCTGTCATCCAGAGTTGTTATAAGGAAGTTTATTATGGATGTAAAAGTAGAAGACATTGTAATCATTATTTGAGTAAAGGCAAGGAATGCTTAGAGCATGTGTGTAAACTAACAGCCTTCAACTTAGAGGGCATTGCGTTCATTTTAAATGTAGGGAAATTGAGGTTCAAAACAAAGATAAGATCTGCTCACAGTCCGCTAATAATGATGCTTGGGAAACTGTTTCATATAGTTTGACTCCAAACCTGTGATCTTTTCTTTACAATTCTCTGGACTCAATCATGTGGGAATGTGGGAAGCAGGATCGGTTTGGGGTCACTTGGCTACTCAAGAAATGATTTGATGCATATTTTCCATGCATGAACTAAATACTTCTTTCCTCTCGGCAGTATCTTCTTTAAGCCTAGGGGTAGTAGACTGAAGCTTTGGGGAAGGTGAGATGCTTGACTGAAGGAAACTAATGAAAATGATACCTCCAGGCTTCTGGGAGGAGCACATCAGCCCCACTGTGAACTCGGGTGGGTCAATCTGTCTTGCCACGTATTTGTGAGTTGCTGGGTTATTCTTCCCTGTGTCTCCCATCCTTTTTTGACTAATGAAGTTCTGGAACATCTTCTTGGTGCAGCAATGGCAGAGGTATCAGAGGACAGACCCAATCACAGAGAAGCATTTAGGTCTCTGATCAATTCCTATCTGGAACACACTGTTGGCTAAAGCATGCCACATGGAAGATTTCAGGGTCAAGGAGGGGAGTGCCCTGTATCCATGGTCAAAACTGTTAAGTCAGATTACAGAGCCTGTAGACCCAGGGGTAAATACTTAGTGCCTATAATTTAACTCACCACATGGTACTTTCTAGTTCTAGGCAACTAAAAATAGTGCTACCAGAAAAATTCATGTAGTTGTGTTTTGATGAGCTTATGTATGTATTCCTATTGGGTATATACCAAACAGTAGAAGTACTGAATCATTGGGTCTGAATATGCATAGATTTAGTAGATAGTGACAAGTAGTTTTACAAAGTTTAAAAAGTGGTTACAGCAACATACACTCTCACCAGCACTGCATGGCATTTTAAGTTGTTCTATATCTTTGCCAACACTTTACATTATTTGTCTTATTCATTTTAACCATTCTGGTAATTACCAATGATAGTGCATTCTCGATTTAATTTGCATTCTCTAATGACTAATAGCATTAGCATCTTTTTCTAAAATAATGACTCATACCTTTTTCTATTGCATTGTTTATATTTTTCTTAGAGATGTCTAAGAATAGTCAATATATATTGAATTTAAGTTCCTTATGTATAGCAGATAACTCCTCACACTCTGTGGATTGCCTTTTCACTCTTAAGAATAAAAGTCCTTAATCTACATACAGGAAAGTTATCAGTTCCTCTTTTTAATAGTATGTTTTTATGTCCTGTTCAAAAATTTTCCAGCTACTGAAGTTTATGAAGATCCTCTCCTGTGTGTCTGTGCGTGTATGTGTGTGTGTGCATGCACACCTGTGTCTGTGTGTTTCCTAGCTTCTTTTTTTTATTATTGGTTTATCATTCACATTTAGATCTATAGTTCACCCAGAGTTGCAATTTATACGGGGAGAGGTAGGAGGTTAGGTTTCATTTTTCCAGATATATATGGATATGGAGATAGATGATAGATGATAGAAGATAGATAGATAGATAGATAGATAGATAGATAGATAGATAGATAAAATCTCAAGCTCACAGCACTATTTAAAAGACCATCTTACTCCTACAATACTGCGATGTCATTCTTGCTATAAATTAAGTGATTTGAGGCAGCCCTGGTGGCTCAGCAGTTTAGCACCGTCTTCAGCCCAGGGCATGATCCTGGAGACCCAGGATCGAGTTCCACGTCGAGCTCCCTGCATGGAGCCAGCTTCTCCCTCTGCCTGTGTCTCTGCCTCTCTCTCTCTCTGTGTCTAATAAATAAATCTTTAAAAAAAAATTAAGTGATTTTAAATGTGTAGATCTGATTCTGAGCTTTGTATTCTGTTTTATTGATCTATTTTGTCTATCCTTGCAATAATACCACATTCTCTCAGTTACTTGAGCTTTATAGTAGGTCCTCATATCTAGCATGTAAATCCTCAAGTTTTGTTTTCCTTCAAGTTTTTCTTGGCTATTCCTTGATCTTTTTGAAACAGAGTTGATCTTATTAAGCATGATAAATATTTACAAGATTTTCTGCTATCCTTTAGGGAGAGACTCTTGTAAGGGCCTATGAAGCCCTGCTTGTACTGATCCCATTGACCTCTCAAACAGTATTTTGCCCCATGTTTATCCTTGACTGGCACTTAGCCTTTGGAGTGTTCTAACGTCAATACTTCTTCCTGCCACAAGGCCTTTCTGTGCACATGTTATTCCCTTGTCCCACACTGTTTCCCTGCTCCCCTTTTTTTTTTTTTTTATTTTTTTAAATTTTTTTTTTATTTATGATAGTCACAGAGAGAGAGAGAGAGAGAGGCAGAGACAGGCGGAGGGAGAAGCAGGATCCATGCACCGGGAGCCCGATGTGGAACTCGATCCTGGGTCTCCAGGATCGCGGGGGGATCCCGGGGGTCTCCAGGATCACGCCCTGGGCCAAAGGCAGGCGCCAAACCGCTGCGCCACCCAGGGATCCCATCCCCTTGTCTTATTAATTAATCTTGTCTATTAATCCTTCAATGTCAGCCTAGTGGTTACTTGGTTACTTCTCAAAAAAAGCCTTTTCAAACCCTATCAGTGTGGCTCAGATTCCTCCATTAGTTATTTCCATAGCTCAATGGACCTCTTTTTGCCACTGGTGAGAAACTTGTATAATTATGCTAATATCTATCTTTCCCCTTGACTTGAGGTCAATGACCATGTCTACACTTTCCATTATTTAACCCAGGACCTAGCATGTAGTAGTAGGTACTTACTGAATATTTTGCCAAATAGAGGATCTAAATGAAGTGGGATAGCATGGTCTTTTGAGTTTAAAGCTAGGTAAGATTACTAACCAGTGCCATGACCCTAGGCAAGTACTCTTGCCAATCTTTCTGTACCTCAATTTTCCTAATGTGGATAGCATGTAGTGGGTAGTTCGTCAAAGACAATTTTTAGAGAGCAAAGCTCAGGGTCTATCACTCTTGATTCAGTGCTCTGTCTACCCACTTACTCTGGTAGTTATTGATAGCAAGATCTCTGAACTGACAACAGGGCCAAGATTTTCCTGAATGAGCCCAGAAGTTTCCACATGCTGGCACTCTCATTTGGGGAGAATAAGTCATTTCATATTCCCACTCATTTGTAGTCTAAGACACTTTTGTTTTTAAACCTGAAGTATGAAAAATGACCTTCTTGGAGGACAGAATCATGTTGAAGTAGAGAAGGCTCAAAGTCTATTTCATTAGGCTTTGGCTATTAATGAGAACATGGGCTAAACCAAAAGTGAGAAAGGAACAATGGTGAGGGGAAACTTTGTAAGGAACTTTGGCCCTCCCCCAAATTTATATCCTGTATATGTTTTTATATAGTAATCAGTAGGAGAGAGGTTAAAATACAAAGAATTTATGAACTGTCTTTAGAAGTGGCAAGGAGATTTCTGACCCTAAAAAATGGTACTTGGGATAATAGAAGCATAAGAACAGGAAGGATAGTGACAAAAATTACCTGAATTGTCAAACTGGGATAACCCATAGGATGCTGGCAATGCTGGCACTAGGTTGAAGGCAGCACAGCCCTGAATAGCACCCATGTAGTTTCCTGAACATAACCTTGCATGATAATATCATTGTCATCAAAATCACAATGAAATATCAAGTCACGACTGTCAGAATGGCTAGAAATAAAAAGACAAGAAATAACAGGTGTTAACGAAGATGTGGGGATAAGAAGGAACTCTTGCACACTATTGGTAGGAGTGTAAATTGGTGGCCTACTGTGGGAAACAGTATGGAGGTTTCTCAAAAAATTAAAAATAGAAATATCATACTATACAGTAATTACACGACTAGCTATTTATCCAAAGAAAATGAAAACACTCTTTCTAAAAGATAAACACATTTCTGTTTATTGGAGCATTATTTATAAAAGCAAACATATGGAAGCAACCCAAGTGTCCACTAATACATAAAAAAGATGTAACCATACACACACACACACACACCACAGAGGAATTATTATTCAGTCATAAAAAAGAATGAGATCTTGCCATTTGTGACAACATGGATAGACCTAGAGGGTATTATGCTAAGTGAAATAAGTCAGACAGAGAAAGACAAATGCCATATGATTTCAGTTATATATGAAATCTAAACAAAAAACAAATGAATAAAGAAATAAATGAACAAAAAGCAGAAACAGATCCATAAGCAGAACCAATGGCTATCAGAGGAGAGGGGACTTGGGGATGGGCAAAATGGGCAAAGGGGAGTGGGAGATACAGACTTCCGTTAATGGAATGCAAAAATCATGAGAGTGAAAGGCACAGCATAAGGAACATTGTCAATGATATTGTAATAGTGTTATATGGTGACAGATGGTAGCTACACTTGCAGTGCACATAGTATAATACATAGACTTGTCAAATCATTATGTTGTACATTTGAAACTAATGTAACACTGTGGATCAACTATACTTTAATAAAAAATTGATAATAAAATCACTTTTCTATACAAAAGTTCACCAGATACAAAAGTCCACTCCATGTGGTCTTCAAGTAACCAAGTAAAAATGAGAAGAGGGTAAGTTTATTACCTTGCATCCTTACAGGTTCTAGACAATCACCTCTGAGGCTGTGATAACTTTATGAATACTTTTGGAGTCCATGAATACGTTTCTTGATTTGATCTTCTGTGGGTATTGTGTAGCAATACTCCATATAAGTGAACCAGCTGGTGAAATATCATAATGATAAACCATTCTGTAGTTATAGGAAATCCCATCCTGTGTAAGAAACCCTCACCAAGTAGTTTCATATCCTATGCAGAAAACTCATGAGCTTCTATACCAGAGGGAACTATATGCTAATCCTGACTTTTCCACCAAAGACAGAGATGTAAAGATTGTCCTTGGCCTGGAGCGCCATTCTGGGAATACTAAGAGCCATGGCTGAAATGTTGGCTGAAATGGCTGAAATATTAGTTCAATGTTTTTAGTAAACCATATTGCTAGTAATTATAACCTGAAAACTTTAAGAATTGGACCAAACAGCATTGGTTAAACTCTCGGGTGCAAATCCAATCGCCTGGATCTGAATACTGAGTCTATCACAGTTGTCTATCTTTTGGCCTTTTATGTGGTATATCTGTGCCTTAATTTTTTAAACTATAGCTAAGTATCATATATCTCTATCTCTATCTATCTATGACTTATTAACTAAAGTGTTTGGGACAGTGATGAGCCAAGAGTAAATGCTCCATACATACATAGCTATTATGGTATTTCACAGTAGACAACAGTGTAGATGTCCTCAAATGCTCCATCTCGCTCATGTCAACTTGTACCATTATATTTAAAATAAAATTACTGAAAAGTAAGTAAAATGCTTTGCAAAGCTTAGTGTTAGAGACAGAGGTCACGGTATTGGGCACCTCTCATGTGTTACAAATTGGAAATGGTGAAACAGGGCCTCCTAGTCACTGGAAATGTTCTATATTTTGATCTGGGCACAAGTTATATGAATATATACACATATAAAAATTCATCAAACTGAACACTTAAGAAGTATGCATTTGATGCATACATTATACATTAAGAAAAAGAAAATTAAAATTCCTTGAAGCGCCTTCCCTACAATAGGGAAGGCAAACTTTCCAGTTCTCACCAACCTCTCCCTGGGCTTCAACCTCTCATCACCTTGATTCATCCTTTCCATCTAAATTCATTCTTTCCATCTTTTCTTTCCTCTTTCTATACCCCCTCCTCTCTGCAGTTAGATTACAAAACTGAAACCTTGTTTTGCATTACTGTTCAATGCAATTTAGCCATCTTTGTTTGCTGTCCTTGGTTAGTCTTAATCAGGCTCTTCTGAATTCTCTTCCCAAGTACATCTTGACTTTTGGACTTCAGTGTCTCCGTGTCCATCTCTGCATTGGTCAATTTTAACAAGAATACTGTAAGCCACTTTAGCCAGAACCCCTTATCCTCAATATTTGATCATTCTTTTTCTAAGATTTATTTATTTTTTAATTTTATATATAAAGAGAATGATAGAGAGAGAGCGAGGGGAAGGATCAGAGGGAAATGGAGAATCTTAAGCACACACACACACGATGAGTAAGTGCACGGTGCAGGGCTTGATCTCATGATACTATCATCACGTCCTGAGACGAAACCAGGAGTTGGATGCTTAACTGACTGCACCACCCAGATACCCTAGAATCTGATCACTCTTGATTTCTGATCAGGTTCTTCATCCTCCAGGTAGTGTCTGATCACTCAGGCCTGCCTTCAGGAAGAAGGTCAGGTCAATTTAGCCAGAAATCCCCTTTATCCTTGATGTTGCCTTGTATTAAATTTCCATCTACCAACCTTCTCATCTTGTTCTTTGGCTTCAAATCTCTGCTTTTCCTTGTTGTATTCGGGGTTGAACTCAATCTCTCTATCCTAATGAAAGATGCCTTTGCAATAGTCTCTACACCTATTGTGACAGTGCTGATTAAAGTCATCCTTATTGTTTTAACAAGTGTCAGAATATTTTTTGCTTTAACAAGGCCATGTGCTTAAGTCCTCAAAACAGCCTATGAGGGATTTTATCATAAAGGCAGTAGATACATATTTTTAGGAAACAAAATCAATTATTCTTATTCAGAATACTATTATTAACAATTGTGCTACTTTTCAGAGAACAATCTCATACTCACATTGGTAGTGATATTAATGATATATAACTTTGAGCAAACTCAATTGATACAGCATAAGCTATATAGACTATATGTCACATATATGCTATGTATGTATATACATGTTATAGATATGCACACACGTATGTATATAACTTATGTATATTTATATAAAGATACCCATTGTTCACACTTTGAAATATCTAATATTGGAATATTCTTTAAAATATTTTGTGAAAAAGAAAAAAGGCAGCCACCAGGCAGAAAAGTGTGGTGACATTCTTGTCTTTGCCTTTGCGTATACCAGTTAGCTACATTCATACTATTGTTACCTGAGTTGGCTTACTTTGACTGTTAGCATTACACAGAGTTAAATTTTGACTTAAATTTGGATCCCTAATTGTCATTTAAAATGTCTTCAAAAAGATTATACAGTACTAGGAAGTTCCACTGAAATAAAAAGTTATTTTGTATGTCAAAGATTGTCTATCATACAGCAGGCATTGCAATTATAGTTAGTAGAAACTGTCAAATTTCTGGGAATAGATAATGGTATTTTGAACCCTACGAGAGGTTATTGTGACCAATTTATGCATCATGAAGGACTACCACTCAGGAACATAACATCTATCTGTCAAAAGCCTTTGGCTTACTTGGAAATGGAGCTATTCACTTCCCATAATATATAATCCAAGTTACAGAAATTTCAAAATGCCAAGTTTATCCAAATGTGGAAAAACCCAGGTATTTTTATTTGGCTCAAAATTATTATATCAGTCTGAAATATGACAAAACGGTCTGGATGACAAGCAGAGGTTAAGGGATGCAAAACCTTGTCACTGATGCTATGCATTAGTTGGTGGCTGAAAGTGATTCATGCATAAAACTTTTTAGGCTCAATGCAAAGGTTTAGATTAAAATTTTGACAGTCATACTTTAAAAAGACTATTGTTTGTAATTGTGTAGGTAAATATTCATTTATTGGTTCATTTTGTAAGAATGATATCTATTTTATATTGTTTTTCCTTATCCCTCTCTTCTAAGCTATGGTTAAATTGATGGTCCATTTTATAATCACTGCCATTTTAGAATTAAGTAGTTTTTCATATTGTATTATATGGAATATGATATATTCCATATTAATGTTGAATATATGTGGGATGGATGGGAAGGTTGATGAAGAGGTAGATGGGAGGGAGGAAAAGAAGGAAGAGTACAAAGTTCTTTTATTTTTATGCTTTTTTTATGCTTTATGCTTTTTTATGCTTTATGCTTTTTTTTTTTTAAAGATTTTATTTATTCATTCATAGAGACAGAGAGAGAGAGAGAGAGAGGCAGAGAGAGAAGCAGGCTCCATGCAGGGAGCCTGACATGGGACTCGATCCAGGGTCTCCAGGATCACCCTGGGCTGCAGGCAGTGCTAAACCGCTGAGCCACCAGGGCTGTCCTATTTTTATGCTTTAGTTAAGGACTAGTCGTGTAATCAATCATAACTCTATTGAAATAATTCATGTTATCAGCTATTTCAGTTAAATCCTGCAGATATTGATTACTAAAATCTTATCTCCCTGGGTGTCTGGGTGGCTCAGCAGTTGAGCATCTGCCTTTGGCTCAGGTCATGTTCCTGGGGTCCTGGGATTGAGTCCCACAACCAGCTCCTTGTGGGGAGCCTGCTTCTCCCTCTGCCTATGTCTCTGCCTCTATCTCTATGTGTCTCATGAATAAATAAATAAAATATTAAAAAAAAAATCTTATCCCCAAAGTAATGTTATTTGGAGGTCAGGCCTTTGGAGATAATGAGGCCACGAGGAAGGAGCCTTCATGAATGGGATTAGTGACCTTGTAAGGGAACTCAGAGAGTTCCCTGGCCTCTGCCATCACGT
Organism: Vulpes vulpes; assembly: GCF_048418805.1. Lineage (NCBI taxonomy): Eukaryota > Metazoa > Chordata > Mammalia > Carnivora > Canidae > Vulpes > Vulpes vulpes. The sequence continues at coordinate 31,315,537 of NC_132790.1, forward strand.
AGGAGGTACTATCTATGAACCAGGAAGCAGGCTTTCACCAAGCACCAAATCTGCTGGTGTCTTGATCTTGTACTTGCCCTCTAGAACTGTGAGAAATAAATGTCTGTTGCTTAAGTCACAAAGTATATGGCATTTTTGTCATAACAGCCCGAATGGACTAATAACTGTGGTAGAAAGTGTTGGAATACAAATGAAATTGAACATGTTGTACTTGCCTATAAGGAACATACATTGCTTATCTTGGATTGATACATAGACATACAGGAAATACAAGTAAGAAATGTGTATAGGAGAGAGAAGAGATACATTGTTGATCATTAAGATAAAGACTCTAGGAGGAAGTTATTCCTTGAGACATTAGAAATGAAAGAAGGAGGGGCGCCTGGGTGGCTCAGCTGGTTAGGTGTCTGCCTTTGCTTTGGTCATGATCTCAGGGTCCTGACCTTAGCTCTCTGCTCAGTGGGGAGTCTGCTTCTCCCTCTCCTCTCCTCCTGCTCCTCCCCCTTCTTTCCAATAAATAAATAAAATATTTTTTTCTTTTTTTATGATTTTATTTATTTATTCATGAGAGACACACAGAGAGGCAGAGACACAGGCAGAAGGAGAAGCAGGCTCCTGAGAAGCCTGATGAGGGACTCAATTCCAAGATTCCAGGACCATGAGCCAAAGGAAGGCACTAAAGCACTGAGCTACCCAGATGACCCTAAATAAAATCTTTATAAAAAAAAAAAAAGAATAAAAGAAGGAATAAAACGATTATAGAAAATGTACACAAGAAAATGTACACAAGAAATGTTTAACATGTTTAGGTTGGAGGCAACCATCATTGTGGTTGGGATAATGTAAATAGATAATTGTAGCAATTTCTTTTGGTATAATTAATCTGTCTATGTTTTTGTTATTACTGCTTTTGTCCAATAATAATGGGTATATTTATTATATGCCATTAAATCTTTTAAGAGGCAAAACAACTTTATGAATATTTATTGGTAAGGACACACAGAATATTTATTGATAAGTTAACCAGGGTGTTCAGTCAATAGATAATAGAACTATTATAGCTATTATACATAGACTTAACTCTTTGCATATTTTACAAGTCCTCTCAGGTAGCAGTTCTCAAACTGCTTTTACTTCTTAAAATTATTGAGGACTCCAAAACACTTTAGTTTATAAAGTCTATATCTGTGAATATTTATGGCTTTAAAATTAAAACAAGAATTTTAAAATAATTATTTGTTAATATATTTAAAATAACAAGTCTATTATGTCAACATGAATAATGTAATTTTATAAAAAAAATAATTATGTCTTATCAAACAACAAATAAAATTCAATTGAGTATCCTTGTTTAACACTTTTGAATCTTTTCTTAAAATATCTGACTTAATAGAAGATATTTGAGTTCTCATACCTGCTTTTGCACTCAAGCTGTTTTGAAATGTTGTTTTCATTGAACTATATGAAGAAAATACAACCTCACAAATGGACATAATTGGAAAATAAGGGAATATTTCAATAGCTTTTTCAGACAATTGATACGGCACTCAAACTTGACAAGTGGAGTTTTAAAAAAACTTATTTACAGTGTAGTATCTGAAAGCATGTTGATGAAATTTTTGTGTTACATTAAAATCTTTTGGTCTATTGTGGACTCTGATGGATCTTTGACCCCTTATTTTATATCACGCATTTGGCATTTAGATAAATATTGATTCACTGAGTTATGTAGATCTTCCAAATGTTGATGCATTTCACTACACAATATCCAAAAAAAAAATTGCATTTTCTAATGTCACCCTGATCGCAACAGAAAAATTGTTCAGTATTAAAAACTGTCAAGTTTTAGGTAGTGAATACGACTTTCCTAAGTTCTAACTTTACTTGGAAGCTTGAATTTTGTCCTTGGCAACAAATACTGTCAGTTGTTTTCCTTAAAGTGACAGGTTCACTTTCTTCATTTTCCAGAAAACGTCTAGTTTTCTAGAACCAAGTTTCAAGTAACCAAGTATAAATAACCACGTTTTCCTTTATGGCTAGTTCAGCTCATAACACAAACCAGTGCTTCCATTAGTGCTTCAATCTGCAACAGAACTGCTTTACGTGAGCATCCATTTCATCATACAGAATAACAAAAAGTATGTGTTCTCTAGGCTCAGGATTTATTAAATTAATAATTTTTAATAGTTCACTAAAGATATTCTTCATTTAAGATAAATAATTAAGTTATTTTTAAGCTTTAAAAATAATTCAAAGTGGGGACGCCTGTGTGGCTCAGCGGTTGAGCGTCTGCCTTTGGCTCAGGGTGTGATCCCAGGGTCCTGATCAAGTCCTGCATCAGGCTCCCTGCAAGGAGCCTGCTTCTTCCTCTGCCTGTGTCTCTGCCTCTCTTTCTGTAACTCTCACGAATAAATAAATATAATCTTTAAAAAGTAACTCAGAGTGGTACTAGAGGATAATACCATGACCCTTATATAGTTTGGGGCCATTGCCTTGCTTCACACTAAAGGTTAGCAATTTTAAACACGACTGATTTCACACCATCAGTACCAATGTCAATTCACTTTAACAGGTTTCCTACTATCAGTACTATTTCTTATTACATAGTATTATTATGAAAATAGTCTGGACCTCATGAAGTCCCTGAAGGTCGTAGGTTATAACTCACGATCAGTGGACCACAGTTTGAGATGTCTCACCATGAGTGTAAAGTACAACACATCCTGTATATCTGTTGATGTATTCCTGTTTTAAAAACTTTAAAGGGGGGCAGCCCTGGTGGCCCAGCGGTTTGGCTCCGCCTTCAGCCCAGGGTGTGATCCTGGAGACCCCGGATGGAGTCCCACATAGGGCTCCCTGCATGGAGCCTGCTTCTCCCTCTGTCTGTGTCTCTGCCTCTCTCTCTGTCTCTCTCATGAATAAATAAGTAAAATCTTAAAAAAGAAAAGAAAAGAAAAGAAAAGAAAAAAGAAAAGAAAAGAAAAGAAAAGAAAAGAAAAGAAAAGAAAAAAAAGAAAAGAAAAGAAAAGACAATTCTTATTTAAAAAAAAAACTTTAAAGGGCAGGAAACCAATAAATGATGTTTTAAAGGATCATTAACTGGCAAAAGTATGAGTAAGAAAACAACTCCTGTATTATATGTGATCTTTAAAACATTAATTAAAAATAAATTTTATGAAAAAATGTTGAAAGATTTAAAGTAAGGGAGATTTCAGTATGATATCCTACAAGATAGCATATTTATAATTTAAGTTGCTGCTTTTTACCTATAAACTATTCTTTGAATCTATCAATATGGAACTCATGTCTGATAGATAATTTATAATATTTTAGAAAACATTTGGACAAGATTTAACTATTTCTGGGAGCAAGAGGGTTTAGTTTCTGTGCCATTTAAATAATAAATGACATTAAGAATGTCAATAGTTATTGTTTATGGCTTTCTTTCTATTACGCAGTTTAATCCTGCAGCATACTTGTGACTTAACCCTAGATGAGAAGGCTATTGTAAGCCATCCACACTCTGTCCAGAGTGAGGAACCTATGAACCAAAATTCAATGGCCCCCCTAACTCAAAGTGTCACCCTGAAACACAAGAAAGGCACGCACACTGCTGCCCTCCTCAAACTTCACATTCCAGATCTGAAAGACACAAGATACAACAGCAATGGCTCCACAGAACTGCTTAAAGTCTTCCTTGAAATATGCAATGAGCCAACTCTCCCTCGCACTGGAAGGATGGAGTCAAGTATTCCACATCTAATTAACAATCTTAAGAAGTGAATTAACACCTTTTCCCTGGTGTGTTGCAAGCCAGACACAGTTGAGTCCTCAGTTTCCGGAGCTGGGAGGCCCAATAGAGAGAGGTCAGCGATGGTAAGGTAAGGAGCTGGGATGCTGGGTGCGAGGCATCCCACAAGGTACCATGCTGGGAAACTAACATTATTCCACAAAAAAGAACCAGGAAAGCAGAAGGAGATCAAACACTGATCGTGATCAGTCTGCCCAATAGCTTGCCAATTCTTTCTGAGCAGGTATGCTGTATCATTCATTTTTGAATTTCCCTTGCAGCAGAATGAGCAGGTACAGGGATGGCATTCAAGAGCTGTTTATTTTTAACAGAATTTATTGGGAACTGAAGTTTAGTTTTAAAAGAGAAGATAACCTATGCATTTGTTAATATTTTCTAAACCTTATTCTAATCATGCACCAAGCTGCTAGTAATTAGTAAATGCTCAAAGAACTATTTTTCATCAAATTGGTAAGATTATTCAAACAGCATCTGTTGCCGTATCCATATCTGCTTTTTATCAGAGAGCTAAACTATGCATTTATGTTTGTAGATTTTAAGAGACATCTGTCCCTGAGAGCTTTTTAAATTTTTTTCTCATATTAGACATCATGTATTTTCAAGGTTATGTTAACTACTATATGCATACAAACACACACACACTTATATATGTGTATGTATGCATGGTTATGTATAATATACCTATACATTATATAATTACATATACATATGCATGTATACAACATATTTACACACACTATATATATATATATATATATATATATATATATCTGTATGTCTGTGTGCATGATTTTTTCTATATAAATGCACCTCCTAACATACACGCCGAAAAAAAGTCATTACCCAAAAGTAAACAAAAAGCAGATTCTTAAAAACTTAAACCAATAATTTATATTTTGTGTTTCCTTGGCTAACCTGTTCTAGAAAACCAGGCAACTCACATAGCCACAAGGTATTACTGCCAGGTAATTGGCATAGTAATAACAAGGGACTGAATATCTTCTATCCTATGTCCATCCCTGCCCAACAAACATAAAAAATCCATATTAATTGAAAATATAAAAGAAGACGAACAGGAGATATTGCCACAATCCCTATTCTTACCTCCTCTAAGTATCTGATTCAAAAGATTTTTCCCCGCCCCAGAAGTGTTTCATGCAACTGATCCTATGGCAGTTTTTCTGCAGCACCACTGAAGACAACATTTTCTCCAGAAACAAGCCTCTGCATATATCCTGGGACCACCTTGATGGCCTCTGAGAGCTTACCACCATGCTCCCCTCTGGGCTCCATTCCTTTTCACAGCCCAGGACCTCTGGTAAACAGATTAGCAGACTCTCCTACTGAGATTTCTTACTTACAAACTAATGATCTATTTCCCTAATATGTGGAAGGATCACCTGCTTATCATGTTGGCAGGCTCTAGAGATACAGACATGAATTCAAATCCTAGTTCAGACATTTCCAGCTTCTTGGATCATGGACACATCACTCAGCAGCAGTAAGTTTCATTTTTCTCATCTGAGAAATGGCTATAACAATAATAGTTAGCATTTATCTCTGTCTTGAAGATGAAATTAGATATGCAGAGTACTTGAGGTAGTGCCTGGTATACAATCAGTGCACAGTGCTAGTTGCTGGATTAGCCACAATCCAGGGTAGGCTGTGGAAATGTGCTTCCTCTGAAATCTCAGAGGCTTAACCCAGTAAAGGGTTGTTTGTCATAGTACCATTGGTAGAGATTTGCAGACTCTTCTTGTCAGCAATTTTTTGAGAGGTGAGTACAGCACCCTGTCTTCCCCATGCAATCAATACATTGTCCCTACCATGCCTTCCATGAGATTTTTCTAAGACTGGTCTGGAAGCTATCTGAATCTCTTTGACACTCATTATACCTGCCAGAAGCCATCCAGCCACATGCAAAGGAAACAGTAAAAGTGTAGTCCTCCTGTGTGCACTACACAGTGCAAGGGAGGGTACAAAATGTAGTCTTAGTATGTCCCAGCGATGAGGTTATATGGTAAAAAAGTGATTATCAGTGTTATAGCAGAATTTTCCCTGCCATAGTTAGTATTATTATGACTGCCGTTAGAGTTTTCACATCAATGTTATCTTTTTTTGACCAATTTAACTACAGCAAAATCTCATAATAATGTGTCACACATAATGAAAATTCAGATATAAGTCAATTGTCCATTCACTCATATTCTCAGCAGATGGCTAATGCTGGTCATTCTAACACCCTCACAATAGTGCAAGCTGAATTAAAGTTTTTCGGCCCAAGTTATAACACTCTGGCTAGGTCTCGCTGTGTTTAAAAGGTCTCTTTGACTATATAGCAAGATCCCAAGAAGCACAATCGACTTTACTCTTCTAATGTAAGAGTAACTAAAAGGTATTGTTGATGAACCATATGTGGGTAGAGAAACCACATTACGGTGAACCATTTTGTGATGGTGAATGAGTGAGGTAAAGCAAAACGTCTGGAATTCTCATTGTGACTCTCCCTCCTCTTAATCGTATACTCAAGATCTGTGTCTCAATTTCCTCATCTGCAATTTAGATTTTCATAAAATGCAAAAATAAGGCAAAGAGTGCTAATAGTTTTTATTATCTAGGTTAATACTAAGCAATGCCTATATACAATCATATTTAATTATCATAACAACCCTATAGATAGCAATTTCTATTCCTATTTTATGTAAAAGGAAGCTAACATTAAATAACTTGCCCAAGGTCACAACAGGATTCGACTGGGGTCTGTGTAACTCTGAAGTCCAGAATGCACCATGCTGCTCTTTGAAGAGCCCTGTCACTGTTAAAATTAGTAGTGCTATTGTTTTTGTTATGGTTATCATTATACCACCAACCTTGGCTTTTCCATTTTGTCTTAGAAAGACTTTTTTAGTCATTTAAAGTAGGTTTTTCTAGAAACTACTTAGAAAATGAAACGGCAGATAATTCAAGACATAGATATGGTTTAAAGAATCAGCAGAACAATAGAAAACATTTAATTTGCAATTCAAATGCCACTTCTGATGCTATGTATGTGAGGTACTAATAAATACTGAATGCAGCCAGGTTCCTGCGTCTTCAGCTTCAGGTGGGCCAGAGTTCAAAGCCAGCTCATCTTTGTTAGACTGTTACATGGGTTTATACTGCTTCCTTTCCTCTATAAATTTGAAAGCCCCAGTTTTAAGCCATTCTTTTTAATATACTTCACCAACACTTTTCCCATCATAGAACACTCATTTTATTGTAAGGGAGCAAGTGAGAAAACGTGTTATATGAAACCTTTCTTTCTTTTTTTTTTTTTTAAGTCTGACTCTGTGACATTCTATATCAACACGTTTTTCTCTCCTATGCAAGAAGCGTTTTAAAGGAGAGACAATGAAATGAAGGTGACAGAGATGAGAGACAGAGAGAGAGTGTGTAGTGAGGGTGACAGAGATAAAAAAGAGAGAGAGAAAGAGAGAGAGAAATAAAGAGAAAGAGGCTTGTTCCAAAGCACTCTAACCTCTCCCCTGAATCTTATCGGCTCAGCACTCTGCCTCACCCATGCTGACATGTGGCAGGGCAGCAGATGTTCCTCAAATCCAAATGTTGAGTAATTCTAGGGGTGAAAATAGTATATTACAATAAAGTATAAGGGTATATTTTGTAGACTGGTAAGATATTAAAAGGCTGAACTATGACCTTCCTGATAAAGACCATTATATGAAATACTAACAGAATTGTGCAAATATAATTTCTTTGACAGTGATTTTATTGAGGACTGGGTACTTGTATGTGCTATGAGATCCTAATGAAAAACCACATTTAGATATTTCATTAAACTAGGAGCAAAAAGGTGGAAAGATGCAGTTTAAAAAAGTCTTTAATGTGATAAAAATGAGAGATTTTGAGAGTTAATGAAAGGATGCCTTCCTTTACATAAAGACATAAGTAAGTGGGAACCTCAGTGAATCTAGTCCTCAGATGATTAGCCAGAAATTCAGAGCAGGTATGTATCTCCTTAGTGGGACAACAGGGTTTCCATTTTCCTCTCACCTCACACCTGACTGTGCCCCATCATTCTGAGTCCAGAGAAGCCAGAGCCAATCCTGCTGCTGTGATGAGATGCATCTCATTTCCTCATCTTGAAAACTTATTTTTTCCTTAATACTACTATTTTCAGCTTCCTCATCCTCACTCAACATTCAACAATCTTTAAACAAATATATATGTGTGTGTGTGTGTGTGTGTATGTTTGTATTTACATATTGTATGCACATACATAAACTTTTGTTCATCAGGAGTCTTTACAAAATAAGCTACCACATATATTTTCATTGGTAAAAAAGTAGGGAGGGGAAGGAAATCTTATGGCTTAAAAACTTTGGAAAAAATGATACAGATGCTCTATCGTCCCTTATTTTGTCGAAATCTACTCAAAAGAAGGAAAGCAGCATGTATGGAACACATTCCATGTGCAAGCACCATGCTCAATACTTTGCAGACATCTGTGGTTCTGTCTTAAAAACAACCTTGTAAGTGAGGATTATTATGCCCATCTTCATAAACACAGGAACTGCAAATTGCACACTTAAGCAACATCTACGGCGGAGCTGGGACTGAAACCCAGGTGAGCCTAATTCTTTGAGCATATTGCCCTGTCTCTTCTTTCTTATGTTTGTAACTGATAACACTGTTGGGATTAATGAGCTCCTTAACTTTATTATCTAGTAGGTGAAGCAGCACATTCATTTAACTATCCTCAATTCACTTCTTTCAAGCTTTGTTAGATTTTTTTTTTTTGAAGAAATGAGGGAGTATTCACTCCCATCTCTTACTTTCGTGCATTTATAAACACCAACCTGTAAATATTTGCAGTATCTTTATTTGAACTTGAAAGAAAACTGGGTGCTTAACATGTGGAGAATAAATGGAATTTGTATTTGTATTAGATGAATCTCAATTTCATGGGCTAATATCATCTAGTCTTGATAATCTACGGTTCTAGCAAACAACATAAAACTATAAATTAGATCAATAAATGCCGTGAGTTTCTGTGGAATATTCTGGTTTAGAGTACTTTAGAAACAGGATATTGTGAACAGTGCAGTGAACTAATTATTTCTGTATTTTATGAATGAATTTTATGTTTGTAATTTCCCTGTTTTTATTAAAGAGACAGATTGCATTTCATAATTTTTTGTTGCACCCAGGGCTTGCCTACCGAGCTATGGAATCCAGTAAAGTTGAACCAAGGATTTGCTGCTGAAAAGGAAATATACAGGGGAGTTATCATTGCTTTCCAGTTGGTTTTATCACAATGTACAAAGAGGTGGGAAGGAGGAGAAAATAACTCACTTAATTTGGTACCTCCTTTGGACCAGGTGCACAGAGATTTTCAAAGTTACATTCTTTAATCCTTACAAGTGTTGGATATTTTTATTCCCATTTAACAGATAGGTTCACAGTGGTGACATGATGTGTTCAAGATCATCTGCTTTGTAAATATACTCAATTCCAAAGTCAAGAGAACCTATGTCTTTAAAGCAGAGCTTCTCAAATGTGTCCTTGAAAGCACATTCCTGTTGGAGGAGCACAGATATCTATACTGAGGACCTGGGACCACAGCCCAAAGAGGCAAACTCCGAATTCAAAAATGTCTTTATGATCTTAGGTATTGTTTAGACATTTATTTTAAAATTTGAATTATTTACACAATGTAGCCATGTTTTCTTCCTAATATAAGCAAAATGTTTTAAAATTCTCTAAATAGACTCTACAGAAATAGTCATCTTGCCTTTTTGTGGATTCTTAAACCTGATTTTAACAAGCAGCCTCTAGCCCTAGCCTCAATCTCTTCTCTGGGCAACAGATACTCCCTTCAATGTCAACAGTCTCCTAGGGGCTTTGGATGTTATCTGAGGAGTCTTCAGTCTCCACCTCCATCTTAACTTGTGGTCATTCTTTCTGGTTCCAGCTCAAGAGGCATCATGGCTGTCTCAATTCTATCACAGCCCCTCTGTCTCTGTGTCATTGTCATTAAGTCAACTCTGGGGACATCACATTAGGTCAAACTTATGTCTTGTACTACTCTGGCCTGGAACAATATTTTTATTATTAAAAAGCCATAATACAGTGGCTTTTAGATTACTACGCACATTGGCAAATGTTTTCATGTGTAATCCTCACAGCAAATCTATAAATGTTATCATTATCTCCATTTTCAGATTAGACATCAAAACTAAAATAAAAGCTGTCACTTAAAAATCTTTATAGCTTCCCAACGTCATAGGCTAGTAAGGAAAAAAGCCTGAAAGAAACACATACACACATATTTGTCTGGTCTGGATCCTGATACCCTGGCTTGATTTTCATTGCTCTTGCCAATTTCATTAAGTATGGAAGAGATGTTGAGTTTAATTTCTAGTTAACAGGTACGTTTTTTTTCCTACCCCTTTTAATTTCCCCCACCTCCTTCTCCCCACCCCAACCATCTAGGAAGCCCAGCCATAGCTCTTCAGTCCCAGAGCCTACCAATGCTCTTGAATTCTGAATTCTGGTTGCGTGAAAATCATTGGATATGATAGTGCTAACTAGCAGGAATATCTATCAAATGTCAATACAGAGAGTTGCCCGCTGATTTTGGAAGAATTCCTAGTATTTGTTTTCTATTTATTCATCAATTTATTACACATTTATGGAGTATCTACAATATACTACATTGTACTAGTACCATACTATTCTACTTTCGTCTTTGCACTGCCCTTATGGATATTCCTGGGAACCCCTCCTAGATGAGAAAACTTAACTTTAAAGAAGTTCTGCGATTTTATGTTGAAACAATCTCTAGTCTAATTCCAGTGTGTTTGCTTTCACCAAGTTGTCTTTCTACTATAAATAACATATAAGCCATCTTTTCTCAAAAAGCACATGAAATGTGTTAAATATATACAATACATACTAAAATGGCAATAAAATAAACAGCAAAGTGGTAATAAAATGCTCTAAAAATAAACAAATAGAATTACTGTAATTGATTACTAAAGTTTGCTCTAAGCTTTCTAGCAGCCAAGAAAAACACAGTTCAGATTTTATAGAAGTATATATATTTAAGTCATTTAGGGACCACTAATATTTCTAAAAGACACTGAATAAAATTTGAGAAGTGATATTCTAGGAACCTACTCATGGCAACTTATATCTCTCAAACTCTAGCCATAGCCTAATTTTAAGTGAGGTACTTGGGTGGAGCTCTCATTCTTCCATTTAGAGCCCTAGAGAGAGGCAGTCCACACAGGGAAACAACTCACCCTCATCTGTGGAAGGAATAGATTATATCACACAAAAAAACTAGAATATAATGTCGAGAATTCCACTCAAAAGGGCTTAAGTCAAGGGAAATGAATGAAGATACAATTTTCATAGATACAGCCAAGGTTAAATAGAACAATAAAGAATGTGTCCAGGCACCTGCACCCCGATGTTTATAGCAGCAATGTCCACAATAGCCAAACTGTGGAGGGAGCCTCAGTGTCCATCGAAAGATGAATGGATAAAGAAGCTGTGGTCTATGTAGACAATGGAATATTACTCAGCCATTAGAAACAACAAATACCCACCATTTGCTTAGACGTGGATGGAACTGGGGGGTATTATGCTGAGTGAAATGAGTCAATTGGAGAAGGACAAACATTATATCGTCTCATTCATTTGGGAAATATAAAAAATAGTGAAAAGGAATAAAGGGGAAGGGAGAAGAAATGAGTGGGAAATATCAGAGAGGGAGACAGAACATGAGAGACTCCTAACTCTGGGAAACGAACTAGGGGTGGTGGAAGGGGAGGAGGGGGGGTGGGGGTGAGTGGGTGACAGGCACTGACATGGGCACTTGACGGATGAGCACTGGGTGTTATTCTATATGTTGGCAAATTGAACACCAATAAAAAATAAATTTATTAAAAAAAAAAAAGAATGTGTCCAGGGAAAAACAAGCAAGAGTAAGGATATTTTCTCACAACTAATCTGAGAGGTGGAGGGGAGAAGAGAGGGTCCCTGGGATCTGGGAGAACCAGAGCCCTGCATCTGGTTTCCTTCACCAGCAGCTGAAGTCATAGAGGGTGAACCTAATGCCAAAAACCAGGTGTCTGGGAGGAAGGGGGGAGAAAATACTTTAACACCTCCCTCCCTTTACTAGCCTGTCTCCTGTGATTGCCTTCCATCTGCCAAACCCTACCAGAGATCAGAGAACAAAGAACTTCTGAAATTGTCAGGAGGGGTTGGGTTCAGGGCACAGAACAGGGCAGGACTAAACACTGGTAGGGTAAGGGAAGTGTGAAAAAGAAAAACCAGCACACCCGCATTTGAGTCTTGGTTCCTCTACCCACTAACTCTATGACATTAGGTGGATTACTTCACTTATAGGAAACCTGCTCTCTACATGGGGTTACTGGGAGATAACAGAAGGATTTAACATTAATATGAAGTGATTAAACATAATGGGTATTCTATAAACACTTGCCAAATAGAAATCTGAATTAAAATTGTAGTGCTTTATGGCACTGGGATGAGAGAATTGGGTCGATAGCTTTGCAGGCAAGATGAGGACCATGAGCAAAGGCTCAATTTCCTAAAGAACTAAATTAAAACGATTTATGCTCATTAGCAGCTAACTTACATTCTGAGATCTAAAGATCTCGTCAAGCCCCAACTGCAGTGAAGCCTAGAGTGATCATGTAGTTAGAATCCAAAACAATACCATGGGCTTTAAGAAATAACAGTTACATACTTAATGTTTGGCACTGAGTACCTAAGATCTATATAATCTTACCTGGAAGTTACATGACATATATTATCTACATTGTCAAGTGACATTGCTTACTGCCTCATATCAGAAGTAAATGAATACAGGTTCATGGGGAAACTATCTTGGGGAGGCTGCCCTTTCTAGGAATGCTCTCTAATACACACGAGTAGGTCATATTTTGCCAGAATATACAGTCACCTGACCCACACTGAACTAACCTGACTTTTTTCCTAGAGGGAGAGAATAAATGCTCTAGAAGCTGAACGAGGCATGTTTATGGCAGCATTTTAGAGAGAAAAGTCCAGAACCCCCTATTACTGAAACCCTTAACCAACCTCCCAATCCCGAGTCTTGGGGTTGACTCCTTTTTTAATGACACAAGATATTTCAATATGCTTCTAATAAATTATTTTAAACATACTTAAAGTAGAGATTTTTTTAATTTCTAGAACTAAAAAAAATCTTGGCTAATATAATATCTTCAATTCTCACTTCTCTCAGGGTTTCTCTCAGGTATTACTGACATTTTGGACCATGTTTTGTTGTGAGAAGCTGCCCTGTGTACACTAGTAGGTTTAAAAGCATCCCTGGCATCTATCCTCTAGATGCCAGTAGCAACACCCAGTCAGGGGAATCAAAAATGTTTGACACAATGATAAATGTCCCCTGGGGGTACATGTGGCCCCTTGTTGAGAACAATTGATTTAGATTAAGTGGGAGTTGCAAGGGAATAAGAAATGCCACTTATCTTTGTGTACCATTTTGATACAGCAAGGTCATTGATTAAAAAATCGTACTTTAAATTTGCGCAAATAGGTATAAATTTCTAGCTCTACCACTTAATGTGTGACCTTGGGTATATTATTTAACCTCTCTGAGTGTTTGGCTCCTCTTTTAAATGGAGATAAGACCATAAAACCCACTGATAATCATTAGGACTTAATAGTAGTGTACATGTATGTAAAGAGAGAAACACACAGTAAGATCTCAGCTAGATCTTGGGCAGGCCCTCCTTCATCAGCACCAATCATGCTGCATTCCACCCAGAAAGAATTCAATCACCTTTCTTAAATGAATAAATGTTTTAAAAGACTGTAGCTGTGTATATGCATACATATATGGTCATTTCCAACACTTCTGTTTGCTTATAATGAAATTTCAATTAGGTAAGAGAGACAAAACTTCTGTTTGCTCACAAACATCAGGGCAATTAATAATGATGGGAAACAAATACTCTGAAATTTAATAGCAAATTTAGCAAAATATTATATTTTCCCTGTTTGCCACATGTGGACGTGGTCTTCTAGGCAAACATAAATTTGCCCACAAATTACTTATGTGCAGAGTTTTTCAAATAACAAAGTCATGATCTCCCTAGTACCTGAGTACCTCCCAGGCAGTCTCTCAGTACAATGACCTCTATGGGCCCCCAGGATAGTAGAACACTAGTGAGTGTTCTCTTAAAATAGATTTTTTTTTCAGTTTTCTCAAGAAATATGTATAACCAAAAAGGATCCTAAAGAATAATTCTGGTGGGAGGTGTCTGGTATGTCGCAAGGGTGAATTTCAGTTAAATTTTGCAGTGGAAAAGAACAGAGGAAAGGGTTTTTCTGGAATGTTGGCTTGATCAAGTAAGCAGAAAATTGTTCTTCTCTCCCTACTTTTCTCTCTTCCCTTTTCTTGAACCTTTTGAAGAGAGAGAACTATGATTGGCATTATGGAAAGAAAGGGGGGAAAATCACAGTTCCAATTATGCGTTCATCCTAAATTCATTGTGCACCTGCTTTGTGCTGATCATTCATTGGCTGCAGGTAATATAATTACCGTGGACTAGAGCTCCCAAATCCCAAAATTACATTACTATTTAACAAATATTACATATGTTTCTCTGCTATCAGGTATGTCACTAGATTTTAAAATCCTCCCAGTAAGAAAATGGCCTAATTTATCATTGTATCTCTAAATCCTAGCACAGTGCTATGCACATATTAATGACTCAATAGCTTATTTAAATAAATGACTACATATCTTTTCCTATTCCTGGAATATGTATTTTTAAGCACTTGCATATTAGGTAATCATTAGGTAATTTAAACAACTCAATTTAGTGTATTAAATACATATTATCTATTATCCTCTTCTGTACGCCATGAGATGGGAAACAAGGATGAATTCAACAATTCTCTTGACCTCAACCTGCACTGCTATGAAAAGGACAAGCAACAACAAACAGCTTTCTGAAAGTTTAGGGTTCCTGCAAAGGTTCAAAGCCATGGAATGGATGTTTCAATTATCCAAAGAACTGGGACCCTAATATGGCTGGTTTTGTGGACTGATAACATCTTTTAATTTTGGACAAAGCTCTCTGTGATATGAATAGCCAGAAAGGGAGACTGCCACACAACTCTCATTATCCATCTTCAATACTGGAACCATTGATTGTCTAAAGGCCATGAGAGAATGGTATGTCTCATCTCTACAGATATCAGCATAGTCAAGGGAACTTGCATTTTTTTTTTTTTTTTTTTTTTACTTTTCCCTTTGGGATAACTGCACGCTTTAAAGATAGTCTGCAAACTGCTTTGAACAGCTTGTTGGAGAGCTGGGCTTAGGAAGGTGTTTTGCTCATGTAGATGGAGGGAGGTGCAATCCTCCTGTTTCCTCTCATTTTCATTTCACAGGCTCCTTTCTGATCTGATAGGAGAAGCAGACACAATTGCTCAGCCAGGTTTCTTTTTCCTTGTAACCTAGAGAAGCATTTAATCTTTGCATTTAAGCAAAGGAGACATTATATATGTCCTCCCACAAGCACTCCTACCCGCTTTCTACAAATGTAATTTGCTGTCCCCCACCTTTGTAGGGTAGATTTCATTCACTAGACACATTCAAGTAACTTATTCACTAAATAAATAAGCTCTTTATTCAGACCAGCTTCTGTGGCAAGTATTAAACCTCAAAGAATAGAGGTGAATGTGGAGGGGGCACAGAGGACAAGATCTGTGAAGAGAGTACCAAATAAGAAAGAAAAAATGGGTGTGCAGAGCATGGAATATTTCAGTGCTTTGGAGCTTGGAGAAGTGATGAATGGGACTAGAGATATATACTAAGACTTGATCATCAAGAAATGTAGGCCATGTTAAGGAGTTTAGATTTTGTATTAAAGAAGATAAAGAGTCATTTAAAATTGAAGGGACGAGTAGGTGTTCTTCATCATACTAAAGAGCTGCATTGAGATATGGTAGCTGGCAGCCACATGTGCCTATTATTCCTTTAAAATGTGGCTAATCCAAATTAAGATGTGTTATAAATGCGAAATATACACTGGGTTTCAAAGACTTAAATTTAAGGACATATACAAAGGGATATAAAATATATCACCATTAATTTTTATGTATGATCATCTTCTGCATATAATGGGTTAAATAAATGATATGTTAATAGTACCTTTAAAAAATGTTTATATTTTTTATAAAGATTTTATTTATTTATTCAAGAGAGACACAGAGAGAGGCAGAGACATAGGCAGAGGGAGAAGCAGGCTCCCTGTGGGGAGCCTGATGCAGGACTCAATTCCAGGACCCCAGGATTACCACCTGAGCCAAAAGCAAACTCTCAACCACTGAGTGACTCAGGTGCCCCTAAAAAAATAATAATAATAAAAACTTTAAAAAAAATATTTTATTTATTTATTCATGGGAGACACAGAGAGAGAGGCAGACACAGGCAGAGGGAGAAGCAGGCTCCATGCAGGGAGCCCAATATGGAACTCGATCCTGGGACTCCAGGACCACACTCTGGGCAGAAGGCAGGCAGTAAACCGCTGAGCCATCCAGGGATCCCCCCAAAAAAAGTAAAAAAAAAATTATTCATGAAAGACATGGACAGAGAGGAGCATAAACATAGGCAAAGGGAGAAGCAGGCTCCATGTAGGGAGCCCGATGTGGGACTCGATCCAGGACCTCTGGATCATGCCCTGAGCCAAAGGCAGATGCTCAAACCATGAGCCACCCAGGCATCCCTAAAAAAAAATATTTTAATATGACTACTAGAAAAGATAAAATTACATGTATAGCCCACATTATATTTCTCACAATATATTAAAAAAAAAAACTGGTGTAGATGACAGATGACAGAAGTCTACACAGAGCAAAATATATGGGGATAAAGAAGAGACAGTGGATTATTTTATATTTTACAATAGTGAACTTTAAACTGCAATTTGTATCCTTGGATGACCAAAAAAATCTGTGAGAGGCACTGACATACACAGATGTTTTTGTTACAATTTCCCTGTAGATCTCTCCTAAGCCTCTACTGTCTAAGCAAACTCATGGGGTTAAGGGACACATAAAGTAAGTTCTCTTATTTTACCTTTCCTTGAGAAAATACCTTTCTCTATATAAGAAATGGGACCTCTCGTCTACCAAGCCTCCTTCTCTGGCAGCAAACACCTCAGGACCACCAAACACAAGACAATTTAGAAGATTGGTGAAGAGTTGCAGAAGAGAAGGCCAGAGCTCAGGTAATAAATCCTTTAGTGATGGGGTTGCTTCTTTTGCTTTCAATGACATTAGGAAAGAGATCTAATAAAAGTGACAACTATGTATCATTAAAATGATTTTTGATGAAATATCTCACTATGATCTTTAAGATATTATTCAAAAGGAGATTTAAAAATTATCAAGAAAGTTGCTATAACAAAATCTGTCAATTCCCATCCAACTTATATATGGAAAAGCATTTTCTAAGTGCTTACATTTGAAAAACAAATAGAAAAATAAGAAGAAAATTGATGTTGAATCCTATTTTATTCTATCCTTAAGTAATATTCATTCATGGATACACGCGCTAATTGAAAAAAAAATGATTTCTCCAAGATGCATTTCCAATAAAAATTTGTTTTGAATCTCTAATAATTTGCTAATGTTAAAAAAATGTATGTGGCTTTGATCAATGTATGAGTAATGATCGTAATAATAACTCAGCCTAGAAGAAAAAAACTAACACTTAGAATTTTATGTCCCAGGAAATGGGAATAATCTCATTTACATACATATTTTTGTTTCAGATAAGTTTGATAGGTTGATCAATAAAAGACTTTGAGGTGTAACAAATATATTCAGATATAATTCTGGGGGAAAGTGGATTGGAAATACAAGTTCAAGGGAAAAAAGCAACAAATGAGATTTCTTACTGTTAAATAAGAGCTTCTTCATGTATTTTTAAAATGGATGATGGTGGGTATTAAACTCACTCTAGTACCTAGATTGTATTGAATACATTTAGAAGAGTGATATAACAGTTTTGCATTTAAATGTTAGTTTTTTATAATATGCTATAAGTTATATCCTTTGTAACTATTTACATTTATGATGAAAAATTGTAGATGTCAACCAAAAATGTGTGAGGGGATATGTAGCTATTTTTCTTAATTCTCCATAGGGTGTGTGAACCAAATGGTGGAGGACCATTGATTTAGATGACAGATTCACAGAGGGCTTGGTGACCTATTCAGGATCTGGGGTGGAGGAAAGGGAGTCTCAGGCATTGCTGTGCATGCCCCGGGAGATCAGGCCTAGTTTAGATACAAAATCATATTGGCATTTTCTCCAGTGCAATTCTCCACAGTGAGGACCAGGGCTCAATTGTCCCTGGCCTCCAGATAGCTGAATGCCAGCAATGATCCCTTTTTCTTCATCAACACAACTAGAGGTACCCCTAAGCATTTTCAAGAAGTGCTTTGGACAGAGTGATCCTTGCCCTCGCTGAGATTCACTAGAGGGCATATTTACAATTTTGTTTTAGGAGTGGAATTGTACAGGCCTTAAGGAAGCTTGTGCCACCATTTTGGGCTCCAGCTTGGCTTACCAGGTGTTTGTCAGGAATCAGCTTATCACTCTGTCATACTAGAACCGTAATATGACATGAGAGAGACAGCTCCATGTTTCCATCCTGATGATAGTAGAATTATGCTCTTAAAAAGGATTTAAAGTTCAGACCATCATTTTATTTGTACCTCAGGAAGCACACCTGCTCCACCCATCAATATTTGATGGCTATTGAAGAGAGGACAAAGCTGACATGCTGTCAGAATTTATCAAGTAAAGAACAAGAAGCAAGCTTGAACTCACACCAGAGTTGCCCATGGGGAGTCTGGGTAATTGGGAGATTGCCCTCTTCATCTACACCAGGATCTGATGTAAGCAGCCTGCAGGGGGTGAGGGACATCTATGTGTGGGCAGAAGAGGTGGGAAAATGGGAAGAAGGGGACTCCATGTCCTATGAAATCTGGCGCAGAGAAAACATGTCTAATATAATATGCCCAGCTTCTGTGATTTCTGTCTCCAGCTTCAGCAGTGAAGGCTCATTTCGTATTATGATAAATAAAGAGACTTCTAGATTCTTCCTCTGGATTATTTTCCCCGACAACCCTACCCACCCCTAGCTGGCTTAGGGATCCTTCTCCTACACTTTCAGATCACCCTCTGATTCCTTCTACAATAGCACTGTTTACACTCTTGGCTGTGGCCAGTCTGATGAGATAAAAGAGAAAAGAAGAGAAAAAGGCAGTGCTCTGTAAGGTCAGGTAGAGGTAGAGGTTGGCATAGAATTCAAAGGCTGTAACTTTGCCACGTGCTTTTTCTCTGTGGCTTTCTCACCAGTTGTCTCTATGCTTGTGTTCTTTTGTTTTCGGCTATTTCTTGACACACATCCAGTCTTCACATATAATTTCTGTGTTTGTGGTGAATATAGTTACCCCACTGAGTATTTTGAAATCAAGGAGCTCAGGGAAGTAGAAGTCTTTGTTAGGAATCAGGGCTTTAGAGACAGCATGTGAAGGAAGGACTTATGAAGCCAGTGATCCACATTTTCATCACACAGACTCTGTGTCAGACAAAACCTGCACTACACAGAGGACAGCAACAAAGGGAGTCCACAAGCTAGTGAGACAGATATGTAAGAGGGAAAGGCAATGTAGTAAAGAACTTCACAGAATAACACATCTAGGAGTACCTAGTAGAAACGTATCAAAAACCTATGAAAAACCTTGAAGAGTTAAATAATTGTATACGTTTAGAAAACAAAGTTGCCTTAAAGGCTACTGCCTCCTTCTTGGGAAGGGCCTCCATGATTCCATTCAGATGTGTTTGCGTCTAGTGATTTTTGGCCACCATACCACATCTTTTGGAGCACCTGATCCAAGGTAAATGAGTGGGATTCCTTCCTTCCCCAGTATAGGAATTGAAAGCAAAAACAGCATACAAAGGATTCTGGGAACTGGAGGCATTATGTCCCAGCAGGTTCAGAGGTTAAAGACAATGTCTGTCACTGAAAACTAGTGGAGAAAACCAGTCTGCAAAGGGAAAGAGCAAATGAAGCACAGCCAAAAAGAGTGGCATAAATAGGAGATGAATGGCTCCAGATGCACATGTATATGCGTGCCCATGCATGTACGCACACATCCACACACACCCCCACACACACTCACACACAGAAGTTGGTGAAGTGAGATGCAGCTATGCCACCTTAGGTTGAGGTGTACAAACTTTTCCTGTACTTTCCAAATAAACCTCTTTTGCTTGAGATTATTTGACTTTTTTTTTTTTTTCACTTCATAGGATCCCTAAGCCAAGGCTGTCATGCTATTCAAACCCTTTATTTTCAGAAAGGAACCAGTCCTAGAAAAGAAAGATAATTTACTTAAACTCTAATTAATGAGAGAGGCCAGATCTGAATTTCCTGTGCTAACAGCTTGAATTCTGAATAAGGGAGCAATCACTTTCAAAACAGTTGCAGGTGGGCAGCCTCAGCGGTTTAGCACTGCCTTTAGCCCAGCGTGTGGTCTTGGAGACCTGGGATTAAGTCCCACGTCGGGCTCCCTGCATGAAATGGAGCCTGCTTCTCCCTCTGCCTGTGTCTGTGCCTCTCTCTCTCTCTCTCTGTGTCTCTCATGAATAAATTAAATCTTAAAAAAACAACAACAAACCCCAAAAAAACAGTTGCAAGTGTTGGTGCTCCTGATTCCCCTTTCCAGGTCTAGACCACTATAGTTCAAGATTCTGAACTGATGCTTACTCATTAAGTTTTTTTTTTTTTAAGTGTGTGTGTGTGTGTATATCTACATTTTCACTTACTCTATTTTAAAATTTGGCCTTATCAGCCGTAGGTCACTTCCAGGTTTAGAGCACAAATACCAGTTATCCTTCCGTAAGCACTTCCTCCAACCCTTGTGCAAAATCTGACTATTAAAAGTCCAGTTTCACGATGATCTAATCTAGGAGAGTCCTCCTACTTCCTCTCACTGGGGCTTCTTTTGCCTGCCTTTTAGTCCCTTCTATGATACATGTGCCAAACTGAACTGACCAGGGTCTCCATGACATCTTAGCAAATCTCTAGTCAAATACCACCTCTTCTTTGTGAGGCTTTTAATTTCTTTCTGATCTTCCTTAGCTACTCTGAGTCCTGTGTTGATCTGGGTCCTGTGTTGGAAGGTGCTTCCACTCCAGTACTTTTAAATGCCATTCATCCTTCTCTTTCTGCCACTCCTCATCCAAAACATCCCAACCTTAAAGAGTACTGTCATCTACCTCTTCCACACATACACTTAAGCAATGGGGTCCAGGTGTTCAGATAAGCACCAATGTATTCTTAAGGTCTCCATTCTTAGCTGAGTCTTTGCAATGTCTTTTCCTTGTGCTTATTAGTACCTACTTCTATTCCAGTCCAGTTTAACTCAGTCCCAGAGAATGACTTTAAGGCTCCTACTTCACTGGGGATACCTAAGGACCTGACACTCCATTTGTTTCATTTCCCTACTAATACTCATTCTACCACATTATCTATACCCATACTTTGTGCTCTCTTCTCCAAGCCCAGAAGATAAGTAACTCTTCTTCTACACAAGATAGGTCATTTATCTGGGCTCGCTTATCCTCCCTATGGGAGGATTATAATATTTTAATGCTTTCCAAGTGTAGGGTAATTTTATCCTCTTCTCTCCTATTGACTCACTTGCCTGAGACTATAGCAAGCTCAAACTTCTTGTAGCTGGTCTCCATCCATTCCTGAGGATGAAGCCCAGTGCCATAAGGCATCAGTTGTATTTAACGAACTACCTTTGCCCCCATGCATCTAGATTGAAACTGTACTTCCTAGATTACCCATGACCAGAACTCCATCAATAGAGGGTTCTCCAAGAAAACAAAACAAAGCAAAACGATCTTTATTTGGAGCGTTTGGCAATTACCATGATAAAAATATTCCTAGTCTGGCTAATTTCAAGATTCCGACATAATGTTACTAAACATGGAACTGGGAAGAGAAATATAGTAGCAAACTCTTATAGTATCTTCACCATACAGATATGAGATGTAAATAACCTTGAGATCACAGATAATAGGAAAATTAGTAAACTACTTAGAAAATGATTTGAATATGTATTATATTTGCTTTTAAATGATTTTATTTTAAGTTTGTATCATTCAATTTTTAGTAATGGCTACACTTAACAACTGGCTTATAAAATTGTAAAACTGTAATAATCAGTTCTCATAAGCCAGTACTAGTAGCTCTAGCACACCACTGTGCACTCCACTCTTCTTGAAACCTAGTGCTGCTATACATTCTAATGCGTCTGAAGTCCCCTCATATCTACCTAATGATATTTTTTCTGTGAGCTCTTTCTCTTCTATCTGAGAAAATTGGTGTTACTCAAAATTCTGTACTCACTCAACTGATTATGTCACATTTCATACACTCTTTGATACCACTCCTATGTTACTTTTTTCAGTTTGATTATTAATACCATTACTATCCAGACAACTGAGACGCACCACTATAAGTTATCCTGGAATCTTTCTACATTATCCCACAATCAAATCTGACTTGGTTTACATCCTAAATATGTGCCCTTTGTCTTTGTCATTCCTTTGATCATTGTTCTAACATAGGTGCTAACCTTACTAAAACCCTTTCCAAATAGATCTAGTTTTCCCTATTCTTGTCTATCCTTCTGAGTAGCTACTAGAATGATTTAGTAAAATTTTGTAAAATTCATGCATAATTATGACATTCCTTGATTAAATCTTTGCAATGCCTCCCCATTTCTCACTGGATAACTATATTGCAAAAGAAATTCATTCTTAATTTGGCCTTTGCTTGACCTCACCAGCCTCATCTTTTCCACTTCCTACTTTATTTACTTTTTATGCTTTGCCAGTATAAAACTGCTAATAACTGAGTCCATAACCAGCTCTTGCATTCCTCTGTGATTTAACTTGAACTATACCTCTTTGTTGGAATAATTTGCCCCTTATCAGCCCTCATCTGAGGATCTCTATATTCACTCTTAAATCTTAGATCAGAGAGATACCACATCTCTTTTAGGCAGACATTACTAATCTCCTATAATGGTCAAAGTTATCTGGATCAACCATGACAATGAGCCGTTCACATCTCTGGCTCTGGACAGCTTGCTTGACTGATGGTCACAGCCTCTGCCCCTTTGGATTCACAGGGGCATTCCTGCCAAGGTTCTTTGTTCAGATTGCTTCCAGCCAGTGACAGAACACATATGGAGTATAAAGGCAGGCCCATTCTAACAAAAAGCACAACTCCTCCACTGAATGACTCTGGATTAAGGATTCCCCCAAGGCCCTGACTGAACTTTTTTGGAATTTGGATGCAATCTGAGATGCTTCCTATCTCAAGTCTTCTTTCTCTCTCCTTCCATAGGTATCAGAACAATATCCTGATCTTAAAGGCTTATCCCTGTCCTCTCCCAATAGATTTCCTGTGTGCCTAATGCTGTCTTGATTCCCACTTCTCTGACAATTCTAAATAAAGCAGTTCCCTGTCTTTCTGCCAATTTCTATCAATTATCTAACACTATTTTAATAATCTGTGTCTGTGCTGTAGATATGTGTGTGTGTATACATATCCCCAATGAGACTATGCAATCTTGAAGGCAGAAGCTCTAGTATTTATCTTTATATTAAAGCATCTAGACACATCCTAGTTGATCAGTAAATGTGCACTGAATGGATAAATAAATTTGATGGAAATTTCTGCTCTGTAAAAAAAAATAGGTGCTATGTGATTCTCAGAGTAATTTACTATGCTAGAGTTTTTCAGAGCATGAAAATATGTGATATGTCAGAAGTACGGCAATTTCATAAAAAGGTATTAAACCACTATATCACCATTTCAACTTAATTACAGTGTATAAAATACCTTTAGCTCTGAATTTGGAAGCAGTCAATATAAAAAGAGTGACTTAAGGTATTTTTCACAAGTCTATGTCTTATAGAAAATGACTTATTCCTTGTAAAATTGATCTTGAATAAATGCTAGTTAGAATTATCCCAAGAACTTTCAGGAAGGATAAATGAAAATGGAAAATACTCTCACTGAGAGCCTCCACCACTACATAGTAACAGAAAGCAGCTACAGGGACGCCTGGGTGGCTCAGTGGTTGAACATCTGCCTTTGGCTCAGGACGTGATCCCCAAGCCCCAGGTCAAATCCCACATAGGGCTCCCTGCTTGGAGTCTGCTTCTCCCTCTGCCTGTGTCTCTGCCTCTGTGTCTCTCATGACTAAATAAAATCTTAAAAAGAAAGAAAGCAGCATACAAATATAGGAAAACTTCCATCCATAATTTCAAGTATACCTGTTTTACTTCACATATTATTAACTGGTATGCATTGAGTGTTTGTGATCTGGGTATTATTTGAAACATGAAGAGAGCTGGCACATGTCTATATAGCTTGTGAAAATTCTTGAGTCTTTGAATTAACGTGATAGAACAGCTTGATCACTTTTTATGGCTTCATGGTTCTACTCTCCCTCTATTTTTAAGAATACTTAAATATCTTTAAGGACATATATTCTAAACCCAGCCTTACACACTGAAAACCAAGTGGGTAAACTTGATTTGCTCATGAAAGGATGGGCTTCTGAATGAAATAAAGGAAGAAAAGTCATTGTCATACTTGTCTTACTAAATAGATTTAAAATCTGACAGAGAGGTAATGTTACTGCTATTCTTTTGTTTCATTTTTGTGGTTTTATTCCTAATTATTGAGCTAAAGAAGAGGAGAGAGTCTTGCCAGTTTATGTCCCTGAATGCATAGGACCACAGAAAATTAAGCCTACAAGGAAATTCTGAGGTCATACATACAGTTTGTGAACTACTACTAGTAGTAGCAGTAATAATAATAATAATAATAATAATAATAATAATAGATCCAGAAACAATTAGTAACTTGCCCAAGGACACTTAACAAGTTCATGATAGAGCTGAGATTTTAGTTGATAGATTGCCTGATTCATTCATTCATGTTTTCTCCCACTCATGTGAGCATCTGTGGAATAATGGGGAGGCCCTAGTTGTTTTGATAATTGTGAGAACACAGAGGCTACAGCAAGGTCCCAGTTTTCAAGGAGCCCACAGTCCAGTGATAAACAGAACACAGATTCATAAAGAATTGCTATGTAATGACAGCAGTGAATGGGCTGGAAGCAAGAATTCAGTTTTAGGGACACTGACTGGGAAACAACTTACTCTTTTAGAAGGCTTTAAGAAACGTGTGTTTATAAACTGTTTACCCTGATCTTTTGACTTTTTTCCTCATATATATAGTTTCCTTCATATATAAAATTTTTTTGTTCTCCAATTAGGTGCATCCTTTTGGAAGACACTCCAAAAAGCAGGATCTTTCCTGATTTCTTGTGAAAAATAATCTGCTTGTCCTGCCCTACCCCAGGCTTAGAAGAGTATTAGCATGCATCCTCAATGGAGTAAAATCTGTGTGTGAAGGCATTCAAGTGGAAGACGAGAGAGAAGCATCTAGGATTATATACAATATCGATTCCAACATCTATACACATATCAATCTTCATAGGTTTTATGTGTGTGTGTACCTGATTTAAGAACTTAATTATGCTTGAGTCATCTATAGGTAGTTTTAAGAAAACTAGACCTAAGAAATATATTTGACAAAAAGCAGAAGATACAATTTACCAAAGTCCAAAATTCCAGTCAATAATACTATGAGTAGCTTTCCTTAATGTTCTTTACTAAAGTCAGGGCTGGCTCTGACCAGACAGCCAGAATTTGCTTGATGGAAAAGTTTCCTTATGTAGATACATGTGGAGTTTGTTCTATTCAAGATCCCCAGTACTGAGTAGCTCCCAGTCTTTCATAATAAAAATTCTCCTTTTATAATCAGAGAGGCATTTGCATGACTGTCTTCCTACTCTTTGCTCTTTACTAAATGTCTTCATGTTCCCTAAATGTTTTGGGCTATTTCTTTCTCCTGGGATGAAATATTTTCTTTTATTTTCCTGAAATACCTTTTGCTTCTTTTCGACTCTGTAATAACTACTCATTTGTAGCTCATATCTCTCTCAGGAAACTTTCCTGATTCTTTAAGCTTTTCTCATGTGCACTTATCTTCTGAAACTCTATTCAAAATGCATCAGAGCTGCCTGTTTACTTTGGCCTCTTCAACCCACGCTGCCAAATGCAAGGCACATATTAATTTAAAATTTTCCATTAGCCACATTAAAAATGGCAAAAGAAAAAGATGAAGTGAATTTTAGTAATACATCCAATTTAGTCAGTAGTGTCATTTCAACGTCTAGTCAATATAAAACTTATCAATGAGGTACAGTACATTGTTTCCTCTTTCTGTACAGCCTTTGAAATCTAGTGTATACTTTACACTTACAGCATGTCTCAATTTGAACTAGCAACATTTCAATTGCTCAACATGCTACCATAGTGGGTAGCACAGTTATAGAGTCTAACCTCTTTGAGGACAAAAACTCTTTTTTTGGGGGGGGGGGACATTATAACCCTAGGACCTAATATAATTTGTCACAGTATTATTGCAATATAGGCAGGTACTGTTTAACATGGTGGTTGAGAGTTCTGTATCCAGATAGACCGGAGAAAGTAGCTCTGCCATTATTGTCTTTTGAACCTTGGGCAAATTCCTTAATCCTTGAAAACATTCTAAATTTTACCTTTCTAATCTTTAACATTAGAGCCACCATCTATAGCAAAGATCTTACCGCAATGATTAAAGACAAAACATATATAAAGTATCATGGAAGGACTCATATGGAATGGTATAATTACTGACTGCTCAATTAATAACATTCAAGTGATTATTTGGGATATTGTATTATTTTTCCAATTTTTACTTCAGCCCTTGAAAATTAAATTAATTATTAAATTAATTAATAATTAAATGAGCTATGTGGATCAATATAAATTGAGAAAAAAATAATCATCTATCATTGAATTTGGAGAACATGCTCCAAATGACATATTTTTGCTTTTATATGGCTTATATGACAGCTATACTCAAAGTTCACTTTTGGTTCCTCAAAAATGAGGACTCCTTGTAAATGGCGCACTCCCCATAAATGGCATTCATATTCCAGAACTGAAAATGAGATATATCAACAGATTGTGTCATTGCCATCTGGACAGCCAACAGACAGCATACATATTATGTATTTATAGGTAGAGAAAAACAATAGTCATTTCAAATAAGAGTTATATAAGAGAAGTAACAAAGTCAAATGTTACGAATTACTGTGCCTGGTGGTTTGTGGTTAAATCCTCACTGTTCCAGGGCTGTTTCAGTGTCAGCAGGAACCGGATTTGTTTCCTTAGTATTAGACTCACACAAGCACACAGGGGCACAGGTGCTCCCATGTGCACGCACACACACACACACTCACATGTGCAGGTGCACACACATGCACATTTATGCAGGCACACACACTAACACTACAGCTATTTCTCTCTTTTTTTAAATTTTATTTATTTATTCATGAGAGACACAGAGAGAGAGGCAGAGATACAGGCAGAGGGAGAAGCAGGCTCCATGCAGGGAGCCTGACGTGGGACTCGATCCCAGGTTTCCAGGATCACGCTCTGGGCTGAAGGCGGCACTAAGCCGCTGAGCCACCCAGGCTGCCCACTACAGCTATTTCTTAAGCATTCACTGCATGACAGACACCTGTCAAATGCTTAACAGGTTATCTTTTATTCTTACAAGGCTTTCAAAGAAAGTCTGAAAAATGAAAATGAAAAATGTTTCATTTTACAGAAAAGACATTGGAATGAAAGATATAAAATAATTGTTCCAGTTTAGACTGATAAACTCAAATTTGAATCCAGACCTTCTAATTGAAGCCTAGAACTCTTCCTTAACCAGTAGCTGGTGATTCTTTCATTTCTACAGTTTAGTAATTTTGATATCTATTTTGAAGGATTGGAGTGAAGTTAGCACTTAACATGTCTGGCAAAAATGAGACAAATTAAGTAAATGTCTATTCCTTTTCCCTTTCATTTTGAAGATGAAAGAACCAGCCCCTGAGGTTACTTAACTTGCACAGGGTCACACAGCTATGTGTGGGCCATGCCTTTCCACCCTTTCCCTTGACCACACCAAGCATCGAGGATGGTGAAATAGAATCTCTTACGATGATTTCGCAGGTTTTTGAAAGTAGGAAGGCAGACAGGCCTCTTCAACTCTGAGCAATGCAAGGCTCTACTCACTGTCTAGTAAGGGCACTTGAGCAGAGGACAGCAAAATGCAGGTAGGAGGGGCCAGGGCCAGAATCATTTCTTTAAAAGCTGACCTGAAATTCCACCACCTAATAACTTCAATCCGTAGCATGATTGAAGGGCATGTAGTATTTGTGCTTGGAAAACATCAATCTACAAAAAATAGACTTAAAAAGACTTGTCATCTTGAACAGGGATTAGAGTTACACTGTGTATAACATAACATTTTTGGAAAACGAAACAAAATCAGATTGAGGGAAAGAGAAGGTTTTTAAAAGGTAAATTGAAATGTAGCATAAACACTTTTATAACCATTTAGATGTGTAGTGTCTGTCTATAGGGCTGTCTATTATCATTCTTTAGAAAACTATCCCACCCCATCCCACCCTTCTGCATAAACATGGTGACCATAGGAGCAGCCATCCTTCAGGACCCTAGATGCTTGTGCATCTGACCCTCTTTGGGGAAACTAGTGCCTTTAGCTGAGATTCTAAATAGGGGCAGAATGTCCTTGGTAATTGAACTTGAAAGGGACAAAACTTAGGAACACACATTTTCTAGCACATAAAGAATATAAATCTGCAGCCTAAGAAAATACTTGAATCATCTATGAGGAAAAAAAGAAGAAGGACAGAAATGAAAAAAAAAATGGTGCAGTGTAGTTGCTCTGTGAGAGTCTGCACAAATCTACTAATTCCCTTCTTTGCTCAAGCTAGACCTAGTGGGGCTTTTTCCTCTTCAACTAAAAAGTTCTAGCTACTATAGAGAACACTTCTGTGATGAAATTAAAGGAAGGAAAAGAAAAAAGAAGGAAAAAAGGGGTAGGAGAGGGAGAAGAAGGAGGAGCCACAGTTCTTATGTTCAGTAGGCATAACTAGAAGGTCTGTAGATCAGAGACATATGACTTAGGAGAAGCCCTGGGGAAAATATTCTATAAGGCTGAGGTATAAGGTTACAGTCCTTGAGATGTACCTTCATGTCTCTTGCACACAAATACATACACACAATCACAAATTATGTATTTAATTTTGGCTCTTTTCAAGCACTGACTCTTATTTGAGGTAGATACTACTTTTCCTGAGATGGAGCCTAATATCCTGATTTTACAAATGGAGAGATTAAGACTTCAATAGATCAGGCTTTACTCTCAAAGCCACAAAATCAGCTGGTGGCAGAGCAAAAGCTTCAACTCAGGTCCTTTGAGCTCTCAGCCCAAGTTCTCTACTGTTCCTTTTTTGAGTCAGCAGCCCCCAAGCAACATTCAAGCAAAAACTGGATGGCTCTCCACAGGCATGTGGGTAAGGGGATTTCTACCAGGTGTGAAAGTTGGAACTGAATGACAGGTCACCCCTCTGCTCTATGTCTGTCCCTAGGAGACACTGAGCCCTTGACTCTGTACTGATATCTGCAATGGAATTAAGTTTCCTGCTGCAAACTTTGAACAGTAATTGGTATTATAAGCAGGAAGCATAACAATGGAAGGCATTTAAACCTCCTGTTGTTAAGAATCTTTAGGTCAATAGCAGCATTTTAAAATCAATTTGAGGGTTTGCTAGAAGATCCAGAAGAGAAACTACAATCAACGTAATAAGGTTAGATAACCCCAGTCATGTTAATAGCTACCTAAAGCTTGACATCAATCCCTTACATTGATTCTCACTTACAGTTTCAAAAAAAAAAAAAAGAAAGAAAGAAAAAGAAAAAAAATTAGGAAAGACAAGCATAATACATAATCTCACTGAAGCATCAAATTAGTATAAATAATGATTAAGAATAATTGCTGCTGTTGTTGGAGAACACGTTGAAAATGAGGTTTCCAAGATAGCCGCTGACAATGAGGAGAGGCTTTGGCAGCTTCGGAATTCAGAGAAGGGGAAGATTAATTGGTGTTGCAGAAGTACACCTGTGATAGGGAACTGGCGCTCCAGAGCTGGATGGAGGGTCAGACTCCTCACACCAGGGAGGAGCTGCTTCCTCATCAGTGTTGGGAGGACTGGCGCCACCTAGAGCTTGGCACGGTGCTGGGCATGGCAGGGGACACAAAGACGAGATTGGGGGATAGAGAGAGGGTGTAGTAAGCCAAAGCTGGG
Organism: Vulpes vulpes; assembly: GCF_048418805.1. Lineage (NCBI taxonomy): Eukaryota > Metazoa > Chordata > Mammalia > Carnivora > Canidae > Vulpes > Vulpes vulpes. The sequence continues at coordinate 31,345,822 of NC_132790.1, forward strand.
CTTGAAGTCAAAATCCTGGGTTGCATCCTGCCCCACCAATGATAGGCTCTGAGTCTTCCCGGATTGTTCTCAATCTCAGTTTCCTTACCTGTCTAAAGGAATCATAATGCCTACTTCCAGAACTGTGAGGAGAACAACATAACTTGCGAATAATGATCCCACCAAATGGCAAATAAAATTTAGAGTCTTTTGGGTTGCTTTGTTTTACTTTTTTTGTGGAAGATAAGTGAATTGCTCAGAGCCAAATAACTAGTCAGTGGAGAATCTAGGTTTTAAGCTCATTTTAGCCTGATCCTGAGCCCAAGTCCCTAAACACTGGGCATGCTTTGTGGTTTTAGCAATTACATATATAATCCATGGGCTCCAAATACAGTGTACACCATGGACACTTGTTTACCCCACTCACACACATTCTGGCAACCTGAGTTTTTAAGCGACAGATACCACGAGATTACCTGAGTAAAATTTACTGAGTGAATAAAATTTTAGCCAGAAAACAATGAAGCAAATAATCAATGACTGTCATATATAAACATATAAATCCATCTAGTTATTTTAAATATTGATAAATACCTTGGATCCATCATGAACCATCATGAAACTATAAGCCATGTGGAGGCAGGAACCATGCATGATTTTGCTTACCTCTGAATTCCCTATACCTAGCACTGGTAGTACTCAACAAAAACTTGCTGAATGAATGAATATGTTAAAGAAGGGCTTAACAAATAGCCCTTTAAGTTTTTGCAAAACCCTGGATTGATTACAACATAGCTACTTAACCTGCCTTTTTCTTAAAGGTGAGAACTTTGACAACTATAAAACTTACTCAATTTGCTCAAGGAAATGCCAGAGCTTAGCAAAAACTAGTCATCTGACTCCTCCTTGAGAATATTTAGATCCATGTGCACATTTATTGGCTTATAGAGAGGAAGACAGTGGAATGGGTGGTCTCACAAGAGAAGCCATCAGAAAGCTGCAGAGGCCAGCCTCGGATACAATAGGTTCATTTCTTATATTTTCCTTGTTAATTTTGATGGATGGAAATGAAAACGCTTTTGGATCTTTTTGGAGTCCTCTGTCCAAGTTCTGACTGACATGTTATAAAATTGCTGATTATTGTGTGGAGGCATGTTCAACAAAAGTCAGTTAAGTCTCACTGGGTTTACAGGTTTTTATTTCTTCCTTTTTTTTTTTTTTTTTTTATTAGGCTGAGGCTGCTCTGTTGATGAAACATGGTTTTTTTTTTTGTTTTGGTTTTTTTTTTTTTTTGCAAGTATGCAAACTAACTTTGAAATCTGCTTCAGGATTTTTGGTAGGAATAGCAACTACATGCCCAACTTTCAAATATTTGTTTGTTCCCACATACTTTTATTCACTTATTCAGACATTTATCTATCAACTCCTTCTTCCATTCACTATTGCAAATGTTTTTTTTTCAGTGGCTTGTAAATGTGTAAACCACTGACCTAAATGTTCAGGTTTGTCTGCAGTGAAATACTTTACGACATATTTCCAGAAGCTTGTTAGATATCTTGAATGTACATTAAATGCAACATGTCCAAAAGAGTATCCTTACACTCCAAGTTTGCTTCTTTTTCTGTGCTCTTCATTTCAATTATTGACACTCCCATCTACCCTACCCATTTGTCACAATATGAAAGCCTTGGAGTTATTTTTCATTTTTCATTTTCTTTTCTACTCTCCATACAATTAATTTTAAACTTCTGCTAACTCCTAAATGTTTTATAAACTCACTTCAAATACCGCTTCTGTAGTTATACTTCTCCCCCTCAGCCATGTCTCCCGTATTGACATGATTTTTTCAAGCACTGAGTAGCACCTACTCCTGTATAGCTGGAGATACATAAGGGAGAATGTATATAGATTATGTTCGTAGCATTTCTGTCCTCATTAATTTTAAGAATGAGATCACCATTTAATCTGTGGAGCAAAACTATCTAACAAGCAAAGTCACAAAGCTGAATTTATTGCTTACTTAAGTAAGAGAGAGTTTGCTGTTCAGACTAGGACAGGTATGGATTTCAAAGAGTGGCAGACTTTTCAAAGTATTGAAAGGGTTGCCATAAGGGAGAAAGTATCACTGTAGGTAAGACTTGGTTTGTCGACACTCAGAAATGTGTTTATTGGACTAAGTCCTTTCCCAGTTGGTTGACTGTCAGATGTGAGGGATCTGCAAAGGGTATTATTCACAGAAGTGCATTGTTTTTGATAGGTTAAACAGATTTAATATGGGATCTGGTAATTTCCAGTCTATTTATCAATTAAGGAAGTTTGGAACTGCCTTTGGTGACTACCTTGTCATTACAAAATAATCAGTCTTTTCCTATGGATATGGATTTTTAAAGAATTCTCTTGAGCCATCCCTTAATAGCCCATCACTTCCATTTAAAGTAAAAGTCAAGACTCTCACAGCAGTTTATAGAATTCTACACAATCTGTTCCCACCCATCCTACAGTCCATTTATCTCCTCAACCTTATCTCCTGCTATTCACCCTTTTGCTGATTACCCTTCAATTATCCTGTTCTGCTCAAGGTCCCTATTTCCACCCCAGGGACTTACAGCTCCCCTTAATGGAATGTTATTTCCCCAAATAGCAGTGTGGATCAGTGTTCTCAGGTCTTTGCTTAAATCATACCTGCACCTTCGGAGGGACGCCTGTCCTGGGCATCACCCACCTTACTGTTTAACATTGCAACCCTACACTTCCCCTCTCCATTTTTATTTTATCTATGCTGTGTCATCATAATAAACAGACAGACATAATACACACACACACACATGCACACATACACACACATGGGTGTATGCCTGAATGGCTTAATCTGCTAAGTGTCTGACTTTTGGGTTCTGCTCAGGTCAAGATCTCGGGGTCCTGAGATCCAGCTTGTTGGGGTCTCTGCTCAGCTGGAGTTTGCTTCTCCCTCCCCCTTTGCCCCTCTCCTTGCTCACACTCGCTCCCTCTCTTTCTCTCAAGTATATAAATAAATCTTTAAAACAATACACATATATACACACACATATATATACATGTTTTTTACTTATTGATTTAGTTTTTATCTCCTTTCACCACAATGTAAGGTTCATGAGGGGCAGAAGTTTTTGTTAAAATACTGTTTTCCTATCTTATAGGATGATATTTGGTTCATAGTAGGATTTGGTATTCATTAACTCAGTTTCTCATCTGTTAAGAGTCCCCTATGTAGTTTACTCACCTTCAACTGCCCCTTGACACTTTTACAACATCTATTCTTTTTATTGTTATCAGTGCCATTGTCTAAGAAATCAATCAGCTCTCCTAAATTTTATTTGTAAAGGAAAGGGGGGAGAGATATGGCAGAGAGTGAAGAAAAAGAAGATTCTAAAGGGAAAATAGAAATTGTATGGTGCCACTCTGCTGCTTAAAATAATTCGGTGTTTCAGGATGCCTTTGTGGCTTAGTCAGTTGTTTTCAGTTCAAGTCATGAGTTCAGGGTTCTGAGATGGAGCTGAGTACCAAGCTCTGCACTCAGGGGGAGTTTTTGAGATTCTTTCCCTCTCAGTCTGCCTCTGCCCCTCCCCCAGCTCAAGTATATACTCTCTCTCTCTCTCTCTCTCAATAAACAAATAATCTTAAAAACATTCAATGTTTCTCCACTGCTCTCAGGATTAATTACAAATTCCTCATTGTAGCTTGTAATGTGCCTCAACTAGTATTTCTACCTTCATCATTGGTTTCCTTCTGTTCATTGCTTTTTTCCTTTTGCAGACTCTCTAAACATGCCATGTTATTGCTGTATGCCTTATGGCTTCACTCATGTGGTTAGTGTAAAATTTCAATCTTTAGGTTGCACTGAATGAACACTTCAGGTTCTAACTTAAAAGCTACCAGTTCTATGAGGATTTGCCAGATTCCAGTAAGTCTATTTAATCTCTTCATCTTTCTCCTCACTGCTGCATGACCATGAGTCTCTTGAAGAATTTAACTTATGGCAATAGTTTTTGAGCCTTCACAAAACTCTGAACTAATGAAAGTTGAAATCATGCCATCACTTACTCATCATCACATCACCAGTACCTTTCATTACTAGCATAGCACCTGGCAAACAGAAGATGCTCTGTAAAGCCTTCTTGAATAAGTAGATAACTTTATAGTTACTTTAGAGGCCAAAACTACTATATATGCTAATAATAGCTCATTAGAATTGGGCCTTCATATGTACTGGGCATTTTGCAAGTTTCAACACATTTAGTCTATTACCTGTCTAAAATATCACCATCCCTTTTCACAACAAAGGTAGCTGAGTCACAAATAAATCAAATAACACTTGCAAGCACACCGATTTTAAGTTGCAAGTGGGGGCTGAAACCCACATAATTTACTCCCACATTATTCATTCTGAACTATTTACTACACAGCCTTTCCATCGAGTGTAGCCCAAAGATGTGGGCAAAGACTGATTTGGCTGTTCGATGCCTGCATGACTATGGGCAAGCTATTTAATCTTATGAAATCTAGTTCTTGCATTGGTGATGTAAAAATAACAATATGTAATTTGCAGGGTTGCTGCAATAACTCACATCAATAATGGACATGAAGCTCCCATCCCTTTCCCTGGTGGCTTGCATGGCACTAATAGCGAAGTTGACTTATTGGTGAGGTTTACACTTGCCTTGATAACTTATGGCCCATTAAAGTAATGCAGAGCTAAGTCGATACTCATAGAGTTTCTAAAATCCACCCTATTTTCCTTCAATTCAAGTCAGCAGAAAAGACTTGATGTTTTTCTCCATGAGAATTCTGCAGAAGAGTAAGATGAGTCATCACCCTCTGGCTGGACCCCAGTGCAGGAAGTCCCTGTTGAACTCCATGCCAATGCCTGTTTATATATGTTAAGTGGCTCCCCACACTGGGAAGTGTTCATTGCTTCTGGGGAATAAGCCAGAAATGCATTTATGATCCCTTTGAAAGGGAAGACAATAAGCCAAAGCTGTCCAGATGGGAGGCAGGGAAGAGAGAATGAGAGGGAAAGTATTCTACTGATTCATAATTGAGAACTAATGACAATGCCTTTCATTTTTATAGCACTTACAGTTTACAAAGAATTGTATATGGCTACAATTTCCTTCTTCTAATCCTGGTCAGGGTCAATGTAATTATTATAACTTAACTATGAAGAGCCTGAGGATCTAATAATGGTGTATTAGTAGAAACTAGGTAGCAAAAGATTCCATCGCAATACCAACATTTATAAGTCTTTATCCTTAGAATTCTTTTACAATACCTCATTGCCAATCCAAGTACAAGATGGCAGAGGTGAAATAAATGCTTTATTAGAACAGCTGGCACCAGAATTTCCCTTAATATTATATTATCTTGGGGAAATACATCTTGATCAAAAAAAAAAAGAAAAAACTTGGAGAAGATGCAAATCTGTGGGGAGGCATGAACCAAGGTGCAGTTTAGGGAGAGATGATAAGAAAGACACTTGTTTACACCCATTCCTTCTGGTTTTTATCACTTGCTTATCTTAGCAGTTATAAATGGAAAAAGAAAAGTTAACATTTATATGATCACAAGTAGACTGACAGCTGTGAAGATACAAACCTGAACATTACTGATTTTGATGATTGTACAAATTTAGCTTTCCTCATCAATGAAACCTGCTTTTATATTTTATATTTAACAAAGTGAAAAACTCAGCATACTCAGAGGTCTATGGAAAAGCAGAATGCATCCAGATGGTCCAGGTAAGAAAAAGACAAGAAGGAGAGATGAGTTTGTCCAGGCTTGAACTGAATGTCTCTGAAATAGATTTGTCAATGTTCTCACTGACAGTAAGGGGCCATCAGCTTTCCCTAACTTAATTTCACTCCCTGCTGTTTATACTAGAATGGAGTTACAGTGTAATTGTTTTCTTTTCATTATCATTTGGGCCATAAGGAGTCATTGGTCCCAGAACTCCCAGTCATAAGTAGTGTTTTAGACACAGTCCTGGATTTGGTGTCAAGAGATGTGGGTTTAAACCTTGCCTCTGCCCCTAGTGTAAACTTAGATGATTCACTTCACCTATACAAGTTTCTCCATTGTATCTCTAATCATTCTTGAGTTTTAGCTAGATTTCAGATGTTTGTAAGTCAGTGAAAGATTGAAATTCTGAGTCTGTTGGGAGTTTACTTCATTAAACAGATTAGCAGCAAAGTTTCTTAACCTAGCCCATATCTACCCTTTTGGAAAGAGAAAGGATAGGAGAAGGATTATTTAGAAATGTGTATCCCAGATTAGTGGTCCAGCATCAGGATCTGCCAGGGCCTGTTAGACATGCAAATCCTCAGGACTCACCTCAGACCTATTCAATTATGACTTCTGGGGGTGGTGGTGGAGCTCCACACCTGCGGTTTATTAAGATTTCCATGCAATTCTGATACTCAGTACAGCATGAGAACCACAGTCCTAGAACTAGGGTGAAATAAGAAATTAGTCCATGCTGTCTCTGAGTTTGATTTCCTTAGCCACCTCCTTGGCCTCATACCTAAACTACCTATTAGATACCTAATAGGTATCTCTACTAATACAGAGAGCATTGTGGGCAGACACTGGAAGAGCACTTATTCCAGTGTTTCTCTAATGCTCCCTCCGCATGAGCCTAAAGAGAGCTATCCCCACCTTTAGGGTTTTATAAATATACAGTATTTCTCTCAAGATGCTAGAACCTGCAGGCCCAAATTCCATCCCAATGGGTCATCCAGAAATCTTCTAGGGAAGCTTTCCTATCTTCTCTAGAAGCTTTGCGATTTAAGCTTGGGTGAATCTTAGGGCCATACTCCTCACCTGAAAAGGTGGTTTGGCAATACCTATCTATTTTCTGTTTTAGAGCACACAAAAGTTAACAGAACTACCTTCTGCCCATTTGTTTGGGTTAACCATGCAGTTAGTTATCACAGATACTTCCAAATACACTTGGGCTATTTATTAGTTTCTATGCCATATGTAGTAGCTCATTTATGGCAAATGTAGTCTCACCTGAGTGCATTTCTTTTCTGGATGGAAATTGCTAACGAGAGTATAAAGGCCCAAAACCTAGCTAAAGAAAATTGAAAGTAAGGCCCAAATTCTACACTCATAAATAAGAAGCAAGCTCTTAGAAAACAAAATCATATATTTATACCAATATGACTGAGGATCAATGCTAGATATCTCAAAAAGGAAATGTGTGAAAAGAAAGCTGATGTTAGGAATGATCAATTTATACTGCTTATTGTTTTTGTATACTTTGTTATGCTATAATATTGTTTCCGAAAAATATTTCACAATAAGAATGTGCATTGCCAAATGGAACTGATTTTGCCTGAGTCCTTCAGTGTGGCCAGCTGGTCACTGAGAGGAGGAATGGCAGGGCTTGGCCTCAGCCTCCCAGCACCCAGGTCTGTGAGGCAGGTGCTGTAGCCATCCACCGTTTTACAGAAAAGGGCATCAGGCCACAGACACAACAACTGCAAGTGAGTAGATGGAGTGTGTAGTAGCTTCAGGCCTCTGAAGAAAGCGGGATTTACGATTCGTTTTCTATTCTATGGTAAGTGGTAAAATCTGGGATGAATTTAGGGAACCCATCCTCTAAGCATACTTCCAGTTCCTGCCTTGTTCACACAATACAGATGACTGAGCCTTTTCTTTGATCTCCTACTTTGTTCTAGCGCCTCTTTGGGATCAGAGTCATTCATTTAGGCTTTGCCTAGCTCCCTGGAGCTCACAGTTCCCAGTCCAAAACTTCAAATTAGCAGCTGGAGATCAGATGCTATACTTAAAGCAATGTGTTTAAAAAAAAAAAAAAATGGGGCAGCCCGGGTGGCTCAGCAGTTTAGCGCCGCCTTCAGCCCAGGGCCTGATCCTCTAGACCCGGGATTAAGTCCCACGTCGGGCTCCCTGCATGGAGCCTGCTTCTCCCTCTGCCTGTGTCTCTGCCTCTCTCTCTCTCTCTCTCTCTCTCTCTCTGTCTCTCATGAATAAATAAATAAAAGCTTTAAAAAAAAGACCAATACTCAGATCAGATTCTCTTAGATGTCAAAGCTTGTCCAGACCAAACAGAAGTCTCCAAATCCCTCAGCATGTGACTGGTGTCATTTAGCCTCTGCCCACTGTCATGGCATGACCCTTTCCCCTTGACTGAGCACATTGCAGGTTTCCCTCAGAAGCCTCGCCAAGAATCAGCTCAAATAACATAATTTTTAGTGACCATTGCTGTTGCTCAAAGAAAGATTGCATTTTCTTCCCCTGACATTTTCTCTTTAAAAACACAGGAATACAACAGATCTGAAAAGTTTTCAGTGCTTGTGGGAAGCCTTCTACAATATATTCTAATAAAAGGTACATAGATAAAAGGAAGAAAAACTGACCAAAACTTCAGATTCAAAAGAGTTGTCACTTGCAACATGGCCCTTATGTTTTAATGAAAGAAAAGATCAAACATGTCCTAACTCCTTCAGGAAAAACAAAACAAAAACCAGCTTCTGCCAAGAGTATAATTAATGGCTGTTACAATTGGCCTCTAATGACTGAATTGTAGGGCATTCATAAGCATTTTCAATCATTGGCTTATTTCTAGCACGACTTTCAAAACTCAATCCAGTATTTCATGAAATGCTGCAGAATATCCTGGATACTAAGTGGTCTTGGTTTCTGTTCCTAGTCTGCCCCAAATTCTGTGTTGCTTCCTCATTTTGAGACTTCAACTAAAGACAAAGTGGGCCAGATGATAAGAGCTTTGTATGCCATGTTATAAAGTCTCACGTTTATTCTGTGTTAATTGTTAAAGAGATTTACTGAGAAATTTTAAGCAGTGAAGCATTTTTGAGGACATATGCTGCCAGCTGGATGGGACTGTACTGTAGGGAGGAGGCATGGAGACAGGGAGGCCACTTAGAAAGATGGCAGATACTCCTGATGGGAGACGAGGAGATTTAAACTACAGTGATGGTGGCGCGGTTGATGCTGGGCAATGTGTCAAAATGAATGATCAGTGAGTATTTGTGGAAAGAAGAGAAGAAGGAAGGCAGGAGATGAAATAGCCAAAATATCTTGACATCCTCCCAGGTAGTGAAATCACACAAACCACATATATTCTTTAAAAATCATGTTCTAGGGATGCCTGGGTGGCTCAGCAGTTCAGTGTCTGCCTTTGGCTCAGGGCGTGACACCAAGCTCAGGGATCGAGTCTCCCATCCGACTCCCTGCAAGGAGCCTGCTTCTCCCTCTGCCTAAGTCTCTGTCTCTGTCTCTCTCTCTCTGTCTTTCATGAATAAATAAATAAAATCCTTAGAAAATTTAAAAAAATAAAAATTATGTTCTGTAGCAGCGGTTCTCAACCAAGCAGCATATTAAAATTATTTGAGTAACCTAAAAAAAAACAAAACAAAACCAAACCACAAACCCCTGATGCCATGACTATATTCCAAACCAATTAAATTAGAACCTCTAGGGGTGGACCCCAGGCTTCAGTATTTTTTAAATGCTCCCTAGTGATTCTAATGTGAAGCCAAGGCTGAAAATCAGTGTTCTGTAGACTGTCTGCCTCTAGAATCAATCTCTAATAATCAGTTGCCATGGAAATTTATCTGCCAGCTGGGCAGGGGATATCCAACCTCCAGGTTACTTTCAAAACTAAAAATAACTGATACTTTTCAATCATTGGAATAATAAAATTATTTTATGATCCACAGTGGCATGAGAAGTATTGTAAAAGGACCCACCATTCTCCCTTTCTGTATACGCATTCAGGTGTGCTCATTGGCCTCTTCAGGTGGGCTCTCGTTCTAGCTACACACTAAACAGCACCGGAAAAGCCACTGGACATTTGCTTCTCCTTTGCTGTATAAGATCATTTCTAAGGGCACATCCAGCTGTTACTTATTTACGAGTCAGTCATGGTCTAGTGGAGGAAATGAGCACAAAAGGCATATAAGGCTTTAGTTTGTGTATTGTTCTTGCCATTTATTAGCTGTTGAGTCACTAGGCAGATCACTTAACCTGGTGGATATTCGGTTTCCTTATTTGTATAATAGGGATATTAGTACTTTAATCAAAATATTTTCTCAAATATAGGATGAGATGTGTCACTTTATAAATTTAAACTGTCATCTAATATCTATAACAATAGTGCATGTTTCATTTTTCTGTTGATATCAACAAACATGGTACAGAATTCTAAGATCTAAAGTAATTTATGCATTATCTTCCCTTTACTCTACCAGGTTTCTAAATGCCAACATCCAAGGGCTCCCTTGTCCCTCAAAGTGCAGTCTCAAACAATAATTAGGTTGGATGCTGTGTCACATTTTTCTAGGGATTTAAGGCAATGTTCAACCTGAGTCTTGCTAGGGTGTAAGTGCCCTGTGAAAAGTCAAGTCACAAAAAGATCCTCCTTGGTAATGAAGCATACCACCTAGGCACTGGGGTTTGTTGACTGAAATGGCTGGAATTCTCATGTTCTTGCAGGAAGTGTAACCATATTAGGACATCGCTGCCATTAGCTAACCACCTCCTCCTACACGTGATCCCTGCAATTGACAAGTGCACCTTAGTGTTGATACAGATGCTCTGTTACTTAAAAAGCAAACTTGAGAAGAGATAAAAAGAGCAAAACAATTCATTTTCCATCTAATTAAAGTCATTATAAACAGCCTCCCGGTGCTTAACCTTTATTCCTCCAAAATCCCAATCTTTCAGCTGAATGCTCAGATCTGGAGCTTCATTGAGGTTTTTCTTAATTGCCTTTCCATCACTAATGGGATTCACTTCATTATTACCTCTGCCAAAAGCTGCCTCCAACTTCCAGGCCCCATGCTGAGTCATTTACATGCCTATTTATAACACACATTTTCACTAAATGTTGAAGTCACACCAAACTTTAGGAAGCTAAATTGGATTGTGGCCTCTTTAACTGGAAAGCAGTGACTTAAATTATATTTCCTTATATTTCTATACACACTATCTCTCCAAACTCTTCCCTCTTTCCTTCCCCGATTCTTTCTCCCCTCCTTCTCATCTCTCCTTACCTGTTGTTTTATGTGTTCATCCTTACAATAACGTCAGAGCAATCCTACTATTTCAACCATGTCTGTGACCACCTGACCACTATTTTCATTGAGCAACTACTTTACCACCTGATTTTATTTAGCCCTAACAAAAGCCCATCAACAACAACAACAACAACAGAAAAAGAAAACCTGTAAATTAGCTTTAATGATCCCAATTTAAAGGCAGGGAAATTGAAAGTTGAGAGGGAAAAAATGATGAAGAACACCCACTTTACCTATGATCAAAGTAGAATTTGAACCCAACCCTTAACCTCTGGAAAGAACTGAGACCATATAACTGAGACCTTCTTATCATAGAAGGGAAACTACCCAGAGAGGGGCAGAGGGGCAGTGCTTGTCTAGCATCTCTCAATGATTCAGTAAAGGAAATATAGCAAGAATCCAGACCTACAAACTCCCACTGCTTGTTTTTTTTAGCCCTCTTTCACCAAATTTCCTGGGACAGAGCATTAAGTAAGGTTTAGTGCAATCTAGTCAAAGAGAATGAGTTAGCAGGGAGAACAGGTCAAGGACAGGGACAGATTCTCACCTAGTATGAGGAAGTGGGCAGCCAGTGCTAAGTGGAGTTGTGGTAATTTTAGCTGGTTTGATGGCTTGTTGGCACAATGCTTTGGAGATATAGTCTAATGAATTCTATTTTCTCTGTGAACTAAGAGGAAGAACTCTTCTGTTGCATGTGAACAAGCTTTTGAGGTAAGGGCTTTGAGGAGAACATGAAGACATTTTTTGGAAAACTGGAGGTACCTGATACCACTTGAGGTAGCTTCTAATCCCAGGTCTACCAAAGCTTGCCTGGTCATGCATGTGTGTACACACTATCCAGAGAGATGGCTCTCTGGGCTTTCTGACTTCAAAGAGTTTAACAGCTAGAGAAATGAGGCTAACATGGAAACAATGAACAAGATACAGTTACAAAATAAAAAATGCAATTGTGAGGGTTGCGAGGTACTTGGGTGGCTCTGTCCATTAAGCATCTGCCTTCAGCTTAGGTCATGATCCCAGAATCCTGAGATCGAACCCCGTATTCAGCTCTCTGATCGGTGGAGAGTCTGCTTCTCCCTCTTCCTCTAATAAATAAAGAAAGAAATAAAATAAAAAAAAATTCCAATAGGGGAAAGGCCAAGTACATTATGATCCACTCCTAGAACAAATATTTTGAAGACTTTAGAAATGGTGATTATGCAAAGATTTCTTGAATGCCTATTATGTGTAAGACTCTGCTTATTACTGTTTAAATAATACCAAAGAAGATATGGTACTGATTCATAAGTTACTTTATTCAAGTAATATCTTGAGGTGAACACTAGAAGCAATGAGAGCAAAAAAAGAGAAAACTAACCCATTCTTACCTCCTTGATAAAATAACATCTAAGCTGAAAACCTGGAGAATAACTCAGAATGAAGCAGGAGTGAGAGTCATTCTCCCTTTGACTTCCCTGCTGCCGTCCGTTCTCTGTCCTCCTCTGGTCTGCTATTCTGTGCCCCCGTGGATGGCTGTATCTGCAGAATGTAGTACTAGTCCTTACTTGCCCACTGGCTTTTGGTTGATGCTTGCCAATGGGATATGCTATCAGGAAATAAGACAACTGGTGCGGGGATAAATGGGGCGTTTCCACTCTGTTCTGTCCCTACTGTAAAATCACATCTCAATCAGTTGTGTCTCTCCATGACAATAGCACCTGAGTGGGTGGCCCCTCCTCTGAGATTCTAGGACAGGGATCTCAGCTGGTCCCAGACTATCTTGCCTTAGGATAGTAAGAATCCCATCTTGCTAGTTGCTGAGTGTCTTTCTCTTTTCCTCTCCATCCTTCTCTTGGTCCTTTAAACTCACCTTCAGGAAGTGGTTCCTACATTAGAGCCTCTTCCTTTGAGCAATTAGAGGTGAATTCTGTTTCCCGTTGGCAAGCTTCATCAGCTGAAGGAAGAGTGAGAGCTGGATTGGTTAAGGGTTAATGTTCAAGAACTATGTGTTGTTCAGTATGGATGAGACAGGATGATATTGGGGTAGAGAAAGTGAGACTAAAGAAGGAAACCAGACCCAAAGGGCTTCATATGTCTTACTCTGGAGTTTCTACACAACAAAGTAGAGAATGCACATAACAGATTAAGTAACAACAAAAAAAAAAGAGTTTAAAGTATGTACATTATAACTATGTTGTACCTAGGAAAAAGAATATAATTAAATGTATCAAAATGAAAAATGTATCAAAATGTGGCTGTATTATGGTTTTGTAATATAGTTGATTTTTTCTCTTCTCTATTAGACAAACTTTCTGAAATGGGTTATGTTAATTGAATGAATTTTAAAATACACTTTTTTAAGATTGAATATCCTGAATAGTTCAACATTTGGAATTCCCTGGGAACACTAGAGGGACTGCATGTTCCCGATTCTTTTCAGCTTTCCCCACAACATTGGCAGTTTTTGCAAATGGACAGCCCTGCAACTGTCCACACTGGACTCCTAATGAGTTATGGGTAGAGAAAGTTTCACAGGGAGCACAGGAGGAGAGACTTTTTCCATATGAAGGCTGCCTGTGACTTTGCAAACAAAGATTCCCAGATAACAGGATGCTTTACTAACAATCTCAAAGTGACTGTGTGTCAGAGAATAGCCCACTTCTTGGGAAGCTACTTCCTATGCTGACAAGTTCTTAGAAAAAGAGACAGTAGTCCATAACAGGAATGTAGATGGTCTGACAGGTGATCTACTCTGATATTGGAGAGGAGAGACTAGTGGGTGGGGAAAGCAGTGCTCATCCCAGTGCAGTGCAAGAAGGTAAGGTCTCAACCAAAGGACATTGCTAGTCACCACCGCATGTGCAACAGTAGTAACAACAATGACCGTAAAAACAAGAGTACCATATATTGAGTGTCTATGACCATCGTTTCCTGGTTCAAAAAATTACATTGCTTTTAGTTTTGAAGCAAACAAGCTCAAGTCTTATGCTCAATATGCATACTGGATTCTGCTGTTTTTTTGTGCCTGAAAACTTTGAGAATGACTTACAACATCTAAGAATCAAGGGACTGTAGTGTGCCAAAACTGTGCTAGGCCCCTAATAAGTGGCTCTTCTTCCTATTATAGTACACAGTGCTATTTTTATTTTATAGGTAGAAAAACTGAGGCCAAGTAAAAAATAAAGTGTTCACCGAAGCTGACCTGGCTAAAAGGAGCAGTGCTGAGATCCCAAGCTTGGTTCATTTAACTCTAATATCTGTGCTTTAACCACTTTTAGCCATTGATTATGGAGGGATAGAGAGCTCTGGGCAAGATATGACTTAAAATCACACTTTCAACTGTCCTTGTTCTGTTTTACCAATCATTCTTTTATTAACTACTTTGTAGAGTTGGTCACAAAAAAGAGGTGAGTTTGTGGTCTGATCTATGCTGACTTGAATTTCTCATACTGATATCTGTCATTGTGGATTAACACGTTTTTATTCTGATCTTATACATCAATCTTCATGTGTTTGGTTACAGTGAATCTGTCCCTGAGAGGAGCCACCTTCACGATGAACCCAGGTAGGTACTTCTTAGAACCTCCCCCTCCTGCCCCCTTTTGGCATCTTTTTTGAGCTCTGCATTTCAAATGGCATCATGCCTTGGACCTACCTGACTAAGGGGAGAGGGCATCCATGGATGAATCAAGCTATTTCTAAAGCAGGTTCTAAAATGGGAGCACAGATAAAATATTCTAACTTTTAGGGAAAAGAATCTGATTTAAAAAAAAGTCTGGAGAGCAGCTCCCAGTTGTGGACATCTGTTAAAGGCAGAGACCAAGAATTCAAATAGCTCCTAAACTTTAGGACCTTAGATCCTAGCCCCATGCAATAATGGTCTGGATTTATGGTACTGCAGAAAGGGCAAAGCCTATGATTACTATGACAGGTGGCTGGGAGCTAACCCTACCATCTGTCTTCCTGTGGATTCTTCTGTCCTTCTGTCTAGGCTCTGCCTGTGGCCAAATCTAGCTGGGGGACAGAAGTGGTTGCTAATAGCCAACAAGCCATATGCAAAAAGGACAATGTACACTGATGATGTACCACAGGGAATCCCTCAACAATATTACTATGGCAAGGGAATATCCCAGGAAGGAGTTTACTATGGCAATCCTACATTTCAGAAATGAGTTGTTTTTCATAGGGAAGAACACTGTACCAAGAATTCAGAGCACCAACGTGACTCAGCAAAGCTCATGAGTCAGGCTTATTGGGGTTCAACTCTAGACTACATCAGTAACTCTGTGTGATCCTGGGCATGCTTCTCTACCTATCTGTCTTAATTTCATCATCTGTTAAAGTAGATTAAATGAAACTTAACTGCTAGGCTTAATTTGATTGCTAGATAGGTACAAAAGCATAAGCACCTGTGTCAGACATATGCAAGTTAACAAGTATTACTTCCTTTCGAAATTCTTTTCCTCAACCCATTTTCATTTCTTATATGAGAAAATCAACACACAAAGAGGAGAATGTTTTGTTTTGTTTTTTAAAGTTATACATCTGTGTTTTGGTAAAGTGTGGTGTGCTAGAAAACATGGAATCAGGAAGATATGGGTTTGAATCTCAATGATTTATTTATTTATTTATTTATTTATTTATTTATTTATTTATTTATTTATTTGAGAGAGAGAGAGAGAGAAAGACCACGAGCAGGGGTGGGGCAGAGAGAGAAGTTGACTCCTTGCTGAGCAGGGAGCCTGATGTGGGGCTCAATCCCAGGACCCCAGGATCATGACCTGAGTTGAAGGCAGACACTTAACCGTCTGAGCCACTCAGGTGCCTCCCAATGTTATATTTTAATGTGGTGTTGGGGAAGCTGCTTAAGTTCTCCAGGCCTCGACTTCATCATGGATATTAGGGAGGTAATAATGCTGCTCTTCTTGAATCTTTGGTATGTAGTTATATTATGTTGCGCTAAGAAAGAAAAATGCCAACCTAAGGAGTCCCACATGAATCTCTAGCTATGCCCTCGGCGCATGGGAAATAATGAGATGCACCCAGTAAGTGTGCATGTCTACGTTTTGGTGGTGGAGGAATCTCTCCTTAGACCTTGACCCACAAGTGTGCAGATCCCCTTGCTTTCCAGATTTACAATGCCCACACACCCCTACCCCTAACAAAAAGCAAAACAAACACAAAAACAAAAACCTCTCAAGCAGAAACTATGAAGTGGGCTCAGGTTGATAATGTCCCCATGTGACTACTAGAAGTAAACTTCACTGGAAGAACTTTAATAGTTACCCACGGAGATTTTCAGATATTAAAGATCCATGTCCAATTCAAAGATGTTAAAGTAGGAAAGGATATGAGTCCTGGAACTGATGAAGTGGTAATTATGGCAGTTCCTCTCCCATGGTAATTCTAAGGAATAATAAATACACGCCTGAGCATGGGTGCACATGTGTACAACCTCCCTCACTGTGTGGCTTTGGGTGGATCACCTAACAGGCTGGTGAGACTGGGGTTCCTAAGGTCCCCTTTACTTTCACATGTATGATTCCTTGAAGGATAATACACGTGTCTTTATTTATTCACAGTGACTTAATTCTGTCAGCTTTCAAACCCAAATTAAGGCGTCCTTGATTATACTTAAAATGTTCCACAACAGTGTAATGGCTTGTTTTTTTGAAGAGTTAGGAGAAGTCAAAGATTCTACCAAATTCCTCTATATCACCTGCAGTTTCTGTTCTAATCACCTGGTATTGCTCATTATCTTTTTTAGCATCGAAATGTATCACTATGCCAACACTTTCCTGCTCTGAGATTTAGTCTTGGACAAAGAAGGCAAAGGAATCCCAGAAGAAGCCATTTTTCCATGCTTGGATTCTAATAATGAGGATGGTAATTAGCTTGCAACCTTTTGTTTTTATGCCACAGTAAGAGATTTCACGAGGGATTAATTAATTAAAGACCACAAAAGGGCCATATCTACTTTTTCTGATCCATAACTAATTAGGGAAGGACAAAAGGGCTTTCTTGGGGGGGTAGGGGGTGGGGGAGGTGGGCAGAGTGTCGAGGAAAAATGAGGAACCAGCAAGTCTGCGGAAGAATGAGTAAGTGTGCCCATCCTCTCAACACACCAGTGCTTCCTTATGATGCTATCTGCTTTCCAATTCCCTTGCCCAGGTGGGATAGCAGGACGAAGAGCAGTGTGTGAAAGGGAGATTAGAGTTTTGGAAGGAAGTCATATTTAGAAGGGCTAATCTCAGTATCTTTAAACCAAGCACACATGACAAAATAATGGAAGAGTTCTTCTGAGAGCAAGAGCCCTGGGCAGGAAGGAGACTAAGGAAGAACTATAATGGTGCAGAAACATGTATCCATGCATTTTTTCATCCAGCAACCATTTACTGTGTACAATCCCATTGCTACATACTGTGCCAGGCACAGGGAAGGATTAAAGTTTCCATGTCTCCTGTTAGGTATCTTATCCACCAGGCTACTATGACACACACTAGAAAAGGAAGAAAGGCCTTCTTCTTTCCCAAATGAATGAGTATATCCTTCCTTGCTCCCTTCCTTTATTTGTCAGTTTGATCGATATTTGAACACATGATTATGTACAAGGCACTGTGGTCAGTGTGGCTTTCAAGGGTACTTATATTCTCATAACCTATACATTTTCATTCCCATGATGGGCTACAAGATCTTTTTTTTTTTTTTTTTTTTTTGCTACAAGATCTTATAGTAGGTGCTGAACAAATCTTTGTCAATAATGCTACTAAAAAAGATGATGGTTTAGTCATTAGATTTTTTTAAAAAATATGCTGCTTATTAAAAAATGTTTGACATAAATTCCAATTAACTATTAATTACTTATTTTAATATAAAGGCACTAATTTCAGCAGAAGATTAGTCTAAGAAAATGTCAAGTGATTTGTTAGTGCATAATATTTTTTTTCCTAAGTAAATTGATTAGTAATGTTTTTTTCAGGATAAAAGAAAAATGGCTGAATGTTTTTAATAATTCCTGATACAAGATTGACAAGGAAATTAGACACTAATTTAGATGCTTAACACAAAATATGTTTTTCACAAAGTGCAATTTTGCTTCATATTCCATCTGAGAGCTCCTTTAGTTAGGACCTGGGAGATTGGGTTTATGGAAGGAACACAAGAGATAATACTCAAAAGCATAGGTTCAAGGCTATGATCTCAACTTCTGCATTGAACAATAGCCACTTCTTCATTCAAACACAAGGGTTATGTCCCTGCCTGGTCCACTGTTTCGGGTTATTAGAAAAACCAAGAGGAGAGAATGTGCATGAAATATGAGATCTATGTTATGGTGAGGATTTTTATTACTGGGTTTCTATAATAATACAAACTAGAAAAGGGAGAAAACTTTTTGCTGTTACACATTTCCTGTTCTGATTTAGGGCCACAATTAAAAAAATCCACACCTGGCCAGGATGTGAGACCATTGTTTGAAATCCCCGTATTACCATTCTTGAAGATGGTTCTGTCTTTGAGATTCCTGCTACTGAATTTTAAATACTCTTGATTGGTTATCCTATGTGATGCAGAGAGAAGAGCCTGACCCACCTGCCACTGAACCTCAGCTCTAATACTTCTCAGCTATGGGGCCATGGAAAGGTGGCCTACCTTTTCTGAGCAGAGAAACCTCCTCAGGGGAAAACAAATGCCTGAAATGGTGCCTGGAACATATGAGGTACACACAAAATTCTTTTCCAAATCATCCGTGAGATTGAGGAAGAAAAAAAAATACAAGATGCTCTCTCTCAGCTTCTTCAGGAAGGAACAGCCTTGTTAGGGGCAGTGACCATTCAAAAGGATGGAAGAGAGTAAGCAGTGGTGACAGAGCTATGACTGTGTTACCCGGGCTTGGCTTCTTATTTTCTCTGAAACAGGTGAACATGGATAATTAAAGTCACTGCATGCTCACTGAATTGGGAGCATGATGCTAGAGACATTTCTGGTAGCTTCCTCAATGTCAATTTTTATTTTCTTCTTTGTTAATAAACCCCTAATTAAGCTCAGGGTGGACATACCCCCAGCTGAAACAACCAAATTTCCCAGGCTTCTCTGCAGTTTGTGACATAATTCTTAATGACGAGGTATAAATGAAGGCCAATCCTTGGAGCTTTGGAGAACATTTTTCAAATGCAGACTGACTCTGCTGGCATTCACCCTCTGCTCTTTGATATTCTCTTTCTTCTTGTCTGGAACACAGAGGCAATGATGGAGGCTGGGCAGACACATCACAACTCCAAGGAATCCTGGAGCCAACATCCTGGCTCCAGAATACCTCTTGTTGCAGGGAAAAATTAAAACTGCCACTTGGCTAAACCACTGTAATTGAACATCTGTTATGTAAAACTAAATGCACACCATGAGTGTTACGAGGACTCTGTAAAATAATAAAGTTCTTCTATAGTGTCTGAAATATACTGTCAGAACCAGTAAATGTTACTTCCCCTTCCAATTTCTTGCCAGGAGAGAGAACACACACAGGGGCTCAGGACAGAAGCTCTGCTCAGGAGTACGAATTCTCTGCAACTATCTTGCTTATAAAGAGTAGTAACCAATTAGGGAGGAATAACCAGGTGCTGGGAAACAGATGCCTTTATGGGAAAGGGGCAGTGGTACATACTGTGGTCTCCATTATATAAAGGAAGAAACTGAGACTTGGCAAAGGTAAACAACTTCCCCAGGTTGATGTGGCCTAAAAATCCTCATCACTGGAGATAGAATCCTAGGGCTGTCTGATTCTCATGTTAACATGTCCTTTCATTGTACCCTTTAAGCAGGGGTACCAGGTAATGTCCCAGAAGAAACATATTTTATTTTTTAATATTTATTTATTTATTTATTTATTTATTTATTTATTTATTTGAGAGAGAGAGAAAATATGAGTGGGGGGAGGGGCAGAGAGAGAATCCTAAGCCGACTCTCATTGAACAAGGAGCCCAGTGGGGGCCTCGATCTCAAGACCCATGAGATCATGATCTGAGCCAAAACCAAGAGTTGGACCATGCTTAACTGACTGACCACCCAGGCACCCCTGGAAGAAGCATTTTATAATTTTACTTACATTGTATTATTTTAGGTTTCTTCAGGACTTTGATTTTCTAAGAAATATAGGGGGGAAAGAGAGGAAACCTTTGTATTCTTCACATTGTGTCCTTCTGAGAGTTTGTAGGCACAAAAGGAAAAATGCTCATAGTTGTCAAAGGCTGAAGGCACGAACGGGTTAGATGCAATTTCTGCCAGGCCATGGGTCCCCATAGCTGTGCAAGCGGACAAGGACCTGAAGATAATGATGCTTGAGTGATCCCCTGTGAAGTGTACTGCAGCACGAGCTCCCAGATCGATCACTGAGACCTTTGGGCTCCAAATCAGAGCTCTTTTTTCACCAGCCATTTGATTGAACTTGGGTGAGTTGCTTCACCATTCCGTGCCTCATTTGACTGAGCTCTATGACCTAATTCATAGAGCTGCTGTGAAGAGTAAACAAATTAATCTGATAAAAATCCTCAGTCCAATGCCCAGCATACAGTAGGTACTCAGTAAACGTTGGCATTTATTAGTATTATTTTTAGCCTTTACTTTTTTGTTGACCATTAATAGAAATGGGTTTACTATCAGAAAAATATAACCCTGTAATAAATACGCAAGAGAAAATAAAAATCATGTGTCCACATGTTTATGGAAAAAGAAAGCTGTTGAAAACTAAGCATCTCAGCTGTTTCTGAATTTTCTCATTAACATTTGTTTGCTCTTTTTGATTCCTTTTGTTTTCTGCTAGCAGAGAAGTGGTAGCAGGTGCCAAAGTTTAAGGGAAAATATGGGAGAAAAATTTAACTGGGATTATAAATGTCTATTCATTAACTCTTTTTCTCCCTGTAAATTCTGCGGGGGTGTGAATGAGAAGAATGTAACTCAGGAAACCAATCATCTAATGCAGATGGGTTCTGCGTCGGGCTTCTAGAAGGTGAGGCTGAGGCTGGCCAGCAGAGGCAGGTAAAGAGCTTCCCAAGGGGGCCTACCATGTTCCAGTTTTTAACAAACTGGTCTAGGCTTCAAGTGACCATTGGTTTCAGTTTGCTTGACACTTTGCTGTCCTTAGCACCGAAGGTAACACATCCCAGGAAACCCCTCAACCCTAAAAAACCAAAATGTTTGGTCACGTTAGCTAGTGATAATTAGATCTGGCAGCAGGTAAAACAACAAACCTAACTGTGCAAATCTGCAAGCCAGTCAGCTTACATCCCCCGGCCTCCACCTTGTACCTTTTTGTTCACTGCTAAAGGAACTAGATACAACCTCTCAGAGGTCAAACCTACTACCTGGTCAGTCAGGGGCAAATGACAAAAGGGCAGGGGCTGTTTCTCTTCTGCTGACCCTTACTTCCTGGCCATTATGTGTCTGTTTATATGCAGAAAGTATTTATGGGTATATGTTTCTGTCTTCAAACTGAATGGTTGACCTGTACTAGTAGCAATGGCAGCAGCAAGATGGCACAACCCTGAACAAAGGCTTCATTGATGAGATTACCCAGTGTGACAAGTACATAGAATGTGGAGTACATTCATAGTGACTGTCTACATGGATCCAGTAAATGAGGTAACAGATAAAAAAAATGTGTTTGCTCTAGAAAATACAATCTGACATTTTGGAGAGATCCTAGAAAATGAGGAAGATTTCTTGTGGCCACTTTTTTGAGCACTTAGGATGTGCCATGCATTTATATGTGTTCTCGTTAAATCTTTCAGCAATTTGTAAGATAGTACAGACACGAAAACACTGAGGCTCAAGGACAAGTTTGTGGAAGGAGAATATGATTTTCTGTTTAAGCTATTCTAAAACCTAGGCAAATCACCTGGAATATGACTTTTAGGCACAGTATACCTCTTTATGTGTATCTGTAAAATAAGTCCTTCTTATTTCTCAGGTAAGTTTTAGGACTAGAAAAGGGAATAAACCTGAAATTACTTTGTAAAATGCTACCCAGATATAATCATGTCTCCACTACACACACACACACACACACACACACACACACACACACACACAGGAATACATACAGACATAACTGGTACCCTTGGGAAATTTATTTTATCTTTCTGACAAGAGCTAACCGAGAAATGATTTGAGAATGGTGACCATGACTTTAGCCTTTGTCTGAATCCTGTCACTCCCTCTTTAAGCCACACCAAAGAAACATAGGATGTCCATACAAAGTACTTCCTTCTAGATGCAGCTCCCCTCCATATCCTTTCTAATTAGAAATTCCATTCTCCATCCTGGTTCTAAGCTGCAGTTTCACACCTATTTATCCTGATTTCTGACCATTTGCTTATCTATTGGAAATATGGACACAACTAAAACACTGCTGCTTAGAATACTGACTAAAATTCAAGTATCCATAAATGTTAACTAGGATGTGTTATCTAATGAAGATAAATGGTTACAGTTCTAATTTGTATCTTGATATTGTGTAGAGTTCTATTAGTAATCTTTTCAATTTTGCATGTTTTATAATGATTTTCTTTTTCACAATGGGTAAACAGCTTATTTTAACACTTGATAATGTCGCATTTCTGTCTTATATGATGAGATTTTGTATATCAGAGCAAGTCAAAGGATGGTAATTTCTAGGCAATTTGGTATTTGAAGAATGACTTCAATACTTGATTTTAAAAGTTTTTTTCATTTAGGGATCCCTGAGGGGCTCAGCGTTTTAGAGCCTGCCTTTGGCCCAGGGCATGGTCCTGGAGTCCCAGGATGGAGTCCCGCATCAGACTCCCTGCATGGAGCCTGCTTCTCCCTCTGCCTGTGTCTCTGCCTCTCTCTTTCTCTGTGTCTCTCATGAATAAATAAATAAAATCTTTTTTAAAAAAGTAAAAAAAAGTTACTTATTTAAAACAAACTGAAATGCTATTTGATATGGAACTACACCAGCAAGTATTATATGCATGTCTGTTCTAAAGAAAAAGAATATACAAATTCCTAACTTACACCAAATACAAAAATATTAGTTTTTAAAATCTACTCACTTTCAAAAAGGCCATCTGAAGTTCCCAGCATCCCTTTAGCAACAGAAGTAGTATTTTTGCCAATGGCAAAACAAATCCAAATATCAAAGGTTTGTTGATGTTGAAAAGATCCCAAGAGGTCTGAGGAACTTTGAGTTAGACACACATATTCTCTTAGTTTTTAAAGGCTTGAGGTATACATCAAAAAACTACAAGGCTATCTTATTCCAGTAGCTTCCTAATGTCTTTAGTGCACTTATTACAAGAAATGAGAGTCAAACTATTCTTAAGGCAACCATTGGACGACAACCGCTGTTTCTTCACAGGTGTTTACCAGATCAGGGAGGGCTTAGAAGAGCACAGGAATACACAAATGTTAAACACAGATTTTCCCCATGTATATATCAGTCTGTTCCCTCAGATCTGGTCTCACTGAGTTTCACTTTCTCCACCCCAGCCATTAACTACCAAGTCCTCATCATTTAGGATCTTATATTAGGGAATCAGACTCTTGTGGTTGAAAGGGACCTTAAAACTCCTCAGGTTCAATTTCCTATTCTGAGCTTCGATTCCTTCTACAGCCTATGGGTCACATGGTTAGCTAACTATAACTAAGGGCCCTCCATGACTAGGAATTCATCACCTTGAAGGCAGCCTAGTTCTTTGGATGGTTATCACTCAAACCCTTCTCTATCATGCTGAATTGTCATTTGTTCTGTTCTAGATTCCTTTTTCATCACTTTCCTTTTTTCCGTCCTTTCCTTCCCTTTCCCCTTCCTCCCTCCCTCCTTCTCTCCCTCCCTTCCTTCCCAAAAATAATAACTAATTACCCACCATGTGTCAAGTACTATGTGCTAAAATCTTGGAAGCCATAGCTAGGGTTAGGAGTTAGGTTAGAGTTTCTACTAGCAAGTATCTAATACTCTCTGGAGGGAATACAATAACAGGAATACAATATTGTGATGTGTATGTCTTGGCACAGAGAATAAATGAGACACAATGGAGAAATGGAAACAGGGTCCTTAATTCTTATATGAAGCTATGACTCCAAAACAAGAACTTGATTAATAAATAGGGCTTAACCTAATAATGAGGTATGGAAATACAGTGAAAATTTCTTTTTTGGGGATTGCCAGAATTCATTTCTTCTTCTAATATGAAACATTTTCCTTTAGAAAATGGTCTTTCCAATTTTGTGATCAGTCTTAGGGGTCCAGGGCTCCTGCCTCCATCAATGGATGGTAGAGAATATAAGCAAGACAAACCATAGTCTTTTCCTAGGGATTTTGAATCTTAAATAAAGAGTAACAAACTGAAGAAGAAATCATTTGGAGTAGATATTTTTAACCAAAAAAAAAATTAAAATGTAATTCACATATAACATTGGATAAGTTTAATGTATACAATGTTGATTTGACATATTTATATATTGCAATATAATTACCACTGTAGTGTTACCTAATACTTCTATCCTATCACATAATTAGTGTTTCTTTTTTGTAGTGAGAACATTTAAGATCCAGTCTCTTAGCAACTTTGAATATGTAATATAGAAAATATGAAACAGTTCACAAATCTGCATGCCATCCTTGCCCAGGGGCCATGTTAATCTTCTCTGCATTGTTCTCATTTTAGTAATATGTGAGTGAGTCGATTTTTTATGTGACAGCTGAATAAGATGGCCAAGGCTTTCCTGCTGCTCAGACTTGCAGCACTGCTCTGAGTCCTCTATGTCTGTGCTGTGAGCTATCTTTCGAGTAAATTTTAATTTTCTTAATTTAACAAGAGGCAGGATAAGCTGTTAATCAAATAACTAATGAAACAAGAAGGTTGTGCTGTGCAGAAGGTATGGTATATGCAAATACCTGGAATCATGAAAGAACCTGAGAGCCTAACTCAAGATGAGGTTTAAGGAAAGAGGCAAGGATGTAGGTAGGGATGGAATTCACTGGAAACCAAGATTTTATGTAATCTCCTCAAGAGCTTTTGAGTCAAGATATAATAGAATGTTACTCCTGAATCTCATCCCTATCTTGTTTTTCACAGAAGAGGACACGAATGCCCAAAGATCATAAACTACTCTTTCAAATATGTATGTGGTTACTGTTTCTGAAGTTGAGCCCAAAATTTGAGTAATAGAAGATTAGAACCATCCTGCCATGATAGTTTATCTCCCCTTTTGATGAAAATAAAAGAAAATAATTTTGGTCTCTCAAAATATACATTATATGCATGTATGTGTGTCCATACACAATTAATGCTCGGTAATATAGTTCAATGTCTGAAAAATGTAGTGATACAGTTCATTGCATCTCAATAGATCTAGAAAAAAATGATAATATTAAACATTTTTATCTGATTAAATATAAAATATTTCCAGAAGTACTGAGTAGGGAACATCCTTTACTTACTAATGGTGGCCTACTAACAAAAAAAAAAAAAAAATCACAGTTAAATATTAAAGTATAGGCCATTCTCCGTAAGGTTAGAGACATGATACATTTCCATCTATCACTAATGTAGTTATACTGAACAATGCACAATGCATTAATTAAAGAAGGAAAGATAATAGGCAGCCCAGGTGACTCAGCGGTTTAGTGTCACCGTCAGCCCAGGGCCTGATCCTGGAGACCCAGGACTGAGTTCCACATCAGGCTCCCTGCATGGAGCCTGCTTCTCCCTCTGCCTGTGTCTCTGCCTCTCTCTCTCTCTCTTTCTGTGTCTCTCATGAATAAATAAATAAAATCTTTTTAAAAAATAAAGAGAAATAAGAAATTTTAAGACTGGAAAGGAAGTATCAAAATTGTAATCATATGACAGCATGATGTATGCAGGTTATTAAAAAGAATCAGTAGGCAACTCTTGGAGCTAATTAGAGAACATAAACATAATTTCTGGCTCTGTATTCAAGATATGCAATCAAGAGTATTCCTCTATATTAATAGCCTACCATGAAATGCAAAAGAAAATAAAACCACTTATAGCATTAACAAAAATAAAGTATTTCAGAATTAAACTAATAAAG
Organism: Vulpes vulpes; assembly: GCF_048418805.1. Lineage (NCBI taxonomy): Eukaryota > Metazoa > Chordata > Mammalia > Carnivora > Canidae > Vulpes > Vulpes vulpes. Next base: position 31,371,948 of record NC_132790.1, read on the forward strand.
AATAGAAAAATCACTTCAAGAAGAATATTTTAAAATATAGTTCTAATAAATGAATTGAAACAAGATCTAAATATATAAATACTCTTACTATATGGATAAATACAACTACTTAACCTTGTGAAGAGGTCACCCCCTAAGGTACTCTATTAATTAGATGCAATTTTATTCAAAATTTGAGTGGAGTTTTGAGAGGACTGTGCAAAAAATGTCTTAAAAGTATAGCAAGAGCTAGGAATATATAGAAAAATAGGAACATAGTTGGAGATTTACCTTAATATGTTATTTCTTAACATATTAAGAAAGGTTGGGACTTATTCTCCTATCTGAAACTGAAAATTGAGTACAAGAGTCTTAACCAAGCACCACAGGACCAACATCTCTGGATGTTGAAAAACAAAGTGAGCTCTATGGTTGCCTCCCTATTCTGCCTGGAGAGAACTTCTAGGCCAGAGCACTAAGAAAAAGAACTCAGGTGGAGCTTTGGCTGAGGAGCCAAAGCTGGAATTCTAGGCTGCCAAAGTGGCTAGAGTTTTTAGCACATACTCTTGGAGAGAAAAAGGGTGCTCAAAAGAGCACCAGAGACAAAATGGTGCTCAAGAGAGGACCAGAGACTTGAAGAGGATCTCCCAGAGTCTTCAGCTGAGTTTTGATTAAAAAAAAAAAAAAAAAAAAAAAACATGCCTGGACAGAAATGACACATGGCTGAGAAAGATCTCAACATCCTGAGGCTTAATAGTGGTGGATTAGCCATGGATGAACCACCATCCTGGTGCTCACACAAAGGCAAGAACAGACTTCACATATCAGTGAGTCAATAACTGATTGCTTCATACAATACATTAGGAAAAAAATGAAGTTGGAACCATTTCTTAAACTAAGCATGACAATAAATAAAAATGGATTCAAAGTAATATAAGGTTCATGAAAACACTTGATTGTCTTTACGGTGTTGGGGCCTGTAAGGGGCTCTTAAGCAAAATTTGTAAACAAATAACCAAAAACACAAAAAGCCCACATAGGTTTCAAGAAACGATTTCTGGACTTGATTAAAAGTAAAGTTTCTTATTGAGTAAAGAACAGCATAAACTAGTAAGAGACTGGCAAAAATATTTCAATGAACTAAATGTAGTAGAAATAATACTCAAAAAACAAAGCAACTCCTATGTGAATCCAAACAAATAATGGCTAGTAAATATAAGTTGAGATTTTTCAGTAAGAGTAACAGTAACATAAATACATATTTTTTATAATACAAATATAGTAACACTTTATATTTTAAGTGTAAAAGTATTTAAGTAATAAATATTTATTTTTAAATATCATAAAGTAACAAAAATATATTTATAGTGAAAAGTCTTCAACTCCATCTACTCCCATAGACACCCAGTTCCCCTGCCTCTACCTCCTTAGAAGGGAGTAGTAAATTTCTTATACCTCCTTCCAGAAGCATTGCATGTGTTACAGAAGCAAATACAAATATTGTTTCCTCTAATTTTAGTTTAATAATGCCTCTTGGAGATCATTCCATATTAGTACTAATAAGGCTTTCTCTTCTTGTGCTTAAAACCTGGTTTTAGATGCTACTTATTTAAATGGCCACAAAACACCCAAATCTTTCTTGGAACTTTTTTTTATTAATAAAATAAATAATTGAATTATAGTATATTATGAAGCAAAATGCTATAAATTTGTTAAAAAGAGAATTAGGAGTCCTTTATAGAAACTCTCCCTTGTTTGGAAAGCAGCTTCATGTATTATGGATGCGTGTTGGCTTCTATCTTTGACATCATTCAGTGCTTTACTGTCACATATAATGTGGCACCTAAATATAAACTCTGTAAGGGCAGGGATATTTTTCTATTTTGTTCCTAAAAGAAGTCCCAACAGCTTGAATGTGGCCTGGTCAATGATAGGTTCTTAATAAATATTTTTAAATAAATATCTTGATAACGACAGGCATTCAGAATGTACAAATGTATCTTGAGGATGAGTTGCTTTAACTAGAATGACTGGGTAAAAGATACAGAATACTGAAATTTTGAAAGATATTGCTAAAGGGCTTCCATATAGATCTTACTAGCTTAATTACCTCCAACAAAATATAGGACTGTTCTTCCTGCACAGATTTGTGAACACAGTGTTTTAAAATTGTAGTAATTTTGTGAATCTGATAAAAAGTGTGTGTGTATGTAAGTAACTATGAGCTACTCTTTATAGCCCTTACTTAGATGGGTAGGAATTAGAAAATTGTGTAATATGAATGTGAGGGAAAGCTCTTACATTCTACTAAAAAAATGTGTAATCCATAAGAAAAATTCACAAACATTTTAGAGGTCAAAATTGCATAACTTTTTAACATCAAATACATGGGATGCTTGGGTGGCCCAGAGGTTGAGCACCTGTCTTTGGCTCAGAGCATGATCCTGGGATCGAATCCCAATTTGGGCTCCCCGCACGGAGCCTGCTTCTCTCTCTGCCTATGTCTCTGCCTCTCTCTTTGTGTCTCTCATGTTTAAATAAATCTTTTAAAAATAAACAAATAAAATAAAACCAAATAAGTATTATCTTAGGATAATACTTGCCATGCCACCAATTGTTTTTGGAATAGTATTTGATTCAATCCTGGTCAATAAGGCCTGAGAGAAAATCTGCTGAGAAGTATCTAAAAATAATTTCCTTTCTTTAAAAAGGGACTGGGACACCTGCGTGGCTCAGTGGTTGAGCTTCTGCCTTTGACTCCAGGGGGTTGGGGGGAGGTGATCCCTTGGTCCTGGAATCAAGTGCCGCATGGGGCTCCCCGCAGGAAGGTTGCTTCTCCTTCTGCCTATGTCTCTGCCTCTCTCTATCTCTCTCGTGAATAAATAAATAATTTTTTTTAAAAAAAGAAGGGACTTATAGAAAATATATTAAACTTCTGCCTGTGGCTGGCCTGTCTTGAAATACTTCTTGGGCACAAACTCTGACATGATCAAGGGCGTTATCCTGACTTGGCAGAGCAAAAATGTAGGAGGGCCTTTGAGGACATGGTGGAGACTTGGATCTATCCTATATCTAGACAATAAATGTCCTCATTGGTTAAAGTACTGAGGTTGCTGTTTTTACACTTCAGTGATCAAAAACATCCCAGAATAATAGAGGACTCATGTAGTATATGTTCATTTTGTACCTATTGTTCATTGTGCAGCTATTGTAGTGTATGTTCATTTTGTAGCATTTTGTAGTTTACACGGTTTGATTTAAGTCCAGAAACAAATAGGTTAGCTGAATATCAGGTAAATTTGTTAGGTAAATAAGCAAAAATAGATATTCCCCAGACAAGATTCTCAATTTCTGAACCTAGACATAATGTTTTTATCATTTCCATATTTGGTCCATCATGCTGGGGATAAATTCTAGAAGAAGACTCGGCTGTGGGGACAGAGTGAGTGTGGTCAAATGGTCTAGAAGGAACTCTTCTGCTCTGTGAAGGTAAAAGGATTTCTCTCAATGACTGCAGAGCTGTTGAAAGGCCCAACTGTTTTACATCTGTGATTACTTGGGGGTGCATGATATACAAACTATGAAATGCTGTACTCCACGGAGAAACAGCACTACTGTTAAGCTTTTGCCCTTGAGAGGAAAGCAAAACCTTATAAACTTCCTAAGCCTGAGTGTTCTCACAATGACTTGGGAGATTGAGAGCAAAACAGATATTCTCTAGGTTTTGGGGTGTCAGGTGATTTTTACTATATATATAGCCCCCTAATTTCCTACATAGAACATGTATTATTTTTTGTAATCATAAAGAAACTATAAGTATTACTGAAAATAATTAGCAAAGCTTTTCCCAGCACAGGTGATTTGTGCTCCCATTTTGGTGGCCTGGTGTGTTCAGGCTTGATAAGGAAATTGTTTCTCCAAAGGGCACTTTCATTTATAAGTTGTATGGATCTATGTGAAAGGCAAGAGGTTACCATTTAACACAAGTCTGTTTATACACAGACTTAGCAGCCCAGAGCCATGAACAATTGAAAAAAAAAGTAAAATATTTCTATGGTAAAACATATTTTATAATTACTTCAGTATGTATAATGATTTACCTTTTCAAAAGCAATTTTACATCCATTAACTTGTATTCTATTTATCATTTTTAAAATGTAGTTAGGTCAGGCATTTCTATGGTTGCTTTTGTTCTTATTGTTGATGTTTTTCTCAAAAAGCAAATTTAAAAAAAAAAAGATTATCCCAAATCACAAAGCTGTGAAAAGGTAAAGGGTGACCTCAAACTCAAGTTTGTTTCTTCTAAGAAGTGAACAACTCACTAAAATAATAATGAGAAAGATAACTAACACTTACTGGTCCCCTAATTTATTCCTCATATACTGCCTAATTTAAACTCTACAATAAACCAATCAAGTAGGTACTGTTATCCCCATTTTGCATTTGATAAAAGACACTAAACTGAGAAAGTGTGATTTGTTCAAGACCAGACAGTAAATGTTATAAAGTTGGACTTGAACACAAGTCTATATGTCTGGCAGCATGACAAATACTTTTGTATACCTGTGCCCTCTCTCTACCCAGATGGAATGGCCATACTGCCACCTTAATGTAAAATATCCAATTCATCGGCCTCTCCCTCTTCATTTCAGCATGGCTCTCTGCTTTTCTGAATCATTTTGGTAATAACTATTGCATGATATTATTTTCAATTTTGTTCCCAGCAGACACCTAGTCCCCTAGATTATACAGTATAGTAAAACAAGGAACAATGAACATTTTGGCTAGGTCTAGGTTAAAGGTCAGGTTCTGTTATTTATTGTCTGAATGCAAAAATCACTTGAGAAGGTCAGTTAACTGTTCTCATCTATGGTTCACTAGCATAAAATAGGTGGATGAGCACATCTCCTGCCCATGTCATAAATCTACAGTGAGGACAAAGGTAGGTGACAAAAACTTATTTCTGTAAGCTGTCATTTTATGAAAATGTATATTTAAATCATTTACAGAAATAATACATCATTTGTAATAAATTTATTTACAATAATAATGATAAATCTTCCTATTCAGGGCACTGAGCTTGATCGATACACATGATCTTCTGAACAACAAGTGAAAGGTAAGTAAAATATTCCTTACTTTGCATATGAGGAAACTGAAGCTTGGATTGTTTAAATAATTTGCCCAAAGTCATACAGTTGTCAATAAAATACTTTCTCTGTGATAACACAATATACAATGGGACACCTGGATGGCTCAGTGTTGAGCGTCTGCCTTTGGCTCAGGGCCTGATCCTGGGATCTGGGATCAAGTCCTGCATTGGGCTCCCTGCAGGGAGCCTGCTTCTCCCTCTGCCTGTGTCTCTGCCTCTCTCTGTCTCTCTCTCTTTCTCTCTCTCTGTATCTCTCATGAATAGATAAATAAATCTTAAAAAAAAAAAACAAAACATAATATACGCTAACTAATGACACAGATTAACTCCACAGGGGGAGGAAAAAATATGGCAACAAATTGTATTTATGAATAATTTCAGAGAAGCATGTGATTCAATTATAATTAAATTATATTGTGATGACGCTATGCCAAACATTGCTTCCCTCTGATATGGGAAGGAAATAAATACCAGTCTTCAAAGCCAAGACTGGACAACTTGACCAAGCTGAGTAATAAGTTATTTGCTGGGGGCAACAATGAAAGATTTTCATCACTGCTGCTCACATTTATATCCAGTATTCTGTACTCATTACATCTGATGCAAGCCACAAATATTTATGCTATTTATTAATTCATCTGCATAGAAAATCTGTCCTTAGAAGGGTCTTTTAAAGGACAAACTATTAATTTTAATCACAGCATTAATATATTTTGGATTTTGTTTCTCTTCACATGTCACTCATTCATTCATTTATTGAATAAATATTTACTGAACATTAATTACATTTAACATCCTTGATTCGAAGATCATGAATAAAGATATGGAGCAGTAAGAGGTGGTTTATAGATAAAGATTATAGACCCTCCCCACATTTTTTCCCCACCTGGGTGTTCAGGAATCAAAAATAATATCATCTGAGATTCATAAAGAAATACATATTGTCAGTTATACTGCGGATCTGGAATCTTATCATTTTAGCTTTGATAATAGTAGTTTGTGATCAATGGTTCACAACTCACTAGCCCATGAACCAGGGACAACTCAGCAGAATTTTCTGGGCAGTGTATTAAAATTATAAATATCTGTTCCACATTTGTACCCAAAGATTTGAATAAGTCTGGAATGGGATCCAAAATACTTTATTTTTTCATTATAGGTAATGAAACATTATAGGTGACTCCGATGTGCCACTTAGGGTCCACTGACTATATCAATATATGTTATTTTAGAGAAAATGATAAATATTTTGGATCCTCCCCCATTAATGTATGGGTACTTGTGTAAAATATAAATTTGATACGTCGTTTCAGATAATTCACAAAGCTTCTACAGGATACATTAATGTATCATTTGGTGGTTGTAGACAAGATTTACAATGCTTGATCTAGACATATTCCCTTATCTCGAAGCCACGACAAAACAGCCAAGGGGCAAGATAGATACCAATAATCTCTGAACAAAGAAGGGAAACTGAGGCCTATAGACGTTCCCCAAATAACTCAGTAATTGTATACTAAGAGTAACTGTTTCTAAGAAAAATTGTTTCTTTACTTTCTTTTTTTTTAAGATTTATTAATTTATTTATTCATGACAGAGAGAGAGAGAGAGAGAGAGAGGGAGAGAGAGAGAGAGAGAGAGAGAGGCAGAGACACAGGCAGAGGGAGAAGCAGGCTCCATGCAGGGAGCCTGACAAGGGACTTGATCCCGGGTCTCCAGGGTCACGTCCTGGGCCGAAGGCAGGCGCTAAACCGCTGAACCACCCAGGGATCCCCCTCTTTTTTTTTTTTTTTTTTTTTAAGATTTTATTTATTTATTCATGAGAGGGAGACAGAAAGAGGGAGAGAAGCAGGCTCCATGCAGGGAGACTGACGTGGGACTCGATCCCGGGTCTCCAGGATCAGGCCCTGGCTGAAGGCGGTGCTAAACTGCTGAGCCACCCAGGTTGCCCTCTTTACGTTCTTTATACTCTGTCCTATGAAGAGAGATTAATCGGATCAAAAATGTATTCACACTGAAGGAAGTTAAAAAAAAAAAAAAGATACAGCAGGACTTAACTGAAGGGTAGGCAGGCTGATAGATTGCTGGGTATGGGGAGCATGGTTTGTGATTATTCTCATCTTGTCTTGAGCTGGAGGACTTGGGACTTCAGCCAGAAGAGAGGACACAGACATTAATTAAGCATTGTTGAATGTTTGAGATAATGGAAAGAGGTTATAGGTAGGAAGGTCAGTTGACTTTTTGCAAGTTACATTGTCTCAGTTTTAGTTTTAGGTCAAAGAAATACAAAGTGCAAGAAAAAGAGAACCGCCTTTGCATAATGATGTGATACCTAAAATATGACAATTACAAGAGTTAAAGATTTGGGCAACTGAACTGATCAGCTATGACCTGACATCCCAAGCTTCAGAAGTGTAAGTTTAAATGCACCTCCCTCTTCACATATAGCACCCACAAAAGCAGGGAGAGAGAAAGGCGGGGGAAGAGAAACAGAAGTGCTGGAAAAGGCATATGCTGCTTCTGTGATGACTGATGAATTTGGATAAAAATAAGTCCTTAAACTGAGTGAAATTTTAAATAATCATTCTGAGATAGTGGATGTTATCAGTAGACCCTTCTATAGCATTCTAACTTAGGTTATACTTGAATTTAGCAGACAATTTCAAACTGTAGTCCATGGAGACCTAAGGGGTCAGAGAATGTATATTAGAAGAAGTTGGGGCTGAGGGTAAGGAGTGGCCAGAGACAGAGGGCATCCTGCTCCCACAGAGCAGCTCCACCTTCTTGTTTAAAATATGGAGATTGTGCATAGCCCTGAGTTTGAAAAGAAAAGCTCTGCAATTTTTTTCCAGTATGGAAGTCATTGCTTAAAGGTAATATTTTTATATAAATACTTATTTGTACAGATTTAAATATCACATTACAGTTGTCATTCAGGAACATTACACCACCGATTTGAGCAGTAAGATGTTACACAAATGGGATAAAGAATATGGGCACACTAAAACATAGTGAGTGATTATATGATTGGAAATTGTCTTTGTGGTGAATACAGCATAGCATGATTAGACAATTAGAACGTATCTGTGTACTTAATCTGTAAATGTCCTTTATAAAAAACAATCCACCTAAAGGTAATATTTGATTTCCTAAAATGTTCTGAATCGAGTGATGTTCAAAATACCCTATCCAAATCTGATATAAATTTGTAGTCCAGTTTATATTTTCTTAAGGAAGTCTAAACATTCCAGCAATGTAATCTGGATGATAATCTAGATTCGAAGTTCATAGAGAAATAGTCTCACCTGAGTGTGCCCTAAAATCCAAGCACAATATATTGGTATATATAGCGTCACATTCTTTATTTTTATTTTTATTTATTTTTATTTTTTTATTTATTTATGATAGTCACAGAGAGAGAGAAAGAGGCAGAGACACAGGCAGAGGGAGAAGCAGGCTCCATGCACCGGGAGCCCAACGTGGGATTCGATCCTGGGTCTCCAGGATCACGCCCTGGGCCAAAGGCAGGCGCCAAACCGCTGCGCCACCCAGGGATCCCGCGTCACATTCTTTAAAGCCCATTCTGGAGGAGAACATCTTAGGAGACTTTCTAATTGTGGAGAAAGTGACTGATACTTTTCAAGGCATGGCCACTTTATAAGGAGCATGTAGTAATAGAAATATTAGTCTGGGATAAGACAATTAGTTTTGAATCACAGCTCGACCATGAGCTAGCTCTTGTGATCCTGGGCAAGGCAGTTTAGTATGTGAGCCTCATTTTTTTTTTTTCTAATCTGCATAATAAAGGTAAGATCTTCATTCTGTAAGGTGAATGTGAGAATTAAATGAACTAGCACACTTAACTGGTGCTCACTAAATAATTTAGAATTCCGTTCAGAACCTTGTGGAAAAGTGATAAATGTGGATAAAAGGTCTCCACAGCTTTACTTTGAAGGGCTCACATGGCCAGTTTGGATGGGAAAAAGAAGAGATCAACCCAGTGGCTTTAGGAAGGTGTATGGATGATCATATATATATGTTCGGATGAGGGACTTCCACATTCTTTTCTAGATCTCATGGTCAAGCATTACTGGGATTGAGATCAACATTCACCAGGCCCTATAAACTGTGAGAAATATTTGCTAAGTAAGTACAGATTTTGTTTCCCCCAAACAAAGAGGAACGGATTGAAATTTGATCTAATTAAAGACATTAGTTTAAAAATTCTGAAAGTATAAAAGAAAAATTTCTCCATTCTCTATAAAATGCTCTTTACCTCAATGGCATCAGAGTTCATACCAATAAGCATTCTAAAAAGAATATGAAATAAGTTGATATTCAAAGGAGACCCAGATACATGGTGGAAGCACCAGGGAGACATGAATGCAAGCTAATTACCATGATGGGGACTGCTGTAATTATTCCACCATTTCACTTCCTTGAACACATTTTGCAACAGTAGCGGAGTCAAAAAAAAACCTGGTGTAGGGCTAAAATTATCAGGGCTTTCTTACTGGAATAATACTAGAGAACTGCACATAAATTTTAATGGTTTGAGAATTCTGAGGTGGCATTCTTGCAAAAAGTAGTTTATAGTTTTCTGCTTTGATCCTCCTTTGGTAACTACCCACCCCTGTCTATAACTGTCTACTATACAGTTCTCTAGCAAAGAAACATGTCATTTTTTTGCTTTTCAGAGCATTCTGTACTTAACCATCATAAAACTGATCTTACCATATTTTTAGTGCTTTTTTATTTTCTGATTTTTTTTTCTGAATAATTTAGGCACCATGAGGGCAGGCATTGTATTTTATTATTTATCATTATAATTCTAGTGCCTTATATTGTTTATCTTTAAATGTTGTGATTTCCATGGGTGTGCAATGATCACGTTATGATATTTATTTGCATTTCATTGATGAGTGATGATGTTGAGCACCATTTTATTTGCTTATTGGGCATTTAGATATCCTGTTTGTGATGTGTCCAAGTCTTTTGCTCTTTTTTTCTATCGAGTTGTATGCATTTTCATATCAATTTGCAGACAGGAATTCTTAGTATCTCCTAGGAATGAGTTCATATATATGAGACAAATATATTTTTCTACTCATTCATTTTTTAAATCATTAGGTGAAAAATTATTACATATCTAATATGTTCCAAAGACAGTGCTAGTCTGACCAATTAATAAAGGTTGTTTTATAAATTGCTTATACATGTTTATGAGGAAGGAACATTAGTGAGTTTTACAGTAAAAAAAATGGCTACCTAGGAAGATGTATGATAGCTTCCTGCCTTTTAATAACCTATAACCTTTCACCTAGACACTCTGAGTATCAAAGTTATTTTATAGTGTATCCTTTGCAGATGGACTATTTTTCATGAGAGGTATCAAGAATTTTCCTGAACATTAAATAGCTCTAAAATTATAAGCTGGCTGTGCATCTCTTAGTATGTATTGGGGGATACATATGCTCTGGAGAGTTGATAAATGAGAAAATTCTTTTTCAAAATAAAATTTATGATAACCAAGATTGTGCATTCATTAAGTAGCTTTTAGTTCTCATGTAATTTCTATTGCTAAAGAAATTCCAAAGATTTTTGTACCACAAAGTTTATTTGGTACCACTGATTCTTCCTTCCCCTTATCTTTCCCTTTTCCCTTCCCTTTCCTTCTTTACTTAGATATAATTGTGATTTATCTTGTAAAAGTAGAATGGAGTTTAGCTTCTCAGTTTGACAGACTAACCATATGAAGATCATATGGGCATCACATTGATGAGAACAAAAGAATGATTACTAAGTGATGATTCACTCCTTCGAAATAAAAGGTATCTAGCAAGAGTAGTTTAGAAGTCAAACCTTTTTCACTTAATTAATTAATAGAATAACTTATTGATTTAGTTCATCAATCAAGAAATCTTCAAACAGTCCAACAACAATATTTATTAGCTTAAACTCTGTAGAATGGCCTATACTGTGCACTGTGTGGGCATAGGAGTACAAATGATGAGGTCCATCCCCTCCAAGGTCATATAGTCTAGCATTAGAGATAAGCCATGTAATTAAGATTAAATGTAGAAATGTGTGTATCATAAGCAATTTACGGTTAAAGTGTTATGGCCATTTTGTAGATTGATCTTTTAATTCCATAACTTGAAGTCTGTATCTCCTACTTCCCTTCACACAGTTTGCCCATCCCCCACCCCTCCCCTCTAACAACTATCAGTTTATTCTTTGTATTATGGGTTTGATTCTGCTTTTTGTTTGTTTGTTTGTTTGCTTGCTTTTTTGAGATTCCACACATGAATGAAATCATATGGTATTTGTCTTTCTCAGTCTGACTTGTTTCACTTAGCATAATACCCTGTAGGTCCACTCAACGTTGTTGCAAATGGCAAGATTTCATCCTTTTTACATCTGCACAATATTCTAGTGTGAGTGTGAGTGTGAGTGTGTGTGTGTGTGTGTGTGCACGCATGCCACATTTTCCCTATTCATTCATCTATTGATGGCTACTTCTTTTGCTTCCATATCTTGGATATTGTGAATAATGCTGCAGTAAACATAAGAGTATACATACATTTTTCAAAGTAATGATTTATTTCATTTCTATTTTTTTAAATAAATACCCAGCAGTGGAATTACGAGGTTATATGGTAATTTCTATATTTAATTTTTGAGGAACCCTCATTGTGTTTTCCACAATGGCTATACCAATTTACATTCCCACCAAGAGTGTACAATGGTTTATTTTTCTCTGTTATCCATGTCAACATTTGTTATTTCCTATGTTTTTGATTTTAGACATTCTGACAGGTGTAAGGTAGTATCTCATTGTGTTTTTATTTGCATTTCTCTAATGATTTGTAATGTTGAGCATCTTTTCATGTGTCTGTTGGCCATCTGTATGTCTTTGGAAAAAAGTCAATTCAGGTACTCTGCCCATCTTTTAAATTGGATTGTTTGGGTGGATTTTTTGGTGTTGAATTGCATAAGTTCTTTGTATGTTTTGGTTATTAACCCCTTATCAGATATATTATCTGCAAATATCTTCTCCAATTCAGCAGGTTTCCTTTTTGTTTTGTTGATGGTTTTATTTGCTATGCAAAAGCTCTATATTTTAATGTAATTCCAATAGTTTATTTTTGCTTTTATTTTCCTTGCCATAGGAGACATATTTAGAAAAAAAAAATGTTGCTATGGCTGATGTTAGAGAAATTATTGCCTGTATTCTAGTCAAGGAATTCTACGCTTTCAGGTCTCAATTTAGATCTTTAATCCAAATGCTTATTTTTATGTATGGTGTAAGAAAGTGATCTAATTTCATTCTTTACATGTAGCTGTCCTGTTTGCCTAGCACAATTTATTGAAGAATCTGTCTTTTTTTCCCATTTATTGAAGAAACTATATTCTTTCCTTCTTTGTCATAGACTAATTGATTATGTGGGTTTATTTCTGGGCTATTTTGTTTCACTGAGCTATGTGCCTATCTTTGTCCAGTATCATACTGTTTTGATTACTACAGCTTGTAGTGTAGCTTGAAATCTAGAATTGTGGTAATTCCAGTTTTGTTTTTCTTTCTCAAGATTGCTTTGACTATGTAGGGTTCTGTGTGGTTCCATATAAATTTTAATTTTACTTTTTCTAGTTCTATGGAAAAAAATGCTATTCATATTTTGATAAGAAGTATATTGAATCTAGATTTCTTTTGGTAACATGGATATTTTCAAATATTAATTCTTCTAATCCATGAGTATGGAATATCTTTCCATTTGCTTGTGACATCTTCAATTTCTTTCATCAGTGTTTTATAGTTTTCAGAGTACAGATCTTTTACTTCTTTATATTTTATTCTTTTTGGTGCAATTGTAAATGGAGTGGTTTTATGAATTTCTCACTATCAATTTCTAGGTAATAATTTTGTATCCTATAACTTCACTGAATTCATTTATTACTATTAGTAGGTTTTTGGGTTTTTATTTTTCTTTTTTGTTTGCTTGGTTTTCTGGGGTTTTTTTGTGTGTGAAGTATTTAGGGTTTTCTTTTCTTTTCTTTTCTTTTCTTTTCTTTTCTTTTCTTTTCTTTTCTTTTCTTTTTTTAGGGTTTTTAAATATATAGTATCATGTTATCTGCAAATACTGAAGTTTTTACAACTTCTTTACCAATTTGGATGCCTCTAATTTCTTTTTCTTGTCTGATTGTTGGTGGCTAGGACTTCCAGTACTATGTTGAATTAAAGTGGCAAGAATGGACATCCTTGTCTTGTTCCTGATCTTAAAAACTTTGTTTTTTATCATTGAGTAAGATGTTAGCTGTGGGTTTTTCATATATAGCCTTTATTATGTTGAGGCGTATTCACTCTGAACCTACTTTGTTGAGAATCTTTACATTCTCAATGTATGAAAATGCATGTTGAACTTAATCAAATATTTTTTCTGCATCTATTGATGTTGGTATTATATGGTGTTGGAATTTTCATCCTCTGTTTTGTTAATATGGTATATTATGTTGGTTGATTTGGAAAAACTGTACCATCCTTGCATGGCCCAAATAAATCCTACTTGATTATGATGAATGATCCTTTTAATGTATTGTTGAGTGCGCTTTGTTAATATTTGCTGAGGATTTTTGTGATCTATGTTCATTAGGGATATTGCCCTATAGGTTTTGTTGTTGTAAGTGGTGGTGGTGGTTTTCTTGTTGTTGTTTTGTTTTGTTTTGTTTTGTTTTTATGGTATCCTTATCTGGCTTAGGTATCAGGATACTGCTAGCTTCATAGAATATATTTGGAAGCTTCCTTCCTATTTTTTTTTGAATAGTTTGAGAAGAATAGTTACTAACTCTTCTTTAAGTGTTTGATAGAATTCACTTGTGAATCCATTTGGTTCTGGATTTTTATTTTTTGGTAGTTTTTGGAACACTGATTAAATTCCATTACTAGTAATCAGGTTGTTCAAATTTTCTGTTTCTTCCTGACTGAGTTTTAGAAGGCTGTATTTCTTCTAGGTTGTCCAGTTTGTTGGCATATAATGTTTCATAGTATTCTCTTACAATCTTTTGTATTTCTATGGTTTTAGTTGTTACTTCCCTCTCATTTTGGGTTTGTATTTATTCAGGTCCTTTGTTTTTTTTTTCTTGATAAGTCTGGAGAAGTGTTTGTCAATTTTGATTATCTTTTCAAAGAACTAACTCTTGATTTCATTAAAACTATATATTTTTAGTCTCTATGTCATTTATTTCTGCTCTGATCTTTATTATTTCCTTCCTCCTATCACTTTGGGCTTTGTTTGTTCTTATTCCAGTTCTTTTATATGTAAAGTTAGATTGTTTTTCATTGGAGATTTTTCTTGTTTCTTACTTTTTTTTTTAAGAAAAAGAGTGTGCATGATGGGGGGAGGGGCAGAGTGAGAAAGAGAGAATGAGAGAGAGAGAGAAAGTCTCAAGCAAGCTCACAGGCTCCACATTCAGCATGGAGCCGGTTGCAGAGTTCGATTTTACAACCCCAAGGTCATGACTCCAGCCATAATCAAGAGTTGGACTAAGCCACCCAGGCACCCCTTCTTGTTTCTTGATGTAGCACTGTAGTGTTATATATTTGGGGTATGGCCATTTAAAGAAAGATTCAAATTCCTGAGGGAGTTTTGAATAGAGCTATGGAGGTTTGGGGCGGAAAGGAGGCAATCTCTACTTGAACTGGTTGATATGATAGCCTTAGTCACCTGCAAATATTTACATTTAGATTAACTAAAATAAGAATAAATGAAAAAAATTCAATTTTTTATTTGAATTAGCCCAGACTCTAGTCTCAATCAATACCTACATGTAGCTTGTGGCTATCGTATTTAGTGACATAGATATAGAAAATGTTCTTTATCACAGAATATTCCATTAAACAGGACTAATCTAGACAGAAGAGCATGAACAAAACTCAAGTATAGGAAATTGTGTAGTATATCTGTAAAAGAGTAAATGTTTTAGTTTACTTAGGTAACTTGAAATAAATAATTGGAAACGACTTTGGAAAAAAATGGAATTAAACAGTGGAAGCATTTGAGACTGAGTTTTGTTTCACTTTTTTTTTAAGATGATTTATTTGAGAGACAGCATGAGTGGGAGAAGGAACAGAAGGAGGAGAGAATCTCAAACAGACTCCCTCGTGAGTGTGGAACCCAATGTGGGGCTTGATCCTACAACCCTGAGGTCATGACCTGAGCCAAAATCAAGAGCTGGATATTTAACCACTGAGCCACCTAGATGCCTCTTTTCACTTAAAAAAAGGTGATAAAAATATACACTAACAATGTTGATTTGATTGGAATCAAGAGTGGCTTAAAGAGGGAAGAGAAGGTTGTTTTATTTTTAAACTAAATGATAGTGGAAATGAGAAATTAGGGATTTTGCCCACCCCTCATTTGTTTTAAAAATACTTATGAACATATATTCTAGGTCAGCAATTTTCTAGACAAAGATATAGTGATAAACAAAATAGATAAAAAGTCCATCTTCATGCAGGTTACATTTAACGGGATGAATTGGCTAGAGTTTAAATTCATTTAGTTCTATGTACTTTTTACAACAAACCTGGAAAATGGGTATATTGGCTCCTATTCTGAACATGAGATTAATTGCCATAGGTTCCAAACCTCTATAATAACCATAATAATAAAGTAATAATGGATGGTCGCAGCTATATTATATATTTATACAATGTGACTCGGACTGTTCTAGGTATTTTACTAGTCTCATTTAACATTGCTAATCACTTTATAAAGAAGAGATTAGTATTTTAATTTTCTTTTAACAGGTGAGAAAACCGGTTTTTACATGATTTGTCTAACCTGACCCAGTAACTAAGCAGTAGTCCAGGATTTGAACCCAGGCCATCTGAATCCAGAGGCAACTGTAATGTGGAATGCAATGCACATACATTTCTTTGGTCTTAAGCCAAATTCTTAAGCCTTAAGTCTTAAGTCTTAAGCCCCATACTCAGACTTAGAAAAAAGAAATCATACCAGTCAGTGTCTTGATCTGCTGTGGAATGTATGTAAAGGAAAATAATTAGACTCCTAGATATCTGTGTCATTCATTTAGGAATATACCATAACTACACCCAGACTTTACACTGTCCTCTAAATAAACTCTCAGTTCACATTTTCACTGCTCTGACCACATTAGCATAGTGCAAATGGTCTGATGTCTTCCATGGGAATTAATCCTAAAAAGAGGGCAAAGGAGGAGCAACATGAAAACATGTACCCAAGATGTGAAAATGAAAGGGATTTGAGGAAGAATATCCCTGTGACCACACTGATTGGGATAGGCATTTTCACTAACACAAAGAGGTATTCACAGCAAGTTCAGAGCTCTAGTACCTTCCAATGTCAAATCTTGAATTGATATTCTCTAACTCACAGTCTAAGGAAGCACTTACCTGAGGTAGCTGATTGGTTAGTTTACCTCTTTGGTGAGTGAGTGACATTTCTAAGTATGGGCAAGTGGCTCAAAATTCAAGACCCTTCACTCTGACTCGCAGGCTTCCCAAGAGGGGGACTAAGGATGCACAGGCACTGGGACCAGGGATGATTGGGTACATCCCTGCAGATATTGTTCCAGCCCTTTGTGATTGGTTACAAATTGATACATTTCCAAGCATAAAGTCTCATGTAGTCACTGTCTCCCTTCACTTCTCTTCTAAGCTACATTTCATCAAACCCCATACATTTAATACCCTAAAAAGAGTCAGTCCTCTCTCACCTGCCCCTGCCTCACCCTTACCCATCCCTTCATCATTTTTTGCCTCAGTTACTCCAAAGGCCTCCTAATCTTGCTCCCAATTCCCCATTTCCCCGTTACAATGCAATCCATTCAAACCTTTCCTCTGATTAGTCTTTTTAAAATGCAGATCTGGCCATGTAAATCCCTTGATTAGAAACCTTTATTAATCCCAATTGATCTTTGATGCTGTCCAAGCTTTTTAACATGGTTCCCAAGGACTCTCATAATCTGATCTTTTTTTCTCATCAATTGACACTCCCCTGTGTGTGTTGTCTCCAATAATTTTCATCCATTTGTCCTTTCCTGAAATCATACCATGTATTTCATCATACCTCCTACCTTTGGAAATAGTGATATAAATTAAAATTCTTATTTTTTGTGTATTTACTTTTACTCTTACATATATTTTTAAATATTTTATTTATTTATTCATGAGAGACACAGAGGGAAATGCAGAGACATAGGCAGAGGGAAAAGCAGGCTCCCTGTGAGGAACCCAATGTAGGACTCAATCCCAGGGCCCCAGGATCACAACCTGAGCCAAAAGCAGATGCTCAACCACTGAACCACCCAGGTGCCTCTTATTCTCACATATTAACTTGTAATTCCTATTTCTAACTTCAGGAAATACCTAAATCAGACTCCTGGGAATCCAAACCAAGCCTTGACTCCCTGAAAGACACTCTCTGCCAGGCCAATGCAGAAGTCTCTGAAGCAAGATTTCCAATATTTCTCTGAACCCAAAACTTGAGGTGAAGGTACATGTGGTGAGGGCAATTTTATTTAAGAGCCTATACCTTTTGTTCCTCTACTTTTCCCTGCTGATAAATATACATCCTTGATGCTAATCACCTGCACATTCTGACAATGACTGAATAGCTGACAACATATTTACTAGCTGAGCTCTGCTAGCCAGGCATCCTTTCCTCCTCTCTCTCCTCCGAGGAAGGCACCTTGTGTCACTGAGAAAGTATGGTTCCTGGCAGCGCTGGGGACTAGCAAGCCTTTTAGGGACCATGGCAGGCACACAGTACTGGAAAGCAGAGGCAGCAACTGAGAACAGAGATCAGACATGGAACCAACTGTCCTTCTGTGGGTAAACCTACCTTCTTCTTTTGCCACCAGAGGGAAAGATCACAAAGATCCAAAATGGCCAAGGAAAAGCAACACTGCTTTTGAAGAAAAGGGGAAACCAGGTTATTCAGACTGGTTCTAACATGGACTTCAACAAAAGGGGCAAGGAAGAGAAGACTATTCATAAGCACTTATAAAACTGAGCCAATACAAAGGTTGCCAATACAACCTAAGGATGTGTGGGGCATCCTTAGGGATGAGCAGAGCGAGATATTTCAGGCTGAAGGTAACACCCTTGAGGCAAATTTTTGTCATTTGATTTTAGATGTCTTAGAGATTGCAGAATCACTGAATAAGGCTTTATAGGCACAAATTCAGAAGTATCATTTACGAACTTAAAATTTCTGGAGTCTCTTGCCTTTTGACTGTATCCTTTTGCCCAAAGAAAATGAATGATGGATGGATGGCCATTTTCTCCTTTTGGTCTCAGAATTTTCGCCCTTGATTTTTATGAGATAGGAACAGTATCAGAATTCTGTACATCCTTCTTCCTCCTCAGAGGATAACCAGAAAGGAGTTCTCTCCTCTAGGGAGGATATTCCTCACCAACCAAAAATTCCTTGTCCAAAGATAAAAGTGTGGAGGCAAGTGCTCGGCTATTTGTTCTTCATATGGATACCCAGACATCACTGTGTAGCACCACTCAATTTTAGAGTCAGTAGAGGGCATCTGGGTGGCTCAGGTGCTTTTGAGCCATGGTCTGATGCAAAGGCAGATGCTTTTGTATCAGACCATGATCTCAGGGTCCTAGAGTTGAGCACCTCATCTGGCTCCCTACTCAGCAAGGAGTCTGCTTCTCCCTTTCCCTTTGCCTTCTCCCCTGTGCTCATGCTCATGCTCATGCTCTGTCTTTCTCTCTCAAATAAATAAATAAAATCTTTTAAAAAAGAGGCAGTAGTATTTACTGAATGACTTTTTTCCCCCTGCTTCAGTTGTGACTCTTGAACACTTTGCTGGATTTTGGTTTAGGACACAGAACAGAATTGCTCTACATGCTACAGGGGAAAATAAACTGGAGCTTGGCACTGTGAAGGAGGGAAACAGGAATGAACAGGGAAGAGAGGGAGGGGACCAGTAAAAAATAGAATGTTTAGGTGAAGGAATGTGATTCCTCTCTAAACTTTGGAGACTATTAAGCTCACGTGGTGTTAAGCATCTACAGATTCCTTGTGGAAATCAGTGAATGCTTTAGGTTTTGTGTGGATTGATGCTGAGCAAAATAGAGCCAACTTAAATGGCCAAAAGTATTGGAAGGTGAAGAGGAACATACAAGTTCCTAAGACAAATGGAAGTTTGGGGGAGAGCTTGAGCTTTTCTGGGCCTAGGAATTGGTAGTATCTGAGAAGAGTCTGCCCAGATCTTTATGTGCCAGCATCCCTGAGCTGACATTTGGGTAACATCAGGTATTTTCGCTGACTCAAGTTTGATGTTGTCGAAGCCACCTCCAGAGGATAAGGAAAGGGCTTCCAGCCACAGTTCTAGCCTAGAATGAAGACCAGACTTTGATGTGCAAGTGCCAATGCCATGTGTCACCTCTTACGGAAACTCCAAGAGCAGCAGTAAGAAACAGCCATTGACCTTCAGCCACACAGTTCTTGAGAAATATAAAAACTTTTCAAGGTTGTTTAACAGGGTAAAAAGTGAGCATACAGAGTTGAATGAGGAACTGTATTTGTATCTAAAATAAAGCAATTGGGATGTGGACTTCTTCCATATAGAGAGGCAGTGTGGAATAACAGAAGGAGCTCCAGCATCAATGATGTATCGGCTCTCCCTCCTGTATCAGGTCTCCTCTCCTCCTGGAGACCCCGATAATGTGGGAGATGGGTACAGGTCAAAAGCAACCCTTTCTCATTGCCTTCTTGACTGACATGATGGTATGTTTCAGTTTGTGCAAGCATGTCCCAAAAAGTTCAGTTTGGGGCCATTTGTTGTGGGATTGGATAAGTCTCTTTCCCTGGTCACAGATTTCTGAAGCGAGGTGTTGAGATAGATGTTTTTAAATAACCCATTTAGCCTTATGAAACTGAGTGTAGATTTCCATTCCTCAAAACTCATTCCCTTTACAGCTTTGACTCTCAAGGATCCAAGTAGGAGACAACATTTTGCCCTATATTCAGCATGCCACAGGTTTGAATTTCTCAGCTGTAGCTTTCGACTGTGCACAAATGGCCAGAAGTGAAATGCTGTGGTGTATTCATAAATTAGTGACTAATGTGACTTTAAACATTTAAGATACAATACTATGCCAGACATATTGGCTGAATATTCATTAAGCAAAACATTTTTATCTCAAAATTAAACCAGTAAAATGTTCAAAAGGCTTTGAATAGTGGCTGATCTCAACCCAAATTACTGTCACAAAATATGGCTCAGTTTTCGGCTTGGTAGAACAATGCCT
Organism: Vulpes vulpes; assembly: GCF_048418805.1. Classification (NCBI taxonomy): domain Eukaryota; kingdom Metazoa; phylum Chordata; class Mammalia; order Carnivora; family Canidae; genus Vulpes; species Vulpes vulpes. The sequence continues at coordinate 31,392,392 of NC_132790.1, forward strand.
ATATCCTTTCTTCGACATGGATTTCCCCCCCCCCCCCACTATTATGATACATACATATCAAAATGAATAGCTCTGTTCTTGGTAAAGAGAGAATTTTCAAAGAATACTCTCTCCTTCATGCAAGTTTGTTCATCACAACCCCCTTCTCTGATCTTGGATTTTGGGACTTCAGCACCAAACTGAGTAATAGTACTTTTCGACATTACAAATTTTTGTCAATCGATGATGACTTTCTGAGACAAAAGTGCAAAGGGAAAGAGCATGTATTAATCATTCAATATATGCCTAGCACAACATCTCTTTCCCAGGCATTCACTGAAATCTTATTAAATAAGATAAGTGAGCAAACACACACACGAGAAAGGCACGCTGTTCTTTCCCAATGAATGCCCAATGCAGTCCTCCAGGATAGTGATTGTAGTACTCACATTCCAGGAGAGAAAGGTGCCTGCGCTTCTGCAGCTAGCAGGCAAACAGTGGTGAAAGAATTTAAATGGATACAAAGCTCATTCTTGATGGGAGAAAAGTGGAACTTAAAGATGTTTTTCTGTGTCATAGGAATAACTATATAATTGAATTTGCCTTTACTCTACTGGGGACGTTATATGCCTATAGATAGTATGCTGGAGTATAAGACCACAAGGTTTAGGATCAGAGAGATAGGTCTGATTCTCATCTCACTGTGCAGTGAGCAAGTTTATTAACACCGAGGCTCAGTTTCCTTATCCACAAAGTAAGGATCATATTACCTAACAGGGTCATTCTAAAGGTCAGGGAAAATATGTACAGAGGATCCCCATATACCCTGATGTTTTCTGGTGTTCAACAAATGGGAGCTATTATTATTACTGTCGATGCTGATTAAATGTTTCATGAATGGGAGCCTCAATTACACAAACATTTAAGCAACTTGGTAGCATTTCAGCTTCTGAAAAGTGAAATAACACACATAACCTTTTGAAACCTCTAATGAGCAAATGGAAAGTGAAAGTTCTGGCACTAAAAAGTCATTACTGTAAGAGAGGTAATTATTAGTGTGAGCTGCCCAGAGTATCACTGACTTGACTTCTAATTTTGTTTGGAACAAAGGTCTTAGCAATGCATAATCAGTTAAAACCCCTAAAAGAAAACAGACTTGCCAGAGCTGCATTCATCCATCCTTTCCTTACTGCAGAAGTTAAGTTCCTTGCTATGGCTCTAAAGATCTACACACACTCTTTCTGAACCTTCCAGGTGAGTTTTGCTTTGTGTTTAGCAGTCACAAAGTGGATAACAGCTCGCATAGCTTCTTGGTTTCTGTATCAGCAGCTCTCTCAATTACACACCCTGATGTTCTAGGCCTGCCTGAGTGACTGAGTGGTGTTGCTAATGGAGTTTTCTCTGCTTATCCTGTAATAATGGAAAACTGTTTTGGTTTTATTTTTCTATGTAGTGTAGCTAGTTGTCCCTCAGTCTTTCTTTACATGCACAAACACCAAAGTAAGACTGCTTGATGGTGTTGCCAATCCAAATTGGTATGAACATGTAGACTTCAATCACATTTAAAAGTAGATAAAAATTAAATTTAAACTCCTTTGCTTGATGCTTGAGAGAAAGATGCTACGGGAGGTAGGGGAAGCAGCAAGTCTAAGGAGAATATAGTGTCTAAAGACAAAAGTCCCCAGTTCAAATTTTGGCTAAGCAAGCATCATCATCTCCCTTGTCACTATGAAAATAACAATTATAACAACAATAACTGTCACTAGAAAATAATAAGTATCTGATTTTTTCCAGGTCCAATAAAGCCATTTTAAATGTTTCATATCACTTGAATTTACAATATTAAAAGGAATATAGTATTTTTTTCAGATCAAAAATTGAGTCTCCAGTGATTATATTATGGCCTACATCTCTCAAGTTGCAAAAGACAATGAGGATGCACACATGGATGGTGTGACTCCAAATTCATGTTCTGTTTACTATGTGATTCCATATTTCTACTCATATTCTACACCTGTGATAGTGTTTAGGTCACATGAACTCTCTAAAGCTCTGTGCTTTTATCTGTATAGTTGTTATTACTAATTGGAACACACAATTACTTGAGAATCAACTACAATAATGCATAAAGATAGACATTTTCTTTTGCAATGTGTTATGTCACTAATAACTAGGCAAGTTTTACCTCTGACGAGAGATATTTTTATTTTATCACCTATCATTTTAATAGCAACAATATCTGCTACCTCCCCTCCACAGGGATTCTACCTATAAGATTGGGGACAGAACAGCTTTGCCCCCAGTGTTCCATTAGTTCCTTCCCTTTATGCTTAGTGCAGTCATCAGATGAGTGCTGCCCAGTGGTAGATGGCAAATGGGGGGAATCCTCACTCTCAAGATTGCCAAGGATGAAGACATACACTAGAGGGTGTCTTCAGTTTGTCCTCATTTATGTCAAGCTCCTCAGCAAGGGGATCTCAGAAGTATCTGTAAGATGGATTGGAAATAGGCACAGAAGAGTCAGTTTGAGAAAGGTGGGATGAGCTCATCACAGGACATCTGAATCAGACAAAGAATGTTCTATTTTATGTAATCTGTTCCCTAAGCACTGGAAACCACCAGTGGTTCCTCCCCACAATAGTGGCTAAATCCAGTCTGCAGGATTTTAGCCCTCGCAGCAAACCCTTGCGGCTTAGTCATGGCCCCTTCAGATATGCCAGCCTTAGCCGAGCAGAACACTCTCTTCAGGAGCACCTTCTTTTGAGCTGAGATGCAGGAACACCCGCAGTGTAGCCAGCCGTCCCCACCCCCTGAAATGTGAATTGCAGTTCTTTATACCCTTCCTCCAAACTTTTTAAGAATTCCAGTCTTTTCCCTTCACATCCTACAGTTGCCACCTCCATGGTACCTTCGTGTTTCCTTTGTCTTTTCAAGTCTTACTAACAGTTTTATACCTAGTTAGTGATGCTTTTATATTAAGCAGCCTTTGCTCAAATAGCAAAAGTGAGGAATTTTAATGAATTTGCTATTATTCATCCCCTTGATAGGAATTGATCATAGCATAAACAATTTACCCAACTCACCATCACTTACTAACATAACCCTCAGAGAAAAGATGAACATTAAAGTTTTTAAGAGGTGTGTGTGTATGGAATGTAGACCTACTCCTGTCACATGACCAGCAATTATGTCCCTTGAATTTTCAAGGGTCTTGTTTCTTTTTTTATTCCTCCAACTGAGATATAACTGACAAGTTTAAGATGTGTGACTTATTGATTTGATACACTTATATATTACAAAATGATTAACATCATATAACACTTCCATTATGTCACATAATCACTATTCCTTTTTTTTTGTGATGAGGATGCTTAATATCTATTCTCTTAGCAACTTTCAAGTATATAATACAGTATTACCAACTATAGTCAGCATGCTACACATTAGACCCCTAGAACCATCTGAGAGTTGTACTCTTTGACCAACATCTCTCAACCATCCCTCTCTCCACCACCTCTAGTAATCACTATGCTAATCTCTGTTTCTCTAAGTTCAGCTTTTTTAGATTCCATATATAGGTGATATCATACATTATTTGTCTTTCTCTGTCTGACTTATGTGATATTGTAGCCGATGTTGCCATCTGATTAGAGTTTAGGAATAAGGATATTCAAAAAAGAAAGAGCAACTTCTCTAAAATGTTTATACACATAAGTGAGATAGATCTGTATTCTAGAAACTGTTTTAAGTCGAGACAGTAGGAAAGCAGGTGGGGAAGTGGTGGGAAACGGACACGGAGAGGTAGAAAGGGACTTACTCTGATGCAATGCTAAGATTTTGTTCTGTCACAAGACCAGAGGAATGCAGAATATGTGAATCTTTTTAAAAAAATATTTTGAACTAATGCTCAACTTAGACAAAAGTTATAAAATATCATATCAAGAGTTTGCTTGCTTCCCTCTCCCCATGTCCCCTAATGTTACCATTTTACACAACACAGTAAAATGGTCAAGAATGGGAAATTAATAGGAGTACAATAATATTAACTCAACTACAGACCTTATTCAAAACTCACTAGTTTTTCCTGTTCCAGGATCCTGCCTAGGATCTCACATTGCATTTAGTTATCTTTCTTTTATTTCCTTAATCTATGATAGTCTCTAAGTCTTTCCTTGTTTTTTTTCATTATCCCAACATGTTGGTGAACACTGAGCAGTTATTTTGTATAATGACCCTCAATTTGAATTTGTTTGATATTTTCTGATGACTAAAGTGAGATTGTGAATTTTTGTCAAAAATGATGTGTGCTGGGCAGCCTGGGTGGCTTAGCGGTTTAGCGCTGCCTTCAGCCCAGGGCATGATCCTGAAGACCCAGGATCGAGTCCTACCTCGGGCTCCCTGCATGGAGTCTGCTTCTCCCTCTGCCTGTGTCTCTGCGCCCCCCCCTTTCTCTGTCTCATGAATAAATAAATATAAATATTTTTAAAAATTATTTAAAAATGATGTGTGTTCCTCTCAGTGTCCTTTCATATCAAGAGGTTCCTAATGTTGCTATAAATTATTACCAGTGAGGTTAAATTTGTTTACATGGTTGAGTTGGCATCTTCTGGATTTTTCCAACTGTCAACTAAATTCCCTTTGCAGTTGGTATGTATTATGCAAGACATACATTGGAATGCTGCAAATACTATTTCTTTTTTTTTTCAAGAATTTATTTATTTATTTATTTATTTATTTATTTATTTATTTATTTGAGAAAGGGAGAGATTGAGCAAACGAGTCGGGGGAGGAGCAGAGGGAAAGGGACAAGCAGATTCTGTCCTGAGTGCAGAGCCGGATAGGGGGTTCAATCTCACCACCCTGAGATCATGACCTGAGCTGAAATCAAGAGTCAGATGCTTACCTGACTGAACCATCCAGGCATTCCTGCAAATCCTATTTCTATTAAAACTTTCTTCCATGAATTTGAACATCCACTGGAAGATTTTATCAACATTTATTACTGTGATATTTGCCTAATGCTGATTTTCTGTTTTATTCCTTCCATCCGCATAAATTAATTAGAATTCCTTTGTGAGGAAGAGCTGAGCACAATAGCAATATTATCTTATAAAAGAATAATATAGAAGAATAGAATATCAGATGCTGGACTGAAAGTAGTGAGTTTAGAGGTGTATAGCTTAGTGACTAAATATATGGAGAAGCAGAAGAAGAGAGAAAGCAAGGCATGGAGGAGTCTTTTGCCTTGGGTGGCTGCTGTTATAGATACTTGAGAGGAGGAACCCAGTAAAAGGGGTTGGCCCATGGAAGCATACCCTGATCTTTAAGGAAAACTCCTTTGAAGGTTTATACTCTTTGATCTTCTTTTTAAAAATGGATTTTTAAAATTATTTATTTATTCATGAGAGACACAGAGAGAGAGGCAGAGACATAGGCAGAGGGAGAAGCAGGCTCCCTGCAAGGAGCCTAATGCAGGACTCGATCCCAGGACTCTGGGATCACACCCTGAACTGAAATGAAGCCAGATGCTCAGCCACTGAGCCAACCAGGCATCCCTATTCTTTGATCTTCTTCATGAAGTACTTCCCAGACTGAGAAAGGGGGATTCAAATATCTGTTTTGTTATCTCTGCAAGTTGACCAAATCAAAGAGTAGATGACAACATGGTCTAAAGTACTAAATCTATATATACATGTGAGGTGTTATAATTACTGTCATGTTTATCCTGCAGACTCATCTAATGGACACAATTAAATACAAATACATGGAGACAAGACCTTTCATGATGTGGCTCCTGCCCACCCTTGTGGCCTCATCTCTAGTCATGCCTTTCCATTTCAGATCCTGTGTTTAAGTCGAATCGAACAACTGACAGTTCCCTGAATATGCTGCAGCATTTCACATTTCATCCTTTTGCAAAGTTTGCTCTTTGAGCCCACCCTTAACCTTCTAACATAACTACATCCTCTGGTTGACTCCTACACTTTCTTTTTTATTCAATGTATTTATCTCCTCCTCTAAAGCTTTCCTGAAAGCCCCAGGCTACTATGAAGAGAATTTGTATATACCTCTTCTATTGTATTAAATGCGTTGCATTACAATAGTTGGTTCATACTTTTAAACAATTTGATAATAATATTAACTTTATACTAAAGCACGTAATATCTATGAATTGCTTGTTATAAGCCAATACCTGCACTATTTTATTTGTCTCCTATAATGTGGTTACTATTATTTTTACCCAATCTATAGAATAGGAAACAGACTAATAGGTAAGAGGCAACTTGATTCAGATTATTAAACTGGCAATTTTGTCCTAAGGTGCCTGTCTACCCAGGCTGTATAGCAAACCACTGGATCTCATATCCTTCTCTCAAGTCCTTGGTCTTCTAAGGGAATGGGCAGTCTTTAATCTTTCCCTTCATGTCACTGTATAAACTGGGAGGTGACAATAATGGAAGAGACCAATATCTCCTAGTTTGGCATGTTGGAAGTAGAATGTGTGTGGGAGGGCACTGGCCTTATAGTGCTCATTCACCCTGGACCCCTTACGCCTTATCAGGGTCTCAAGTAGCCATCAAATGCTCTCTAGAAAAGATGCAGTCCCTCAGTCTATTTTCCTCACATACACATTCAAGTCTATTAGGTCTGGCTTTGTTTTGTGCAGCCAGCTGAGTCAGCTACATATGTGGGAAAAGCTTCTGATCAGAGTGAGCTAGTCATCAGATACAATGGGTTGATGTCTCAGCCCTGTAGAAATGTAGCTGTTGTTTCCTGGACTTCATCCTCCCCTGCAACTGGCACTGGCCCTAACTGTGACCAATTTGGAAGTTCCAATTGCATCTGCTGTGATAAAATATGTACAGAAATTAAAAAAAATAAAAAAGAAATAATAAAAAAGAAAACTCACTCTGTGTGTGTTGTGGGGGAGGGGACTTCACAGATTTCTAATGAGTACTTAAAATGAAAACGTTGCTCTTCCCAACAAGTAGCATTGCAATTTCCCAGGGTGCAGGTTTCTCTGCTCATGGGCATGCACACAATGGATATTTTCATTAATATGTCTCCCCACAGTTTTGTTGAGGTTACCACTTAGAAGTGAGATCTTGAATAGGTCTTTTAATAGGGCCTAAAATGGTTGGGATGATAGGGCATCTCAAGTCATCATAAGATACAATTATTACCAGACCGAGGAGGCACAAAACACCAACAAAATTCTTAGAGTGTAGGGTCAATCTAGGTACTACTACTATTTCTTTTTGTCCCCACTGTGGCAGATAAGTATTTTGTATCTGGTAGATATTTAAGCACTGTTTGATAAGTCAATTGAAGAATACCCCAAATAGCAAAAAAAAAAAAAAATATATATATATATATATATATATATATATATATATAGGAAGACAAAAATAGAAGAGGTAACTGAAGCTGAAAGTTTTATAAACTTACCTAACTGCCATATAGCTGGTGAGGAGAGAAATGAGCAGTGAAACCCAGAACTGGGAAACCTTTGCTCCCAGTTACTGCTCCTCTTGCCTTTCCATACAAGACACTGGGAATTTCAAAGTAGGAATAAAATGCAGGTGAAACATGAATTAAAATATTCTTCTTGTCCAAGTCCTTCTTTATAACAAAGAGAAAAGCTTTGCTGCTAAAATAAATATATAATTGTTCCTCTGACAGTATGGTGTATGGCATTGTACCATTTCTTCATGAGATGCTCATGAAGGTAAATGGCATATGCTGTCAGCAATTCCATTAGCTCATGTTAAGAACTTCTATAACCCACCACTTCATAAAGGCCCGTAAGTGCTAAGGAACAGGAAAAATGCACCAGGATAATCAGAACATGAAATTATTTTTAATCACCAGAATGGTCCTTTTAATTCTCTGAAAGAATTTTTTATAATGTGTAATTTAAGTAAATAAACTATAATATTTTCCTGATTTCTATACCTTCACTTTTTCACATTATGAATATCAGAATTAATGTTTGCTAAGAGCAAATAGGAGTAAAATTAAATATTTTCAATAGAAATGATAACTGAGTACTTGAATAACAGAATTGTTTGTTTAAACAAAGTAGACTAGTGTTTTATTCCATCTCAGGGATTCCAGTTCTGCCATTCTATTCTGCATTTGTTCCCAAAACAATAATTAAGAACACATATTCAGCTAAATGGAAGAATAAGTAAATCTGACTGCTTTTGTATGTCAGAAATCTAAATATAACTCACTACAGCTTTCAACATTTTCTGAACAAGCCAGGCTTGCTCCTATCCCCAATACTTCAAGCCTGGTTCAAAGACTTTGAACCCTGTGCTATACATGGGTGGGAGGATCTTTGAAAACAGCATTTCACTTGACACACTCTTATTCTTCATTAAAAACTAAACAAGTAGAACAAAACATATGCAGCTGAAAGGATCAGATGCTTTTTCTTTTGTTCTCTTTCCAGAGATAGTGGCTCCTTTCCCTGTGATCCAAGGTAATGTCTTCATTCCTCTCCTCCATGCTTGAGATCTCAAACTGTCAGCCAATGGAGGGATTTAACAAGTAAATACATTAAGTGTTTAAAGAAAGGAAAAAAATAGCCAAGGTCTTAAAATAGGCCAGTTTTATGTAAAAAATCTGAATTTCCATTTCTCTTGGGAAAAAAAAAAGCAGTAAAAAAAAGACTGTAATGGGTTGGCTGCCCCCAAATGAACAGTCACCTGAGGCTCAGAGCAGTTGTACCTTCAGAGAGGACAGGCTCCCTACTACTTCATGAACTTCACAGCTCCTTACTCTTTATATTTGACCCATTTCACTTATTTTGTATTTACTGTAGTATATGTAAGCATTTTGGATGACACCCTTGGTCTATGATAACTATCCCCTCCTCACTATGAAAGACATGCATTTTTCCTCTGAACATGTATTTTGCACTTATTTTATATGAGATTCTATTTTAAACAGTTTACAATAGCTCATTTAATGCTCACAATTATCTAATGAATAAGGAATTTACATGATCTCTACAAATCCAATGCAGAATATGAGCATAGAGAGCTTAAATAATTTGCTCAAGGTCATACAGTTACTATATCTTGAAATCAGAATTAATCTCTGCATTCCACTAACTTGAACATGATCTGTGCTAGTAAGTGCTCAATTAATGGTGGTGCTATATTTTCAACTGAAGTGTTAATATGATTAATATTAGATGTCAAATGTTTGAAGGAAAATTCATTCTGTAAAAACTCCCCCCTAAAAACCTACTCCCCCTAAAAAAAACAAACAAAGGAAAAAAAAAAGCATTCAGGGCCCTTGAATCCTTTTACTTGATTGGAATACATAAGAAGAGTGGAAGAGCCATATGGATTGGTATTGGGTGTGGGGGTGCTATCTCCTTTATTTCAAGCATAGAACATGGATAGGATGACTATGACCTTGCTGTGTGTGTTCCTGAATTGGAATCTTACTCTTGCCTGGGATAGCTAATAGGCAGGAACCTGGTTGACTCTTTGCTTCAGAGTGGATACAAAAGAGTACTGCTATATTGGGCTCGCCTTGCAAGTCCCAAATTAATCAAGACAAAGGATATACAAGTGTTTACTATGGTTCAGATGTGGATCACAGAGGACAGAATTCTGAAGCAGGAGTTATCTTGAGGTCCATTTAATAGGCCTACAGAAAGGGCAGAAGAGATTTCCACCCCTAGACACTGCACTTGAGTGTGGCTGACAAGTCCTGACTTAAAAAGTCCCAAATCATCATCAGGAAGAGGGATGCTTCTGCCTGGGTTAAGTGAACTGCAGTAGAAAAATCTTCACAAATGGAAATCTCTGAAGTATCACAAAACTGTGCATGAGAAAATGCATGTCTTATAAATATCTGTATGTCTGAAGACTATGAAGTCAAATTAAGAAACTAGGAATTGAAGTAAAATTTCTCTTCATCATCCTCGACAGTCAGAAACTAGTTAGCAAGCTGGGTGGTGAAATAAATGAGCCAGCCATATCATTACTTCCAACTGCCAGCTTCCTCCACCTAAAGTAAGTTGAAGACAAGATTTCATTCTGAATTAAGCAAAAACTTTGCTAAAAAATCTTGTATTGGACTTACACTGTATTTGTAACTTGTGACTTTAAAACTTTCTGATACCTGATTGTGAGCAGAAGAGTCATGAGACCTAGAGTTTTTACCCAGTAATGTGAGAAAACATAATTCCCACTGAGTAACTTTTATAAGAATGATAAGAAATGCAAAGAATTTTAATTGTTATAAATTGGTTTCTTCCACATCGAAGTTATAAAAATGGTGATGATGTTGATGATAATGATGATGATGACACTGATCTGATTATCTAGGGGACACAGCTAGTGTTAGTATGATTAAAGACAAGAGCTCTGGATACTCCTTTTCTGTTATTTACTATTTGGCATTGAGTAGAATATGGAACACCTCCAAGTCTTTGTTTTCTCTTCTATAAAATGGTTCCATTTATAAAAAGCCTTAAATATTATATAGAGTATTTAACATGATAATGCATATAAAGTACTTAATATAAGACTTGAATGTATTAAGCATTCAACAATAGAACCTGGTTAGCTACTGCAGTAATGATGATTTCTGAATGAGTAGATGAAGGCTTCACACCGACAGCTCTACACATCGGTCGTTTCTCTAGTAACTCAGCTTTGTCTCAGCCCTGACTTCATCTTTCTCTGATCATGTATTTATGTATCCATCTAATGTATTTGAGGATTTCAACATCTGAATTTTGGGAGGTGACACAACTCAGTACATAGCACTGTTCAATGGGGGATTCAGTGGAGATGTGGAAATGAAAGACAATCATAATCCTCAAGGTGTTTACAGGTGAGGTAGACCCAAGAAAAAATATTTTATTTGCTGGTGTGATGAGATATGTAAAATGTTTGCAGGTGGATTGTGGTAACTACTATACCAGGGATGCCATCAAGACACCAAAGCCTATTAAATAAATGCTATCACTGCAACTTAGAATATTAGTTATAGATCAAACTGTACTTGTGTGCAGAGTATTTGCTTCATATATTATACTGCTATTAGATTTAAATCTACATAGAAGCCATACAGACCTGCAGTATGATTATATTCCTTTTACAAACAAAGCAAGTGAGGCTGGGAGGTTTGAAACTTGCTTTAGATTACTAGCAATAAGTGACAGAGTTCTTAACCAATTTTTAAAAGTACAAGCTTTTCTACCTTAGGCCAATGGGAATAACAGCAAGTTTTGGATGATGCTTTGTGGAACACTGATTAAAGTCTGGTCTGAATGTGAGACGGGGATCAGAGAGAAAAACTTAAGGGCTATGCCTTTGGAGCCAATGTTTCAATCTAGGAAGTAGCATAAGATAAGTAATATTTTTAATGCTCATGTAATTTCTGCTCAAGTTATACATAAGCATTTGGTCAATGACATAAAATATAGCTGTTAACTTCGTATAGTTACATTAGAATCACAGGGAGGGTTTTGATGCTCTACAACTTTCCTGACCATCCCATAAGAAACATTTTCTTGTTTGTTTGTTTGTTTTTTGGTCAGATTTTACCATGAAAAACAATTTAATAAACCAAATATTTCTGTTGAAATATTTTATTTATTTTGGGGCAAGGAGGGATTTTCATTTCAAAAGGAAGGTACAGATCCCTAAAACTCAGAAGATGAAAATTTAAAGGAAAATTCTTAAAAAGGTTGAGTCCCAAGCAGGGCAAGATTATATGAAAGCCAGCAAGCATTTATCAAGCATTTATAATGTTCTAGGTGAGTATCTAAAACACATGTATTTTTGCACTTAAACTTGCAATGAATTAATGAGGGATCTCCCTCATCTTACAGACTATAACCTGGGGTCTAGTAAGGTGCAGTAAATAAGCCAAATGGGCAGTGGTGTCAGGATTCAGCCTTAGATAATGAAATTCTTTTTTTTTCTTAAGCTTTTATGTATGTATGTATGTATTTAAGAGAGACAGAGAGCAAATTGGGAGAAAGAGCAGAGGGAGAGGGAGAAAGATAATCCCAAACAGACTCCCCACTGAGCATGAAGCCCAAAACCCAGCTTGATCTCACGATCCTTGAGTCTTGACCCGAACCAAAATCAAGAGTTGGATGCTGACTGAGCCACCCAGGTGTCCCTAGACAATGAAATTCTTGAGTATGCCCTCTTCAGCAAGGAGGGGAGGATGGTTGTCTAAAATCTCAGGTGCATTCCACTGTATGTGAGAGCCAGAAGGAACCTTAGAGCTCACTCCATGAAGATATTATAGATGGACTATTAAGGCCTCGAGCATGGAGGTGGGTTGCTTAAGTTCCAACAGCTAAAGTGAGTGGCAAAGGCAGATTAGTTGGTTTTTGCTATATGTTAGAAATTGAGCTATTATTTAATCTTACTCTATATATCCATCCAGAAAATATTTTTTTATGAACCTAGTATCTTCAAACAAAAAATATGAATCAATTTGGAAATGCATATAAAACAAGATACAAAATAAATTAGGAAATAGAAACAACATATAAATAAAGATGAACTAGGATAAAAATCAGTATCTAACACATATTTGTTAAATTATAAACCATTTCTAGTGGAGATTTGCAGAGAAGAGTTAACATAGTACTTCTGAAACCAAATCCTTAAAAGGTTCTTTTTGCCAAGGTTGGCCCATTGCTGGCCTCTGGGAATAGGGATTTCAGGTGGGTTCCTATACTGATAAATGTCTCACACTTGTCATAACTCATTACTGGAGAGGAACTAGTGTGCCCTGTGTGATTTCATTGGGAGAGAACTCTTGGAAGCCTGTGTCTGGTTTCCCTAGACTTTATCTCATACATCTTTTCCCTTTGCTAATTTTGTTTTGTATCTTTCCTCTGTAATAAATTATAACTCAATAATAGCTAGTATTATTCCAACTATTATTTATGGTGTGGCTACTCTAAATTATAGACAGTCTTAATTATTCCATGTAACATAATGTCATTTATTCTCCACAACAATCCCATGTCATAATTATTAGTATGCTCATCTTAAGAAGACAAAATTGAGTCTGAGAATAGTTAAATAACTTGTCCAGGATCCAATTTACCTGAGGCCTGTGTTTTCAGCCCCTGGGAATCACTGCTATCCTCCTGTTCTATTCGTATCAAGATCAGAGAGAAATTTCTTCCATGGATCTCTATAAAGGAAACACTGAAACTTTATTTGATAATATCTTTACAGTAAATTCAATAGCAAGATTTATATGAATCTATCTCATAATGTCTTTCCATGCAGTCAAGGCAAAGCATTCTACTCTTGTCACACATCTCTCAGGTTAGAAGAGAAGGAACTTGATTCTGGCTCTCCTAAATCCAAGTCCTCTATCACTGCCTTTTCCACTTAGAAACATTGCTGCATAAGATGGGTGCAAGCCTATTGTGGTCTAAATTTTTTTGCACAATGATCTTTGAAAGATACTTGTCCTTGAAGGAAAAACAACCAAGGTGGAGGGCAGAGGTAGGAAAGCAGTAAGAAATCATATATTGTTTGAGGATTTATGAAAATACTTGAAATGGAAATTCTTCCCCAGAACTCCATTTTCCAGCTTGAGAAAACTGGAGGTGCAGAGGTAGCATCATTCTGGTTTTGCTCCACTGGCCTGTGTCTCTTCTCCTCTTTGTCTTTCCCCTCCCCCATGTCATGAGAGCATAATAAATGAAGAATTTAAGATACATAAAACATCATTATTTTTGCAGAAGGTTTCCAGGGGCTCTCCCTTATTTTACCTTAGAACCCTCATCCTTGTTCCCTGTCCCATCAAGGGTCTGGATTTTGTATCCCACTCCACTGACATTATGAAGATAATCACAACAGGGAACCTCTTTATCCCTGCATCTTTAAATTAGCTTATCATATTCTAAACAAAACAATGATAAAAGAATAAAGCATATAGTGGGTCTTGAAACTAGGGACAGTTTTCTTGCCCTAAGAATTATTTATGAGTTAACTTCAGTGGTAAGTTTTGATCCTTAATGCTTTTCTTTCTTCCTTTCTTCCTTTCTCCCTTCCTTCTTTCTTTCCTTTCTTCTTCCCTTCCCTTCCTTTCTTTCCCTTTCCCTTTTTGCCTTCTTTCCTTCCTTCCTTCCTTCCTTCCTTCCTTCCTTCCTTCCTTCCATAACTTTTTCAACTCAAAATATTTCCTCTCGTTTTTAGTTTACAACTGTGGCCTCTTGTCTCACATAATAATTGCCCTACTGCCATAGTTGCAATGTGTGTCAGTTTCTTGCAGACTGGGGAATTCTCAGGCCAACAGGCTTTAGGAACTAGTAGTTTAGGGACTGACCACTGCCATACACTTTACAACCACAGGGAAGATCGGATTAATGAGAGTTTTCTTACGGCTCTATTTAAGCTTTCCTTGCCATTTGAAAAAAGCTTCTGACTAGGACCAAGTATTAGGATAAGAAGTATCAGTTGTATATAGTGTCCCTTAGTTACTGATATTTGTCAAAGTCTGCCTATTAATAAAAATTAGATTCTCAGAAAAAACAAGGGATTTTTAAATGATTAGATAATGATTTTTAGAGAGGAAAATCAAATTTTTTTGGTCTTTTAAACATTTTATCTAAATAATTTGAGGCTTCCTAAATAAGTTGATATCTTATTTCTCATTCTAGAGCCCTAGAGGATTAACATTTTGATTATGTCTCTGTGTAGCGCAAGGCTCATACAAACCCCAGAAAGAAGTTTTGGTGTAATTCAAAATCCTGTATGTCTGCCTCTGATCAACTATGGAGAGCTATGCCTGGGCTAGATCTATTAGGACACAGTATGAGGCAAGTGTTTTTGTTTGTTTGTTTGTTTGTGTGTTTTTTTAGAGTATGAATACCCTCTGCAAACACAGGAAAATCAGCCTGAGCCTGGGCAACAAACAGAATGCCAACTCTTCAAGGGGGTTTTATACTAACACTGGGAACACCAGATACCAGTACCTAGTGATTTGTGGGTGGGTCTTATTTGCATAGTTCCTCCACAGGCACAGTAGAACTATCAATTTCATATAGTGCATTGCCAGATAATACCAGCAGGGGACAGCTGGACCATCAGAAGGCATTAGGTTGTCTTTCCACCTACAGCAGCTACAGTAACACCCCTCCAACCACCACCCACCTTATCCATGGGAGATATGTTCCAAGAACCCAGATGGATGCCTGAAACTGCAAATAGTACTAAACACTATATGTACTATGTTTTTTTTTACCTATACATATATACACACACAAATCTATGATAAAGTTTAATCTATAAATTAGGCACAGCAAGAGATAACAATAAAGTAGAAAAATTATAAAAATGTACTATAATAATAACTATATACATGTGACTTGTCTGTCTCAAAATATCTTATTATACTATACTCACCCTTCTTCTTATAACATAAAATGATAAAATGCCTACATGATGAGATAAAGTGAAGTGAATGATGTAGGCACTGTGATTAGGAATAGGCTACTAATAACTTTCTGATGGTATGTCAGAAGGAAGATTATCTGCTTCCAGACCACGACTGACCATAAGTAACTGAAACCATGAAAAGGGAAAACTGGGAATAAGGGAGGATTACTGTAACATGGGATTTAAATAGACAACTGCTTGCTGTCTAGTGCCTCCTAGAAAGATGGCTACAGATCAGAAATCTACAGTAAAAGGCTCAATTTAGGTAGATATCTCTCTATATTTAGAGGACTTTTGTATTTCATAATCTTATCCAGAAATTAGCAGATTCAACTGCCTTGCTGTGCATTTCACAACCCATTTGTTTTGTAGGGCACATCAGGACATTCTATGTTTTAGGTCATTCATTTTATGGACACATAAAATGACCTGAGTAGGGGGTGCTTAGTTACACTTGATTTAAAGATTAGATGCTAAAAGCACATTGTTTGTTCAATGACTAATTGAATGAGTGAATAAACAAATATTCAAACTCTTTAGACTATGCTGAAGATTTGAATTCTCTGGATTCTCACCTATCTGTCTAGAGTTTATTCAACACTAAATGTTGAGAAAAATGTCAATCATCTTTATCTTATGGATTCTGCTCTATAATCTGAAATTAAATGGAGGAAGTCTATATAATTTTCTCAGGTTTTCCTTTTTCATGAGAGGATATGAATCCTGCCTGTGGTTCAGTTGACTATGAAAGCATCTGAATTCATAAAAAAACATAAAATAGATGTATATTGGTGGTTATTCAGGAAAATAACCTCATATATACTGCCTATCTATCATGTATACACACACACACACACACACACACACACACACACACACGCCAAAAGCTTGGTTAAAGGAAATGGTACATGTAGTAGATAGCCTAAAGACTATTACTGGACACTTAACCCCATTCTTGGATTACTGCATATAACAGAGGATATTTGCAATAGTCATCATCCTGTCTAACCTCCTAGCAGATGTGTGCCTACTAAACTTTGACTCAGCTTGATGCCATCAATACTTACTGACAAAGAATACAAACAACAACAAAAACAACCCTATTCAACTATACAGAATCATCCACCATAAGAATATTGTTGAACATAATGCTCATCACATTAAACATTGACCTGAATTTTCTTTGGTCACCATAATAGAAATAAACAGTGATGTTGCCCCTGAGTATCCATTCTATTTTTTATTGTGTGGGCACTGGAGTTTTGTGGTCCCCTCTTTGCACCTGCTTTTAAAAAACTTACAAACTTGTAAGGTGCATTTCTAGATATCATGCAGGACTTAGCAGCTGAATATTTCATGTATCAATATCATGCATGGGCTCATATCTCCATCTTAATCCTCATTCTCCCCTTTTCTCTCTCTTTATGTATATTTCTTTAGGTATGTTTTCTTTATGTATATTTTAAACTGCTGCATATTTTTTAGAGAAGGTGCCTTAAATGATGGCTGAAATAAGATGTAGAATAAATAAAAGTTATATAAACATTCTGTTTACTATTAATAATTGTACTTGAATAAAGTCAACATCAGTGGTCTTGATTCAGGCCTGATAAAGTAATCATCTTCTGCACACACACATTACTAAGCCCCAAGCAAGATGCAGCTCCCCAACTCCCTAAGACATTGCTAGGGGAATTGACTGCCATCAAGAGGTTTGGCTCCCAAGACCTTCATTGATATTTCTGCCTAAATCACTCTTTTCTAAAACACTCTTTCAGGAAGCATTTTTCAACTACCAAATCCTTCTTCCCCACCACAAAGTTAAATTTTCTTTGAGATAATTCTGGACCCTACATACAGGCTGGAAACTGCATTAAATGGTTACTGTACTCTATTTACTTACTCTACTAGACTATGAATTCCCTTGCACTGGTCCTATTCTTTTCATATCCATAAAGCCTAGAATGTCACAGACATTCCATAAGTTATACTTGAAATTTAAAACTTAATTAATTTAAGTTGGGTAGAAAGGTAAAAATCATGGATGGATTCAAAATCAGAAATACCATTTCTAATATCCTAAAGAAATTAAGCCAATTCAATTCAATTAATTAACAAAAAAATGGTCTACAGTCTAATCATTTTGCTAATCAAACAGTGTGCCTGTTGTAGTTGAGTTCCCAGATATGTCCAACACATAGTCTGATGAGACAGATATTTAGAACTCAGAGATTTAGGATGTGGGTTCTATATACACAAATACTAACTTAGAGGCTATGTGATATAGAGGTTATGCTTGGGCTTGATTTCTGCCTTTTCTCCTTATAATCTCTTTGCCTTGAGGAAAACTGATCTTCAGTTTCTCAGATGTAACACACAGGTCATAACCTGTCTCATGTGGATTGTGAGGATCAAAAGACACCATGCTTGCAAAGCCCTCAACCCAATGCAGAGCACACAACAAGAGCTTGATAAATGCCAGCATTTACAGTACCCACAGCATACAAAACACTGTTCTAGGTCCTGGGGTAGAAAAATAAGTAAAACATGGCCTCTTGTCCTTGAAGAAATTATGGCTTAGTGGTGGACATTGCATTAACACACTAATGTGTGCAAGAAACCACACGAAGTAACTAACAGAAATGTGAACATGGTGTCGTGGAAATACAGAAATGTGGCATTTAGTCCCTTATATCTACACAGCTCTATATGCCCTAATAATAGGATAATAATTTGAGAGAGTTAAGGATGTCTTCCTCTCTGTAACAATCTATAATACTAAGGTGTCAATGAAGTTGCCATCAACCTAAAATATTAATGATGATTAATAAAAAGTTATCAGAAACTTTCAAGAACTAAAAGTCTTTATATAAGAAAGAAAATGTTTGAAGGGGAAGATAAGCCAACAAAGCCATGTTTCCAACCCCAACTCACAGCTCTAGACTAGAGAACCCTTCCAGGTTTAGGGTAATTATGGAAAGAGCTGAAGGAAGCACCAGAGAGCTGCATAGTGAGTTTGTCTTCCACTCTCACCCACCGTAGGCTAAAAACAGATGAGGATGAAGGGGTGAAGAAGTATAAGACACCCTCTCTTTGAAATTTGGGGGATTAGAGGGTAGAGCCAGCTGGACCTCCTTTAGGCCTGTGTTCATCTGATAGGTAAATACCAATGAGGGATGTTAGGGTGCTATGTGTCACAGCATATAGCCTGAAATTTTCTGTAGGAAGTGAGTGACTTGGACTGAGTGATACAGGAGACACTGAGATTGAAATTCATGGAAAAACAAGGGCAAGGGAATGCATATCAAGAAGATATGATGTGAGTAGTCACCCCTGGGGTTCAGGGCACCAAGACATCACCACAAGGGTTCAATTCCAGGGCCTCTGAAGGCTTCCCAGCAGTGATTCAGCTCCTTACACTGAGTGTGCGGTAGATTTTGTTGGGAGTGAAACCAAAGCAGATCAAGTTCTAGGACAGAGGGACCCTCCTCCTCCACAGCACTGTGCCCGAGCTTCCTGAGAGGGAACCTGAACAGAATGTGATTGAATGATACACAAGGTAGATTAGGAAATCACTGCCTTATGCTGAATTTGCCTGAAAGTGACCAGATTTAGTTTCTGCATCAGGCTTAAACAGCTTGGAATCAAAACACTGCAATGTGCAATAGGAAAACAGACTTATATTTCTACCTCACATGAATCTGTGCCTGCTACTTAGCATTTGCCTTCTATATGATTTTCTGGGAAGCCAAGGGGAAAGATAAAAAGCATAATAATAATAAAAAGCACAAACATGCTTGTCTTGTTGACCTTGGTATCTCAGTGCCATGTACAAGGCTTAAGGCAACACAGAGTGGCTGCTGACTTTCTGATATATTTGGGACATATACTTATTGAAGTGTAATGATTATGAAGATACTTCAAATAAAAGACAGTGTGGAAAGGAACTTTGTTTTTGTCATCCTCAGCTTTTTCAAAACAAATTTACTAGGCTCTGGTTCCTAACTTTGATGTGAAGAATAGATTACATTCATAGGCTTAAAATACTTCCTCATCCTAGCCCTGGGAACCCACATCCAACTCCTTGCCCACCAATTGAATATTTAACATCGACTTCCATGTAAAAGTATATCAGAACATGGAGTGAGCATGTAGAGAGGTCTAGAGAAAACCTTGGATACACTTTATAGCAAGAACATGTAAATCTTTCAGAAACCCTGCAATTACATGCAACTACCTGAAGTTACCAATTACTTGTGAAAAACTCCTAGCATGTATTTACAGAGAAACTCTGCTCTAAGCCTGAGACTTCCCTTGAGGTCAGGGTTCCTGCCTTATTCAGTTTTGTATCTGCAGTACCCAGGGGACTGTTGTATATAGTAGAGATTCAGTAAACATTTAATTCAAGCATATCTGCAACATCAGAGCCTTTGGGAATTTTTTTAGATTAAAAAAAAATCTGTTCTTTTTAAAGTCTATGCCCAGAACGTATGAGTGCTAACATAATTGAAAAGTTTGCCAGAAGGATTGCGAGAGAGTATATTATAACAGACTTGTCTGTCACAATAAAGTCTTACATATTTATATGCATATGAATTTACAAGCATCTATTTCACATAACACATTTTATTTTGCATTTTTTGCCCATACTACTAAACTTTTCTGTGCCAATAAAATGTCATTAAATGCTTTATTTTGCCAAGAATTATTTCTTTCAATAATTATAATATTTAAAATATTCAATATAATAAAAGACATGAAAGATGGTTAAAATTGTCCTTACACAGATGAAGATGCTCAGATTCATAGAAATTAAGTGACATTGCCAAGTCATCATTCATAGTAGTTTTCAGAGGATAGTCAGATAATCAATTGTAAAACTTGTTTAAGGACTAGCTAAAGAAACTATTTTTTTTTAAGAATTTTTTTTTTATTTGAGCAAGAGAGAGTGTGCACATAAGCAGGGGGAGGAACTAAGCAAGGAGCCTGACATGAGGCTCAATCCCAGGACCCTGGTATCATGACCTGAGCTGAAGACAGATGCTTAACCAACTGAACCACTTTAAACTGAAGATAGTAACAAATATTACTCATTACTGAGTCTTTAATGTACTAAACAATGTCTCTTAGCACACTCCTAAAATACAAAGAAGTGCTGCATGGAAGACAGTCAAGTTAATTTGGTGAAAAATTTTAAAATTTTTTAAAAATTGATTTTAAAAAGAGGATTTAGGAGCACCTGGGTAGCTTAGTTGGTTAAATGTCAGATTCTTGATTTCGGCTCAGGTCATGATCTCAGGGGCTGCTTGAGATTCCCTCTCTTGTTCTCCCTCTGCCCCTCCCCCTGCTCATGCTCTCTCTAAATAAGTAAGTGAATAAAATATTTTTTAAAAAATTTAGACTTCATTTAAGCTAGAAAAGATGAGTCTACCTATCATATAAACGAATCTCCACACATTTAATTTACCCTTTTCATCACTGCTTTCTGCAACAGGAATATATAAGTGCACACTGTGCCAAAGAGAGTGATGTCATATGTTCAAATGTGTTTGCCTTTTTCTCTGAGCAGAAACTTTGCCTTCTATGTGCTTATCACTGTTCTGTGCCTTTGACACTGCATAAAATATTTGGTTAATAGTTCCCTGACAATCTGTTAAGCTCCTCTCTTAACCAGCTGTACTACAACATAGCCAACTTTCTGCCAAAACAAAAAATATTCTTGACACATGCATATGATAATTGGCACCCAACACAGCACTTTCCTGGCTTATCTGCCATTGCTGCGTATCCCCATGGTCCACCCTATTTTAACTCCAGCACCTCACTTAGCACACCATATCATAAACATCTAGTTATGTATATGTTTCTTTACTGAACTATAAATTCATTAACGGCAGAGACTCTAGCCAAAGAGCTCCTTAAGGTACCTGACCTATGTGAGGTATTCAAGTATATAACTGATTGAGTAAATGAACAGAAATTTGTTGTTAAGTACTTGACACTGAATGAAAAAATCTTATTACGGGGTTCTGGGAAGCTAGTCAATAAAGATTTCAACAGGTAATACTGAAAGAGAAGATATGAATTACAGTCAGTATTTAAATACAGATCAGAGTTGCCCCACCTGTATCACATCCACCTGCTCCCTAGTATTTCTGATCCAGAAAATAGATGGTATAGTATGCACAATGGTTCTCCAAAGACATTCACCTGTGAGTATTTTATGTTACATGACAAAAGGAACTTTATAAATGTAATTAAGATTATGGTGGACCTTAGCATAGGGAAAATAACCAGGACTGTCCAAGTGGACCCAGTTGACTCACATGAGCCTATAAACAGAGAACTCTTCTCAGGCTGGGAGCAAGACAGATGGGGCAGAAAGAAATGCCAGAGATACTTCAAATGTGAGAACAATTAGACATATAACTTTTAGCTTTGAGATGTAGACGCCCACATACAAAGATTGGAGAAAGATTTCTAGAAACTGGCCCCCAGCTGATGGCAAGGAAATGCAAACCCCAGTCCTTCATCAACAAGGAACATGATTCTTTCAATAACTTGTATGATCCTGGAAGCAGCTACTCCCTCAGAGACTCCACAGAAGAGTCCAGCATAGCCAGCACCTTGATTTTGGCCTTTTGAGATGCAGAAGAAAGGAATGAGCTGAGCCTGCCCAGAGTCCTGAGCCATGGAAGAAAAGATATTAAGTTTGTGTTGCTCTAAAGCTATTAAGTGTGTGATGATTTATTATTACAGCAATAGAAAACTAATACAGAGGTGTCCCCAAAATGATTCACATTAAGAAAGTTTTAAGAACATATAGCATGGTCACATCCAAGTAGAAGAGGTGTTTGAGTCCTGGAAGGGAGAAAAACATTTATTCTGAAGATGTTGGCTTCATTCCTATCTAGATATCAATGGTTTCTGGGCAGGAGCAAGATTCTTCTCTCCACATTTGGGAAACTAGAGATGAAAAAGACTTTAATGTTCTTAGGGTTGAGGGTGTCAAGTAGCGTTGAACAGTGGTGCTTTTAAGGAGAGGTGCATTTTGGAAAATTTAAGTTAAGAAACACCTGTTTTGGGCTCATGCTGGTGCTTTCCTCGGCCTATATCATTTTATTTTTATTTTTATTTGTTTAAATATTTTATTTATTTATTCATGAGAGACACACACACAGAGAGAGAGAGAGAGAGAGAGAGAGAGAGAGAGAGGGAGAGACATAGGCTGAGGGAAAAGAGGCTCCATGCAGGGAGCTCGATGCAGGACTCGATCCTGGGACTCCAAGATCACACCCTGGGCTGAAGGCAGGTGCTAAACCTCTGAACCACCCAGGGATCTCCTGCCTATTTCGTTTTAATGAATGTATTTGACCTAGTGACTCATCAAATCATGCGTTAGTACTTTTATGTATCCATTTACCCATTAGTGCCATGTACTACATTCAGTAGGGGAGCTATGGGATAAATTAAAAGTAGTCCTAACCCTCAAGAAGCTTAAAGTCAAGAAAGATAAACAGATAATAAACACATAATCCCTACATACAGTAAACTGGTCACTTCAGCAGTGAAGGCTTGACCCATACCTGGTACCCATTTTCTATTTTTAATGCACCCCATCCTCTGACATCCTCTTCTGTACCAATATGGCCACTAAAATTGTCAGTTCTCTCCCATTTTATGTTTTCAATTAAAACACAGCATCCACTCAAACAGGCAACCTCTGTTCTGTCCCCATTGTCTGAAAAACATTGTTGTTCTCATCTGATTACTTTAGGGTTCATGATCCTACAACATCATCCATAATCATAAAATGTCCCCCCAAAATATCTCACCCTAATCTGTGGGACTGAATATCATGAGATACTACACCCTGATTTTGTTACTATAACATAGCAAAAGGGATTTTACAGATGAAGTTAAGGTTAATAATCATTAGGCTTTAATTTAATCACAAGGAGATTATTTAGGTGGATATAATCAAATTACATAAACCTTTAAAAGCAGAAAGTTTTCTTTTCTTTGGCTAGTGACAGGAAGGGAAGTCAGAGAGATTCAAAGTGTGAAAAATTTGCTTTTGAAGGCAGAAATGTGCCTTTGCCGATTTGAAAATGGAGTGGAACACAGGAGGAAGAACATGGGTGGCCTCTCTCTAAGAATGAGCAGAGAGTGACCCTGGCTGACAGCCAACAGGAAAAAGAGACCTCAGTACTACAACCACAAGGAAGTGAACTGTAGAACTGCAACAATCTGAATGAGTTTGGAAAAGGGCCTTGAGTTTTAGATGGGACAGCCTTGATTTCAGTCTTGTGGTATTACGAGCAGAGACAGCTCAGTTGAACCTGCTCAAGTTCTGTTCTATGGAACTATGAAATAATAAATGGAAGATATACTAGGCCACATAGTTTGTGATAATTTTTTACAAAGCTATAGAAAACAAATAGATTTCTGTAATAAAAAATCACATTCTTCTAAAAGGAATAATTGTTTCCTTTGTTAATCATCCAATGAGATATTATTAAATAATTAAATGGAAGAATAATTTTGTGTTCTCCCTCTGTGGCCTAAATTTAAAAAAACAGAAATGTCTAGAATGTATTTTTGTTGTGGGTGATACTTGGCATTCATTGCATGGAAAAACCATGTCTGCTGGCTTCCAGTTCTACCATGTAGACTCAATCATAGGTTCATGCCATGTACTAGGTTATCCTCAATCCCTTTGCTATTCTTAAGCTTTTTGACAATCTTGTGATGAATGTTACAGCCTTCCTGAACAATTGCAGTGTAAAAAGAAGAGGCCTTATCTCCATACTTATGCAGAACATGGTGCTAAAGTCCAGTACTTTAGTATCAGTGACCTTTTCCTAGGGTAACAATTGGGTTCACACTAATCCGCCTTGAAAGTTCTGGGACATTTTAATAGAGGTGGTTATTTCTTTAAGTATAGTGATAGCTAATGTTTGCCAATTTTTCTGAATAGTATCTATTAGATTAAATGATACTGAAGTGTTCATATTCAACCACTGTGAATTGACCAAAACAGTAGCTACATATGGTTAAACTTAATTTTATTTTACTTTATTTTTTTAAACCTAATTTTTAAAAGAAGTTATTTATACAGAGCTTTAATTGTTAAAACAAAACAAAAAACCCTCTGTCATCATGATTGAAAGGTTCTTTGGAATGAGTTATAGGTAGGTTACTAAAGAGCTCATATGTGTTCAGGAAATAACAATATTTCACATCATTATGGTGGTTGATAACAATATTTGACATTCATTTATGCATTTATTTAGTCATATCATTTATTTATTCAAGACCACTGTCAAGCATTTATTAAGAACTTACACATGCCACAAGTAATCCTAGGAACTGTTGATACAAAGGTAAAAACCGAGTGTATGCTCTCAGAATCTAGCAACAGAAACACACAATTGTCTCAGGATTTTATAAGCTCTATGATGAGAATAAGCATAGATTCTAGGTAAGAGAAGCATTCATCCTAGGCTAGGGGTGAGGATGAACTTACTGGAGAAAGGGACATAATATCTATAAATTAAAGGATGAATGGATGTTCACCAAGCAGACAGCTGGAGAAAATAAATTTTGGAGGGAGAGGATAGGAAGTCCCACTATAGGAGAGTAAGGGAGGATGATGTTCTAGGAGAAATGAAAGAGCAAGGAGTTAAAACTTAGGCTGCAAAAATGTCAAGGCTGAAGAAAAGCCTGGAGTAAGACAAAAGCTAACTCAAAAGAGCACCACTGGTGCCTTGTTACAGAGTTGGGTCTTACTGCTGCTTAATAATTTTAGATCTTTTTAGGCTTAATAATTTAAAAAGTAATGATATATTATGAGTGTCCTTATCATCTTCTAGATCACCTTTTTAAAAAAAAACTAATGTATAGTTGACACACAATGTTACATTAGTCACAGGTGTATAACATAGTAATTCAACAAGTCTCTACATTATGCTATGCTCACCCCAAGTGTAGCTACCATCTGTCACCATACAACACTATTATAATACCATTGACTACAATCCCTATGCTGTATCTTTCATCCCCGTAACTTATGGATTCCATAACTAGAAGCTGAACCTCCCACTCCTCTTCAACTGTTTTGCCCATCCTCCCATCCCTCTTGCTTCTGGCAACCATCAGTTTCTTCTCTGTATTTATGGGTTTGTTCTTGCTTTTTGTTTGTTTGTTTACTTATTGGTTTTGTTTGTTGATTCCGCATATAAGTGAAACCATATGGTATTTGTCTTTCTCAGTCTGATCCGTAGACAATGTTCTTTTTTTTTTCTCAGTCAAATCTGTCTTCTAAACCCCACACCTCACAGTGGCTCCCTCCTAATAACCTAATTTTTTCCTAAATGGTGCTCTGTCTGGATGCTTGATATTAGGGAATAAGACCACAATCAGAACTGCTAGACAAAGAGGACAGCTCAAGACTGTTATGGTGGCGTGAAAGTTTAATAATAAACATTCCAGTTGGGCTCTACTACCATGCTGACCAATAAGTAGAGTGGCCAATCATCCTGGTTGCCTAGGATTGCTCCAGTTTTGCCAATGAATGTCTGACATCCCAAGGAACCATGTCCTAGGATGCAAAAGACCAACCACAGTATTAAAAGAAAGGTATAAAAAGTCAGGAAAAAAGTACAAAACCTATATGACAGCATTAAAAAAAAGGTGGCTGAAAGTAATATGTGTTAGTATCAAAAGTATGTGGAATAGATTATCTTTCATAGTTGCTGTTGCTCTTCTTCTTTTTCTTCTGACCACAATATTGGCAGCTGAGATTTGCTGTTCATTTTGTGGCAATGGTGTGAATAAATGATTTAAGTGTGCACTGCAATCAGGAGTGTTAACAGTCCTCCTGTGCCTGTGCCTGTAGAATGACTGTTGTGTTTTGTATTGAGATAATGCTAGTTAATTTTTAATATTATGAATGTTATGGCCATGTTTTCTAGGAGGTCAGGTAAGGAAAAGGAAAGTGAAAATGATGACAATACAAACACCAGCATGAACCAGACACCAAAAAAGAAAATGAAACAATTGCATTCTTTCATGACTGATGGAAAGACAATATCAACTGGATTAGGGAGGAAAATGATCTAAACAAAGTATACTGCATAATATACAGAAGTTAATATGTACAAGACATACACAATATATAGGAATTGAGAATTTTGGCACAGTAGAGATGTGAATTTGTGAAACTTTATAACTTCAGGATAAGCTAGTCACGTACTTCTAAAATAATCAAAAGATTCTGTTTTTGTTGTTTTGTTTGTTTTTGTTTCATTTGGCTTTTTAAAAAAATCTCCCCAAAACAGTAATGCTCAGGAAAAAATAACAGCAGTTGAATTAGCTTGGGGATACATGTCCACGTGAATGGACACACATTATACTGTTGTTTCCTTGACTGTTGTATGAAATATAGAAAGGTTACAGCTCCTGATTCAGAGGTTACAACTAAATTGTACCATGACAAACAAAAGGGAAACTTTGATAACAGCTGAGTTGGTCCCTCACAGAGCAGAGCTCTTTCTTTGAGATCTTACTAATGAGTACGTTTTCTACCAGGTATTGTGAGTGATACATTGAATCATAGCAATATAAATTAAACTCCCCCTAGCTCTGAAGTACTTTGATTTGAAAAGCATATTTTCAAATTATTTTCTTGATTTGTATGAACATTTTCATGACATTGCAGAAAAACATAAAATGAAGATTCTTGATACTTTGTCTAAATATAAACTAGACTGTGATCCCTAATCTGCATGCTTAACAAACAACACAAATGTAAATTTGCCAAATACCTTTTAGTGTATAGACTTCTTATCAAAGAAAATTAAAAGATCCTCTAGTTGTCCTACATTCTTTATGTCCACTGATAAAAAGGGGTATAATTTGCTGACCTGCAAAATGGATGCTTTCATAATGGGCATCTGGTCACTTCTCTGCTTCCTGAAGATGTGCAGGAGCATTTAATGAAATTTTCAACTTTATAGAAATTAAGGGAAAAAAATCTCTTTAGGCATGTGCCTACAGTGATGGTTATCGTTGTTACCTGCCATACAAAAGATGCTAAAATGTTGGTCTGACATTGTTTTTCAAAGTTTGGGACAAGAAGAAAATCCTTCTCTAATACATCTAATACATTGAGGATAAAAATGGAGAAAGGATTATAATAAAACAGTAATGTATATATATTTTTCTCAAAGCTGTGTGATGACCTTTGAAGATGTCATAAAGGGCTCATAAAGAATGAGATGTGTGATGTTAAATTTAGGCTGCAACAAAAATTCACATAAGGGAAATAAAAAAAGAGAGAGATTCATATATTAGAATTAAGACTGCTTCAGAAGTAAAAACAATCATACAAAATATCGCCAGAAAAGGACAGCCAAGTAAAATACTTATTTCTCAATTTCTTCAATAAAACTATAACTTATTTAGAAACCAACTAATTGAATTCAGAAGTTCAGAACTTTCAGAAGTTCAAATTATCTTTACTTAAAACCATTTTCCCTGAGAAAGAGTTGTAACTTAGGATAACATTCAGTGTGCTTCAGAGTGTTTAAAAATGATGTAGATTTTTGGCTATGAGGAGTGTGATGAACGTATAGATGCAAAGGACCCAAAGGATAAACAAATGATCTCTCAAAACAAGCCTGCAGATACAAAGTGTATGATTACTTCTGAAAGAAGGAAATGGATTCCTGCAAGTCTTAAAGTCTACTAGTAAGTAGTAGTACTGAATGTGGGCTTCATAAAACAGAACTGCATGTCAAAGTGAATTTTATGTTTGACTGTATTAAGTATTGCCACTACATTAAATACAAGAAAGATATGTTAAAGGCTGAAGTTCTGTGAATGATATCTACTTCACAGGGCTTATTGATGCTTTCTTTTTAAGATGTCTTATACCTATGTGCATTTATGTAGTTTAAAAATACACAACAATGTAGACTATAAAATTTAAAATTCTAGCAGAGTTAAAAAGAGTTAATTACAGTATCAGAGAACAAAATAAATACAAAAATATTATGTATTTCTCATGCATATTACTTGGTTAATTAATCATATGATTAATTATTACTAATTGCCACAGCTATAATCCGATAGCTGTTTTTTTTTTCTTTTTTTTTCCAATAGCTGTTTAAACAACAGCATTAATGGAATAAATAAGCAAATACACAGAATATATAATTTCAGATAGATACTTAATTTTTTACATATACATTAAAGTAATACCACTCACCTATATAGTTATTTGTGTTACTAGCATTTATTTTTAGGTTTGGTATGACTATGTCCGTTGTTGGCTCTCTAAAAGGTAATCACCCCACAAAAGTCGTATGTGGAGGCTTTTAAACATAAGATTCCTAGGCCTCACACCTAGAGTAAGAGATCAGAAATAAAGTCTAGAAATATACTGTAAAAGGCAACCACAAAATTCTAATATACTACTCATCTGGGAACACCATCATGTTCTACTGGAAGAATTCTCAGAATTTTGTCTCAAATTCAGGACATTTTATACTCAAACCCACCAAATGACAGCACAACATGTGAAATATGAAAATATATATTTTAAAGATTTTATTAATTTATTCCTGAGAGACACAGAGAGAAGTAGAGACATAGACAGATGGAGAAGCAGGTTCCTCACAGGGAGCCTGATGTGGGACTCAATCCCCCAACTGGGATCATGCCCTGAGCCAAAGGCAGATAGACACTCAACCGCTGAGCCACCCAGGCTTCCGGAAATATGAACATCTTAATCTTAATGGTTCACATTTGACTCTGATCTACTCAATGTCAGAGGGTTCTGCCTTTATCTGCATCTTCCTGGTGACAAAGGTTTTGGTATGATGAAACCGGGTGCAGATGACAGCGAGGGCAATGGGGGGAAATGGGATGCTTCTCGGTAAGATCATAGGCAGCCAGCTGCCTGCATGTGTATCTAAGTTTGCCATTGACTGACTAGCAGCAGATCTTGGCCAAGTGAAATTTTGTCAGCCTGTTTTTCTAGACTACAAAATGTAGATAACTACAGATTACATTCAAAGTAACTGGAATTTAAAAAATATTCCCTAAATATAAACCAAATAAGGGAAAAGATCATTTGAAATCTTACTCTTTATTGTACAGATTGTAGTCTCCAGGTAGAAACCCAGTGATGAGTAGAAAAGGGGAATTAATTAATTAATTATTTTTTGTGGAAAAATAGCTAGATCTGGGATACATGTTGTAGGAAAATGGAAAATACAGCTATGGAATAGCGTGACATTTCTCATATCTTATTTGGCCTTGAGCCAGCTGAGGCCTGATTTCAATCACTTTACATTGGAATTTTGGTATCATCTACTTGACTACATGACTCCTTTGAATCAAAAGAATGGAGTATTTTAACAAAGTCCCAATAAATATGAAAATGCTGGGTAAATAGTAGATATCATTATCTGCTTCTTTTGTAAGTTCAAAATTATTGCTTATAAATGTAGCACTGACATTACATGAATTAGAAATAAAACATGTTACAAAGAAGTAAATGTGAATTGAAAAGAAAGTTTTCATAGAGACTGGATAGTTTGATGAGTTTGTTTCGTCTTTCTTATACAATATTTGAACTTAAAAAAAGAGGAATAAAAATTATGATTCTCATATTGTAGATGTGCTTGATGGAGTCCAATGTAGGAAAAAGAATTCTATCACTCTCTTAAGGTCTCTGATTTTTTTTTCATTCACATTGAAATCCCTGTTTTCGTTCTGTGTTTGATTGATAATGTACATTGTACCTGGCACCTCAATAAATATTCCATGCTGACTGAACACTAATGAATCAAGATTGTGAACAGGAACTTAAATTATATAACCATCATCGAAGCTTATTCAAATTTCTAAACTTGACAGCAAATGCTCACAACTGGGTGAGCAGGGAAACAGTCTAAATTTTACACTTCCAGAAAAATAATTAAATTGAAAATCAGCATTTCAGAATATTTCTCCTGAATCTTTGCAAGCCTTACAGTTCTAGAGGTCACAGAGGAGACAGGGGATAGCGGTAAATGTTTTTTATAAGGTTTGGCAGCCTTTTGTGAACAATATAATCAAAATGCCTATTATGGTTGTGAAGAAGCATTTCTTGATCATATAGTTGTTCATGTTTTCTCACTAGGACATTCACCAAAGGTCTTAGTCAAATCCCAGTCCTAAAACCAGTTGTGACATAGCAAAAAGAGCACAATCATCTTAGAGAAATACAACATTTCTCTCCTCGGTCTCTGATACTTATTATAGGAGTGATCTTGGGTCAAATCTTTCTTTAGCTTTCTAATCTGCAAAGTGGAACATAAACCTCCCTTATAGAACTGTTCCAGGTATTGTAGAGTTACTATAGGCAGAATGTTTTTTTTTATTTATTTTTTATTTTTTAGTCCTATGCTAATATATATATATATAAAAATATATTTTTTAAACAAGGTTCTTCCAGAAGCCATGCCCACACAGATGAAATCAAAGAAATCCTATACCTGTTAATTTCTGTAATTGTTGGGTTTTGATGAAGAGGGAGTTTTAACTCTGTGATAACACTGCATTCTGCCTCAGAGAGACTGCTGCAATTTTTTTTCAAAGTACATATGCGCGTGTGTGTGTGTGCACACGCACATGTTTGTGTCCACACCACATCTGTATGTTTTATACAAGCCTGTAAGATAGATGTGGTAAAGCCAGAATTTAAATTCAGGTCTATTTGAACTTCGGGCCAAAGTGTTAGCATAAAGGCATTTTCATTCCACTATCCTCTACTGAAACCCTCTGAGAACACTGAAAGGGTAAAATATAGAGGAAATCCAGCAGCACTATTTTCAGTGAAACAGGGAAAAGATGAAATGTCAAATCACAAACTTAAGAAGCTTGGTTTGTCAAAAGTCTTAAAATTTGGGCCATATGAGAGGACGTGAAGCCCTACTGCATTCCTTCTTTGATCATGAGTAATACATAGATTGTTATATAAATAGATGGCATGGTCCTCAAATGCCTTCCAACAATTGCCTAATGAAAGTGGTGAGCTCTAGGGACATGAATGGGTGACAGGAAAAGACAAAGAATGTGTGTGAAGATTCCAAATCTCATGTCCTGGAATGTTAGAGGATGGGGCTGAAGAAGAAACAATTTGGCCACCTGGCTGAGAAGACTGGGAAAGGAGGTCCACCATCTTAAAAGTGGCAGCTCATCAAGTCAGGTGGAGCTGGTTTATAACAGGAATGCTTGCTGAAGGTCCACTGTTTGTTGCCCTTGTTGTTTTCAGGTCAACACTAGCCTATCGACTCTGCCTTGTAAAGAAGTGGTTATCAACACTGTGATACTCCAGAACTGAGGAGCACTGATACATATCTAAGAAACAGATAATTCCCAACTCACTTCCCTCCCTGCTGTATTCTGAGTTTCTTGAGAGCAGGGAAAGTCTCCGGAACTGGAGTGATCAGGATCCTGGCCAGGATCAAAGTGGTGTTGAATTTCCATTTGTTGAACTAAACCAAAGAGGACTGAACAATTTCATTTTAACTGAGAATCTTCAATAATGGAGTTATGTGTTGGGAGTGACTATGTATATCACCTATATATATAACTATATACCCCTAAGCAACACAAGGGTTAGGGGTGCCACCCCACCCCCACACCACTCAGCAGTCAAAATCTGCTTATAGCTCTTGACTTTCCAAAAACTTAACCACTAATAGTCTATGGTTGACTGGATGTCTTACCAATAACATAAGCAGTTGATTAACACATGTTCTGTATGTTCTATGTACTATATACTGTATTCTTACAAGAAACCTAGAAAAAAGAAAATGTAATTAAGAAATCATAAGGAGGGATCCCTGGGTGGCGCAGCGGTTTGGCGCCTGCCTTTGGCCCAGGGCGCGATCCTGGAGACCCGGGATCGAATCCCACGTCAGGCTCCCGGTGCATGGAGCCTGCTTCTCCCTCTGCCTGTGTCTCTGCCTCTCTCTCTCTCTCTCTCTCTCTCTGTATGACTATCATAGATAAATAAAAAAAATTAAAAAAAAAAAAAAGAAATCATAAGGAAAACACATTCATAGCGTTATATTGTATTTAAAAAAAAAAATCCACCTATAAGAGGACCTGCACTGTTGATACCTGTATTGTTCAAGGGTAAACTGCATAGGTGAGTGTGTGTGTGTGTGTGTGTGTGTATACATACACATATTTATTTACACACATATATATTTTCTTATATGTACATGTATGTATATATATTTAGATTCACAAGGGAGGAACCCAAGTCAGCAGTCTTTGAGTACTAACTGCTTGCCCATAAGTTATAAAAATAACCAAAGTACATTTGTGAGATTGTTATGGGAAAGTAGATGATTACATAGCAGTGTCCACTATGTACCAATGTCATCTCATTTATTCCTCAAAACAACCTTGCTCTGTAGGCCCTATTTTCTCCATCTTACAAATTGAGAAACTGAAATACAAAATGCCTTGTTGGGTCACCTAGTTTTAGTAAATGGTAGAGTTGAGACTACCTTTGGTCACTGAATTGAAAGCCTGTGTTCCATGTGGGTTACTCTGTTCTACAATGAGTTATTTAAAAAGGATAGATACCCCTGAATTAATTAGAATGTGTGATCAGTCAGAAAATAAATATGAAATGTACCAATTAAGTCTAATCCTCATGGGTCATTTCCCAACAGAGAGCATAAGTCATGAAACCATTTTACAGCAGAGATCAATAAAATAGTACATCAAAAAAGATATATTCTTCTGAGATTTTGTTACAATCACATTAGCATTCTCACATGGAGAGGAATCAGTGCATCATAAATTAGAAGAAAGAATAAAAAGGATAACAATGATATCTATTTAAGTTGTAAAAAATTATGCAGTATCCATAAATAATGAAATTGCTTAATAAATCTTTATATTCAATTATCTTTCCACATTGCCTTTAACTTCCATTTTCAAGCTATATTTCATGAACTATAAAAACATTTGACTTCATAAAAAAAAAGGTGTCTTAAATTAAGCACTAATATCCTTACTCTGTTGGGAATCCCAATTGCCACAATCAACCAAAGAGAATTAAAACATTGCAAAGATTCCTGTTTCCATAGTCACTGAATCTCCCTGGCAAAATCAACAACTTGTTATGATACTTAGTGCTTTTACCTACACATTTAAACTCTAACCAAGATGGTGACATGGTGGATAAAGAGGACATTTCAGCATATCACCAATGGGTACCTCTCCCCACTCTGAATATCATTTTTACTATCTAGTTAGACATCCAGCCCATGAATTTCAGAAAACTTTCTCATTCACAACCAACTTAATCTGACCTTTGCTTTGACTGAATAAAATATATAATAATATGGAACAATGATAAAACCAACTGAAAGCAAAGGGGCCTAAAGATTATTTAGACTCTATGTCTTTTCTGTTGATAAATCGTTCGCTTCCATATGATTTATCTTTCATTTAGAAATTTCTTTGGAATGTCTACCATATGCCAGGCACTAGAAAAGCAATACCAAATAAAACAAGCAAGTCACCTGCCCTCATTGAGCATACAGTTGTAGTGTACAAATCATTTTCAAAGACTAATTTTTTAAATTATTTTTATTATTTATTTATTAAAGACAGAGAGAGAGAGAGAGAGAGAGAGAGAGAGAGAGGCAGAGGGAGAAGCAGGCTCCATGCAGGGAGCCTGACATGGGACTGGATCCCGGGTCTCCAGGATCACGCCCTGGGCTGAAGGTGGCACTAAACCTCTGAGCCACCTGGGCTGCCCAAGACTAATTTTTCATCTGATGATCCCCCCCCCTTTTTCTGCCCCAACCTCCACTTGTATTTTGCACATTTTGGGTTTATTACCCCCACAGAAGTATATAACCAGCCTATAAGGAATTTTTTTTTTAAAAAAAAGCTATTTGTGGCTTTCCAAACTCCTCAAGCCTAGGAAAGCATGGAAAGGCCCCTTGCTCACTATCTGTACTATTACCTCCTGTGAAATTTGGCAAGCCAGCACTGCCTCTTACTCAGGGCTTTGTAGTAGCCTCCTTAGCTAGTTTCACTGCTATTCTTGTTGTTCTGAAGTTCATTTTCCATAAAGCAACTGTGTAGCTCTTGTAGAACTTAAGCTATATCGTGTCATACCTTTGTTCCAACTCCTCCAAATTTCTTCTCATCTCTCAGAGTACAATCCAAAGAACCTGCTATGGTTTAAAGCCTCTCTCTGAACATCCTCACCTTTCCTCCTCTGAGCTCACATATGTTTCTTTGCTATCTCCTGGTTCCTGGGAGAAGGTTACAAGATGACAAACCGTTTTCAGAAAGAAAGAAAATTCAAGGAGGAAATACCTTCCTCCGTGATCATATTCTGTAAAATATTGTTCTTCTGTGGCTGATACACAACCTTAAATAAATAGGTGAGTTGGGAGAGTCTTTTTAGCTTTCTCTGATTCTAATCTGTGAATACTGTCTTTGACAGGCAAACCCAGGAAACCGAATTTTCAGAATAAGGTTCTAATTCCTTGATTTGCAAATTAAAGTTTAGACTCTGTATAGATCCTTCTCAACTCACATATGTGATATGGCATTTGTGAAGTGTGTTTTTCTTCTTAGTCCTAAATAAGGGAAGGTAATCATATTATTAATAATTGCCCTGAGATGTTGGTTTCCAACTGTTGTCCACGGACCCTAGCATGTATTTACTCAAACCCACTCTGCATTAGATAGAGTAACAGACACTGGTCATAGAAAGATGAAAAATAACACCTCCAACTCTAAGGGGCACACACATTCTAGTGATAGAAAAAGAGCCTGTGGCTTTACCACTACCTTTTAGTTACAAAGTGCCTTAAAAAATCACCACCTATGGGATCCCTGGGTGGCGCAGCGGTTTGGCGCCTGCCTTTGGCCCAGGGCGCGATCCTGGAGACCCGGGATCGAATCCCACGTCGGGCTCCCGGTGCATGGAGCCTGCTTCTCCCTCTGCCTGTGTCTCTGCCTCTCTCTCTCTCTCTGTGACTATCATAAATAAATAAAATTAAAAAAAAATTAAAAAATCACCACCTAAAAACGAAACTTAAGCCTGTGTATTCTCAAACTGCCTGACCTATATCTTAGCTTAAGTTTCATCATCTGCAAAGACTCCCATAAGGAGTTCATGATCAGTTTTACCTAAAGATCCTACTTCAGCACTGGCACAAAGTAGGTACTTCAGAAAAGTAACTATCATTAAAATGCAAGAGAAGTGGTTCATGGCACTGCCATGACCAGACTTCTATGTGTAGTCAGCCTACCCATGCACAATGGCATTATCGCATTAATTCTGAAGCAAATCATCAATTTGGAAGCAAACGGAAGTTGGATTATGTGTTATATAAATGGTGAGAATCAGGCAGTAAACAGAGGACATATATAAATATAAATTCTGAATCAGTTGCTGTGTTTCTTTGGCAGGGCTTAATATTTTATCCTTTAAAAACCCATTTCCGGGGGATCCCTGGGTGGCGCAGCGGTTTGGCGCCTGCCTTTGGCCCATGGCGCGATCCTGGAGACCCGGGATCGAATCCCACATCGGGCTCCCGGTGCATGGAGCCTGCTTCTCCCTCTGCCTATGTCTCTGCCTCTATCTCTCTCTCTGTATGTGACTATCATAAATAAATAAAATTTAAAAAAAAAAAAAAGAAAGAAAAAGTCTTTTAAAAAAATTTTAAAAAATTAAAAGAAAAAACCATTTCCTCAAAATTGTTTAGGTCAGTCAGTGAATATTGGCTACGATGACAGAACCAAGTGTTTAGACAACCCTCCTAAAATCTGACCTCTCTTTTTATACACCTATGACTGGTCTTTCTGCTTTTACCTACTTGTTCTCAAACCTGGCTCAGAAATAGCCTGCAATAGGAAGGGGAGGGAGTCTTCAATTATCTGCATAGCTGCCATGTGTTCAACATATACTGAGAACATTTTTCATTGCCTTGATTAATTGCCAAAACAACCCTGTATTATGCCATGGTTACAACTGATGATTCAGTACCAAAAAGGTGAGTACATTGCCACAGGTCACAGAGATAGTAAGGCCAAGATCCAGGGCGGCAGGCCAAGTGTTTTTTCTTCACAGAGTATTGTCATTCTGAAGGCTATAGCAGAGCTTAAGCCAGATGTTCCATAGGAGAGCCAATGATATTCTCTGGATTCTCATTACATGCTCTTTTAGAAACCTCCTGACTTACAACTTAGTTTTTTCTCCAGAAGGAAGAAGCCCTGAGAATTCGGGACTGACTCTTGGTCTCCAAGCTACAGCACCTCTTGATGAAAAATGCAATACCACCCTGGCATACAGATAAGCCTCAGTTTGGGTGGGTGACAGTCAGTTCCAGGTTTTGGGGGAACCAGTAATATTCTGGTTAACAACATCTGTCAGGCTGAAGACCTCACATAGGTACTTTCAAACATGAAATACTGGGAAAAACAATTTAAATGTCTTTTCTTCCTCCAGGACCTCACAGAGCTTTTATGCTAACGTGAATGTCAATGTCATGAACTTTTTTTTTTTTTTGGTCTGAAGAGATCAGTGTTTTGTGCCTCATTGAAGATTCTTTGGAAACAACTGTAATGATAATTTTATAAAGTAATCAGGTCTCCTAATCCATTATTAGTGTGTGTGTATATGGATGTATAAACTTGTACATATATGATTATATATGTAAACATGCATATATATAAACTTAAGCATGCATATATCTATGTATGTGTGTGTGTGTATATATATATATATATATAGAGAGAGAGAGAGAGAGAGTCAATATAAAGATGAGGACAGCGATAGTAACTATTTATTAAGCCTAGCTACTTGCCAAAAACTGTGTTAATTCCACATAATCATAAAAGTCCTGCAAATCAGGTAACATAAGAGACTAAGAAACACTATGACTGGTAAGAGCACAGCCTCTGACACAGGACCCCTGAGTTTAACTCCAACTCTTTTGCTGGGCAGCCTGTGCAGGGTCCTAGTTTCTCTTTACTTCAATTCTTTCATCCGTAACATAGATGTATGAATGCTTACAAGTACTGTGCATTACTCATCCCATTTTGCAGACGAGGAACCTGACACTTAGAGTGGTGTTACCATTAGACCGAAGAAAGTGAGTCTGCTGTCCTTCAGGAAGAAGCCCAGATTCAGGAGCCAAAGACCTTGGATGTCACTAGCCACATGGCCTTGGGCAAGCTCTTTCTCTTGTCTAGGGTTGCCTTACAGATATGATGCGGTTTCTTCCCCCCCCCCTCCCCTCCCCACCACTGTGCAATGTATGGATTAGATAATGAATTGGAGAGCACCCAGCAGGAAGCCCAGTGTACCAACACTCAGTTTGTGGAATCTAAATGTTTTCTTTGTAACATTCTCTCCCCATTAAACTCCAATCAAGAAAATGGTGTTTTAGGATAACAACAACAGAAAACTGAGTCAGCAAGTGATTGTATGTCAAACATATGGGGTTTTTTTTCCTCCAGTTTTTTCTTTCTTTCTTCCTCTCCCACCCCCTCCCCCAGGAGACAGGATTCTCTCTGAAACTGCAAGTGCGATAGAACCCTGTGGAGCCTTTGTAAAAGAGTATCCTCTTTCAATTATTTTCCTCATAAGGACTTTATATTGGATGAAACTTGCATGATACATTTTCCCACACCTTACTTTTCTCCTATACCCTATCCAATAGGCACTTTGGTACCACAGCTTCTGTAGCTCAGTGTACTTTTAATTTCTGTATTAATTTGCTTTAAAACTGTTTTAGCTTCTAGAGATGTGAGAGCATTTTTCAGTATAAAAACTAAATTAAGTGGCGCTCACACATCTCAAATCCTTGTCCTGGTTTCAGACTCTACCTCTGAGCATGCACTGGTGAAAAATGTGCAACCTGAACGTGGAAGAGAAACTGTCTATTCAGTTTCTCAAGATATCACAAATGATTGCTGCAATGTCAGGAGCAATGTGCATTGTGGGTACTTCCCTCATGCTCATTCACCTTTAGTGCCCCATCCAGTCACACCTTGCATCTCTTATATTTCACTCTTTTATTTGATAAGCATTAGTTTACCATCTACCATTTGTTATGCACTGTGGATATCCTAGAGGTGGAAAGTATGGTAAGTATGCATTGAGAACTACTGATGTGTCTCCAGATAACTTCTGTATAATTGGCATTAGCTGTTACAGAAGCATGCTGTTGGGAGCACAGAGGGCAGAGCAATTCATCATGCCCTCTAGATGTGGGGAAGGCTTTGCATTGGAGTTCATTCTTACTATGTGACCATGGGTTTTCCATGAGGAAAACAGCTTGAAGTATACAATCATACAGAGGAAACAGCTCACGCAGAGGAATGCATGTAGGAATGGTAGCGCAACTAGAGGGAGGTTGGGAGGCTGTATATGGGACAGCAAAACATAAAATTGCCTCAAACTGATAAAACCAGAGCAGCATCCATATAAGAGAGAAGCAAAGGGGTTTCCTGTGTATAGGAGCAGTATCCCCCCTTGCAGGATTAGGAAATACACAATTCTTGCTGAATTTTGAAAATTAGTGAGCTTTACATAATTATATTAGAGGAGGTTGTGCTTTACCTTGACAGTGAATTTTTTCCCCATTATTTTAAATCTCCCATGCTCTTCTTACTTTTAGAATAAAGTTTAAGAGCCTTAGCAGAGCCTGCAAAGACTTCTGTAAATTGCTAACATTTACCTCTCCAGCTTTGTCTTCAGATTCTGGCCAAGATGCTCCTACAATCCAGTTCCACTTAGTCACTGTTTCTTTCATCTGAGTGTTACTGCATGGGCTGCTCTCACTCTCTGAAACTCTGCTCCCTAACTCCAACTTACCTGTGTTTTATAACTCCTGATTATTTGTCAAGTTTCTGCTCAAATATCATCTCCTTAAGAGGCCTCCTCTGACCATTCACTCCTAATCTCCCTGCTTCAGAACACCAGGATGGGAACCTTCTTGGTTCCCAAAGCACTCTATGCTTCTTTGAACCAAAACAGTAAGTTAATTGTGTTACTGAAGTTACTTGTTATAATAGTAGGATGTGAGCTTTGTTCATCTTTTCATTTGTTTATTCATTCATTTGCAGTCATACCTCTAAGATACTGTCAATTCTGTTCCAGACCATTGCAATAAGGGAAGTATTGTAAGCAAGTCAAATGAATTTTTTGGTTTCCCAGTGCATATAAAAGTTATGTTTACATTACACTGGAGTCTTTTAAGGATATTATGTTAAAATATGACATGTAGTATGGATTTAAAAAATAACAAACTATAGACAAGTTCAGAGGAATTTATAGTTTGAGGAGTTCTGGGTAGATACTAGAGAGACTTAGAGAATCAATGGCTTCTGGTGAAGTGCAGTGTTGGAGAGTACCAAATCCTAATGACTAGGCCATCAGGGAGGGTCAAGTGAAGTATAATGAAAGGGGGTACAGAGCACACAGGAGTCTGAGGCCTAGGCATTATCATTAAAGGTCCTAGGACACTTAAGTTAAAGTTGTAACAATCTAGGTCAAGCAGGAAACAAAAGACATATATCAGCATTATTTGAGGAGAGTTTAATACAAAAGATAGGAGCATAAACCTGTGGGATGGATGAAAAGAAGTCCCAAGGGATAAGGAAGTGCCTAGGGCTAACAACCACCCTGCCCTGAAACAAAGAGTGAGCCCAGAGAGGAAAGGGCTGCCCAATAAACAAGCCACAGTCTTCAACAACTGCACTGTCAACAATCACCGGAATTACTACCTTTCCTCCCCTTGATGTTTGGTTGATGTTTCCCACTGATGGAATCCAGCCAGAGCCAAAGATCATGGAAATAAGTGGAAGAGTGGAACTGTAGGGACAAATGAAGAACATCCCCTCAGGGATATGCTGAGGAGTTTACTCTTGTGAATTCAGAGGCTAATAAGTAATTAATGTGCTTAAAAATAAGTGTTTAATCAAATAAATGAAAAAAAAAGATGGTTTGATATGGAGTTATAAAGAGGATTAACAATGCCTACTGTTGGTGAAGAAGATTGCTGAAACAGGACTGAGTAGAAAGTAATAAACATTTGCTATGACTGCCCATGAATCAGTGTCTGGGAAACAAAACCACTATCGCAACTCTGCTTTAGAAAACGGCTGCAAAATATTGCTTATTTGCTTTCTGCATTTGCATTTAATTGCCATTGTTATGATTTTGGTGGTTAAAACCTTTCCATATCTGGCTCTCATTTCTCATTAGAAGGACACTCTTCTGTACCAGCAGGAGCTTGGAATTCAGCTAATGCACTAACACTCAATAAACAGTGTTAATGTAATCTGGAGGAAATTAGCTCACATGCCAAGAATAAATGAAAAACAATATTGAAAATTTAGAGGAAAGAAAGGAAAAAAGAAGAGCCTCCCTTGTATTGGTTCAATGGCCTTCTTACAACCCATGTTTCATTGGTAACTGATAGTACTCATATTTGTTTGAAAAATCAGATTACATCAGGATATCATTGTGAAATCAGAACCATGATGCATCTGGCAACAAATGTAGTTTGACAAGATACAGATGAATCTTTTTTCCCTGACCTGCCTTATGACAATGAATAAAGCCAAGGAAATGAAAATGGTGAAACCAAGTATCATTTTGAGAACAGGGTGCAAAGCTGTTTTATTTTGTTTGAAAGC
Organism: Vulpes vulpes; assembly: GCF_048418805.1. Lineage (NCBI taxonomy): Eukaryota > Metazoa > Chordata > Mammalia > Carnivora > Canidae > Vulpes > Vulpes vulpes. Next base: position 31,433,578 of record NC_132790.1, read on the forward strand.
CATGAAAATGAGATATTCATTGACTTTATGTTCAGATTTACTGGTCTGACTTCCTTAACTTAGCTCTTTGTCTGCAATGTCATCTCATCTTCTATAAATGAAGCTGTATCAAAGCTTCCCATGTAGAAAATAGCCAACATTCAAATTCCTTTGCTAAGGCCAAGTGGAAATGTTGCATTGGCTTATAATATTAATTTGAGTGACTGGGGATGAGACTCAACATGCAGTTGTCTTTATCTGTCAAATGGGCACAGTGCCATGAAGGAACCCATGTCCTCTGGATCCCTCTTTCTGAACTTCTTCCTGTGGGGAAGCCCATTAGTAGAACTGGTTGGAAGTCTGGGGAGTATCTCATTGTGTTTTGAACTGGAGAGAGTTCCAGTGAGTGCTGAGAGACGTGTTTCCAACGGACTACTGATGCCAAGAGTTGTGGTAAGTCCTTGTACTTTAGTTGAGAGGCATGGCTGAGAATTGGAAAGGAAAAGACTGAGAAATAATGGTTATGAAGAAGTCATCAGAGGGCAGATGGAAAGAAAATTTGGAGATGGCCAATGGAGATAACTGGTGAGGGAAAGTCTAGGCAAGTGCAGGTAGATCAAGGTGGGGATTAGAAAAATGGTGCCAAAAGTACTACTCTGGCCCTTAAATTTCTGATTTTATGAGAGTATCAGTGGCTGTTATTTTGTAGAACATTATGAACAGATGTTTTCCTGTGGATTTTTAGAATGGGATTTTGAAGGGCTGTGGACCAGAGTAAAAGGACTGATGTAGTGTGAAATTAGAGTTGTAAGTGATTAACAAAATGGAAAGTTTCTGCCCTGTAACTGTTAAATGACCTTGCTAGAGTCTCTATTCCATGGTGATATGCAAATATTAACTGCTTACAAGTAGTTAAGCATATCAGATAGACTTTGCATTATATACCATACAAATTTGATTTCATGCAGGAACATATAAGGTGGCCTAGCATTACTAATATTGCTATTTACCACCTCACTATTGCTTCTTTCCTTCTCTTGAATCCATTTTATGTATCCAAAGTACTGTAGAAAATTGCAGCCCATCTCCTAACATTTGACTGCCTAAAGCAGTGGCACTGCTCTAAAAGGTAAAAAAAAAAAAAAAAAAAAAAAAAAAAAGTTTCTTCAGAGGCTCACAATTTAGAATATGAACATTCATGGTGGAAAGGGAGTTTTAAAGCCATCTAATTCTATCACTCATCTGGAGCTTACATATCTTCTATAACCGATTTTTAAGCAATTAACCGATTGTGATTTTTAACTGATTGTGCCAAGGACAGGAACAATAAGCATTTACATTCCAAAACTATTTACTGAGAATCTACTATGGTAAGAATATAGTGGGAATGTGGTAGGAATACAGTGGGAAATAAGAGATATCACACCTGCTTTCATGGAACTTACAATAGAGGAAGATAGATAATTAAAAGATAAGCCAATAAAAAATGTGGTGATTTCAAAGAATCACAAGCACTATGAAAAATAGACTTAAGTACAATTAAAACTATCTCTCTAGGGATGCCTGGGTGGCTCAGCAGTTGAATGTTTGCCTTTGGCTCAGGGCGTGATCCTAGGGTTCAGGATCGGGTGCCGCATGGGGGTCCCTACATGGAGCCTGCTTCTCCCTCTGCTTATTTCTCTGCCTCTCTCTCTCTCTGTGTCTCTCATGAACAAATAAATAAAATCTTTAAAAAAAAAAACAGCTCTCTAAAAATGTTTGAAAAACCCTCAAACTATCTTATTAATGCCACAGCAAAAGTGCAAACATAACTAATGATATTGGAGCACGTGAGTCTCCCACCAAAGATGAAAATAATATTCCAGATCAGAGCAAAATTATATAAAGGGAGAGAGTCTGTTCTTATTTTATATGGGAAAAGTGATAAGTATACATCTGGATGGAATAGAAAACCAAATAATGCATATCTATTCATTTGTCACATATTCATTGAGTACCTTCTATGTGTCAGATATTGCAAGAATATCAATCCAGGAAGACAGAGACTTCTTGCTGTTCACCACTGTATCTTCTGAAACACTACTTGATACAGGGTAGATGCTGCATTAGCCAGGGTTCTCCATAGAGACAAATATAGATGATAGATAGATGATAGATAGATAGATAGATAGATAGATAGATAGATAGATGATAGATAGATAGATAGATAGATAGATAGATAGATAGATAGATAGATTCATTATAGGACTTGCTGCATGTGGTTATGGAGGCTGAAGAGTCCCATGATCTGCCATCTGCAAGCTGGAGAACAAAGTAAAGCCAGTGATAAAATTCAGTCCAAGTCCCAAAGCCTGAGAAAAAGAAATGCTAAGGTCCAAGGGAAAGATTAAATGGATGTCTTAGCTCTAACAACAACAACAAAAAAAATGTGTCCTTCCTCCACCTTTTTGTTCTATTCAGTCCCTCAATCATTTGTTGATGCCTACTCACATTGGTGAAAGTAATCTTTTTTACACAGTTTCCCAGATATCTAATGTTAATGTCTTCCAGAAACACCCTCACAGATACACAAGATTTTTTTTTTTTTTTATACCAGCTATCTATGTATTCCTTAGGCCAGGCAGGTTGATAGACAAAATTAATCATCACAGGTGCTTACTATGTTATTTAATTGAATGAATAGATAAATACAAATCATTGGGAAACCAACAATCTACAATTTCATTACCATAGGAAGTCTATGATGCAGAAAAGTTTCAAATTTTGCAGATAAGGACACTGGATCTTAAAAGACTAAGGTGGTTGTTTAAGATTGCACAGTTAATAAGATGTAGGCACCATTCAAGGTCAGTTTTGCCTGGTTCTGTTGTGGATACTTAAGGTTTCTAGGTGTGACAACTGGGTCTAGAGAAACAGGTTTCTGAGACATGCTGTGACCATGCATGCCTCAGCTTCCCCACCCCCTTCAATGATTTCCTATAGCTTTGAAATTAAGTCCCTAAAACTTAGATTTGAACATGGAGTCCTCCAGATTCTGATTGCTGACAAAATCTAGTCACTTTTCTAAACATTCATTAGCCAGGCAAGTCTATGTGCCTTGAGATAATAACATATCTTACCACTTCAACATTTTCCACATACTATTGCTCTGCATTTAACATCATTCATTCTCTTGCTTTTAAAATTCCTACTCATTCTCTAAAACCTAGCTCAAGAGCCACTTGCTACAGCAACATTTCTATGGACCACAAAGGGTAGGTATTTCCTATTCCAAGATTCTATGATTCATTACATACCCCTCTACCATACAACTTAACAAAATTCTCAAATTTCTCCTTGTTCTGATCTCCCAACAAGAGGTCTATATTTTATCTTATTTCTATGCTTTCTTCACACAGCAAAATATCTTTTATAACATGCATTTAATTGATCTTTAATTGAATGGATGAGGAATAAATAAATGAATCCTGGATTGAACAACCAAGACTGTGGTGCCCATGAGGATACATCCTTAAGAGCAAGATCTAAAACCCCTGTTGAATGGCTAGGTCATGCAGTTGGCAAAAAGATACCAGGCATCAGCCATTTATCAAAATTAGTGGATACACAAACAGGGGTAAAGATCATCAGAAGCAAAGGCCAGGTGCGTTTGAGTTTCAGCGTTATAATACAAACTGATTAAATCCCAGCTGCCAAATATGAGGCTGTCAGAAAATGGGTGAAGAAATTACTTGTATTTGGCAGGTTAGAAATCAATTGACCCAGCTCTGAAGGGGAAAGGGGATTGAGAATTTGGTCATGGTATGACCATGACATTGTGTTGGCTTTTTTCTCCTCTCCCAGGTTCTCTTGAAACCCTGTACTCTTTTGAAGAGGTTTTACTGAAAGCTGAATTGCTTAAAGAAACACTCATAGACTGTTCCACTGTCACTGGAATGAATTACCCCTTCACGAATTTTGTACCCAGAGAACATCTCTTTCTCTTTGGAGCTCTTCTGAGTATTGATTTTGACTCAAACTTATCTTACCGAAATAAAAAAGAAAGAAAGCTCCCAATCAATTTTTGTTTTAGTTGAAAGCAATATAGCTTTTCAAACTAGATTCTTTTCCCCTAGTGGTGCAAAATACATAAGGTGAGAAAAGCCTGGGATTGAGAATTTCGATCCTTTTGAATTTCATCACTTTGTTTATATATCCATCTCTACCCAACTCTTAAGCAGTACTGTTAATTTTTTTTTTTTTTAATTCTGGCATGTGCAGCTTTGCTTGGATCCTAGCAGGTTATCACTAAATAGATAGTAGTCAAACAGAGTTAAAATAATGATGGCTATAACTATGCAATGGAAATAAATTAGAAATAATTAAGAAGGGCATAAGCCTATTATCTTTAATTTACTCCAAGAACTGACTGATGTCGGGCATAAACTCAGAAGTCCAGCTGCCTAGGTGCAGGTACGGGGTCTGCCATTTACCAGCTATGTAATCTTGGACAAGATACTTACATCTGTGACTGAGTAGCCTTGTATGCAAGATGAAAACTAAAATAGCACCTATTTCATAAAGTTCTTGTGAGAATTAAATGATGTATATAAAGTGCTTGGAACAATGTCAGTACATATTAGATCAATGTAAATTCTAGGCATTTGTACTATTTGGAACATGCTTTTTAAGTTTTCTGTTTTTTTTCTTAGAAATTATATTTATAATGGAAATGTGGACTATCTTATTTATGCATTAATTTGTTTATTTATAAATTCCCCTTTGTAGAGCTACTCTATTGCCCTCTATCCTTTATCAAGAAGTGGCACAATCTCTCTGGTGAAATGATAAATATATTATGTATACGGAAATCCTCTAAAATAATGATGCCTCAAAGACTTCAAGAGACCAAAAGAAATAACCAATTTAAAGCAACTTGAATTCAAGATAGGTTTGGGTTAGTAAATTTTAATTTAATAAAAAGTGTGGACTGTTCATGTACCTTTCCTCTACTTCATTCCACGTTGCAATCTTGGCAAAGATACTATCTGAGCCATTGTAACAAGGCTTTGACATTTATGTGTGCTTGGCCTTGAATTCTGGCCCTGCAACTGCATTTGAGCATGGGCATACCATGAGATTTCTCTAAGCCTAGTTTTGTCTCATTTATGATAATAATGAGGTCATGGGGAAATATGATTAATTATAATTTAAGAAATGATTTTTAGGCTCTCAAATTATACATACACACTACATACTTATATTCACACATGCCCATGTTGATAGGCACTTGCATTAATCTATATACCATCATCACAACTTAATTATTATTATTTCAGGTTTATAGATACATTCATAAACATTCAAACATGTGGCAAAGTCACATACCTAAGAAGTGGCAGATCTAGGATCTGGACCTAAATGTTTCTTATTGCAAAGTTTGATTTCTTGCTTTATCATGCTACCTCTTGTTACAGAGCTGATTTGAGGATTAAATGCAGTACCATAAGAAATAGGAGGTCTAGCATGTGATAGGTTCATAATAAATATTAGGTGCTTTACCATTCTTAAAATTGTTAAATGCTGGGCAGCCCGGGTGGCTCAATGGTTCAGCGCCGCCTTCAGCCCAGGGTGTGAACTTGGAGACCTGGGATCGAGTCCCATGTCAGGCTCCCTGCATGGAGCCTCCTTCTCTCTCTGCTTGTGTCTCTGCCTCTCTCTCTGTGTGTCTCTCATGAATAAATAAATACAATCTTAGGGATCCCTGGGTGGCGCAGCGGTTTGGCGCCTGCCTTTGGCCCAGGGCGCGATCCTGGAGACCCGGGATCGAATCCCACATCGGGCTCCCGGTGCATGGAGCCTGCTTCTCCCTCTGCCTGTGTCTCTGCCTCTCTCTCTCTGTGTGTGACTATCATAAATAAATAAAAATTAAAAAAAAAATAAATACAATCTTAAAAAAATGTTAAATGCTTTGTAAAGATGATGATGATGATGATGACTTTAATGATAATAGAAACTGATATTTATGTTTTATCTTCTATTAAGCACTATACTTTCCATGCCTTGTATTTGACAACTCATCTCATAACCACAATCCCAGAACAAGAACATTGTTATTATCATCTCCATTTTAAAGATTAAAAAAAAAAAAAAGAAGAAGAAGAAGAAGAAGAAGAATGTCTGAGTGGCTCAGTCAGTTAAGTGTCCAACTCTTGATTTTGTCCAGCTCAGGTCATGATCTCAAGGTCATGAGATCGAGCCCTTTATCGGGCTCTGTACTGAGTGTGGAGCCTGCATGGGATTCTTTGTCTCTCCTTCCCTCTGCCCCTCCCCCCACCTTGCTCTCTCTCTTTCTCTCTCTCTCTCTTAAAAAAAGTTAAAGATTAAAAAAGAGACAGGAATGATATGGGGGTAAGGAGGGTTGGAACTTTTTCAATATCATCCAATACTTAAATCCAGGATTGTATTAGTAATCCTTATCTAGTAACCATCTTACCTGTAAGTATTTTTTTTAATTCCTTGCCTTTTGCAGAATGATTCTGTTTTTTTCTGTTTCCTAATACCGTACCCTGAAATGACTCAAGTACCCAAACCATGTGCATATCACCTAAAATTATTAGTCATGTTGCTGTTTATTTTCTATTATAGTAAAAAAGTTTTATCCTAGTTTCCATTTAAAAAGGGCAAATTCCATCAAAAATTTGAGTAACAGATACATATACATGCAAACATATTAATATATATACATAAATATCATATATACATGCACACACACACACACACAAATCTTTGGTACTTATTTCATGTTTTGTATAGAGAACTAAGGACTCAAATACTAAATTGAATGAAAAAGTGACCCTGTCTTTGAGTTAACAGTTTAGAAGTCCACATAGATGTTTTGAGCAAAGGTGGTGCACTGTGAACTGAAAATGAGTTTCACAAATATAACCAACTGGCAAGTGCCCTGAGCTCAAATCTGCTGCTCTTTCTAAACCATCAAGCTGCTCTCTATACTATTCTGCACAAACTGATGCAAAGTTTCTCATTTCTAACATTTAATTGAAGATTTTTCCCTCTGAAGTTTGTACATGCATATTAATGTAATCAATTTTGCTCCTTCTATTCCCTTTAGAGTTCTCACTATGACGAAAGAATAAGCACACTCTCCAACATTGCTGATAGTTTTACAGTGCTAGGCACTCTGTTTCATTTTGGTAGTTGTATATTTGCTAAGCGGCATGATATTGGCACTGGTACCCCTGAGTGTCTTTACCATTCATGAATAGACTAGTGGAAGAAGTACCCTGGAGAAGGGGGTGCTCTGATGGACATGTGGGCTTCAATAAGAGGGGTATAGGTACCATGGTGATGTGAGCTTATTCTCCACCTGCCCTTTCACCTCTTCCCAATGCCTTCCATTGGCTGAAGCCAACCTGAAGCCAAAGGACAAAGAGAATATACTGGTCAGCCTCCTACGAACAGAGAAGAATGGAGAAAGGTAGATAGAAGGAAGGGCTACAGAAAGGCAAATGAAAAGAAGGGTCAGGAAAAGAGGTAAGAAAATAATCACTCTGCTTGGAGATATATGTGAAAGTAAGAGAATATTTAAAATGTTACAGGAATCCAAGAAAAGGCAATTTAAATGTATGTTCCTTAAGATTGTGCATAGTGTTCATGGTTTCATGTCCTTGAGGTTCTCTGGGCTCTTTAATTTTGAAACATTGAAAGAGTCCTAGACCATAGTAAGAGTATCTTTACTTCTTGTCCTGAATTTCTTCAGTTGCCTAGAATTCAAAGATCCAAAAACTAATGATTGTCATAACCTAAATGATCCCATAGGATGTTTGAGAAGTTGCATACTTTTTCTATAACTTATGTAAGGCCATCTGTAAAATAATTCAGCTGAGAATACTGATCTTTCTTTAAGATAGATTCAACTTCTAGGATTCTATCCTCAAATGTATGGCTTGGATAGCCACAGGGTAGGAATGGGAAGTGTCTAATGCTACAGTAAATATTTTCTCAGGTTAATGTTTGAAGTGGTAAGAAATTAAGTCTTCCTGTTAATATAGACTTGGTGATTTTTAATGATCAAAATTTTGTACTGATTCATCTATACAGATAATTTCTAACGACAATGAACACAACTAAAAATCACTGTTGTCCTCCATTTAGACACCTTTCTATAATGAACATATTGCTAGTATGTTTTCCTATCCCTCTCCTCTGGCTGCCTTTTAATCCATGTGGAAGACAAGAATTAAGTCTGCAATTAAATTTTTACAAGAGACTGCATCAAATGTTTTGGTGAAATCAACAGTTATATCATTAATTGATTATGCTGTCCCCAAACAGAAGGCTAGTATGGCCCACAAGGCTCTTGTGTAATCTTTTGCAGACACACTTTTGACATTTGCTCTAAACTCAATTTCATTGAGTTTTCTCAAAGTGCCAGGCACTGGGACATGTGTTCCTACCCTCTTGATCCTACTGATTTTAAAAGAACAGTCAGTGAAGAAACAGATGCATCTACCCATGTACACATGAGTACATTGAGTCCTTTCTTTTGCATGTTCTGCCCTTGCTTCTCAGAGGGGCTTTTTTCTCTAATTTCTTCAACTGATCAGCTTCTTATTCATTCAAATTGGAATACAAGTGTAAACTATCTCAAGAAATCCAGAGGACAAGTGTGTGTAATAGTGCTTAAAAAAAAAAAAGTGTTATTTGAAGCTAGATTGCTTAGGTATAAATGTGAACCATGCATTTTCTAGCAATATGACTTTGGTCACATTATTTAATTTCTCTGCTTTCAGGTTTCCCATCTAAAATATGGGGGTGCTTAGGATATATATTACATTTATCATTCTCCTTTGTACACAGATGTGTTATTTCTCAAAAATACCTTTAAAGGGGGATGAACTGCCCTTGCTGTCCATTTTTTTCTTCTTACCAGCTGGTAGTGATGACTGGAGCTATAGACACTATATTGTGTAATAAGGCATCTTGGGATAAAAGACCATATACTGTGAAAGACCAAATGGAAGGTATTTAGGTCCTTGCAATTATGGACAACCAACCTACCTCAAGACTCTTATGTGAATGAGAGAGGACATGAGTTAAAAAATCTCTTATATTTAAGTACATTTACTTGAGATTTGTCACAGTTAAATCTATTCATATGACCAAGAAAGAAAAGAATTAGGGATGAAGGTGTAGCCGGGATAAGACATATGCATTTATTTTAAACTCACGTATGCTGGACTGAGGATCAGAAACACATCTCTACTGATAAAGCACATACATAAGAGTCTTAGCATTGCCTAAATTCTGGAAGCTTCATTTTTCTTTCCAATCTCACTTTTCTTCAGAGAAGCCTTAGATGACTCTACCATATTCCTGAATAGATAAGGCTGTTTACAATTTAGAATTAATTGATGTAAAAAAAAAAAAAAGAATTAATTGATGTATTTATAGCTGCCTTTTCTACCTGAGAATAAACCTATGGACACAGAGCCCCCTGTCTGTCCTCAGTTTGGTGACTACCCTGCACTCTGCAAAATATCTGATACATGGAAAACACTCAAAAATGTTTGTGTCTATACCCATGTATCTTTTTGGAAATTTTAAAAATCTTATGTTCAAGCTAAAACAAACATCATAATAGGTTTAAATAAATGAACAAAAGAAAATGGGCTAGATACCTTACTAGGTGTTGTTGAAACATTTTCTCATTTAATCTTCATGACAACTCTATGAGGTAGATGTTCTAATTTTACAAATAAGAGGCTGTGAATCATAAGGCTAACAAGGAACTGAAATTAGACTGAATTATGATTCTGTTTCATGCATTACTTTATTATTCCCTAATTCTTCCCAAGTTTTACAAGGATGAGAAGCCCAAAGAAGTGGCAAAAATGCCCCCTCTCTACCCGTTCTCCATTGTTCAAGCACAAGGTTGGCAGCATTGTTTCTTTTGCTCAAAAGAATCAGACCAAGGGGCATCCTCAGAATCAGAGATAAAATGGATTATCTAATCAATGGTTTTGAGGATACTTGACACAATGTGCTCAGAAATTTTACACAATTAGGGATGCCTGGGTGGCTAAGAAGTTGAGTGTCTGCCTTCAGCTCAGGGCATGATCCTAGGTTCAGGGATCAAGTCCCACATCAGGCTCCCTGCAAGGATCCTGCTTCTGCTTCTGTCAATGTCTCTGCCTCTCTCTGTGTGTCTCTCATGAATAAATAAATAAATAAAATCCTTTAAAAAAAAGAAATTTTACATAATTAGAAAAATATGCACGTATGACCTAAGTGTGTACACATATGTATACAGATATGTATGTATACACATACAATTTTTCAAAAGATAGCATATTCTACCCTAATGATTACTGTATTATAGGCCAGATGAGAATAAAGAATAGTAAAGAGACTAACTGGCTATTTCTGCACACCAGAGATGAAAAGTATATGGTCCTCTTTATTGCAAGGAGTGAATTTTCCTTTTTACCTCAGTTCACCAAAAGGTGGTGGACTGGGTTTAGGTTTCTTGGTCCAAATGGCATTTATCTTTCCTTTCGTATTATAAGACAGGATTGTGCTGGGATCTAATGGAGGTTGGCCATCTGGTTTCCAACTGAGTTCTACCATTTACTGGCCATATGACTATAGGAAGATTATTTGAACTCTGGACTTTAATTTTTTCAACTGTGCAAATGGTAATAATAAAGGCACTTACATCTCAGGGTTATTCTGAATATTAAATTGGGTAATGCATGTAAAGGTCTTGGATTTTCAAGGGCTGTTAAAATATACTAGCCCTTCTTACATGTTTACTTCCCTATTTCCAAAGATAGCTAAAAATCAAGAACCACCATGAGGTAGGCTAGAGACACAAATGTATATAATTTTCAGGACTTCTGTAGAGGCTTTTATATACATGGTAACTAGCCAAGTACCTGGCACATAGTGTGTGCTCTCCCACTTTCATTAGAAAATGATTCTTAGCATGTAGTCCAGAAAAAAATCAGTTAATTAGGAATGCAGGGGTGCAAAGGTAGGGTCAAGCAAATCTTGATCATGACAAGGAACATGTTACCAGGGTTAGGATGTTTCCAAATCTTCTAAGACTGTAGTATGAGACTCTCAAAAGTGGTGTCCCCTGCTTCCTGCAGCCTTGGCCAAATCTAATATTGGGTTTGCATTTTATGGGTGTAAGAGAGTATCGAGAGGGTAAATAAACCTGATTCCATGTTCCAGATCATTATTTTCTCAGGACAGATGGTCAATGCACAGCCATGCCTGCAGGTGTTCTCTGAGTCACACTGGATTCTGGGGCTTCTCTCAATAAAGAAGGTATGTTTATGCTCATCTGTATATCAACACATCCACATAAGCTTGGACTCCTCTGCTGGGGACAAGGATGTTTTTCTTACTCTGCTCTAATAATTTTTTCTGATGGCTTCCCAATTAATAAGAATCTGATGCCTGGCTATAGAGTTAGGCATTTCTGCACTGAGATCCTATATTTGCTATAGCTTAACTGTGCAATGATGGTCACTTAGCCCTTGTGAGCTTCTGCACATGTGAAATTGTGGCATCAATCTTTATTTTATGCCTATCACAAAGTTGTAAGGACAAGGAAGATAATGGGAAATTCTGAGTTCATAAACTAAAAATATTATGCAATCATCAATCATAAATGCAGTTATTCAAATTCTACCCATTTTTGGGGGGGGGGTAGGTAGCTCAAAAACCCTAATCTTTGAAGCCTTCCTTGATGACTCCAAGTCACAATGATTGCCTTTCTTGGGAACTCCTAAACAATATATATTTTGTAGAAATGGATTTGTTCTTCAAAAATTTTACATGCATTATGTTTTACTCCCTAAGCTGTACCTAGGTTCATTATAGGTAGTAAGTGTCATACCCTACCTGATTGAATTATCTCCCATAACTAATTCTTAGCTCTCTTAGGAATTCAATAAGTACATAGTTGACACAGTTGAAAATTTATGTTGATTTTGAAGTCCAAACTCTTGGCATAGCATCCAAGGCCCAGGAAACCTTTGTAGGTATATTATTCCCCATTCTTACAGCCAGTCTTCTAGGTGCAACAAAAGAGCTACTTATCTCTAGATACCTAGAAATGCCTTTATGCCAGTTGCCTTTGCTCATGCTGTTCATTTTACCAGGAAGATTTATCCTATCCTTTCTACTTGTAACCTCTTACTATTCTTTTAAGCCTCAGATAAAATCTTGTTTTCTTTTGTTGATCCTCCTTAGGCAGTGTTAGTTGCTCCTACTGTATGTCATCAATGTCCACACTGGTGTCCTCATCAACTGTAACAATTCATATATCACAGGACAGTTATTTCATGTTCTTTTCTTTTAAACTCTGACCTTCACAAGGACAGAGACCACAGCTTTGAAAAATTTTTTTTTTCTTTTCTCATTTTGACACAATACATCTTATATACTCATTATATTTGTTTAAACTGGATTTAAGTTTCCACCTGGAATTTTTAAAAAATCTACAAGGAACACTTTGCACCAATCATTAGCATTTGGTTACTGACATCTTATTCTTTCTGACTGCTAAATGTCTGTCACTCTCCCTGATTCAGGCTAACATCTGGCTTATCTTTAGGTTGATTTATCGGATTACTTCCTCACCAGATGTGTGGCAACCAGCTGGCAGACCCTATCAGTTCGACTGCTCCTGGTTTCATCTAAACCTGTCAGATCAGGTGCTTTTAGGATTATAAACACTAAATCTGATCCTGCTTGAGAATCTTGGAGTATGGTCAGAACTGTTAAATTCATTGTAAATCTGATAAATTCTGAAACTCTTCTTTTTTATTTACATAGGGACACAGCTTCCTTCAAAATAGAGCTAATAAAAAAAGCTAAAGCATAATCTCAAATAAAGGACTCTGATTCTGGCAATTATAAAGTTTTTTACTTTTAGTAAGTCATTTAATCCACTAAACTACAGTTTTTCCCTCTATAAAATGGGGGATAAAATAGGCATGTGAAAATTACATGATGATCTTATGAAGTCCTTAGCATAGTTTAGCATATAATAAAATCTCAACAAATGATAAGTCTTATTATGGTGATGATTCCCCTTAACATTCTCTGAAGGCCATTATATTCAAGGTTTGGGTTAGGCATTGACATAGAGCTATGAAAGCAAGGATGACTAAAGGGATTTGCCCTCAAGGACTTCCATCATATTGGAGCAACAGCAAGATAAACTTAATTATGTATAACAGGGTGATTTGAGAGCAGTGCTGGAGATGTATGGAGGGTCGTGGAACTTGGAAGGCAGAAAAGTAATCCAACCTAATGAGTTAAGGAGGGGACCCTGGATAATGAGGCCATTTAAGGGACAAAAGAGTACTCAAACAGTCTGAGTAACCTTGACCTCTTCTGATACCCTCAGCTCCAAGGATGAAAGTCTAAAGGGCCCCAGCCCATGGGAGTAAGTATATCCATTTCTGACAAGGGTCAGGAGAGAACCCAGTCACACATGCTATAGGCACACTAACACTTACAGTCTTGTCACCACTACAGATCTGAGTCTAACAGAACTCTGCTCCAGATGCACCCTATTGCTGCTTTTGCCCTCCAATGCAGAAAGTCTTAGATGCACAGGTCGCCCCTCATCTCCTATGCTCTTATCTCCATAAAGCAGAATCTCTTGTTCCTTTCATTTTCACACCTTAAAATTCCTCCACCAAACCCTCTGGAATTCAGGCTCTATCACTGGTAAAATATTCTATATCCTCAAACTCTTCTCTGAATGTTTTCTTCAACTTTTTGCACTTACAGAAAATTGGCTTCCCTTTACCACCCATAGGTCTCTACTTCCCACCAAGTCTTCCCAAGTGGGGATCTTTTTATTCTCCCATGGGCCTGGTACCAAGCTGACAGCTGGAGCCAAGGTCATTCCGCTCCTCAGCACCATTTCCAGATGATTCTTATACCACACTCTTCTAGTGTCATGCTGAAGCTGGCTTGAACCTACTTGTGATAGTTGACTGTGCACATCTCTTCCCAACTCTGTGTTTGGCAATATTCTCTCAGTAGCTTGCAGGCACCATGGTGCAATCTGCATCATAGATAATGACATACACTAAAAACCAGGGCTCTTCTATTTCGTTTTCCAGAGAGCTGGTTGTTATATATTTATGGGTACATTACTGTCATTCTCTCTGTAAACCTTCAGCATTGGATATCATCACCCCTCATTCCTAGTTCATTGTCATTTTCTCCAATAATACTATGTCTTAGCACTTGGAATATTTTAATATATACAAATAAATAATCCTTCTAACACTTTGATCTCCTCTCAGCTCTAAAACCTCAACTCCCAGGGGATCCCCGGGTGGCTCAGCGGTTTAGAGCCTGCTTTCAGCCCAGGGTATGGTCCTGGAGTCCTGGAGTCCTGGGATCAAGTCCCACATCAGGCTCCCTGCATGGAGCCTGCTTCTCCCTCTGCCTGTGTCTCTGCCTCTCTCTGTGTGTGTCTCTCATGAATAAATAAATAAAATTTTTAAAAAAATAAAATAAAATAAAACCTCAACTCCCTCCTCCAAAGATGTCATCTTCTGTGCTACATTTGCCACTTTCTTTTTTAAAAATATTTTATTTATTTATTCATGAGAGACACAGAGAGAGGCAGAGACACAGGCAGAGGGAGAAGCAGGCTCCATGCAGGGAGCCTGATATGGGACTCGATCCTGGAACTCCAGGAGCATGCCCTGGGCCAAAGGCAGGCACTAAACCGCTGAGCCACCCAGGAGCTCCAATTTGCCATTTTCCACCTAGATCCCCATAAATCTTATTCACCATAACTGTAATAGCCCTATAATTTCAAAGTAATGTATCCAACTCTCTGGTACCATTTCCTAGCTCTCCAGCTAACTTGCCCTGGTATGTCCAATGTCAATAATCCTCCTATGGCACGAAGGCCTCCCATCCCTTTATCTAACCATTTCATTTCCATTCCTTGCCATTTATAATCCCTCCTTACACAGTTTATATTCTATCATCAACATGTTAATCTCTTTTTTGCATGAAAGCTTAACTTCTTGAACCCTCTTATTGTTTGCAGAATTCATTTGGCAAACCTCTTTTTTTTTTTTCATTTGGCAAATCTCTTGTTAAGTCCAACCCTGGACTTACTCTGTGCCTAAATCTGGCAGCTGACTGTGGCTATAAAAAACAAAACAAAACAAAAGATACACAAACAAAAAATCCAGACTGATTGTTCTCCCTTTAAATTGTGACTGTGGATTTCAGGTTACCTTTTATGATTGCCAGACATATTTACACAATCCTAATCCATTCCCACTATCCTAGCAATTCTTCTCCTTTCTACATCATCATTTTTCTCTCTTTATAGTAAGCTACTCTCATTGGCATAACTTCTTACTTGTACTTCTTTAATAGTGAAACAAACAAACAAACAAATCCTTTGTAGCCAATTTTCACCTTCCACTACCACTCTAGTACTTAGCTCCTTTACATGTAAACTTCCTAAAAGAATTATCTATACTTACCTCCAGCACTTTTCCTCAGTTTTTTTTTTTTTTTATATGATAATCACACACAGAGAGAGAAAGAGAGAGGTAGAGACACAAGCAGGCTCCATGCACTGGGAGCCCAATGTGGGATTCAATCCCGGGTCTCCAGGATCACGCCCTGGGCCAAAGGCAGTCCCTAAACCACCATGCCACCCAGGGATACCTTTTCCTCGGTTTTAAACTAGCCCAGATGAACTTCCATCTTTACCTTACCACCAAAACTGCTTAAATGAAGACCACCTGTGGCATACTTTTTGTCAATCCAATAGTCAATTCTCAGCCCTTGTATCTGCCTTGAACTATAAGCACCAGTTGAAACAGTCACTACCTCATCCATAAGAATACCATACACTCTTGTTTTTTCCTCCTTACCTTATGTCTGCTCCTTCTTAGTCTCCATTATTAGATAACTCACTTCTTTCTGGCCTTATAAGATAGGAGTTCTTCTGGGCCTACTCCTTGGTTATCTTTCTTCTCCAGCTGCTCTCACTCCCTTGGTAATCTCTAGGCCCATGACTTTAAACATTATCCATATGGCACTGACTCTCCAACTTATTGTTTTAGCCTAGAACCCTTCTCTTGAACTCCAAACTCAGACATCCAACCACTTACTGAACATCTGCACTGATATAATAGCTATCTCAAAGCTACTATGTCCTGAACTGAACTGTTCCTGAGTGGGCAAGTTGCTCAGGTCAAAAAATTAAATTTATTCTTGTTCGTCTATTTCAATCACACTCCACTTCTACCCATCATGAAATGCTGTAGCCTTTATCTCCAAAATATATCCAGATCTGACCATCCTTCTCACTCCCACCTGATTCACTCCCATTTCTTGTCTGACTATTCCAATAGTCTTTTTATTTCCACCCTTATTCTCTTTGAAGCCTATAAAATTTACAGCCAGAATTATCCTTTTAAAACATAAGGCAGATCCTGCTACTCCTCTTTAGTGGCTCCCTCTTTCTCTTGCTTTGGCCTACAAATTTCTTTACAATTTGCCCCTGCTTATCAACATCATTTTGTGTTTACCACACTCCTCTTAATTAATCGCCATCTCCTTGTTTACTAGGACATGCTGAGCATGGATGCAACTTGGAACCTTTGTGATGCTTGTTCTCTCTGCCTGGAACACTCTTTCCAAAATAGAACTAAAATTTGTCTTTTTTATGAACCTTTGTGGGAATTCCATTGAAAATTAAATATTAAAAATAATTTTCATGATTCATTTTGGTTTACATTATAAGTAAAAACCAGCAGATAGTTCTCACTACACTTCTACCATATAAGTCACATACATACATTATTTGATGGCAATATCTTGGTTAAATATGAAAAACTTTAATTCATGTTTTTGACAGAAGACATCCAATTTGGTAGACACATAAGAACTATGCATATGTTCAACAATTGAATGTTACATTGATTTATCCATACAACACAGGTGTGACTGATGTGGAAGATGAATAAGAGTCAGACATTTACTGTGTGGTTTTAATCTAATCAATGTTTCCTTCTGTAGCCCAAATGACTTTTTTCTTATTTCTAATGCATGTCATAAAGGTAAATTCTATAATGCTCTAGAAAATTGAATTATATCATATTGACTAGTGGATATAATAAATAATATTGAGAGTTAGATGACAGTGTTAAATGCACAGCCCTCCCCCTCATTTTAAACATGTACACTTTGACCCTATAATTACATATAAGGTGAAATTAGAATATCCCTACTGGACCACCAAGTACTTTGGGTCCCATCTCAAGCCTATACCACAAAGTTAGACTCTAAAAATGGTAGCCTTATGCCTAATGGCTCTCAAATTGGCTCTTGAGTTTGACACAGACAATGTTTCAATAACTTTTAATCACATTTATTTGTACCATTCTGGTTTATCCTGATACTAAGATACTTCCACTATGATATTTAGAGCTCCTGACAAACAATAATGTATTAATGTGGATGACTGCCATAAAATCCAAAGAAAGCAGAGTCCATAATCATGATAAAGCCTGGCCCATCATCAAAAAAGCCTTTGAATGACCTAATGCATACCCAGAAGATTCAACTCAGAGAAATCCAGGGCAAAGAAAGGTGCTATGTCTTGGTTTTCTAGTGCTATCATGTATAAAAAGGCAATAATAATATATATACTGCTATAGGAAGCAAATGGGACTGGAAATGTGAAAGAATTTAGAAGAAAACATCTGTTATAAAAACATTAGGAGCACAAATTATAGCAATGACACAAAGATGGAGTTTTATTTGTCTATAGTGATACCCTCTCTCTATTTTTTTTAACTACAGGGGATAAAAATATTAAACCACTCTGACCTCTCTAATTTGAAAGGTAGGGTAGTGTAGGGAAAACATTGAATTTATTCTCAGGCTACCCTGTTTATAATTCTGTCTCAACACTTGCTGTGTGACCTTGTACAAGTGACATGACTTTTTATGCCTCCTTTTCCTTTTTTTGAAAAAAGAAAGATAATGTAATATATATATATATATATATATTGATATATATATATATATATATATATCAAGCACTCTGTGGTTGTGAGGGTAAATGCCATAATTCTTGTTAATGTACCCAGCATATGGTAAATACTCAGCAAGTGTCACTGACTTTGCTTTCTTGGGGAAGAAACTAGCATTAGTATAGGAGTCATATTTTAGAGTCATCGAATTTGTTTACAGGAATCTTCCCAGTAGGGATTACAGTGGCTGAGCATCTTAGAATTTATAACCAATTTTGGATACTAGAATAATAATAAATACTCATGGAGTACTTACTCTGTGCCAGGTACTCTTTGGAGTACTTTACATGTATTAAGTCCTTTAATTCTCATACCACCACACAGGTAGATCATACTATGATCACCACTTTACAGATGAGGAAAGTGAATTACAGAGAAGTCATGGAACCTTTCCAATCTCATACAGCTAATAAGCAACATAGCCAGAATGTGAATCTCTGCAGCTAAGTCTCAGAGCCCATGTTCTTAAAACCTATAGTTCCCTGTCTTTTTGTTTAAACCTTAGCAAATATAATGGTTAGATTGGAGCAAAATGCAAGGAAACAGCGAGACCCAGAGTTTTATGGATGCTGGAAGACTTTCCTCCTCTGGTGAACAACATTTTGGCACCTTCCATGAGTACAGATCTAACATGGGGGATCCACAAGAGGGACAATAAGGGAAAGCTCAGTATGGCTGGCATGTGAGGTAGATAGGAGAAAGGATACCCTAGTTCTCTCTAGCATATGGTCTGCATTCCTAGTAAATATACAGAAATAGGAACTTCTCATCTATCTGAAACATTCTGTTTATCTTTTTCACAGCCTCCCTTTACTCCATAAACCTCCAAGTGTTCCTTATTCTTCCAGATGAAGACTGAAGTTGTTTTTTCAGCTTACTGATGTGTAATTGGTGAAACTATGTATCCTGAAAGTATGCTGTGTGATGATTTGATATACACATGCACTGTGAAATATTTACCATGATCTACTCATTAACACATCACCTCACATAGTTGCCCTTTGTGTATACATGATGAGAATGCTTAAATCTATTCTCTTAGTAAATTTCCAGTATACAACACAATATTATTAACTATAATCACCATGCTGTACATTTGATTCTCAGACTTTATTCACCTTATAGCTTAAAGTTTATATATATTTTTTATCAATATCCACCCATTTCCTCCACCCTCCAGCTCCTGACAATCACCATTTTAGTCCCTGTTTCTGTGAATTTACTCTTTTTTTTCTTAGACTCTACATTTGGTACCTTACATTATGTTTTCCTCGGGTTATTTTGCTTAGCATAATACCCTCCACGTTCATCTATGTTGTTGCAAATGGCAGGATTTCCTCCTTTAAAAAACCCCTGATATTTCATTGCATATATATTTTTTCTTCATCCTTTTTCTTCATCCATTCATCCATTGATGGACATTTAGATTGTTTTCATATCTTCGCAATTGTGAATAATGCTGCAGTGAATATGAGATTTTTTTTTTGAATATGAGAATTCACATATCTCTTTAAGGTAGTGATTTCATTTCCTTAGGATATATTTTCAGAAATGGGATTGCTGGATCATATGCTAGTTCTGTTTTTAATCTTAAAGGAAACTCTATACTATTTTCCAAAATTACTATATGTACCAATTTACATTCCCACCAACAGTGCCCCAGAGTTCCCTTTTCTCCATGACTTCACCAACATTTGTGATCTCTTGTCTTGTTGATAATAATTATCCTAACAGGTATGAGGTAATATCTCATTGTGGCTTTATGAAGCCTAAACTTTTTAGTATGCCAGTGCAGGATGCTCCCTACAACAATCTGTGTCTTCATCCCCTTTACCATATCCCCTCTGTTTCCTCTTATTTATACAGTTTGTTCACCACAGGGCCAGTGATAGTCCCAAAGCATTAACACTTCATACAGCTACACCTTGTTGCTATAAAACCACTTGGTATACAAGACACCCTGGTAAATGCCTACTTATCCCTCAATGGATATTCAAATATCATCTATTCCATGAAGGTTTTTCCAGATCCTCCTAGGAGAAGTAATTTTTCTGTTTTTCTATATCTGACATGTCTTTATTTCAACTACTTCATGGATCATTATAATTAATTGCTTTAATGGCTGTTTCTCCCAGTAGGATATAAACTTTTCCAGAGGAAGAACTGTGTCTCATTCATCTAAATATCTTCACTGTGTGATGATTTTCTTGGTACATAATCAATTCTCAATAAATGTTTACCAAATGAAATAGGGTTAATTATATTATAAGCACATCTAGGGAGAAATCATACATTCTTCATAATTTTCTGAAGATCAAGCAATAGAGATGTTGAAAAAAGTCATAAAAGAAAACAGTTATACTCGACAAAATATCTAAAGACAAGTACAGGTACTGGAACTTTGGCAGGATTATCTTTAAATGTTTAGCCTTTTCATTGGGACTAGTGATGATAATATAGGGATTAGAGAAGATTAGAACATAAAATGGGCTTTGTGGGTCTTAGACAAACACAGGATTGAAACGCACTTCCACTGATTTAGTAGCTATGAGAACTTTGGTGGGATATATTTCCTCCACAATTTTTTTCAGCTGAAAAGGGCATAGTGATACTTAACTCAAGATTGGAGTTAGGGTAAAGCATGATATGACAATGGATTATTAGATCCTTAAATGATCCTGGCCCCTACTAAAAATTCTATTCAGTAATTTCACATATTGCCTTCTCTCAAAGAAAACAAAAACAAAACCATCAACACCAACAAGAGATTAGTGTTGAAATATAAAATGTCATTCTGTAGTATGATATAATGAAATAAGAATCTGTTTTGGTGTTAAGTGGATCCAATCTTTTCCAGTGGTATAACTTTGGACACAGAAATTTGGGGAAGAGCAATTACTCATATCAGAATGCAGAATGAGGCAGAGATGCAGCTGCCACACCCATTCCCAGGATATTTAGTAAAGATGGCACCCAATGCCTTGATGATCTAGTGATAATAAACAAAGACATTTGAGCTTGGCACTTGCAAGAAGCCTGACGAATGCATAAGCAGATATTTTGTGTAAATAGCATAAATGGTTCAATATGTTTCTAAATCCAGCCTGACCTGGTGTGAGGCAAAAACAAACTTGGTATACAAATTGGGGATCAGAGGCTCTTGGGCTTTCCCATGAATAAGTGGAGTGAAAGAGAAGATTGAATGGGAGATGATCTTTACATTATATCTGGAAAAGCAAAACAAAACAAAAACACCAAAATGCTTCTACCAGGTCCTTAAGTGAGGAAAACTTTGAAAACTAATGTTGAAAGTTACTTTCCTTCAAATAGAATCTGCAATCTATAAAAATCTCATTGAAGTATTCTTCCCTAAGTTTTCAAGATTGGGCCAAGTATGCTTCCTATGGGCCCCATACTGCCTACTCTACTTGGTTAGTTCATTCAGTCACTTTCTTATTTATGATTTACTCACCAACAAATTCTTATTAGAATACCTCTGATGTACCAGGCATGGCTGTTAGGCAATGGGGTATATACAAGTGAACAAAAACAGAGAGAACCCCTGTCTTCATGCTTCTTCATTCAAGCGGAGGATAAACACAATGAATGGATCAACAAATCAATAAACAAGAGAGATATTCACAGCGATGACTGCTGTGAAGGAAACACACTGGTGGGTTGGACAGAAGCTCTCTAACATGGCAGGCTTCAGATAGAATAATCAGGGACAACTTCTTTAAGTACATCCCTGATGAGATGAGATCTGAAGGATGGGGACTAGATTACTAGCTGGAGGAGCATTTCTGATATTGGGACACCAAGGGCAGAGGTCTGAGTAGGAAGGGCTGAGAGCATCAGACACAGAAGTAAGGCTGGCTCAAGAGAGCACATAGATTAAAGTGTATAGTTCAAACTGGCTTCTGTCTCCTCACTCTAGAGCACTGTGGAAGCCTTCTACCTTAACTCTGTTCTCTTCTCACCCCTATGATCCTTTCTTCACAGCAGCCAAAGTCAATCACTTGATATTACCCTCCTGCTTTCAGCCCTCCATGGTTTCTGTTCACATTTAGAACTCAAAGTGCTTGCCATGGCCTATAGGGCAATGTTTATTAACCCCATGACTTGTTTTCTGATCTCATTTCTGCACTTTTCCACAGCCACACCATCTTTCTTACTGTTCCTCACATATTCCCAAATACTCCTGCTTCATTCATGAACATTGCACTTCCAAATATTCACCTGGCCAGCTCTTATGATCCAGGTCCCAGTCAAGTCATCTTCTCAAAGGCCTTTGATCACCTTCCCTTCTTACTTTCCACTCTATACTTTATCTTTTCTTTCTATAATATATAAAGATCCAGAATTTTATTATATTTATAATAATTGCATGTCTGTTGTTTGTCTCTCCATTATAATTCTAAACATAAGGAAGACAGATATTTTTTCCATTTTTATTTATCCCTCATGGTATTCAATATATATTGGAAACATTTATGATATGTCAGTAAAACCTGCTTCCATTCTGGTAGGCTATGTATCACATGCCATCAGAACACAGTGGGACCTCAAAGGAGAAAATGTCTTACTTACAGAGGTAATTGAGAAAGACTTCAGAGGAGAGGTGACATATAAGTCAGGTCTTAAAAAATGATATCATTCAAGAAGTTTGGCACGGCAGAGCGAAAAGGAAAGGGAAAAAGCAATTTGATGAGAGGCAACAATATGTAAAGGCACAAGATCAGTCACTACAGGGAAGGGTGAGATGCTCAGAGAACACAGGGAATACAGAGTTCATGAAAAGCATGAGAGTCAAGAGAAAAAGCCATTTGGGGACAGGTAATGTTATGTTTAGACACCTTAGTGAAAAAGTTATGCTTCAAGCTTTGGGGACCAGGAGATTAGTTACAGGGCCTACCATTCATAATATAATTTCTCACTAAGAAAATGATGAAAAAAACTACCGGTTAGGAAAGCTAATGGGGACTTGGTTTTCTTTTTCAGAGATTCATGTCATTGACCATGTATTTGCTTATGCTAATTGTAAACTGGAATCCTCATTTCTGTCATCATACAGTATTTCTAGAGCTCATCTTGTCAGAGAAATTGCAGACTTAGTTCAGAGTTTTGGTTGTTCTCTGGTATCTTTATCAGATACCAAGCCATTTTCATAAATTCTCCATCCAGGAGGAAGAGCCATGTATAATATCTCCCTTACTTTGTTCATCTTCAATAGTGCACACACATGCTGCTCTGCTCTCTCACTGTCCCATGGCAACACAGTGGGGCAAATGAATAATGGGGATATGTAAAGTCTGTCTACTTTTTTGGAGAGCATAACTAAAATATTGTACTCTCTTCCATTATTTCTATTTTTTGTATGTGTTTATTTGACTGCCAAGGAAGGGAAAAGCAGAAGTGAGACCCACAGCTGGTACTTTGATATCTAATCAGCCTTCACAACTCTGCCCACCCCAAACCTACATATGTTCTAGAAAGATGTAGATGAGATACTGGAAAATTTCTTAAACTAAAATAATAATAATAAAGGGAAAACACACACAAAAAATAAAGCTCTGGCAGATGTTAGGCTTGGGGACTGAAGTTTACAGCTCTTTTAAAAACAAATTTAGCACTAGCTTAGCAAGAGTAAAGATAGAATAACATTGCATTTATGTAGTACATTAGCATTTTTTCTAAGATCATGTACATCTGCCTGGGGCAATATGGCATAGCAGTTAATAACATGCTTATTGGAATAAGCCAACCATAGATGGATTTGAGGTTTGGTTTCACCACTTACTAGCTGTGTGACCTTGAACAAATTATAGAAATTTTCTCAATGCCCATTTCCTCATCTATAAAATGAATAATGGTAACACTTCATAAAATTGTTCTAAGGGTTAAATAAGATCATGTGTCTCATACACATCATGAGTCAATGTGTCATCAACCACATCTTTTCTCTGTTTTCTCCAGGCCTCTCATTGAAACATCTGCCTGGTGTCATAGCAATAATGGATCCTAGGTCTATGTTACTGTAACCACCACCCACAACAACCCACTTCCAGGCTACCCATTATCTCATAGGGCAATCATTATGGCAAAAGTAAAAGAATGTATAAAAATCATTTATTCTCTCTCTTCCACTTTCTTAATGTCTTCTTGAGTAGGAAGGCTCAGGAGCTTCACTTGAGAGCTAGATGTAACTTCTGTCTAGAAGTCTCTTCAACCCAAGACAATGAACAGAAACCTAAATTGTGAGATGACTCCAAGTGACTTAAGGATCTAAGGGGAAAAAAAGGAAAGTGAGTTTCTTTTGGTTTCTTTCGGTCCACACCAGCAGAAAGAATTAATCAAGGATGACAGATGGATTTGGCAGGAAGAAGCCCTTTGCTTTGCATCTCTAGAGCCCAATAACTGAGAGCTGTACAAATGAATAACAGAGCTGAGAACCCACCTGTACCAGATACTTTAAGTACCAGATACTTATATGTTCCCAGCCACATGGTTGTTCCACCCATGTTTGATTATATCATTTATCCAACCAATAAACATGTATTGAATAACTGCTATGTGTTAGTCCTAAGAATAAAGAAATCTAAAAACTCATTATCTACCCCCAACATAGTCTTTATGAAAGAAACAGACATAAAATATATTTTTACAATGGGGTAATGTGGCATTATGGGAACACACAGAGAAACAAGGAGGGACAACTCGAGAGGAAGGGAACTTACTATCTTACTAAGGTAGAACTCATCTGCCACATTTAGATTTTCAGCTTCATGACTGATATAGAGAGACTGTTCCTTGTTTATACTGAGGCTGTTTTGACCCTGCGACATTGTTGGAAGTATGAGATAAGTGAAAATGATGGAACCTATTGGGCCAGAAAGGTGGGAGGAAGGGACACTGAAACATCTACCCCTCTTCTCTCATGGAAACATCTCTACCCAGTTGGCAGTTATCCTGTCATCTCTAACCAACCATGTAAAGGTGGAAGTTAAAGGTAATTAGAATGCAATAACTTTCCTCCTTGCTCTTTTAAATCTAAATTGAATGCTCATGAGGGGGCCCGTTCTGAAGCAGCTAATAAAAGAGCCATGGTTTTAATTCATACTGCATTCACTACCACATGGCATCGCCGTGTGTCTCTCTGTGTTGACTGAGCTTTTTTTTTTTTTTTTTTTTATTGAAAAAGCATCAAACTGTGCCTCTGGTGTATGGGGTATGTGTGAGCATATATGTACGAGGTGTGACAGAAAAGACTATCAGTAATGAAGAGAATTCTTATTACTGTCACTCATTCGAGGAGATTCTTTTATTAACATTAACATCAGTTGCATGCCTTCTATGTGCCAGGCGCACAGAAACTGAATATACAGGGATTGGTAGATACTGAATATACAGAAAGAAGAAGACAAAAAAAAAAAAGATATAGTTGCTGGTCCTTAGAAAGTATTAGTTAAGGACTGTGATATCAAACTATAAACAGATAGCTTTAAGGTAAGCACGGGCTACTGAGAGAAAGACCTGGAAGTGAGGCAGAACCATTCTTCTTTTACAAATGAAGAAAATAAAGTCAGAAGAAAGAAGTTACTTGACTTACTTGACTTATATTTCCCCTGTTAGATGGCAATGCAAGAATTCAAGTCCAGTTCCACTTGACTCTAAATCTCTCTTTCCACATCTTATACTGCCTAGATATAAAGCAACCAGTCTAACTCTGAGTCATAAGACTTTTATATCATAGTACTGAAGCAAATATATCAAGTTTTAATTTTTTTAAATTTTTAAAAATATTTTATTTATTTATTCATGAGAAGTAGAGACATAAGCAGAGGGAGAAGCAGGCACCATGCAGGAAGCTTGATGTGGGACTCAATCCTGAAACCCTGGGATCACACCTTGGGCGGAAGCCAGATGCTCAACTGCTGAGCCACCCAGGCATCCCTAAGTTTTTAGACTAAATAAAAATGTAATGATTCTTTGCTTCAACAGTAAAGGACATTTCATGTTTTTGCTGCACAGAATCTTCTTAATCCTTGAAATGGCTGAGTGGATTTAGTAGGTCTTTTTCATAAAATCAAATGTTTTAGATCTCCCAAGTTTTATCTATCTATCATCTATCTATCTATTTATTTATTGTTTTGCCTTTTTTTTTTAAATTTATGATAGTCACACAGAGAGAGAGAGAGAGGCAGAGACACAGGCAGAGGGAGAAGCAGGCTCCATGCACCGGGAGCCCGACGTGGGACTCGATCCCGGGTCTCCAGGATCGCGCCCTGGGCCAAAGGCAGGCGCCAAACCGCTGCGCCACCCAGGGATCCCTGTTTTGCCTTTTTTGACAACCTAGGGTAACTTAAAATTAAGGAATGTATACTATGCCCAATGAACCATAATAGTAGTGTATATGGCAGATCAAGCCTGGCTTTGTCAAAGAGAGGAGCTTTACTTTGAAATGTATTTCAAGGAATCAAACTTTGGTAACATATTCTAGGAAGTGTTGATCTAGATCACTGTTTTTTGTTATATATATATATATATATATATATATATATATATATATATATAGAGAGAGAGAGAGAGAGAGAGAGAGAGAGAGATAAGCTTTTAAATATATATATATATATATATATATATATTTAAAAGCTTATTAACAAAAAGTCAATCTCTGATTCAATAGTTCTCACTATTTTTGGATATATTTTCTTCCTTTTATTCCTTAGACCATTTAATTTTTAGCTCATCAGATTTCTCCTCTTCTCTATCTCTTCATTGTAAAAGTCAATCATAGCATCATGGTTTCTCAGAGAAATCAGTTTCTCTGGAATTCAGTAATCATTCTAGAGCTGTTGACTTCCTCAGAGAGTCAAGCATCCTTGTTACTTTTTTACTTACTGCTATTTTGTCATTTATTAGCTTCTACTGTGCTAACTGCATGTATCTGTCTTTTACACTACACTGTAAGCTTTCTGAGAACAAGGTCTGTACATCCTGTGTACACTGTATATGTCCTTTATATACTGAATTGAATGGATGAATAAATTATTAAATAATTTGATAAGTAAATTAAATCTCTCAAAATTTATTTACAGTGTGAATTTTCCCCTTAATCCATCTATTGATCTCTGGTTTATCAAGATGACCTTTACATGTCACTCCTTGAAACTTTCTTTCAGTCCCTACAAAGTCAGCTAGCCCTTTTCTATGTTCTGTGCTTTCTTTGCATTTTCTAAAAATCATGTTTCTACTATATTCTAATTTTTTATTAATGTGTTACCCACATAGATTATGAACTATATCTATATAGTAGATCCTCTATAAAGCCAAGCTCAAAACCCCTGATACTAAAGACCTCCCTGACTTTAGCATATCTTTGGAAGGAATGTAGGGATTCTAGAGTATTAACAGAGATCCTTCTGTTCATGTTATCTCTGCCACTTTCCAGCATTTCTGACAAGAATCACACAGCAGTCTTGAAGGACCACACCCACACATTCTTACTACCCCGGTCAAGGGTCCCCATCTCCAGACACCCTGGCTCCTAGGAAATCTCATCAAGTGCCCAGGTGCCAAATGTGTCTCCCTGTAATAGTGGCTCTTGCATTATGTCCCCAGTCACAGTCCCTTCTGCAAATTCCACTCATATCCACCAGTCAAGTTGACATTTGCATCAGAATGCAAATAGGCATATAAGACTTAACCAATAGTAAATGTCATCAGAGTAAAAATGGCTCCTCATTTTTTAAGTGACAGTTGAAAATGCAGACTTCACTATTCCCATGTCAATATCAGATAAATAATGCACTTTCATAAAGTCAGGTTCAGGAAAAAGCAAAAGGTTGTTGTAGGTCTATGGCAAACTGGAGAGCATATACCTCATTTAAATGGGGAAATCACTAGTTAACTTCAGCTCATTATTGCCATGTAAGAACATGGGCCATTAATGCCATATCTTCTTCTTTCCAAGAGATGCTAACAAAAAATCTTGTTTTAAAATACTGAGAACAGATGAGAGAAAGGGAGAGGTAGTTGAGAAGGAGAGAAAGAGAATGGAGAAAGAATAGGAAGAAAAGAAAAGGGAAAACATATCTATGGATCTGTAGGTTCTAGATAAAACTGCTCTGTGATTCCAGGCCTATAGGACAATTTACTTCAACATAATAAACTTAAATAAACACTTCTTTTTTCAAAAAAATATTTATTTACTTATTTGAGAGAGAAAGAGTTTGCATGCATGAGTGAAAGCATGGGGTGGGGACAGAGCAGAGGAAGAGGTAGAGAGAGAGAGAATCTCAAGGAGATGCCCCATTGATTGCAGAGCCGGATATAGAGCTTCATCACAGGAGCCTGAGATCATGACCTGAACCAAAATAAGGGTCAGATGCTCAACTGACTGAGTCACACAGACGCCCCTACATAAACATTTCTAATTATGTGTATTTGATAGTGGTTTTCCTTTTCTAAAAAGAAAAAGGTTTAGTCATAGTAAACATAAAGTTGGTTATATTTCTGTTTTAGATCCAGCTACCATTTATTGAGTTGATATATGTCATGCAACATGCTAAACTTTTATTAATATACTAATATTCAAAAATTTTATCAAAATAATAGATGTACATAGCTAAAAGTCAAACTGTCTACAAGCAATGCTCTAAACCCCCTTCCTCACATGTAATGTTTTGCAGAGGCAAACATACTTTAATGTTACTACCTTATCTCTAAGTTATGTTATATTGTTATTTATTGATTTTTAGTTCTGGTATTACCTATCTATGAAGATATGGTTCTTACACTTAAAAATAACATGCAGAATTCTCATTGCCCCCATCCATTCAACATAGTTTTATCCGAAGTATTGTTAGTTCAATATTCAGTATTTTTATATTTATTTGAGTATGTGAAACTGGTTCACTGCCTAGCCATATAGTATACTATAATTACTTTTTCTATGTTATCATACACTATGTTTTGTTTAAAGTTAATAGGATATATATTTACTTAGTTTTCTAGGCACTTTATAATTAAATTTCAAGTTCTCTTCCAGTTGTCCATATCTTTTCTCAATATATTCAAATACATCAGAATTCTCTCAGTTTTAGTGTACTGAGGACATCTCTCCAAGGCATTTTCACCTTCTTCACACACTCATTGCTATCTTTAGTGGATAGCTGTCATTTGGGACTCTCTCATCATTTTCATACCATTATCCCCAAATCCCTTCTCTTTTTCAACTTCTCTTTACTCCTTCTTCCTTCTCCCTTCCATTCCCTTAAATTAGATCATGCAGTTCCAGAATCTCATTTCTTCTCTTTCTTGGGTTACTCTTTGTTTTGGTGGAACATCTCCTCCAGGAGCTAAATGTTTGAGTCCTACCATGTATGCATATAAAATATTCTTATTTTACCCATAAAATTGATATATTTGACTATATATAGAATTCTAGATTAGTAATAACTTTCTTTTCCTAGCTCCAGTGTTGCTATTGATAAATTCATGCAAAATTATTTGGATTTCTAAACTTTCATATATTATGCACTTTTCCCCATTGTCTGGAATATTTTGGGATTTTCTTCTTCCCAGTGTTCTGAAATATTATAGTAGTGTACTTTCACATAGGTCAAATTTGTCCATTATGCTGGTTCATGAACAGGGACATTGATCAAAAAATCATGTCCTTCAATTCTAGGACATTATCTCTTAAGTGATTTGCTCTCTTTCTGATTATGTTTCTGGACATTTTAATTTGGTTTTGGACTTCCTAGATGAATCTTATCTTTTGTCTCCTCTGTATTTTGTTCTACTCTGCAATATTTCCTTACCTGTATCTTCCAGTTCTCCTTCTCATGGTTTTAATTTCTGAAGCCTCTTTTTTTAATTCCTAATTTTTATTCTTCATTAGTACTTTACATAATTTTTTGCTATGAAGGAAATGTTCTACATTATATGCTTCTAAATACAGTACCCATTGGAACAGGATGTTTATTTTATTTAATTTTACTTAATTTGAACTTAAATAGGCATTTGTGGCTAAGACTACATGTTACATAGAACAGCCTATTTGGGGTTTTATATTCATAAGAAATATTAAGGACAGATTCTTTTGATCTTTCTATTTTCCTGCATAGTCTCTGTTCCTCCAGTTGCTTATTTCTCTTTGTTTTGGTCCTTTTTTTTTTAAGATTTTATTTATTTATTCATGAGAGACGCAGAAAGAGAGAGAGAGAGAGAGGCAGAGACACACACAGGCAGAGGAAGAAGCAGGCTCCATGCAGGGAGCCCTACGTGGGACTCCATCCCAGGTCTCCAGAATCAGGCTCTGGGCTGAAGGCGGCGCTAAACCACTGAGCCACCTGGGCTGCCCTGGTCTGGTTTTCATATGAAAACTTGTGTGCATGCGCGCATGCGTGCGTGTGTAAGTGTGTGTGTGTGTAAGTGTGTTTAGTGACTTAACATCAGTATCTTAAATGCTTCTCTTGATCTAAAACGTTTCATCGGGGTAGGTGGGGGGCAGGGTGGAATTCCAAGATCCAGAATGGAAGTCTAAACTAGCTATCCGGATTATGATAGTCAAGTAGGGGAGGAAGGCTGGATTTCAACTCTATTTTGTTATGCAAATTTTTACTTCTATTCATTATTTTCGTTCAGTATCATATCCCGAAGCAAAGACACAATTTTACTTGGTCTAAAGAAATAATCTAATCTTCTGTTTTGATGGGAAGCAAAAGAAAGGAATCCTGTTGTTTAGTCACATAGTCTAGATGATGGAATAGGAGGATCTAGCCTCTTCTTAAAGAGGCTTTCAACCAATTTTATCCTCCCCCACTTGCTCCTACTCCTGTTTCCAGAAGTCCCTCGTGCTGCATATTCTTGAGTGATTTAAAGATCTCTGGCACAAACACAGTTGCTTTCCAATTGTCCCAGTAAATGGCTTAGAATTCAGTTTTCTCATGTCAGCTAAATCAATTCCTACTCATCTTCTGTTTTCCAGCTTCCTTTTCTTTTTTCTTTCTACTCTTCTGTTCTCTTTATCCTGGTAAATTTCTGCTTCTTTGTACTTTTACTATTTAACCTTTTACTATTGTTTCAGGTGGCTTTCAGAAGGGAGAGAGATGAATTTTTTCCCCAATATTCCATTTTTAACTAGGACACTCTAAACTCTTTGAATACCTTCTGTAAGTCATTTCTCCCAATCCATTGTAGATTGCTATCATAATCCCAATTAAACTGATGAAGCTGAGGCTCAAAAATATGAGCAATTTGACTAAAACCTTATGGATCAAACTCTCATTCATCTGCATCACGGTTTCTGTTCACTCATCTGGCAAGAAGGTCACACAATAGAGTAACAATGCCAGATAGTCTCTGCTACTGACATGGCAATATGGCATATGTGTGTGTGGTGTCTTTTTTTTTTTTTTTTAATACGGTGTTCAAAATGCTGCCAAAAGGAACAATGTGATCACTAGACTCTGAAGGTGACTCCACTAGGATGGGCAGGCTTTGCTGCATTCTCCCAGACACACATGGGCTCTTCCTCCATAATCTATAGGCACATAACATTGAGCCAAGAGGGTTCTTCCTTTTTGTTACTATTATTTGTTTGATTCTGTTAGTCAGGCCTGTGATTTTGTTCTCTTACCCCATTTTGCTGACAGTCTTGTGGGAGTATGTGAAAACACTGTGAGTGACATGTTTATTTATGTACCTAATCTGGGACGACACTGTGACAAGCAGCAGGGATGTATTTTTTCAAGCAGACTTTCTGCGTCGCTTGTCAGCTCCTTATTATGAGGTGGTTGAGTTTACTGCATTTTTAGTTATATTTGAACGCCTAATAATTCCACAGCACATTAACTATAATTTGTGAATTATATCTATCTTCTAAGAATGCATCACTTTATATCTCTTAGTAAAACAATTCATGTGAATCTACCTACATCAGAAGGCTTCTGAGATTTTATTACCAGGCAGATGATTATACTTATCATCATTTGGCTTTTTAAAGCTCCTCTGGAAATATCTTACCATATCTATTGTCTCCTTCTATCTCAACACTTTGGCCCTCTGGGATAGCCCTTGTGACTTCTTCTCAAAATCATGGCAGTCTAGCTGTCACCTCAAATTCTGTATGTCTCAAACTAACCTCATTATCTACACCTCTCATGACCCTCTGCTCAAACCTCTTTCTTTTGGGATCTCCCTCTTTCAGTTAATGGAAGCTCCACCCTTCCTATTGTCTTGAACAGAAATATTTGTGTCATCTTCAGATCCACCTCTTCAACATCTTCCCCCTATGAATCATTGTCAAATCCTGTCACTTCTACCTGGAAATGTATTTCATGCCTGCTTTGGACTCAGCCATGGCACAGGGCCTTACCTTTTCTGTTCTGAATTACTGCTACATTCTTCCTCTGGCCTTTTTGTCCCTAGCTTGAATTTTGCCATGTTACTGACATAAAAAGCAGTTCATTGCAGAAAAGTTGGGAAACACAAACCAAAAAAGTAAAAAGTAAAAGTAAGCATTGCCCAAATATCTATTACTAGAGATAATCACTGCTTGGTACATATCCTTTCAGATAAAGATAAACATAAATGTCAATATAACTATGCATGCAATACCTGTGATATAGATATGTATTATATAATGTTATGTTATTATAAACTATACCTTTAAATGACTAAATCTGAATTACTGAATGATGTTCATAGAACTCATATATTTTGCCGCTCTCTTGCTTAAAAATCTTCAATGGTGTCTTGCTAACAAGAATGCATTCCAGAACTCAGCAAGTAATTAGGCCCTGCAGAATTGGCCTGACTTACTTCTCTGACCTCATTTTCTACTACATTTACTTAATCCCATGGGTCTATTTGCTGTTCATTTAAAACAGCAAAAGCCACCCACTTTGGAGCCTCAGCATCTTTGCTGGATTTGAGTCCTACTCCCTGACTTGTCTGTATGGCCCCTGACATTGCCACCTATCAAAATTCTCCTTGGGCTAGATGTAGCCACTCTAACTCCACTTGTTTTGAAAAAGTTTCACTGATTTGGCCTATCAGAATGGCTGAACTTCCTTTAGAGTTTTCATAGATCTTTTGAGCAGGTACATATTACATATATATTTCCTTGTGGGATAAACTGGAAGCCTTTGAACCATAAAGGCTTGATTCTATATCCTACTAGTTGTGCTATCCTGAAGGACTTAATCTCTCTAGGCCATAGAAAAGGGCCAACTAGTGCCATTATATAGATAGGGAAATGAAGGTGAGAGAAGTAAATGTTTTGCCCAGGGCAGCCTGGGTGGCTCAGAGGTTTAGCACCGCCGTCTTCCCAGGGCATGATCCTGGAATCCTGGGATCGAGTCCCACGTCGGGCTCCCTACATGGGGCCTGCTTCTCCCTCTGCCTGTGTCTCTGCCTCTCTCTGTGTGTCTATCATGAATAAATAAATAAAATCTTAAAAAAAAATAAATGTTTTGCCCAGTGTCACACAACTGATTAGAGTTGGAACTGGCAATCATTATCTCTTTGATAATCAAAGCCTATGACTGGTATGTTGTGCCAATTCTATAGTTTCTCTCTCTTAAAGGAAACTGGTATAGGTGCACTCCCTAGAGCTGTTCAGGGATTTCACTTCATACTATAACACCTCATTTAGTGAGCATGAAGAGTGCTATATTAACACACTGAATTAGTTTCTTGGGCTGCCCTAACAAGTTAGCATAAACTAAATGGCTTAAAGCAATAGAAATCTGTTATTTCACATTTTGGGAAGCTAGAAGTCCAAAGTGAAGATTTTGTCGAGACCATGCTTTTCTGAAGGCTCTAGGTAAGGATCTTTCCTTATCTCTTCCTAGTTTCTAATGTTTGTCAGAAATCCTTGGCATTCTTTGGCTTGTTTTTCAATATATGCCTGCTGTCACAAGATCTTTTACATGAGTCATGCCTTTACATGGCCTTCTTATAAGGACACCAGTTACTGGCTTTAGGACACTTAATAGAGTATGGCCTCACCTTAACTTAGTTATATCTTAAAAAAGAAAACAACCTATTTTCAAATATAATATTCATAGGTACTGAGGTTTAGGATTTGAATGTATCTTTCTTGTGATGGTAGATATTGTTTAAAGGTATTTACCTATATCCCTTCATATAAATTTGTACTTTCATTATTGATTCATTTGACAAGATCAAGTTTCCAGGCAATGGGTAGACCTCTATAACACTTCTACTAGGTAAGAGAACAAATACTAGTATGTCATTACTGTTGTCAATTAATAGGAATGGGCAGTAGATAGGTTTGTTTGTTTCTTTTCTATTTTCTTATAGAGAAATTTACTGGCTAAACCTGACATTATGCAAAAGATTACAATGATAGAAACAGAAAGTTAAGGAAGGCAGATGAAAAGGAAAAGAATAGTAGACAATATTCAATTTATCAAGGCCAACATACTGAAATTTTAATTTTATTCTATAATTTATATAATATACCAGTGATATATATATATATATATATAATATATATATATATTAGAAATATATATATATATATATATTTAAGTTTTCCTATAGTGTCGTCTCCCTACATAATTTGTTGTTGTGTTTTTTTAAAGAAAAGTAACTGCTTATTACTGCTGGTTTTCAAATTACCATAAGTCGTTTGTCCAGTATTTTTACCTTGTATCTGATAACCTGGGTTTAAAATATTCACAATAAATGAAAATTTATAAACACATGCACTAAATTTGTTTTCATAATAGCACGCACATACCTACAGCAATTTTAATAATTCTTTCAGATGCAGGTGTTCATGTTGGTGGCTGACTGCATTTACTACCTAATTCCACCCATTTCAGATCAGCATCTTGGCCTTGCTTCCTTCTCTATTAAAGCAGTTGCCCTAGAAAACTGACTAGCTCTCACCCCCCATAGTGGTACCTGTGTTTCCATGCCTCTCTGCCTTTGCTCAATCTTTGCTACACTCTCTTTTCTGGCCAGAGAAATTTACATATTTCTAGAACAGAGAGACAATGATATTTCTCCCATGAAGACTCTCAAGAGAATTTACCACTCCATTTTTAAAATTTTATTAGATGTTTCTATTTACACACGGATTGAATACTTATTTTACTCTGTCTTAATTACAAAGAATTCATGACAGGGTTTGTAAATCTCTATAGCGCCTAGGATAGAGTTCAGCACATGCCTATTTGCTCCTCACTTTTACCCAAGAGAAAGTTCTGATTTTGTTGACCAATAAAAAGACAAATTCACTCAGGGTTAGGAGTGTTGGTCGAGTGGTCAGTTAAAGGCTTGTCATGTTCTAGGCACAGTGCAATATACTGGGGCTATAAAAAGATGAGTAAGAAAATGTTCTGATCTCAGGAAGATCACAGTCATATATCGGATTGGTCAAGTAACTGACATAACAGAATAATAAGAGCTTAAATGCTGCACATATAGTGTCCTACACATATAGTATCCTACAGTAATCACATAAGAAGCACACATGGGAGTATCTACATCAGTCTAAGGCAAGAACACTACAAGAAAATCTTGAACAATAACAGACAGGGAACCAGGACAAGGGAGGAAAAGTAGATGGGCATTCCAACTATAGGAAAGAGAGTGAATCACAGAGAAGCATGATAGATAACAGAGTGCTCGAAAAACTGTAAGCCCACTGCAGAAGAGACTTGGTGACTTGATTCCTCCCCCCCCAAATAGCAAAGTAGTACAGAAATCATTCCATATTCAGATTCTTATTTACCTATAGGATGTGCATATGTTTAAATATGTGTGTGCAGGAAAGCAGGTGATGTGCTTCCCTGTGATTCTACAGAGTAAAAATACACAGGAGAGTGAGGACAAAATGTCCATTATGGGTTTTTTTTTTTCACCACAAGAACAGTCTAACAAGAAGATTTCCACCAGGCATCTGCCACCTCTAGTCAATTTTTTGGAATGGTTACAAAAATGCATATCCAAGTCATAAAGATTTAACGAAATATTCTCCTGCCATTTATAGTAATGCTACCAAATGACAAGTTCAAATTACTTGTTG
The DNA here is from genome assembly GCF_048418805.1 of Vulpes vulpes. Taxonomy (NCBI): domain Eukaryota; kingdom Metazoa; phylum Chordata; class Mammalia; order Carnivora; family Canidae; genus Vulpes; species Vulpes vulpes. Next base: position 31,469,740 of record NC_132790.1, read on the forward strand.
TGATTACTCTTCATCTGGGCAAAACACATGTTGTAAAGTATGCACAAGATCCAATTACATCGATTGCAATGACACAGAATAACAACACCAGAAAAAAGGTAATCACACACAATACACACATACTGTTTAGAATTTTCCCAAATGCATTTTTTTCTTTTTTCTTTCTTTCTTTTTTTGTATTACAATCTGCTCATCATTTGGACTCACAACTAACTCTTTGCTCTGCTTTGCTTTTTCATAATGTGCAAAGTAACAGCTGACTGGTCAAAATGGTCAATAAAATAAACATTCTATTTCTAAACTATATCCCTCTCCTTGCCATTATGCCTACATATTTGGTCACTAAATAGACTTTTTTGCCGATGTGTCCTCAAAATCACTAAGTGCAATTTAGAATTCATTACCTGCCCCGATCATCCCAATACTTCCAACTCAAAACTAGCACATTCAACAGTGTTCTCAATCTCAATTTACTGCATTACTACTTAAACTAGAAACTTCTGAGTCTCTCTCCTACCTACATCTTGTAGGACACCAAATATTGTTAATGGTATTTGATAGATATACCTTATGTTTATTGTCTTTTTCCAGTCTCCATTTTTACTGCCTTAATTCAGGTCCTCATCATATTTTATCAGGACATTGCAAAATGAAATATATGTTTAAGTGAAGTCATCATTCCATTTATGTACTTGCTTTCTTCTTTGGTGGCATTATTATCAACATCATGCGGGAGCTAATGATTGTGTTAGATGTTGTCCCTTTTCCTTCCTTTATCTATAAACAAATATGGTAATATGGTAACTTCCTAAATATTCCTGATATCTGCTCATGTCTTTCAATCTCATTTCTGCTGCTCTAGTTCATATTTTAAATATTTGTCACATGAAATATTGCAAATGAATTGATCTTTCACTCACAAAGTCTCCCCTAATCTTCCTAAAATTAGAAAGTTCTTTTTGTTTGTTTGTTTTTCCCCACAATGAATCTAAACAGATAAGAACTGTGGACTTTCAAAAATCCAAGAAAATACAATCTAGGAGATATGAGCTGGGATTCAGCATCAATATTTTTCACAACTTAAGCAGAGGATGGTGGCCTTGCTAAGGCAGGAAGCAACAACTGCAGGTTGGGGCAGCTGGAATTTGTAAGAGATAGAGAGACACAAAGTCGTACTAAAAATAAGGATAGGAGGTCCTTTACTCTTTGGCTAAATACCAAGTTACACATGTGTATAGTGAGATTTTTCAAGGCCAGGAGGAGAACAGCTACTAGGAAGCTGCAAGGTAAGTAGAAATCCCTCTGACAGTACAATATTGAAAGATACAGACACTTTGAGCAGTCCAGATGAGTAACTCTCCTGAATAACCCAGGTATTGAATTTAGGACTCCTCAAAAAAACAAAAAGCAAAAAAACAAACAAACAAACAAAAAAAAAACACTTTTTAGAAAAAGAGTTACATTGGTCTTATAATAAGGACTATGGTAGAATCATCTTCACAAAACTTAAAATCAGATTTTTTAATGAATCAAGCTGATTTTCCAGTAAATTATGTCAGAATAAAAATCAACAGTTTCCAAAGAAAAACAAACAAAATTTAAAATCTTTTCAATATAATACCCACAATGGTCAAATACAATAACAAATTATTTGACACATGAAAAAGCAGAAAAATATAATATTTAAAATTTAAATTATTTAAATATTAAAAAGAGCAAACATAAATATATCCAGAGATGTTAAAGTTAGCAGAAAAAGACTTTAAAGCAATGAATAGAAAATATGAACAGAAATGGAAACTATCAGAAAAGAGAAAAATTATAAAAGTAAAGCACACAGCATCTGCAATGAAATATCCTCAGTAAGCATTTACCATTAGATTGGACACTTCAAAAGAAAATAGAAATAAGCTTGAAGACATGGCAATAGAAATTCTATAGACTAAAGCATAAAGAGTTAAAAGACTGGAGATGGGAAGGTGGAGGGTGGGGGAATACATCCTCATTCATCTGTTTGAAAATACCTAACAGCCAAAATTTCTGATGGGAGTACCAGAAGAGAATGAGAAGCAGGAAAATGTTAAAGGAATGATGAAAACAGCTCTTCTGGGGAAGATGGCAGAGTAGGAAGACCCTAGACTCACTCTGTCCCACAGTTACAACTAAATAGCACTCACATTAGTGTAAATAACCCAGAAAACCACCCAAAGATTGGCAGGATAGACTCCACAACTAAATGTAAAGAAGAGACCACTCTGAAGAGAAGAGGAAAGGCAGAGACACAGTTGGGAACTAAACAGACTTGTGGGACTGTCCGTGGGGAGGAAGGCACACCACTGGCACAAGGAGAGGAGAGAAAAAGACCCCCACAACTGGGAAAGATGAATTCTCATAACATTTGGCTTTGAAAACCATAGAGGCTGAATTTTGTGAGTTGTTACAACCAGCACGACTTAAAAGATGGGATTAAAAAAAAAAAAAGCAGCTCAGCTCTGGGTGAGCAGGTGGGCTAGAGGAAATTGAGTCCCTACCCTTGGAGATACAGCATAGAAGCCGAAGGTTCAAAGGCACCTGGGGCATATAGAAGGGTTATTTGGAAGAAATCATTGGGAAACTCCTTTAGGAAGAAAGGAAATGTCAGATACCATTTCCCTCTTCTGCCTCCGGCCAACATAAACACCTACCCATCTGCTGGACTTGCTGTTTAACTTGTCAGTACCCTACACTGTGCTTTACCAATCCACTTCTCTGAACAGCCTGCCTCAGTCCAGACACTGCAGTACCCCTCCTGCAGAGGACTGGTAGTACTCAAAGCTTGTTAGCACCACCACTGTACCCCATTGCTCCCTGTGCTATGCTTTTGCAAATCCACCCTCTCCAATACAGGGTGGTGCCACAGGTCTGGCAGTAAAGCCCCTACAGTGGCCAGCACCACTCAAGGTTACTTCTGCCTCAGAGAGAGGGAAAGATAACCATATATATCAGTCAGACAGGGGGACCAGTAGTGGGCTGGAGGCAGACAACTGGTCTAACTGCAGACTCTGCCCACCAATAAAAGCTTCTCAGGTGACAATATAAGGAATGTGCCTTACAGTTTGGTGCTATTACACCTCTGGCAAATGCCTGGTCTGAATCAAGTCAAGTCCAAGGAATCCTTAGATTGGCCTACTAATATCATAGGGACTCAATACTGCCCACAGTAGGCAAATAAAGCCATTGAAGACAACTAGACTGAAGGAAAAAGGAGCTCAGCCACAAAAGCACAGTGCACATCACATATAGAACACACTCCTGAGATGCCAGGATCTGGTGAAAGAGACACCACATAGCAGGGTACTACAAGATCTCTTTTAGATAAAGACACTACTTTCAGGTGCAGGAGACAGCTATCATTCCTAACACACAGAAACAGACATAGACAGTTTAGACAAAATCAGAAGGCAAAGGAATATGCCTGAAGTAAAAAATAGGACAAAACCACAGCAGGAGACCTAAGTAAAACAGATAGAAATAATATGCCTGATAGAAAATTTAAAGTGATGATCATAAAGATACTGGATCTGAGAAGGGTGCAAGATATCAGTGAAACTCTTAACGAAGAGTTAACATGAAAAAGAACCCATCAGAGATGAAAAATACAATAAATGAAATTAAAAATACATGAGATGGACTAAATAGAGGGTAGAGAAGCAGAGGAATGAATTAGTGACCTGGAAGACAAAGTAATAGAAAGTAATCAAGCTGAGCAGATGAGAGAAAGAAAGCTATGCAAAATGAGAATAGACCTAGGGAACTCAGTGACTTCATCAAGCATAATAACATTCATATTATAGGGCTCCCAGAAGGAGAAGAAAAATAAAAGGAGGCAGAAAACTTATTTGATAAAATAACTGCTAAAAATTCCTGAAGCTGGGGAAAGAAACATATATCCACATCCAGGAAACACAGAGATTCCCCCAAGGAAGTTCAAAACCAGACACATAGTAATTAAGATAGAAAAATGTAGTGATAAAGAGGGAATTTTTTTAAAGCAGCAAAAGAAAAGAAAGCAATTACATACAAGGGAAGCCTCATAAAGCTATCAGGGGATTTTTCAACAGAAACTATGCAGGCCAGAAGAGAGTGGCATGATAAATTCAAAGTGCAAAAGGAAAAAAAAAAAAAAGAAAAAGAAGAATCTGCAGCTAAGAATACTCTATCCAGCAAGGCTATTATTTAGAATAAAAAGGTAAAGTTTTTCCCAGACAAACAGAAGTTAAAGGAATTTAAGCCCTCTAAGACAGCCCTTCAAGAAATGTTAAAGGGCAGTTTGTGAGTGGAAAGGCAGTAAGTTTGAATAATGGAAGTAGGAAGCAAAAAAAGCAGTAACAATAATTATGTCTGTAAAAATAATGAAGGGACTCACAAAATAAAAGGATGAAAAATATGACACAATATGTCTAAAATGTGTGTGGGGGGGAAAGGAATAAAGAATGGGTTAAAACTTAAAATGGCCATCACCGTAATATAGATAGCTACATGAAGAAGCGTTATATATAAACTGAACAGTAACCAAGATAAAAACGAGTGATAGACACACAAAATATAAAGAGATAAGAATCTAAGTATATCACTAAAGAAAGTCAACTAATTATGAAAGAAGAGAACAAGAAAAGAAAGGAACAGAGGAAAACTATAAAAAACCACTATAAAACAGGTAAGAAATGGCCAATAAATACATACCTATCAATAATTATTCTGAATGTAAATGGACTAAATGCTCGAATCAGAAGACATAAGGTGATGGAATGGTTAGAAAAGACAAGACCCAGGATGCCTGGGTGGCTCAGTGGTTGAGTGTCTGCCTTTGGTTCAGGGTGTGATCCTGGAGTCCCGGGATGGAGTCTCACATTGGGCTCCCAGCGAGGAGCCTGCTTTTCCTTCTATCTATGTCTCTGCCTCTCTCTCTCTGTTTCTCATGCATAAATAAATAAAATATTTTTTTTTAAAGACAAGACCCATTTATATGCTGCCTCTATGAGGCTCAATTCAGACCTCAAGTAAAAAATAGGTCTGGTTGAAAGTAAAAGAATGGATAAGTTTTTATCATGCAAATGGATGTCAAAAGAAGGTTGGGGTGGCAGTATTAATATTGCACAAAATAGACTTTAAAACAAAAAAAAAAAAAACAGGCAAAAGAAGAGAAGAAGAAGGCAAAGGACACTGTATAATCACTAGGAAGAGGCAAAGAAGGACACTGTATAATCATTAAAGAAACAATGCAACAAGAAGATAAAGCAATTATAAATATTTATGCACCCAACATAAGAGTACCCAAGTACTTAAGGCAGTTAATACCTCACTTATATCAATGGATAGATCAAACAAACAGAAAATCCACAAGTAAACAGTAGCTTTCAATGACGCATTGGCCCAGATATATACAGAACATTCCATCTTAAAACAGCAGAATACACATTCCTTTCAAGTGCACATGGAACATTCTCTAGAATAGATCACACATTAAAGACTTGCAAAACAAGTCTTAACAAATTTAAAAAGATGAGTCTTTCCATGTATTTTTTCTGACTACAACACTATGAAATTAGAAATCAACCACAAGAAAAAATCTGGAAAGAACACAAATACACAGAGGTTAAATAACACACTAGTGAATAATGAATGAGTCAACTAAGAAACCAAAGAGGAAATCAAAAATACATGCAGACAAATGAAAATGAAAACACAATGGTCTAAAATCTTTGGGATGCAGCAAAAACAGTTCAAAAAGGGAAGTTTATAGCAACACAGGCCTACTTCAAGAAGGAAGAAAACATTCAAAAAGCAACCTAATTTTTTACCTAAAAGAGCTAACGTAAAATATGAACAAACAGAACCCAAAAGTAGTAGAAGAAAATAAATAATAAAGATTAGGAGAGAAATAACTTAAATAAAAACTAAAAAAAAAAAAAATGAAAACAAAAACAAGAGAACAGATCAATAAACCAAGATCTGGTTTTTGAAAAGATAAACAAAATTGATAAAACATTAGCAAGATTTATCAAAAGAGAGAGAACTTAAAAAAAAAAAAAAGAGAGAGAACTCAAACAAGCAAAATGGGAAATGAAAGAGGAGAAATAACAGACACCACAGAAATACAGATTATAAGAGAATATGAAAAATTATACGCCAACAAATTGAACAACCTAAGAAAAATGGAAGCATATCATCTTCCAAATTTGAATCAGGAAGAAATAGAAAATTTGAACAGATCTATAACCAGCAATAAAATTGAATTGATAATCAAAAAACTTACTACAAGCAAAAGTCCACTGGTAAATTCTACCAAACATTTAAAAAGTTAATATCTATTCTTCTCAAACTACTGCAAAAACTAGATGAAAAAAGACTTCCAAATTCATTCTAAGAGGACTCAATTAGCCTGGTACTAAAACCAGATAAACACACCAACAAAACAAAACAAAACAAAACAAAACAACTATAGGTTAATATCTCTGGTGGACATAGGTGTAAAAATCCTGAATCAAATAATTCATTAAAAAGTAATTTGCCATGATCAAGGGGGATTTATTCCCAGATGCAGGAGTGGTTGAATATTCACAAATCAATCAGTGTGATACATCACATCAATAAGAAAAAGGATAAAAATCATATGTTCATTTCAATAGATGTAGAAAAACCACATGAAAAAGTACAACAATATCCATTCATGATAAAAACCCTCAAGAAAGTAGTTTTAGAGGGAACACACCTTAACATAATAAAAGCCATATATGAAAAACCCACTATGAACACCAAACTCAATGGGGGAAAACTGAGAACTTTCCCTCTAATATCAGGAACAAGATGAGGATGTCCACTCTCATCACTTTTGTTCAAACTAGTACTAGAGGTTCTAGCCACAGCAATCAGACAAGAAAAAAGAATAAAAGACATCCAACTTGGTAAAGAAGAAGTAAAACTTTCATTATATGCAGATGACATGATAATATACATGGAAAACCCTAGACTCCACATGAAAATTACTAGAGCTGATAAATGGATTCAGTAAGGTCATAGCATATACAATCAATGTACAGAATCTGTTGCATTTTTATACACTAATAATGAAGCAGCAGAAAGATACATTAAGAAAGCGATCCCATTTACAATTGCACCAAAAATAATAAAATACCTAGGAATAAACTTAACTTAAAGGAAATAAATACCTAGGAATAAACTTAACTTAAAGAGGTGAAACCAAGGCGAGCTTGTCAAGCAAAAGCTGAAAGCTCATTTCTCAGGAAAAGATGTCTCTTGAAAGAATTCAAAAGCACCAAGATATTGAAACCAAAGAAATTTATGCTCAGAGGTAGCTTCTAATAAAAGAGAGAGATTTGCTAAGAGGCAGAGAAGCAGAGCTGAAGCAATGAATCGAAACTTTTGAATTGGCTCAGAGGCTACAAGAAGAGGAAAATTAAAGCATAACTGACACATTAGCAAGCAGGAGCTGAATGTAAAGAGAATTAGGAGAGCTATAACTAGAAGTTCAGGAATGAACTTCTCAAGTATCAACCTGAAGTGAAAGACTGCTCTATCACCAGAACTAACAGGCTGATTGAAGATGAAAGGAAGAATAAAGAAAAAGCTGCACATGTGCAAGAGAAGCTCACAGCTATTAATTCAAAAAAGGAAGAACCTAATCACTCTGTAAATGGTGTCAAAGAGCTTGAGCTTGAATTAGAGTCTGTCAAAGCCCAATCTTTGGCAATAACAAAGCAAAACCACCTGCTGAAAGACAAGGTAAAAGAGATGAGTGACTATTTGTTACTGAAAGAAGGGAAACTAGAGCTTCAGGCACAAAATTAATTACTTAAACAACTGCAAGAGACTAGAGATGAAAACATGTATCTCCTAAACCACAAAGCTCAGCTATCTCCTGAGCTAGTGTCTTTTTTTTTTTTCAGAAAGAACTGAAGAAAGCAGACAATGTTATTGCATTTGAGCATAAGCAGTTCAAAACCCAAAAACAGGCCATGCAAAAAGAACTGCAAAGTGAAATTGAACATTCTGACCACTGAAGGCCCAGATTCTTGATTACAATGACTCTGTGAAGAAGTAACCTATACAGGTTACCAGCCAGCCCTAGAGAATGAAGTGTACTGCAACCCAAAACAGTCTCTGAGCAATTATTCTGTCAGTGGACTACTGAGTGGCAAGATGGTGGTATCTTGTGATGGTGATATAAGTGGGGATTTCTTGAAAAATCCTCTCTCAAACAGGAAAGGCTGATGGTAGTTATACCAAGGATCACAAGCTATGAAAGAAATTGAAGATGACACAAACACATGAAGAGATATGCCATGCTCGTGGATGGGAAGCACAAATACTGTCAAAATGTCTATACTACTCAGAGCAATCTACAGATTTAATGCAATCCCTATCAAAATACCATCAGCATTTTTTCACAGAACTAGAACAAGAAATACTAAAGTAGAACCAAAGGAGACCCTGCATAGCCAAAACAATCTTGAAAGGGAAAAACAAAACCGTAGGTATCAGAATTCTAGATTTCAAGTCATATTACAAAGCTGTAGTAATCAAAACAGTATGGCACTGACATAAATATAGATACACAGTTCAATAGAACAAGACATAATGCCCAGAAACAAACCCACAATTATATGTTCAATTAATCTTTGACAAAAGAAGCAAGAATATGCAATGGAGAAAAGACAGTGTCTTCAACAAATGGTGTTGGGAAAACTGGACAGCCACATACAAAAGAATGAAATTAGGCCACTTTCTTACACCATACACAAAAATAAATTCAAAGTGGATTAAAGACCTAAATGTGAGATCTGAAACCATAAAAATCCTAGAAGAATGCACACACAGTAATTTGTCTTACATGGGCTTGTAGCAACATTTTTCTAGATGTGTCTTCTAAGGCAAGGGAAATAAAAGCAAAATTAAACTACTGGGAATTCATCAAAATAAAAAGCTTCTGCACAGCAAAAGAAAATCAAGAAAACTAAAAGGCAACCTACAAAATGAGAGAAGATATCTGCAAATGACATATCTGATAAAGTGTTAATATCTAAAATATATACATAACTGATACAACTCAACACCCAAAAAACAAGGAATCCAATTAAAAATAAGCAGAAGATATGAATAGACATTTTTTTTCCAAAGAAGACATGCAAATGGCCAAAATACACAGGAAAAGATGCTTAACATTGCTCGTCACAAGGGAAATGCATATCAAAAGTCCAATGATATATCACCTCACACTTGTCAGAATGACTAAAAATAAAAAACACAGGTAGAGATAACTTAGCAAGGATACAGAGAAAAAGGAACCCTTATGTATTGTTGGTGGGAATATAAACTGGTACAACCACTGTGGAAGACAGCATGGAGGTCTCCCAGAAAATTAAAAGGAGAATTACTCTATGATCCAGCAATCACACTACTGGGTATTTATCCAAAGAGTACAAAAACACTAATTCAAAAGGGTATATGCACCCCATGTTTATTTTTTATTTTGGTATTATTTACAATAGCTAAGATACAGAAGCAGCCAAAGTGTCCACTGATAGATGAATGGATAAAGAAGTGGTGTGTGTGTGTGTGTGTGTGTGTGTGTGTGTGTGTTGGTATATTACTTAGCCATAAAAAAATGAAATCTTGCCACTTGCAACAACATAGATGGAGCTAGAGAGTATAATGCTGGGTGAAATAAGTATAGTCAGAGAAAGACAAATACCATATAATTTCACTCATATGTGAGAGACATGCCAAGAATTAGACTCTTAACTATAGAGAACAGATTGATGGTTACCACAGGGGAAATATGTGGGGAAATGGGTATTAAAGAGTACAGTTGTAGTGACAAGCACTGAGCAATGCATAGAATTTTTGAATCACTATATTCTTCCCCTGAAACTACTACAACACTGTATATTAGCTATACTGGAATAAAATAAAAATGGAATAATATGAAATGAAATAAAAATAAAGTGTAATTCAAAAAAACCCTATTTTCACCACATCTGATGAAAAATATTAATAGATCTAATAAGCTCAACAAACCTCTGTGCAGGAAAAATAAAAGAAAATCACATCCAGGCATATCAGAGTCAAACTGCTGAAAACCGGTGATAAAGTATAGTAGTAAGAAGAAGAAATTGCATTCTATATACATGAACAATAATAAGAAATTATACTGACTTTGCATAAGAAATAATGCAAGTCAGAAAAATATGGAATGTTCTTCGTAAATGTTAAGAAAGAACAAATCAATCTAGAATTGTACAACCAACAAACATCCTTAAAAAATAAGTAAAACCTTAATTTTTTTCAGACAAACAAAAGCTGAAGAATTTAAAGATCTGCCCTACCAAGAGCACCAGAGAAAGTTCTTGAAACTAAAGAAAAACAATACCAGGGGGAAACCCAGATCTACACTAAGGAATAAAGATCACCAAAATTGGCACATAAATAGATGCATGTATGTATTTCTCTAAAAAAGATAATTGACTACTAATGGAGAAATTATAATGTATTATGAGGTTTAAAACATATATAGAACTAAGTATAATGTCAATACAACAAAGGACAAGAAAGGAATAAATTGAAATATACTGTTATAACCATCATGTTATTTATGAAATGGTATAACATTAATAGTTGGTCAATTATAATAAGTTATATATGCATACTATAAAATCTAAGGTTATCATTAACAACATAAAATATAGAAAAAATGTACTTAGAAGTCAATATGATATTTGTAATAGAATAATATTATTTACTAAAAACACTTGTAAAAATATAGGAAAAAATAACAAAAGATGTGGGACAAATATACACAAATTGGTTAAAAGAATGCAAAAAGATAGACTACACTAACATCAATCTGAAGGAAGCTGGAGTGACTGCTCTAATGTCAAACAAATAGACTTCTGAGTGAAGAATATTATCAGCAATGAAAAAATGCCCTATAATGATAAAGAGGCCAATTTATTAGGGACCATGAAAAAATTTTTATCCATCTAAAAATGGAGCTTCACAATTCATAACACAGGAGAAGACAAATCTGAAAGAAAAATAAAATATGCAAATATACATAATTACGGTAGGAGACTTTAAAAATCCTTTTTTAGTAATTGATATAACTAGTAGCTCCGAAAATTCAGTAACTTTAGAGAACATTAGAACATTATCACCAAACTTTTTCTAATTTACATTATAGAACATTTTACCTAATAGCAGCAAATATGTGCTCTTTACTAAGAGCATATGAATGGTTAACTAAGAAAAGTAATATGCTATGCCAACAAAGAGCTCTAAGAAACTTTTAAAGGATACCAAAATGATATATAGTGTGTTCTCTGATCACAACAAAATTACATTAAAAATCAAGACCAAAAAACATTTTGAAAATTCACAACTATTTAGAAACAATGCAACATACTTCTAAATATTCCATGGAGCAAAAAAATAAATTATAAGGTAAATTAGAAAATATTTTAAGTGAAATGAAAATGAAAATATAACTTATCAAAATGAATGGAATCCACCTAAAATGAGTTTTTTGCTTTTTAAAGATTTTATTTATTTATTATTTGAGAGAGAGAGAGAGAGAGAGAACACAAGCAGGCAGAGCAGCTGGCAGAGGGAGAAGGAGAGGCAGGCTTCCTGCTGAGCAGAGAGCGTGACTCAGGGTTCCATTCCAGGACGCTGGGATCAGAATGTGAACCGGAAGGCAGACACTTTACTGACTGAGCCACCCAGGCATCCCTAAAATAAGGAGCTTTTTAAAAAAATTGCTTTTACTAAAAAGAAAGCTCTCAAATCAAAGAAATAAGCTTCAATTGAAAAGTATAGATGAATAGGTCAAATTAAACCCAAAATAAGTAGAAGGAAGTAAAACTAAATAAGAAAATTCAGAGTAATAAGTGTAAACACAATAGAAAAATAATATCAAAGGTTGCATTTGGAAAATATATATTTAAAAACGCAAAGTGGTCAGTAAAATAGAAAAAAATCACAAATTAAGAATATTACCAATGATAAAAAGACATCACCACTGGATTTATGGGGATTATAAAGACATATAAAGGTAATATTAGTCAAATTCATGCTGATAATTTTAAAAAATCCTAGAAGAAATGAACAGTTCTCTTGAGAGATACGAATTGCCAAAATTGATGCAGGAAGTAACAGGAAATTAAAGTAGTGTGAGATTAAGTTAAACGTTTTTAAAATGAATTTATAATTGAATTATCTTCTGGAAAGAAAACTACCAGACCAGTCACTTCAATGGTAAATTTTATCATGCATTTAAAGAAAAAAAATATATGTAACTAAGTTTCAAATATTCCACAAAATAGAGAAACAACTTGCCAACTCAATTTATAAACTACCCTGATATCTATCTATCTATGTATCTATCTATATATATATATTTATATATAAATACCAAAGAATGATATTCATCAACACAGGTGAAGAAGACTTTGAAAAAGTATTAACATATCAAGGGACTCCTGGGTGACTCAGTGGTTGAGCATCTGTCTTCACCTCAGGTCTTCATCCTGGAGTCCTAGCATGGAGTCCCACATCAGGCTCCTCCCAGGGAGCCTGCTTCTCCCTCTGCCTATGTCTCTGCCTCTCTCTCTGTGGATAATAAATAAAATTATTTGGTTAAATAAATAAAATCTTAAAAAAGAAAGAAAGAAAAAGTATTAGCATATCAAATCAAAATCACAAAATTAGTAGGTAAGGGTATTAAGCCAGCTATTTTAAAGAAATATGTTCAAGAGGTAGAAAAAAGCTAGAGTATGAAGAGAAGAGAAAAGGAAGATATTTAAAAGGAGTAAAATAAAATTCCTAGAATTGAAAAATCCAACACCTCAAATGAAATATTCATTGGATAAAATTAACTGCCAATCTAATAATGAAAAAGAGAGAGACATAGAAATAGAAATTTTCTGCACTGAAGCATAAAAAAAGTAAAAAAAAAAAATTCACTGAAGTAAAGTTAACAGAGGATCAGTAAGCTATGGGACAGTATTAAGTGACTAACCTTAGATATAAATGGAGTCCCAGAAGGAGTGGACAGAAAAAGAACTGTTAAAATTTAACATGTATTCATTACAAAAATTATTGGCAAACTGGGGTTAGAATAAAAATTTCTCAGCATGATCATGGGCATATATAATAATCCTACCAATAATATTATATGTAATAGAACAGTATGAATATTTTCCCTTAAGATCTCTTATTACCATTTCTATTTAAAATCATACAGATGTTTCAATCCAGTATAAAAGGTAAGAAAAATAAAGGCAAGAGAAAAGTTCAAATATTCACAGATGATATGAGTATGTTTACAGGAATTGATAAGAAACATACCAAAATACCCCTACCAGAAGTAATAACATGAGTTTAACAATAACATAGGAGGCTAGGTTAATTAACAAAAATCAATTACATACCTATAAGCAAATGGAGAGCAAAATGGAAAATGATTATCATTATCATACCATTATCAAACAAAAGCTACTTAGAAATTAATTTACCAAAATATGTGGAAACTTTACATCAGAAACTGCAAAGTTCTATTTGGAGATTGTTTTAAAAGACCCAGCTATGTCATTAATCTATCATGTCTATCGGTTACATTACTAAGATTATTTTGTTATTATGATACCAATTATTTCTAGTTTTATCTGTATATCTGTGTCTCTATCCTCCATCCTTGCAATGTTAATCAAAATTCCAGCAGGCTGTCTGGTAGAAATTAATAATGAATTCTAAAATTTGTATGTAAAAAAAACTTGAATAATAAAGACAATATTTTTTTAATTAAAAAAAAAAAGTTGGAAGACTAATAATGTTAACTTCCAAACTTACAGGAATCAAGACCAACCTACAGTAATCACGAAGTGTTAGCAAAAAGAGATTATCAGTTAATAGAATTTCATAAAGAAACCATTAATAGACCAACTCTTATAGATGATTCATTTCTTGTAAAGTCACTGAAGCAAACCAATGAAGGAAGGACTATCTTTTCAACAAATGATGCTCGTGCTCAAACAACTGCACTTCCATAGAAAGTAGAGGGGGATAACCTTGATATAGACCTCAAAGTATATCCAAAAATTATTTTGAGGTTAATCATATACATAAACATAAAAGCTAAAATTCTAGAAAAATATATAGTAGAATATCTCTGCAATCTAAGTATACACAAAATTTATTTAGATTAAGACATAGACTAACCACCAAAATTATACCTTTATATATTAGACTTAATCAAAATTAAAACTTCTGCTTAATATAAGATTTTGTAAAGGAAATAATAGATAATTTATAGTTTGGGAAGATATTTATAGAACATATTTTACAAAGGAGTTGTATCACCAACATATAAAGAACTCCTACAATTAAATCATAAATAAAGACAGATAACCCAATTAAAAATGGGGCAAATATTTATACACATCAAAAGGACATAGAAATGACAAACACATGAAAAAGTACAAGACATCATTAATCATTTGGGAAAAGCAAGTTAAAACTCAAGTGGGGTACCACTATATACCTATTAGAATGCTAATTTTTAAAAATAAATCAACACTAAATTTTCATGAAACATGTTTCTAGTTTGATAGTCAAAATGTAAAAGTTATATCAATTTGGAAAATTCCCTAGACCTACTCCTTCGCAATACCAATCCAAAGTGTTTATCCAAAAAGAAATGAAGATATTGACGGAGACCTCACTGAAACTTCTATACAATATAAATCAACTCATCACAGTTCTTAAAATGTACTGTTGAAGGACTCTCCTTATGAGTAAGACTTTGGCATTATGACTGCAGATTCTCTTATTCAAGTGATTCCCCTGAATGAGCTTATCTAATTTATCCAATTGCCACTCCTATTCAATTAGAGAGTGGCAAGTGATAACAAACTGGACCATAGTCAAGGCACTCCTGGCTTTATCAAACCTGACTTCTCATATCTGATGGATTCTACCATATACTTAAATAGCTGGAAGGAGTATTCTCAATTCTGTAAAAGCTGGTCACATGTTCTCTATTTCCACATTGGAATGGATACCACTAAGAAGAATAAGAAGCTACTCTATCTTCAGAGAAGTAGGGATATTATCCACTGTGTTTAGAATTATTGCAAGATCCCTCCATGTGGCTCCCCACATGTGTGTGCACACGTGCACATGCACACACACATGCATTTGAGAGGTTTATTGGTTGTGTTACCAGCATCCATCCCACTTCAAAAGTTTGAGCCTGTCATAATAATCACAATCTATTTGCCATTAATTGTTTATTATGGGCATATATCCCAATCCTAGTATGAGATAATAAAAAAAAATAAAAATGAAAAAAAAATTAAAAATGTCTACTGGGGCTTCTGGAAAACGATTCAACATTCCTAAGAAAGAGATACAGGAAAAAATATCCATATATGATATATGGACCTTCAGAAATCATTTTAGTATGACAAACATAAAAGTCACACTGAATGGGGCAGCCTGGGTGGCTCAGCGGTTTAGTGCCACCTTCAGCCCAGGGCATGATCCTGGAGACCCGGGATGGAGTCCCACGACCAGCTCCCTGCATGGAGCCTGCTTCTCCCTCTGCCTGTGTCTCTGCCCCTCTCTCTCTCTTTCTGTGTGTCTCTCATGAATAAATGAATAAAATCTTAAAAAAAAAAAAAGTCACACTGAATAGGCAGAAAGGAGAGATGGAAAGGACATTGGACCTTTAAAGTGCTGTTGCACTACAAAGTGAATTAAGATTAACACTCTTCCTATCTCTGATCTTGTAGTAGGTGGGGTAATTAATTTCCCTATCTGTACAGTTGTTTGAGTCAGGTTTTCCTGTTCCTTGTAACTGAAGGCTTCCTGAGATATACCAACACAAAGAGACAATGGTCTAAAAGTTAGCTACATTCTGAGTTTGGTGAGCTTTTGCAAATTAGCCCCATGTTTGAGCCATCCTGTCCTGGATCATTACTTTTCTGACCATTGAAAGGCAAAATGGTGCAATAAAAAGAAGACAGGGATTTTGAGTTGGGAAAATCTGGATTGGGCTTGGTGCTGCTATAAAACACCTTGTGTGACCTTGGAAAACAATACCATTGCTAAGCCTTAGCTCTTTTTAAAATTTTCTATGGGACTTTTATAGAGATTAACAGCATAATATATGTAAAGTATTTGCACAAAGTCTGGCAAAGAATAGGTGTTTGAAATGAGTTGGCTATTATTAACATGGGGAAGAAAATCATCTTAGTGTTCAGGTAACTGACTCATAAGTGGACTTCAAATAAATAGCATTTATTTATTTATTTATTTATTTATTTATTCATTTTTAAAGATTTTATTTATTTATTTATTCATGAGAGACACACACACACAAACAGAGACAGAGACATAGGCAGAGGGAGAAGCAGGCTCCATGCAGGAAGCCCGATGTGGGACTTGATCCTCGGTCTCCAGGATCACGGCCCGGGCTGAAGGTGGTGCTAAACCACTGGGCCACTGGGGTTGCCCTAAATAGCATTTTTAAAGAGTGGAGTCTATCTGCTCATTTTTTGTGGGCAAGAATAGAATATTTCATTGAGTAGATGGGATCAGAAATAGATACTAGGCCAGGTAAGTATAAACATAATCAAATAACAAAAACAAAACCAATAATGACAACACAATCATTCCATATATTGAGGATCTGAGCTATTTAAGTATTAACTTCACTTTGCAGATGAGAAAACTAAGGTCTCAAGCAGTTAGGTAGTTCAGCCAACATCACACAGCAATATGTGACAGATTTATTGTTCATTCTAGTGCTCTCTGGCTTCAAACTGCTTGTAAAACCTAATCTAGGTTGCTGGTTTTGTTTGAGGTGCATGTGCTTTATCTGAGACTAACCTTCACCAAAATGTTCAGCAATGGAAAACCTTCTCAATTACTCTTGATATAATTATTTATATACTCCTTCCATAAAGACAACTTAGGCAAATAAAACAAATACAGCAGAAAAGGCTTTCCACCTGACTTAAGATGACTACAGTTTGGTGGTACAGGTTCTTTTACTCAAGAATTCTTTTGCTCAGCTGTATGTGAATTCTGACTCTTCTAATCACAAAGATGTCCTAATATAGATGCAGAAGGCCTATTTTTCTTAAGTTTGTTCCCCACAACTTCCCCTCCCACCCCCCCTCCCCCCCCCACCCATAGTGGAGAAAAAAAAATGAACTCCCATTGACCCTTTTAATCAGTCAGGTCAAATCAGATCTATTGTTAAGGTGGCTTCGAGCCTTCATTATTTTTAAATGAATGCCAGAAAAGAAACTTTAAGCCTCCAATAATCAGACCTCATTATGGATTTTTCCTAGCAAATTTCACCAGAAAAGGATGGTCAGAGATTTTTCTTTATAAAGTGACCAAATGAAGATCATGACAGGCTTAAATGCTGGGATTTAACTGCTTTCTTAAACACACCACCTGCTTTAACTGCTGATTGTGGTAAAACTGGAACAAACTTCCCTCTTCTCTGACTTCAGGAAACATTCATTCCCTGGCCCAGTGTGGTACAGAAATTTGAGTTGAGTAGATTTCTTGAACAGGAAAAATTCATTCATTCATTCATTCATTCATTCATCCATCCATCCATCCATCCATCCATTCATAATAAGAACCAAACACACAGCTGGTTAGCCCACATACTGTAAACTGGAAAAAGCGAGAATTTCAGAGAGTTGAAAGAGGCTTTCTTCTGGGTCAGTGACAGAATGTGTTCTGCAGTACCTCATATTAATCACATTCATTCCATTCTTTGCTAGAATAGAAATAGTCAGCAGGCCACCAATAAGGTAGCTACTGTTATGGAACATCTCTATTGACATCCAGAAGTGTTAAAATGAAGATTGTTCTCTTCCTCCTACGCAGTGTGCATGTGTAGGGAAGTGTGCGTGGATTTCCTTGCACTCATGTTCATGAATGCACTTCCTACTCAAAGTAAACAAAGTACTTCAAATGAAGCAAATATTTGAAGAGAGAGCTAAAAAAAAAAAAACAAAACAAAAAACAAAAAACAAAAAACAAAAAAACACCTCTACGTTAAAAGAGATGACGTCTGCAGCAGGACAGGCACCCGTGACTTTTAGTAAATATTTTCTATCTTGGCATCCCTCTTTCTCTTACCTTTTTCCATCTACTTTTTTATTGCCATTTCTTCCTTTGGATGGGATTTAGGCTCTGAGTGTGGTCAAACTGAAACAAAAAACAACAATAACAAAAACTTCCCCTCTAATACCTGGAACGAGAAAAGTGCTTAAACCCTGAGCTTCTCTGGCATGATCCTAAACTACTCAGAACTATTCCTGTATGGTGCTTAGTGGAATGAATTTCATGAAAAAGGAAAAATACCGAGTCTTATTCATCTGAACAGCTAATTCATCTCAGAATCAGGTCCCATGCTAGAAACTGAAGGAATGAGGAACAATTAGATATGTCTCCATACCTCGAAGAGCTCACAGCTTAAAGAATACAGACATGAATATGAGAGCAAATGTTTCAGTTGTGGTCATTGTGTGCCAGGCTCTTTTCTAAGCATTTTACCTACATTAAAATAATTTATTCTTGGTGCCAGTCCAAAGAGATAGCGCACCATCACCATCACCATTTATAGAGAAAACCAGGTAGGACAAAACACAAAGGCATGCAGGGTTTAAGTAACTGCAAAGGTCACAAAGTAAGTGAGGCAGATGAAATGCAAACCTAGGGACTGTATTCTCAGCCAGTAGGTTAGAATACCATATTACCCCTTAATTTATGAGAGCACGGATTGTACCTAACAATGATCTCTACCACTAAAACAAAGTAAAACCTCTCTCTACTCAACATACTTCAGCTTTGTTTTCCTTCTTTTTTTTTCTTTTTTAAAAAATATTTATTTATTTATTCATGAGAGACACAGAGAGAGAGAGACGTAGAGACACAGGCAGAGGGAGAAGCAGGCTCCCTGAAAGGAGCCCGATGTGGGACTTGATCCCAGGACTCCAGGATCACGCCCTGGGCCAAAGGCAGACACTTAACTACTGAGCCACCCAGGCATCTCTCCTCCTTTTTTCAAAGCCTCTTCCTTCTACTTTTCACTAAAGGGAAGTAAGTAAAGGGGTTTCATTTTGTAA
Organism: Vulpes vulpes; assembly: GCF_048418805.1. Taxonomy (NCBI): domain Eukaryota; kingdom Metazoa; phylum Chordata; class Mammalia; order Carnivora; family Canidae; genus Vulpes; species Vulpes vulpes. Next base: position 31,488,951 of record NC_132790.1, read on the forward strand.
CTCAGTTAATACTCTTAACTAATTACTTCCCCTCTTCTCCTTCAATCAGGCTGAATTATTCTTTGAGATGGCACTATTAAGATCCACAGGTCCTAAAAAAAAAAAAAAAAAATTTAATTAAAAAAAAATCCACAGGTCCTTTCTGGCAGAGATAACCTGGCCAGAAATATCATGGTAAAGAAGCCAACGAGACCACTAGTGTGTTCTTTTTATGAGGTTGGGGAGGGAGAGAGGCTGAGCTACTCCTATCTCTACCTCTGCCTAGCCGTATCTCTATATAAGATCTTGACCCTGTAAAATGGGCAGAAGATACGTGCCATAGTGCCTGGCACTTAGCACTAGAGAACCAGAAGCAATTTTTGTTATTTACAGCTCCTTCCAGTCAAGGAGCTGGCTTAGCTCAGTTTTTTTCTTTACTTTCTTACCGAAGCCCCAACTTTTGTTTACATATGAGCTTTCCAGGAAGGATTTCTGGCATCTGAGTGCATGAGTGCCACATTCTAACTCCACATGTACATAATTTTAATATGAGCTTCTTAACTTTTCTTCTTCTTTTCTATTTTCCTTCTAAAGAAGGAACTGTCATCAGCATTTAACTCCTGGAAACTGGCTTGTGGGTCTACCCACTAATAGCTATGCTGAAAATGTTGCTTCTGAGGTCCGTTTGACATTTCAAGGTACCTTCCAAGAAATTAGAGAGATTGGTGGTTTAGTGGAAAAACCTTAGTTGCCTCCAGCTTTTAGAGACTTAATGATTCAGTGAAGATGCTGGGCAGGGTTGAAATGTGAATATGACTGGAAACCTGGAATGTCCCTGCCATCTTGCGGGTAAGAATTCAGGGAATTATGAAAACACACAGTGTTGTCACCCAACCAGGACACAGGACAGGGACCGGGAATGGTATGCAGACTGCACAAGAAAATGTATATGTAAGTACCCCACTGCTGAGTTTCTTGAAATGTGGATGGTGGACCACGTACAGCAAAGTCACCCAGGAATGCTTGGGACAAATGCAAATTGTTTGAGTCCACATCAAGCCTGCAGGGTATAGTTACCTGGGAAGTGGGGCCCAGGACTCTACATTTTACGCAGGTTGCCAGGAGATTTTTCTATATAATCAAGTTGAGATCAATAGTAAAATGAGAAAGAAACAGGAGTAAGTAAAAGAAATTCAGTTCTAATTGAAGCTGTCAGTGTGCTACGAACATCTTCACATTTAATAAGGACTCAGTATGACATAATTACATTCATCTTTGCTTTTGATGAGGAGACAAAGTCACAGAGAGATTAGGAAACTTGCCAGAGGTCACAAAGCTTATCAGTGGTGGAGATAGGACTGAAACCCAAAGAGTCTGACATCAGAACTTGTTTAACACTATAATAAACTGTCTTGTAGAGGTAGACACATATAATTCAACCTAACACATTGTTATTGAGTAAGCACTATATGTAAAAATACCAGGAGTTTGTTTGTTTGTTTGTTTGTTTGTTTGTTTTGTTTGTTTTCTGGAAGGGAGAGGTAAAAAAAAAAAATACCAAGAAAGCAAGATACAGACACACAATCCAGTGTAGTAACTGATATGCACAAAATGAGTTTCAATACTATGATAAATGATGTGCTTTGTAAGAAAAATTAACTATGCAGTGATAGCATTTCACTTTGTTGGTGTTATGGTTTTAGACTATTAATACTAATAAGATACATTGAAGTTCCAGCTTCATAATATAAGAAACAAAGTGATGCAAATTCCCTTATTACTAGAATCTAAGGCATGGTGCTGTGTGAAGTCCATGGGGTATTGTGTTTAGTGCTTTGAATTCAAATCTTGGCATCATTTAACTATTTTGAGTTGAACCAAGTCACTTAACATCCTTAAACCTCCATTTTCTCATTTGTAAAATGAAAAGAACATACCCACCCACCTTGCTTTAAGACTGTTATAACTATCAACATGTGTTAATGCAAATAAAAGTGACAATAACGACAACCTTCATAAACTGGTGTGTACCATACATAAGGTTGGTGTTGCTGGATGGAAAACTCCTTGAGAATAATAACTAAGACTCATCTAGCATTTTACTCAGCATAACACTTAATGCTTACAAGACACTTAGTAAATATTTGCTATGTAAATATGATCACCTAATCATCTGAGTGGCTTTAATAGATTTATGAATAACCCAACATGTAAGAAATAAATTGCATCCATAAAATTTATTTTTATGAAGTGTTCCTTACCTGCCTTCCAAAGAAAGCTGTAGAGCTATTTAAAGTGACAAAGTCAGTGTTTACTTACTGTGAAAATAAAAATTGTTTTCCTTCAGTGCTTCTATATATTGTACGTTAATTTGGAGAATAACCACAAACCTTTCTCTTAGAACCCATTTTCCCCGTCCCATAAAATATCTAAATCTTTGGCTTTACAATAAATTGATATTTTCTGACTGTGTATAATATGCATGCCCCTGATAAATGAATAATTAGGAATAGTAACAAAGAAGGGGAAAACAAGTGAAAAGAAAAAGCTAAAGGGGGATGAGAAACTATAAGATTCCATTTTCACACACATATACATGTACGTTTTGTTCTTTTGTTATAATCTAAAGTTTTCTCAAGATTTTTTTCTGCTTTACAAAGGAAAGTCAAGTGATCTGACAAAGTGATATAACCAGATGTGTGTGCCCTGCAGAAATGTTTAAAAGGAAGATCTTCATTTAAGAGCAGGAGACCTAAGAATTCAAGTATGCCTTATCTCCTCCCGATATTAATCAAAGGACTTCTTGATTACTTCTTTTTGTCCTTCATTTTTCCAGTCTACACCATCCCAGCCTTGAGTGGGAAGAAGTAAGGTACTGAGGTCCTTTGGAGTTCTAGCTTACTAGAATATCTCCAGAATATACAGATAAATCTATAGACTAGCTATATCTACACTAATGTGACCTATTTTATAGAATATATATCTATATAGAATCTCTCTCCAGTATATGTAAATCAGATTTTGCCAAATCATTTGGTTTTCATATATATGCACACACATACATGCACACATACATCTCCCTCCTTCCCAAAGTGGCACATTTCTGTTAAGGAAAGACTGAAGATCTAAGTATCAGAAGAAAGAACAGCATAGGATTTAAAGACTCTCATGTCTGTCCATTAATTTATTTGTTCATTCGATATACACTTACTGATATGGCTGCTGTCTGCTGAAAACATAACAGGAGGTAAAAGTCTCTGGGTGGGAAATAGTCTTACGGGGGAAAACACATTAAAAATGTGACAATATCAGAAAATGACAAGGTGATGTGATGAACAATACCACTGCAGCAGAAGTTCTTCTAAAAGCAAAGAATCACAGAAACTAGTCTGAGTGGTCAGAAAAGGCATTAAAGAAGAAACAATGATTAAACCACAGTCTAAGGAATAAGTAAAAATAAGCAAGCAAAGTTACACTAATCAGACTTCAAATCCTGATTTCCCTATGTACTATCTGTCCTTGGGCAACTACTTCATGTTTTCTGAGCCTGGGATCTTTTATTGTAAAAGGATAACAACAATGTTGCTTCATGTGGTTTGAAGGAAATTACAAAAGAAGGTGAATTTAAAGTACCCCCAGCAGCGCTCAGCATATACCAAGATCACAATGCATGTTGATTTCCTCCTTTGAAGGAGTATAAAGAAACACAAGTTGTTTCTTAAAACATTTATCATTGTTGTCCTTTTGAACCTGAAATAAAATAATAAGAAACAGGACATGATGCCTTGTCTTCTCTCTTTTTCCTTCCTTTGCTCATATTAACCTTTTTTTGAGGCTGAAGAACCATAAGGAAGGTTTTTTAAAATGAGGCCAGAGACTGTTGTGAGTTTTACATATTTTGTTATTGAATCCTTATAAAACCTTTTGCCTTATGAGATAAATTCTGTTTTTGTCCTAATTTTCCATTTTAAGAAAATGAGACATATAGAATTTAAGAAATTGCTTAAGATGAATCAAGCAACGCATAATCAAATAGAATTCAAATTTAGGTTGCCTGGCTTCAGAGTCTGTTCCCTTAGTCATATACATCTATGATATAGATATGCATGCTATATAATAACACACAAATCATCTCTAGAGTGAAAACAAAATTTCAAGTATAGAATCCTGAGAACACCAGCACTGAAGCGTCTGTGAAGGCTTAGGAGAGTGAGGAGTTACTGGAAGAATGTGTTGTCTTGCATAAAGGAAACCTTGGTTGCCTATCCATTACTTATCACACCTCCTTGCTTGCTAGCAGGACACCAGTGACATTCAGGTACCCACTCTGCCCTTCTCACAAGACAGAATGGAAATTGAATCCATCCCCATGCTTCAGGATGTAATGAAAAGAACATGACTGCTGGCTGACCCACAAGCTAAACCCAAGCTACCAGAGATTGCTCACCCCCTCTCCTGTCCTTTAACTTTATATTCTGTCCACCATTCTCACAGTGGGAGATGTCCCCGAAACATATGCTTTTAGAGACTAAAGTGTTGCTGAGTGAGGACTCTATATAAACTTAAAAAAATTCTGGTGTGTAGGTGCAGACATTCACTTGTCCCATGCCCCCTTGCCCCCAAGGAAAGCTTTCCTTTGCTTATTAAAACATGTCATCTATAAATCTGTAGTGGTCTACTTCTTTCTTTGGTTTCTCCTTGCCCTCCATGTGTAACGGTCAGTTTGTGAACTAACATCTGTTTTAGAAATAAATTTCAATCATTCTGAATCATTCCAGATTTGCAGAGGCATTTCTCTCTACACTCGTACTGGTCCAGTAACCTAGGTTGTGCCACATAAACTGAATGAAGGACTCATATTGCATGGATAAGAAATATCTCTCATTTCCTCTCAATGAATGTGGACTGAGAAACATGGTGCCCCATGTTGGTAACCATGCAGTTGGTAACCATTCTGCAGCCATGATGAGCCACCCTGAAGACAGGGAAGACACTGAGAAGAAAACAAAGAGAATCCAAAGAGGCAGAGCCAGACAGCTTATATAATTCCCACTCGTTATATCTTTATATCTGTATTTTTTTTGTAATTTGAAAGTTACATATCATATGATGTCCTCATTATTTAAATCCCTTTATGGTTTCTGTTAATTGAAGCAAAAAAAAAAATCTGGTTGACACAACTTTGGAGACAATGCAGAAAAAGGACTTAAAATGAGAATATTCAATAGTTTTAGATGTTTCAGAGAAAGGAATTTACAGTTTTTAAAAATCTCATAATTTCTAACTCATGTGCCCAATTAGCCCGTGGTAAATCTATAAAATTTCTAACACACTATCACTGTATGCCCACAATGTTTAAAAAAAGAAATGGGAGGTAGGAATGGAAGAACCAAGTAAACTTCACCATTCAGCCTCTTGGAAGTTTATTCAATTATATGGATTCATGCCTGCAAATGATACAGCACATTTATATGTAGTCAGTCTTACATACTGCATCCAAAAAAAAAAAAAAAATAGACACTCTCTCTGAGGAATCTGTGTAATAAAGCTGGAAGAATTCTGTAATTAACCCTAGAGTAATTATCTTCACACCAAGTAAACCACTCAGGAGTTGGCATGTGGCTTAGCTGCCAAGAACCATGTTATAATAAGGTTGGAGGGAGCAATTTCTAACATTTTGCCCATGGTGTATAAACCTTTAATGGAGCCAAATGCCAATCATCCACAGAGTTATACAGAGAAGATCAAGGTAAGTGAAAGCCTCCAAAGCTCTATTTTAAGCACCAATTTTCATCATTAGCCTTACCTGAGTTTTTTAAGTATGTCACCCAGCTGCATCAAAACATCAAAGAAGCTGAGAAAATGAAAAGATCTAAGAGGTTACGAAGACCAGCCTGCTTCCCAATGTGAGGTTCCTTTCAACACACCCCTGACAGGCAACTGAATAATTTCCACTTAAATGTCTCTGGGAACCAATGGCTAGAAATCAAGAACACAAGCTTGGAGTCAAACGGACTCAGGTTAGTATTCATCTCTGACAATTATTAATTGTAACCTAAAATAAAAATGAATGTATCCAAGCATTGATTTCTCCTTTTTGAGACAGTTAAGACATGATTTTATCCCATAATATTGGGATTTTGACAGATCACTTTGTTTTGAGAAGGAGAATAGGAGTTTTCTTTCTTTCCCCTTTTGTTGTCAGACATTTACAATCTTTATAAAATTTTGCCTAATATGAATCTACAGCTTCTTAGACCCTCTTCCTAGGACTGAATGGAATGTGGTCATTTTCTTGGGGAACCTATGCTACCCCAAGGGAAGATACTACTTGAACTCTGGAGGCAAGGCCTTTGACTTAAAATCAGCCTGAGGTGTGACTCCTTGTAAGGAAAATTCCTGAGAATGTTTTATTACCATCACTTGATGCAGTGGAAAGGTCAGTGATCTTTGGGAAGGGAATTAATTCTTTTGGTATTTAGCCTCAAGTGCTCCAATGAGACAGCTAGATTGAGGTATTTTATGATTGTAGTTTATAAAAAAAATTCTCTTGTCGTATAATTTCTGAACTCTCTATTCCTTCAGCATCTTTCTGTGTACACACAGAAGTCTTTAAATGTTTCATAAATATGGCTACCTGCATTAAACATCCTATTTCTGATGTGTGCTTACAATAAGATCATAATATATAACAATGTGTCATCTGGATACTATATACTTATTAGAATAGGAAGCAGTTGTATTAATCTGCTGAGTGATTATATCAAGAGCCCATTAATAATGTTTTTATTTTACAAAAATCTCTAGATTTCTTTTTGTCTCCTCAACTGAGGCCCGAGTTGCAATTGCAGTTTTACTGGCTTTATGATCCCAGGTATGCAGTTTAACTCCCAGGGTCCTTGCTTCCCATCTGTGAAACTGGAATAATATCTAACTGAAGAATCACTGGGAGGACTAAGAAGGTGATACACAAAGTGCCTTATAGCCAGCATATATGAGGAAGTCAACCAGTGTAACATCCCTTAAATTTCTTCCCTTTTTACTTCCTAAACACTCATGTGGAAGCATAAGTGAGTGGCATGGTGGCAGATACCTGGTGGCTTAAGACACACAGTGATTGAGGTTATGAAGGATCTATCATTTCATCATCTCTAGCAACAACTGTACTGTGGTGTCTAGCCTGTGCTGACAGCAGTCTTCAGATGAGTATAGGATTCCAGGCAGCAACAGGTGAATACAACTCACTGGATCATAATTATGAAACCAGGAGCACGCGAGAGGCAAAATAAGGCTGACCCACACGTGCATACACAGACATGTACAAATGCACAGAAACTCATACTATACTTCAAATCCTGACAAGATTCGTGTCAGTGAGCATGTGAAATAGGAGCTGACTCACTTGTTGCTTGCCTGCTTCCAAAGGAAATTGAAAGTGCTCTGCTTCAAGATGGTAGTGTCCTGAGTTTATGGATTTAATCTGCAATTCTTCCTAACAAAGTTGTAAGGATGGAAAGGTTTCTCCACAATTTTATGCCTTCTGATCTTTGTGACTAATGAGAAAGGTCACCCATGTTAGCCATCCTTTCATTACTGGTTCCATTCTGCTAATAAACTCCATCTAAAATAGCCAGGCAGACAAAATGACTTTCCTGTGGAGAAGATTCTTTTTCCTACATAATTAGCTATACTTTAGGTAGGGCGATTGGGGAGAACTAGGAACATTATTTAAAGCTCTGGGGAGGACCATACTTTCACCTATTACAACAAACCAAATCAAATCAAGTGAATCAATTTAAACTGAACAGACTATATTCTGCTAAATGTACCTTAATTGGTAGAGAATATATGGTGTGATATTTAAATGGCATTTTAATGATCCAGGGGAGCAAAAACACTCATTTGAGCTTAAAATTTTTTCATTCACTGATTCAACAATTATTTATTAAGCAGCTACTATTTTGGGCAATTTAGCTCAATGAAATGCTATGGATGTTTGAGTTAGAAAACAAAGACGAGATAGCTATTTTCACCACTTTCTAGAAAGTGTCCTTTTGTAATCTACTTACAGGTAATCTCTGGAGGTAATGATATTGATTTTTTAGGGTTAATTATAATAATAAAAGATAAAATGGCGATAATAGGCACCCAATAAATGGAGAAGATTGTGCTGTTGTTGTTGATATTAAAAATGCTGAAAAAATTCTGGGATTTTCCCAAGCAAAATTTACTTAGAAGTTTGAGAGTCTGAGATAACATAAGTAAACTAAATGCTAGCAGGGTCTAATTACAAATAAATTAGCCTGTCATGGACCTTGCCTGTACTGCCTAGTGCTCAATCCCAGAAAAATTATATATATATTTTACTGTTTGAGCACTAGTTTGAGGGCTAATTAAAATACCAAGATGATATTTTAAAATAGTAGTATCATCTCTTTAATGTTCAATTCATATAAAACTTTTTTTCTCTAGTATAACTTAAACTAGCTTCATAGAAAAATCTCACCCACTCTAATCCCTAGAAATCACTGAAAGAAATTTGAGGTTTGAAAAACATGATCTCACATTTTATTGTATAAACCTATTGAAATTAAACAAAGAATTAGGGCAAAGGTTAGTAAATTATGGTATTTCATCACAATAATATATATTTTTAAGATGATGTAGGAAAGCAGTTTAAACACAATGCAATGCACTTTGTAGTAGACATCACTTGGAATCTGTTTCTCCCTCGGTGCCTTATCTGATTTTGTTCTGCTATCTTCCTGCCTCATCTTGTAGGCAGCCAACTTCTAGACTGTTTTACTTGTTTTAGGGGTATCCCATTCTCATTGTCAGTGATTGGTTTAGGACAAGGTGTGTAACATCTAGCTCAAGAGCTAAAGTTGAAATCTGATGAGGGCTTTTACAAAAAAAAAAAAAAAAAATAGCCTTGCTCTTAAGAAAGCTGCAAGAAGATGTGGGCTCTGTCTGCTTTCTCAGCTCACCATCTTATTTGTATGTGATACCTGCAAACATTGCAGGCATCTTTTGACCAGAGAATGAAACCAACATTGACTACAGCAGTTTGTAGAGATGGAAAAAAACTAAAACCTTGACCTCGATAGCCACTTTTTTCCCCAATATTTTTTGGCAAAAGTGCCTTTATATCTCTGTTAGCTTCTTACCTTGAATAAACCGGCATTAAATAAACGACCTCTGCCTCTGGACTTCCTGAATATACGAGATCACAATCCCTATAGTACAAGTCAGTTTTAGTTGGGCTTGCTATTTCTTTCAGCTAAAAAAAAAAAAAAATTCTCATTAAGACTATACTTTTCTAACACATAAATGCATATGGATAATGACTGGTAAAAAAAAACACATATATAGGAAATAGTATAGTTCATTAAACATTGTTTTAAAATATCTTTATATTGTTATATCATTTTTCAAAGGAAAAGAGAAAAATTACATAATCACCCTAAATATGGATGAAAATGTTCAATTAATGGCTCAATATTTCTGTTTTACTTGTGAACATGGTATATGGAATAAGCACCTAGTCCATGTGTTCTCTGGCTGACTATTCAGAAAATATTAAATAAGTAAGTTAGTAAGTAAATAAATAAATAAATAAATAAATAAGTAAATAAACAGTTGAACTTAGCTAAAGAAAAGTCACTTGGGACAAAAAACTAAATATCAGGAATTCTATCTTCCTGTATTATGTATGGTAAAATCCAAAATTACTCTTAAAGATAAGCACAGAATGTCTAGAAAAGGGAAAAACGTAAAAGGTAGAATTGGAGCTTTTTGAGTCAATTCACAGGTAACCCCACCTGTATCCTTTACAATTATAATCTATGCCCTATCTATCTCTGGCTTGACTTGTAAATCTTCATTGAAGAATTTGTTCTTCTTTCATTTTCTCTCTTTCCAGGTATTGGGCAGCCTTGAGTCAAATATTACTCTTCAAGTGGCCACAATTTCTTCTTTCATTTTGATACAGCAGAACCTGTACTAGTGTACAATCACTGACCTGTGGGTCAAGAATCCAGGCATAGCTTAGCTGCCTCCTCTTCTCAGGTTCTCACAAGGCTGCTATCAAAGTGTTGGCTGGGCCACATTTTATTCTGGATCCTGGGACCTCTTCTAAGATGAGGTAGATGTTCCCAGAATTCAGTCCCCTGTGGTTGTAAGACTGAGGCACAATTTTCTTGCTGATTGTTAGCCAGGTATCCACTCTTAGCTCCTGGAGGCTGCCCTTAGTTCCTTGCCAAATAGCTTTCTCACAGCATGGTATCTTATTTCTCCATAGCCAGTAGAAGAGTCTTGTGCTCCAGTCTGCTAAAGCAGTCTTACATAACATAATGCTGTCATGGGAATGAATATCTCTTTTACCTTTGCCATATTAAGAGCAAGTTCCAGATCTAGCTGTGTTCAAAGAGAAGGGGTTATGCAGGTGTGACCTACATGAGGGTTATATTAAAGTATATCTGTCCGAGACCCTACACTCCTGGTGCTCCTTGCCTACCCCCTACACTGCTACACATAGCGGTGAGTGATAGCAATGAGTGCCAGGTGGTGTCAAGAGCACTTGGAGTCAGGTAAGCCTGGACTCAAATTCTAGTTCTCCTATCACTTGAGTTCCTCATTTGTAAAATGTAAAATATTTTAGGTTCAGTTTTTCTCAGAATGTATAAAAATTAAACTAGGTAATATAGAAGAAAAAAATCAACATTTTATAGTCCTTGACACTTAGTAAGAAGTCAAACTGGATAAATATTTAAAGTAAAACTATATAATTTTTGCATGCATCCTTTAACTAAAGAGTTCTTTAAAAAATAAACAGGTATTTTGAGAGGTTCCTGGGTAGCTCAGTCAGTTAAGCTTCCGAGTCTTGATTTCAGCTTAGGTCATGATCTTAGGAGCATGGGATGGAGCCCTGCTCCTCATTCAGTGGGGAGTCTGCTGGAGATTCTCTATATTCCCCTCCCTCTACCCCTCCCCTGGTTCATGCTCTCTCTCTCTTTCTCTTTCAAATAAATAAATAAATCTTTGTTTTAAAGATATTTTATTTATTTATTCATGAGAGACACAGAGAAAGGCAGAGACACAGGCAGAGGGAGGAGAAGCAGGCTCCATGCAAGGAGCCTGATGTGGGACTTGATCCTGGGAATCCCGGATCATGCCCTGGACCAAAGGCAGATGCTCAACCACTGAGCCACCCACGTGTCCCAATAAATAAATCTTTAAAAAATAAACACACCTGAACATACCACTTCCTTCTTTAGAAGCCCTTGAAAGCTTCCCACTGCTTTTAGTAGGAATTCTTACCATGGCTCACTAGATTCTGCATGATAAGGTCATTGCTGATCGTGTCATTTGCCATACTCTTGCCCTGCTCTGTGCTTTCTTTCAGTCTCTTACAGGCCATTTTTCTCACTTTTCCCGTTGCAGGAGCTCATTCCCTTCCCTAGTACTCTTCTTGGCCCTTTAAGTTGCATGGCTGCATTTATAGTTTCAACAGCTCTAATATGTAAGTATTATTAATCTCTGTTTACAGAGAGACCAGGAGAAGTTGAGTTGTTTGCCTATGAACACACACAGAGTAACAGAGGATTTGAATCCAGGGCTGTCTGATTCTAAAGCCCATCCTCTTTTCTGCTCAGATTGCTACTCTAAGCATGGGCCCTAAATTCATTTGTCTTCTCTTTAAGAGGAAATATCTGGTGAAATATCTGGCTAATATTGAGAGCAATATGAGTGAGTCATAACCTTTAGAATCTATGGGTTTAACTTGCCTCCTCTATCTCCAGTTAGCCCACAGGTACTTGCCCCAGTGGAAATGAATTAAATCAGTCTGGACTAAATAAAGCTATCACCTAAAATCTAATTATGACTTTTAAAATGTTCTTTAATAAAAATTTGCTATGGTGATATGATTTTTTTCAAAGATTTACATAATCTTTTCCTATGTAAGTGGGAGAGGAAGGGTAATAAGGATATTGATATTCCTTCAAAGAATTAAATCAGATAATGGATATAAATCATTCGGAATAGTGCCTGGCACGTAGAGGTTGCTTAATAAATTGCATTAATTATCTTATCCATTCAAAGAAGTTCCTTTCTATCCATTCTGGTGATATAATAATGGTAACCCTTTAAATGTATTTTATATACTTTGGAGTCAGCGTAACTGGGCTCAAAATCTGGCTTCTTTATTCATTACCTCTGTGGCTATAGGCAAGTTAGTTAAACCCACTGTGCCCTACTTTCCTTGTCTCTAGTGAGAGGATAATAGTAGTACCTGCCTCACAGAGTTGCAATGAGGATTAAATGAGTTACTTTGAGAGAATATTTCCAATAGGGTTGGATGTTGTATAAGCATTTTATAAATAAAACAAATAAAATATTTATTGGCAACCAATTATGGAGCAAGACAGTATGATTAAAAAACATGGAGACAGCTTTCAACCAGATTGTGTTCAAATGCTTAAAGAGTTTAGAATCTTGTTGGAGGAAATGATGCACACAGGAAAATTATTACAGGAAAAAGTATAAAGAGCTGTGTTCCAGATAAGTAAGGAGCATGTTTATGTTGCTTAAAGTTCATGAAGAAAATTTTACATGTTATCTCATTTAATTCTCCTGATATTTCTGAGAGTCATATATATCGCTATAATTATTTTATGAAGCAAATAAGTTTGGAAGATGGCAGATGCTAAAACATTAAAGACTGTTGGTAGCTGAACTGCATTTGGACCTCTGATTTCAAATTACAATTCATTCATTCATTCGTTCATTCATTTATTCATTCATTAATTTACCTATCCACTCCATTTTATAAGGGGTCCAAGTTATTTTTATCAACATCCCCCCTTCACCCTTCTGAGCAACCTTGGCTAAAATGCAATAGAAATACTAAGACAGGAGAGTATGTTCCAGCTATAGAAAAGGACGAACAGTCTAATACCACCTGAGAGAGCTGAAAGGTAAACACCTGTGAGCATCGCCCCCCCAGGTCCTCTGGATGTGAATAAACACATCCAACTACATAAAGATGCTAGAGGCACCTACAAGAAATGTGGCCCAGGTGTGATAACCTCTCTCTAGAACTTATCCAGAACACTCCTATTTTCTCTCATGTATTTCAATTTAATTATTATTACTATGATTGTTATCATAAAGTCATAAAGGGCATTATATTAGAAGGAAATGGGGAATTCTGAAAGAAAAGAAAAATAATTGTTGACATTGTTAAATGCACTTCCCTACTTTTTCTATACATATTTTAAACAAATAAATATGCTACCAAAATACTGTGCTTCACCTGTGTTTTCCATTTATTATATCATGAACATGTCTTCATGTCAAGCCATAATACATATCCAGCAATACTTTTATGGTTGTGTCATAGTCTGTTGAATGGAAAATGTATATAACAAATTATCCATGGATGAACTTCTTTTTTTTTTAAGATTTTATTTATTTATTCATGAGAGAGACACAGAGAGAGGCAGAGACATAGGCAGAGGGAGAAGCAGGCTTTCTGCAGGGAGCCTGATGTGGGACTTGATCCTGGAATCCGCGATCACAGCCTTGAGCCTAAGGCAGACGCTCAACCACTCAGCCACCTAGGCATCCCTCCATGGATGAACTTCTTATTGGTTCTCAATCTTATTGATTCTCCTTTTTGGGTCTGTCCTCCATCCCTTCCTCTCTTCCTCCCTTCCTTCCTCCTCTCTCTTCCACAGATACTGATTGATTGGCTTTCCAGTGCCAAACTCATAGATAGATGAATGAGAAATCCTTCAAGCGCAGTAGGCTAAAAAGCACAAGGGCCCCAGAACTGACACATGATCTGAATTGCAACCTGACTCACACTTAATACCTTGTGAAACAAAGCTTACATTTCTCCTTCTCTTGGCTGACACATAACTTTGGACAAACTTGTCTTTGACATTCCACTCCAAAATGAGACTTCTAGCTTAACTGTCCAACCCCACTGGCAAATACTTCCTATCCCTCCAAACCCCCCTCATTCTTTCCTCCTGCTTTTTTCCCTTCATTTTCTTACATAGTTTTTCCTTATTTACTTCCTTTCTTTCATCCTGCACAGACATGATTTAAATATAACAATTCTTATTTTCCAAGAGGGAATCTCTGGATTCCACCAAAATTTATTTTTTAAAAGAGTCTATAGCTAGTTGAACTCTATATCTGGTCCTCTGTATAAAGCACTTTAAACTTTTGAATCTGCATGGTGTTTTCATCCAAAACACATGGTTTATCAAAACCTTAGAATGACCTTATGCCTTCTACTTTACAACTTTCCCTTTTCTGACTAATAAGAGACCTTGGTTTCATCCAACATATCAGCCTGATGTAACAAATATGCTAAACAACATAGTGATGATCCGAACTATGCTAGAATATATATAGATGCCTGTATATCCCAAAACATTAAACTGCACAATTTGGGATGCATATGCCAGGGATTTCATTCTGTTGTGCAGCAGTAAAAAAAACCTGTATAACTTTGTCAAGACTGGAACTAAAAACAAAGGAAAGACTGACAGTATCACTACCATTTCAGATTTTGCACACACCATTTTACTTTCTGCAACCTACAGACCACTTAGTTCTCCTTGAGCCTCTAAACCTTATCTTATTTCTCCAAATTGCCAGTACACTTTCCCCTTTCATATGTACACAAGAGAGAAAGGAGAGAGGAAGGAAGGAGGAAGGGAAAGAAGGAAGAAAGGAGGGAAGGAGGGAGGGGAGGGAGGGAAGGAGGCGAGGGAAGGAAGGAAGGAAGGAAGGAAGGAAGGAAGGAAGGAAGGAAGGAAGAAATGGAGAAAATAGTATAGTTAGCATAATTATCAAAGAGAATCAACTAATTAGATCAGGAAGCCAAAAGATTGGTCTCCAGCCCCAGGTTCATCCCTATCCCATTTGTATTTCAAAGGAATTTCTTTATTCTCACCTTGGGCTTTAGTTCTTTGTCTATGCCCTGGGATGTAGAAGTACCTTTCACAAGAGGGGAGAAAGGTGTAGGATTCATAAAAGGGGTGGAAAATTGCTAATTGATTCATATTTTTGCTAAAAGCCTGATTAAAAATCACAAGAGAAGTCCCATTGCAGGAGAAAAATAAAAGCAATTAAGGAGAAGTCACAAAACTGAAGTCAACTATTCCAATCTGTCATTTACAAACTTGCCAGAGGAAATAAATAAATAAATAAATAAATAAATAAATAAATACTAAGATTCATGACCTTTTAACCGTAAGATATCATAATTATAGACTTGTACTGTTCAGACACACCCCAGATGCTAACAGATTCTAAGTGGTTGTTATTATTAGATATTTCTTGTACATTTGCAGCACATGGAGTGCAGTGTAGGATATAACAAAAAATCTCCCTAACCTCAAAGAGCTTACAGACCTCACTGGGTACCAGCATGAATTTATTATTCTAGGTTTTCCTATACTAGAAAAACACTTTTTTTTTTTAACGGAAAGGAACACTGATCCCCCAAAGCTGCATGTTATGGCAGAACAAGCTTTATCTTTGCAATCAAGTTTCTCTAAAACCAAATTCCAGTAGCAACTTGTTAATTGTATACTTTAATTGATGTGATCCTTACTAGCAGAGTTATTGTGTTAATTATGTAAGATACTTATGTATATATATATATATATATATATATATGAGTATGTGTACATATACAATTGTATGAGATAGATTGATAGATAAATACAAATGCAAATGTTTGTGTGTGTGTTTGTGTGTGTATTTAGTTTCCAGCCCCAGTTGTATCCTTACCTCATATATTGGTAAGGATATAATATATATAATATATATACCAATATGTATTGGTATATATATTGGTATATATTTTTACATTTATACACACATGAATGAGTACCTAGCAGAGTGATAGGCATACAGGCACTCAAAAAATATTAGTCTTCCTTTTCTTAAATTATAAATTGCTTCCAAGGGTGGCATATCAGATATTACTAAGGGCTGCTGAGAAATGTCTACTTTTAAAGACAATGTGATTCAAAGAAAGAACAAGGACTTTGGAGCCACATGAGTGTGGGTTTCAATTTTGATTTCTGGCTGGTAAGTGGCAAAGAGAGATTTGAATTTTGTGTGACTCCAAAGCTATGACTCTCTCACTATCCCACACTTATAAGGCAAAATAAAATGTTGAGCTGATTCCAAAGCAACCCCAAAGGATACATGAAAGGCTTGGTGATTCAGGTGCAAGGTAGAGGAGCTCTGGTCACCCTCTTGCTTAGCTGGAGTTTTAACGGCTCAGATAATGGCTATACAATGTTCCCAGTTTTCAGTTTGTTTATGGCTCATTTCCATCTAGTTTCTCTCCATGTCATTTAGGTATTGGTTTGCAGAGTGGCTCAAAGATCTCTGGAGGAAATAAAATTGAGAATGCTCTTCCTTTGGGCATTAGTCAATCAATTCTCCTTAAAAGTATTATCTTTCTTTCTCAGAAAAGTGTTTCTTAAATTTAACCATTTACGACTGGAATGAGTGAGTCATCTGCCTTTTTGGAAGGCATGAGGCTTAACCAATTTTCATTGAATCCATCTGTATACAGATAAAGATACTCTCAGCCCCAAATCTATCTGATTTTTTTTTTTTTTAAGACCTAAGTGTCAGACAGCCCAAATGGCTCAGCGGCTTATCACAGCCTTCAGCTCAGGGCCTGATCCTAGAGACCCGGACCAAGCCCCAGGTCGGCTCCCTGCATGGAGCCTGCTTCTCCCTCTGCCTATGTCTCTGCCTCTCCCTCTGTGTGTCTCTCATGAATAAATAAATAAAATCTTAAAAAAAAAAAAGACTTAAGTGTCTCTCTCTTTTTTCCTTACTACATATATAAATAACCCTTAGACTGGTATATATTTGCACCTGCCATTTGATGCAATTTGGAATAATATGCTATTTGTTTCACAAGAAAGAAGAGGGTGCAGGGAGGCCTGTTTCCTTTTACTGTAAAGCCATGGATTCCACAGTATACCTGAGATCCACTCAACCTTCTCAACAGATAGGGGAATGGGGTATGGGAGGAGGTGACATCAACCCAACAAATCATTTGTTTCCCTCTTGGGAGGCAGAAAGATACAGAGAGAAAGGTGCATTATTCTTCAAGTCACATGAATCAAATTTCCAGTTTAGACTTTGTCTCTCCTCAT
This sequence comes from Vulpes vulpes, assembly GCF_048418805.1. Taxonomy (NCBI): domain Eukaryota; kingdom Metazoa; phylum Chordata; class Mammalia; order Carnivora; family Canidae; genus Vulpes; species Vulpes vulpes. The sequence goes on from NC_132790.1 coordinate 31,506,137, forward strand.
GCCTATGTCTACTTGGGTAAGGTATGTCCCAAACTATACCTCAATCTGTTTCCCCATCTGTAAAGTCAAGAAAACACATATTAACTCTGTGTGAAGATGAAACAAAATAGCCTATGCACATAGTGGCTAGCTCAGAATAGGCACTCTCAACTTAGTTTTCTAACCTGTTCATCTTTTTTTTTAGAGTTCATGGAGGACCAGCATCATGAGTATATTCACTTTTTTTTTTTTTTAAGAGCACAAGCCCTACAATAATTTCTGTATAAAATTGCTTTATAATAAATTCCTTTGAGGGATGCTCAGCGGTTGAGCATCTGGGATCGAGTCCCCCATCGGGCTCCCTGCAGAGAGCCTGCTTCTCCCTCTGCCTATGTCTGGGCCTCTCTCTCTCTCTCTGTGTCTTTCCTGAATGAATAAATAAAATCTTTATAAATAAATAAATAAATAAATAAATAAATAAATAAATTCCTTTGAAGAGCTGTACTTGTTTTGAGCTGATTTTGCCTTGCATATGGGAAATAAAGAAGAATAATAGAATTGGAATATTATGACTGTTTATGTGATTCTATTTTGAACAAAAAAGAACAACAAATTTGTTGAGTAGAATTCATGTTCTACCTCCTGCATTTAATAATTTCTGTGTTTCTGCACCTCAGTTTCCTCATTTGTAAAATGGGTAAAATTAATACTTGCTTTGCTGATGTCTTAATGTTATTACTTGGCATAATACATGGGATGTGTAACATGCAGTTCAAATATCCAAATAGTATTGCTTTTGATATATTAATATCTAAATAATAGCATTACTTATCGCATTGTTTATAATCATATTATTATTTTACTAATCTTAACAGTTAATTATTTCATATTCAAAATTTCTTTATTATAAGTGTTTAAAAAAAAAGAATGTTTCATTCTAATGAGGAAAGCCTCTTCTTTTTTAGAATTTAAACATAATGAAAGGGAATAAAGTGTGTTTTCCTATTTTTGCCCTAAGATTTAAATATGAAAGACAAAGAAGAGTGAAGTGGACAGAAGAAAGGTAATATTTTTGAAAATATTTAATAATACATGAAATTTCTTGGAGCTGGCTGTCTTCTCATTTTCTTTGCCATTCAAGTCCCTTTCATAGACAGATTAAAGAAAATTAAGATAGCCAGAATCTTGAGCTTTCCAAATGACTTCTTTTAATTTCCAAATTCATCCTACTAATGACTAGGAGTTGAATAGGTGAAGGGATTAAAAACAAAAACAAAAACAAAAACAAACAAACAAAAAAAACCTTGGTTCTTTAATCTAAAAGATGTCAACATTGAGTGGATTTTCATTGGTTTGACCATTTCCTCAACACCAGTGTGCTGATCATGCTCACATACACTATTCCATTCATTAAGCACAACACTATTCAGACCAGTATTATAGTCCCAGTTTTTAGACAGCAGCAAAGATGTGCTCAGAAGGGCAAAATCACTAGATTGTGACTAGGTTCTAGATAGTGGAACCAAAATATGAGTCTAGACTTGACTGACATGCTCTCTTACTGTAATCAGAAAGGCTCACAGACCCAAGAAGTCTGTCTTTGCCTTTGACCATTAAAAGGCTTGAATTTATGTTGACAAAATGCAGATAAGATCCATTTTCAACTTCACAACTAGGCCTCTTGAATCAACTAGGCCTCAGTAAGGAAACAGTTTTCAACAGTGAATAAGCAAATGTGGGATCTAGTAGCTAATTAAAAACAAACAAACAGGTCTTTCCAACTACTTGTTAATTAATGAAATTTATGAGTTAGAAAGAACACATTATATATTACAAATGTCTTTTTTGCAGCAATGGTTATTAACAGTGGTTTTCAAAATCCTCCAATCACTATCATAAGAATCCCCTAGGCTCTTTCTAAAATTGCAAATTTCTAAAATTTCATGAAAGAAAGACAGAGGGAAAGGAAGAGAAAGAGAAGAAAAAGAATGGTCCAGAGAAAAATTATTTTATATGTGTAATAAGGGTATCATGTGAAGTCTAATCCCTCATATCCTTGCTGGCTATTGTCAAAGTTTGCTTGCTTTATCTGTAGAACTCAGCATAATGCCTAGCATATAGTTTGCTTTCAGTATATACCTGCATAAATTAAAGACAAATAAATGGACATATAAAATTCTTTTAATATCATTGCACTGATTTTTTTAGAGTAAGTTTAAAAAAATCGTATTTAACAAAGAGTATAGAATAGCATGTTAGTGATTTGTAAGAACAGTTTGCTAGGAAATGATGATTATGTTAACTCTTGTGAAACACTGCACACCACACCTGAAAAGGAGTGTCTTCGGGCAAACCATTGTGAGCAGTACCTATGTCAACAAGCCATATTTAAAAAAGTAAGGATAAGGGTAAGGGAATAGTGATATTAAATAATAACATTTGTATAGGACTGCATAGTTTTCAAAACAATTTTATATATACTATTTCATGTAATTACCATATCTACCCTCTGAGATAAACAAAAGCTGTTTAGATGAGGATTGTGAAGTTGAAAAGCTTTCAGTTCCCTGTAATTGTGAAAAAGGTGAACTCCAACCACACTTGGAAGTCCTACCATCTTCCTTTTATCCTTGGCCCTTTCCTGACCTTCAAGTTGCTTGACCATAGTGTATCTACATCACCTTCTTCCTTTTTTATCTCTGTGTTCCTAAGAGACTTTGCCAACTGCTTGTTAAGTGCTAGCTTTACTCTGCCACTAGCTCCTACCCCACCCCACCATAACCCCGGGAAACAACTAGGAGCACAACATTTTATTCTTTGCTCTTCAGCTAGGGTAAAGAGATTACAGAGGAAAGGAATGCAGAAAGGAAGAGGCACTGTTAAGGTAATGAGAAACAAGGAAGAGAGAGGAAATGTAGATTTAACATCCTATCTTTTGCAAATTTCTCCATTTTACTGTAGTTTCTATTTCTTCCTGTGAATAAATTGATCTAAATCTTCACAAAAATATTGTTGAGAATACTGTTTCTCTTTTATCAAAATATTTTTCCTACTATTGTTTTGTTAATGACAAAGATGATGATGACAATCAACCTCATGTTTAGAGTCCTTCAGATCTTATTTGATCTTTGTAACAACATGAAAACAAACCAAGGTTCAGAGCAGAGGAATGACTTCCTCAAGGTCACTCAGTTTTAAAAGAGAGCACAGCTGGATTCTGAAACCCCTTATTCTTTCCATTATCATATCCTGTACTTGGCATGCAGGGATCCTGTCATTATAACAACTTTAGACCAAATTAATCTATCTGCAGATACACATGTCCTATATAAATCGTATATACAATTGCTGTAAGTCAAGTCTTTCCATTTTAAATTCAGCTGGGGTCCCTGGGTGGCGCAGTGGTTTAGCACCTGCCTTTGGCCCAGGGCGCAATCCTGGAGACCTGGGATCGAATCCCACATCGGGCTCCCGGTGCATGGAGCCTGCTTCTCCCTCTGCCTGTGTCTCTGCCTCTCTCTCTCTGTGACTATAATACATAAATAAATAAAAATTAAAAAAATAAAATAAAATAAAATAAATTCAGCTGGACAGGTGAGGCAAACGTGATTTTGAATGCCGTGGAACAACCAATTTCCTACCACGAATGAAGCTGACATCAATTTCAAAGAAACAAAAGCAAAGAAGAAACAAATCAGGTTAACCTGACTGTTTACAAAGTGAGAATTGGAACCACAACCACATGCCTGCAGACAGCTTTTGTGTCAGAACACACTGGTTTGTAGCATTTCTTCAAGCCTGCTTTCAATTATGAGCTGATAATGACTACTACTTGGAAATAATGTTTTATTTTCAAGCACATTTTGCCTCAAAGACCTACTCAGGTTTTCTAGGAGTCTTAGTAATAAAAAACATCCCCTGCTGCATCTTCAGGAAAGCAGGATGATGTCATGAAATGGACTCTGGAGTTGGGCAAAATTGGTTTGAAGTTCCAGCTCCAACATTTTATAGCTTTGCTACTTTGGAAATATTGTAGAAAATAGACGTAATAATGCTGGCTCTGTGGAGTTTTATGAGAAGTTCAAGTAACCACTTTAAATGCTTGCAACTATATAAAAAAATCGGTAAATAATATTTCCTTTAATGCTTTACACATTTACTATGTGACTCTACATCATAGAAGGGTCAAAAAATATTTATTGTATTGCAGGAACTCAGCTGTTTGTCTTAAATTTGTATTTGGCATGAGTCAAGTAAAATCTTGGTATCGGTATCAAACCCTGGTGGTGGACTGAATTACTGAGCTGGTCGGGTCCTGCCTGTTGCTATGGCATCTCATGGCTGACTCTCATCACAGCTGTTGAAGCCATAGATGGGTTTAAAGCCTTATTATCCTAAGGGAGATACTGAGGGTTTGTTTTGCCTTCTGTAAGATGGGGATAAAATAGCAGGACATGGTTTTTCTACCATATACAATTTTGATGAGACTGAATTCAGATATTATATGTAGAAATATTTATAAACTGTGAAGTGCTATTCTAATTCAGAGAAGCATCATTATTAATGTCACATCTTATCTTAATAGTTGTTCTGAGGGTTTCTGGACATCATACATCAGCTGTTTGGCCACGAATGTGGACTATACAACAGTATCTTTTAGAGCTTAGGAAAAAAAAAACCAGACAAACCCACAGGATAAATTAGAATGCTTGAGATCATCATGCAAAGACCATCTGAGGGTTTTTACGCTTTTGCATTATTTGTTGCTACTTTTTTCCTCATGGAAGTTAAGTGTCTTTGTTAACTCCCTAAATTTGTACTATGTTTTTCATTCTTTTTCAGAAAGGATGCAGTGAGAAAAAAAAAATCCTATTCTCACAATTTTTCTGACTTGTTCAAACATAGTTTGGGCCAACTTGTTCTTATGAGATTTTGGCACTTTTTCTTGGCTTAAGGAAGGGAAGAAATACTTGGAGTATGTTTTTATGCTTGTCATTTTATTTGTATGTTGGACTTCACCTCTAGACTTTCTCTTCCATTCAGTGAGATAAAACATCCTGGACAAATGTCCCCATCATTAATCATATTTCCATTAAAGTACAGCCAAGTTCAGTTTATTTCCAAAACCACATACTGAGTATCTACTCTGCTTCATACTGTACTGGTAGATAAAGGGAGGAAATGGCATTGCTCCCTGCTCTGAAGAAGTTCCGATGCTAGTGTGAAGACAAATGTTTATTCATACTTCAGTGTGATGAATCCCTTGATATTTGTTTGCACATCAAGACAGGAGAGCTCAGAAGATCACCTCGACCAAGGAGGAAAAACAGCCAGAAGACATAACCTGAAGGTTACACTCTTACATATCAGAAAAGATAAAAACAAACAAGACAAATTCTCAAAATGACTAGCCAATTGTATTGCAGAAAGTAATATCCCCCCAAAAGAACTCCATTTCTAACTCCCCCACTATATTATTTGTTAGATTGACTAATTTTCTCTCATTTGTTTCAAGGGTGAAAAGTAATCATCCACCAGCTGATGTACTAGGAAATCTCAAGAGGCAAAATAGAGCTGGATTTTGTAAAATGGCTGATTATATATTCTTAAAAAGGGAATGGAGATATTTCATCTTCGAAGTAAAAACAACTAGCTTGTTTCACTATATTTAAAAACAAACAGAAATCCATAAGAGATCATCCTAATGTGGTATCTTTCTCAGGGTATCTCTTGCCACATACCAAATGAAAACATTGATGTGGTCTGCTGCCCTATGCTACTTACAGTTTTTTGAAGTCATAAATTTTTCCCTTATCTTGGAAAGGGAAAAAAAAAAAGCTTCAACTTTCTAATTTATAATTTAAGAAGTTTTGTTAGATCAAAAGGAAAGAAAGAATGAACAGAAGCAAAGAGCGTAAAAAGCTTTAATATTTGAGTGATCGTACCATACTTGGAGCAGCCTTTCTCACTGCTGCTGTAAAGCACAAGCAGAGAAAAGAAACCAGAGAATGATTTGCTCAAGGTTGTTCAATGTGAGTCAGAAAAGATTGGATATTTGAATGCAGCTAGAACTGACATCTTTCTCCTCTAAAAAGGTATTTTTGTATGTGATTGGTTTCAATCTCAAAAAGTAAACACAATCACATTTCACACATTTCAAGCAGCAAACAAGGTATTGCTGGGGGTTTTTTTGTTTGTTTTTTTGTTTTTGTTTTTTAAGGGAAGGAGTGTTGGGAGGCTTCAGGAGGAGATATATTTACTACATAAAAAAATATGAACATGTTACTCAGTGGGAGAATGGGGGAGATTAGTATGGCGTCCTTGGGACAAATAGTAAGTGTAAGAAGATAAGACTGGGTGGAGGTAGTGATGGGCAGAGCCTGGGAGAAGTGGCATGGAAGAGCAGGAATTGCTACTGCTTCCTGCACCTTCCTAAGCCACGTTACACCCACCAGTTCTGCAGGCTTTCCAACTCCTCCTCACCCTTCCAAACTCTCCCAAGTAAATCCTATCTCCACTCTTCACTATGCAAAGCAATATGACCTCCTGATTAAGAGCTCAGTATGCACTGTTAAACATGCTGCATTCAAATCCAAAAGCTATTTGCTCCTAACTTAGGGACTTTTGGCAAGCTAATTTACCTTTCTGAGCCTCAGGCTTTCTTCCTAACTGAAAAAACTGGGGAACAACAGTGGCTGCTGCAGAGGTGGTTGTAGCATTAAATGAAAGAATCCATGTGCTCACAGCACTGCTTGACAATGATTAATAAATAGTAGCGAATGTTATCATTTTTAAGGAATATATTGCATATATTGTTTTCATTTGCTTGTCTTCACTTAAAGAATGTTGGCTCTAGAGAACAGGTTGTAAGTAAAACATGAGGTTGCACTGAAGCCTACCCTCTATGCTTTGTTATTAAATTCTAATTCTTTCTCATTAAAGAATTTAGTGATAATCTGTGGTTGTGGGAGTAAATGTACTACGTCCAGAACTGGCATTTTGTAATTCAGTATTCTTTTTGCCCTTCTTGTCTTTCCCAGGATGTTTGCTTCTTCCTAGAGGACCTTAAACTCTCATAGTTTTCTGTTTTTGTAGACTATTAACCCTTACCTATTGTGAAGTTCTTTGTGGTACTTTTCATATGGTTATGGTTCACCCTCTCAGGTCAACATTTTTCAGTAATGGGAAAGAGTTATAAACCCCAATTGGGAGGAGGAACCAGATTTTAAAATGAAACTCCCCCGTAGACAGCACCATAACTCCCTGTATAAAACCATTTAGCTTTTCCCGATAGATGTACTTTAAAGCATTATTAATTTTTTTCTCAACATTATTTGAGTTCTCCAATTCCTTCTAAAGAGAGGTAGAGCTATGCCCTTTTTATTTTTATTTATTTATTTATTTATTTATTTATTTATTTATTTATTTATGATAGTCATACAGAGAGAAAGAGAGAGAGGCAGAGACACAGGCAGAGGGAGAAGCAGGCTCCATGCACCGGGAGCCTGATGTGGGATTCGATCCCGGGTCTCCAGGATCGCGCCCTGGGCCAAAGGCAGGCGCTAAACCGCTGTGCCACCCAGGGATCCCGCTATGCCCTTTTTAAAAAAAAGTTTTTATTTACTTTAGAGAAAGAGAGAGAGAGAGTATGCGAGCAGGTGGGAGAGAATCTCAAGCAGACTCCACAGAGCACAGAACTCTAACATGGGGCTCCATCTCATGACTCTGAGATCAAGACCTGAGCCAAACCCTAGAGGCAGCCAGTCACTTAACTGACTGAGCCACCCAGGTATCCCAAGATATGTTCTTATGAGTCCCTGTTTTTACCTATACCATCTGAGGTCTCTGATGCAATAGGAGAATAGGGCAAGTTTTAGAAAAAGAATGAATAAAGTCAGGCCTAATATCATAGTAATGAAGTCTGAATGTCAAACTGAATTTTTTTTTTTAGAGACTAAATATAAGGAAAATTTTTTGAGCAAATTATAAGGAAATATAAGGTTGAATCAGACAGTACGGTGGAGAGAATGTAGGGTTAGAATGTAAACCATTAAGGCTAATATGGGTAAGAAACAGCACAAAGTAAGGTGACAGCAAATAAGACAACAGGATTAGGTTAGGATGCAGAGGTCCTAAGAAAATTAGAAAATCAGAGCTCTAATTCAAGATACTTTTCTGGAGCTACTTAGAGAGAACTCACTTTTCTTTGGTCTATCTTGTAGGCCCCAGGATTTTGCTTTTTACTAGAAAATCTTATTGCTAATCTCATACATTTCTCTACCTTTCCACCCTTTCCATTATACTCAACCTTGTAAGAGTCAGTGCAGAGAAGATAATTATTCAGTCAGCTTAGAATCCAAAGGAGTTAATTTGGTTATGTAAGGATAATAGAATTGAGGAAAGATGACTGTGGGGGTATAAGCTAGAATTTATAGAACTCTGAAGAAGTTTTTTTTTTTAAGATTTATTTTTATTTATTTATGACAGACACACACACACAGAGAGAGAGAGAGAGAGAGAGAGAGAGAGGCAGAGACACAGGCAGAGGGAGAAGCAGGCTCCATGCCGGGAGCCCCACGCGGGACTGGATCCCGGGACTCCAGGATCGTGCCCTGGGCCAAAGGCAGGTGCGAAACTGCTGAGCCACCCAGGGATCCCCTGAAGAAGTTTTTATATGTAAGTGGAAGAAGTGTAGTTGGAAAGGTTTCCCAGGTAGCAAAGGCATGGGGAAGTCTCCTGGGTTTGAAATGAATTAAGTGCGCACTGATGAGAACTCTTTTGGAAAACTATGTGAGAGGTCATGTCTATTTGCCAAAGCCATATATCAATAAAATAAAAAAGAAAGCAAAATGAATATCTATTGGACATATGAACATGTATCTACTGCTTTATACACATTAGCTCATGAAATCCATCCAACATTCCTATGGGACTGGTATTTCCACTTTACAAGACAAAAACTGAGTTATAGGGAGGTTAGTAATTTGCCCAAGGTCACATAGTTAGTGATGGGCAGAAACAGGTTTCAAACCTAAGTTTGTGAATTCTAAGCCACACCCTTCTCATTGAGCTCCCAGCCCCCATGAGGAACATTTATTAGCATATATTATGAATGTAAGTGGAAAATAGCAGACTGAGCAGGATAAGAGAAAGAGACTCAGATTTGAAGAAAAGTTGATGGGCAAGTCACACACCAAGAATTCTCTGAGTGAACTGGGATGAGTAAGGGACTCATGTTGTTGGAAGGTACAAAAGTCCATTGATAGATCTGAGTATTTTGGATTTCCAAACAGAATCCTGGTGAAGAATTAACTTGATCCCATATGAATTTTTGACCCAGGTAGACCCTAGAAACTTGCTTAGGGTGTTGAATAGAGAGTCCTAGATAAACTAAAATTTTACTAGGTGAGAGTGTACAGAATGTCACATCAGTGGACTGAAATAGAATTACTTCTTTTCTAAATGTGTGCATACACTCACAAGCATGCCCTCATTGAGGGAAGAAAGTACATAGTAATGCCACGCAGTAAAATCTGAACCTATTATATTGGCATATTAGTTTTTCAAATCTAAGAGGTGCAACCTTATTTTATGTAACACTAAAAAACAAACAAACAGAAAAACCCCAAATGCTTGTAATTATAACTAGAAGGTTCCATTAATTGTAAGACACATGCTGAGTTTTGCAATGATCAAATGGGAATACATCTGCATCCTAGAACCAACCAATTGCTGTATTTTCTTTCCATCTAATTTCCATTATAAATTGAGGTCATATCTAACAGATATTTTTTTTTATTTTTTTTTAAATTTTTATTTATTTATGATAGTCACACACAGAGAGAGAGAGGCAGAGACATAGGTAGAGGGAGAAGCAGGCTCCATGCACCGGGAGCCCGACATGGGATTTGATCCTGGGTCTCCAGGATCGTGCCCTGGGCCAAAGGCAGGCGCTAAACCGCTGTGCCACCCAGGGATCCCCTAATAGATATTTTCTAATAGTGCTTTTTCACTTGCCTCAATACTTTCTATTAGGATAATTTTGACAGCTACATAATACTCCATTATGTGGCTATGTCACAAGTTAGTTTGCAAGCCTTAATTATTGGATAGTAGGGTTTTTCCCCAATGTTCCATTATTATAAGCAATGACTCAGTAAGCATTTTTTAATATAAATGTTAGTATTTGTTTTTGATGAGTCCCTTAAAAGAGATTATCCCCAATTGAAACAGATCAACAGGCATAAATATTTTAAAGACTTTACTTACATATTTCTCTATTAGTTTAAAGAAAAGTCATTTAGTTTGCACTAGAAAAGCAATTTAAAACCAGAGACAATAAGCCCAATAAGCCAACGTACTTAAAGGCTCTTCCTAGAATCCAAATTCTACCAGAGAAGCTGGCACTCACTGGAGTTATACCTTATTTTGGTCCTGTGAGGTCCCTTTTTAAATTTCCCAGTTCTAGAACTGATTTCAAAGCATGTGTTGTGTCAAACCATTTGTTTCTACTCAGTAAGAGGATTCCATGTCATTTCCCTGCAAAATGGGTAGGAAGGGTCCTGAAACCCTGTAGTGTCCTGGTTCCCTTTCCTACAGCAAGTGGACAAATTCCTGAGTGATAATCACGATCCAGCTATGTTTTCCTACCATCTCACCTTTTCTTGACAATTCCTAACCAGCTCAAATAAATTGTCTATGTATTTTCTATATGTGTACACTGCCACATTTTGCTGACCAATTTGAGCCCAAGGGACCAAAACAGCAATTGCTTTACCCATGTGATTGTTTGTGGGAGTCTGATCAAGGAAGACATCAGGGTAGGACCTAGCACACTCTGAAGACAGATTGGTTAAATTGAGGTTCTCCACAAGGTTGTTGGCCCTAACATGTGGGTGCTCATGGCAGCTCACCAGGGGCTTACCTCACTCAGCCTTGCCTTCTCAGTCCAATCAGTCCAGTGAAAGTGCTGATTTATCTAAGAAAGGGGAGCAGAATGAGAAGAATGTAACACGAAAATAAAATCTGTAACATAAGCATCAGGTAAGTTCAATTCTTTCAGCACGAATCAAGAATCTCTATAATTCAGAAAAAGAACAAAAATGCAGTAAGAGAAAATAATGTTCTTATCAAGTGATTCAAACACCACCTATAAAATCTAGACCCATGTTGAGCCTAGCCTTCAGAAACGACCTGGCAAGATGAAACAAGAGTCATTTTAGAGTCATTTAATCTCTCTAACTTCAATTTTCTGAAAGCAAAGAGGCGCAGTAGTATCAGACCTCATTAGCTCAGGGAGGGGTCTAGCAAATGAATCCAGTATAATTACAAAATGCTTCTGAAATAGCAAGCGAAAAACATGTGTATGTTCTTCTATGATTTGACTTCTCCAAAGGTATCGCCCCTATGTTAATAAGCAACTTTAATTCACACTGATATGGAGGTGATGAGTCTAATCCTAAATCTGTAATCACAAACTTTGGCATGAGCATTTTCCTCAGCATGAAAGAATACTGAAAACATTCTGATGCAGTAAGATTTATACATTTTAAAAAAATTGTAATAAAGAAGCCTTCTTTGGACTATGTTTATTTTCTTTTCAAAGAAATGCATAATTAATCATGATTGATACATTCTGTTATTATTCCCCATGAATGGATTAAGAGTACAAAGCAGTTTCAGTAGAAACCCTATGATTCTTCTAAAATTCAAGAACTCTGTATCTTCAAATCGTTCTAACTATTATGACTTACAATCATGGGTTTTATTTTAATATCCCAAGAACGTCAAATAACAAGATACACATTCACATTCACAAAGGTCAAGGTGAAAAATCTTCTCATTTATATGTTTAAACTATCAGTGTAAACATTTTTACTCAAATATATACAAACCTAACACTGCATTAATATCTTCAATATCATTGTTTCTCCATTCTTCATGTAACATTTCAATAGAAGACATTTTATGGTTTTATATGTTATGAGACACATGGAATGTCAGTATTAGAAATCAGTCTTCTTTAAGATCATAAGAGAAGATAAATTGGTACAAAACTTCCACTAGAAAAAGAAAGATTCTTAGATTTTCAAAGGACACTATTCTAGTCACATTCCATCCATGTTGGCATTTTATCCACACCTCCAATGTAAGAATCCTAACTAAAAAAGCTGATCACTAATAAATAATGTGCTTTAGGGAGAGTCTTGAACTTAATATATTTGTCAGATAATTTCCTTTACAGGTTCCAATTAACATTGACATATAGTCACCAAGCAAACTTTAAACGTGTCATTTCAAATTTATTCATCACAACCACTGATCATTCTTATACTTTTGTCCTTATTTCTCTTAAACCAGGACTAAAATTGATACTTTTTGAGACATACTCAGAATGCCCTGCACTTAATTCTGTCATAGCATTTTTCATGTAATATAATGGTTGATGATTTAGTATGTGCATGAAGGAGGTGACCACAGCTGAGTCACTGATAAGACAAAAACTATTAACAGGTATGCTCACAATTAACCCCGCCTCTATTAAAAACAAACAAACAGGGATCCCTGGGTGGCGCAGCGGTTTGGCGCCTGCCTTTGGCCCGGGGCGCGATCCTGGAGACCCGGGATCGAGTCCCACGTCAGGCTCCCGGTGCATGGAGCCTGCTTCTCCCTCTGACTGTGTCTCTGCCTCTCTCTCTCTCTCACTGTGTGCATATCATAAATAAATAAAAATTAAAAAAAAAAAAAACAAACAAACAAAAAACAAACAAAACCCCCCACAATGGGACTTTGCTCACATAGATTGTCCCTTGTCATTTCTAGACAGTTCCACCTCATTTGAATATAGTTCTTCTCACTTCTACCCTTCTGTGAAGCAGAATTCAGGTAACCGATGGAGAACACTAGAACTAGAAAGGAAGAGAAGGAGATGGGGTTTGGAAGGATGAAGCCAAGAGAGTTGATTCTCAAGAGGAAAACAGAAGAGGAAAAGCATGTCAAAGATTGTGCACAGCTTGGGGGTAATGCAGCAAACTGAAGGGTAAGTCATCACAAAAGGTCAGAAAAGGCTAAATAAGAGAGGGAGTGAGAAAGAGGAGAAAAAGCTAATTAATTAGGTATTTGGCTAGTTTCTGGATTGATAAGAAATCTGAGGGATTATTAAGTAAATGGAGCTTAAGAGCAGGAGAGAAAACAATTTTATGAAGCTTAGGGACCATGTCCTCCAATCCTCTTCACTGGTCTTTGAGAGAGATGAATGGTAACTGAAGTTTCTTAGGATATTAATTGACTTTCTGAATAGCAAAACACCTTAGACTACATCAACATTTCTTTAATTTTTAACGGTAATACAGTGACTTATGCACCCTGGTCACCCCACATAGTGTCTGGGACACATTGTATTTCTGATAAGAGTTCATTAAAAGAAATTAATATCTGAATAAGTAGAATATTATATGGTTAATTTTTTCACTAGTGGAAGAAATTACAATATGGGAATTTAACATATATATAAAATATTTAATACCTCATCATGCATCCACAGTGACTTCATTAATCTTTCTTGAACCAAGGATAAAACCTGCACTAAAAAAGATAATTAAAGGAACAAACTATAGGTCTTACACCAGAATGAAGGCCAAAATAAATAAATAAATAAATAAATAAATAAATAAATAAATAAATAAAATATCAAGATTTAAGTTAGACAAAATGAAAGTTTCATTTATTTAATAAAAAAATTAAGTTGGAAGCAAATTGTCAGATACTAAAGATGAAAAGAGTGTCTTGAGGAGGCTTGAGTTGGTAGGTGAAAGGAAGAAATCTGAAAAGCAACCACACTGTTCTTAATAGTGAGAAGCCCAGGGTCTACAGAAGTACAGAAGGAAGAACATTCATTGTGTTTGGGTGCCAGGAATTAGGACTGTCTTTATAGAACTCACACTTCCAAGATGAGCAATAGTTCATCAGGCAGGGAGGAAGGCCTGCCTGGCAGAGAAAACTACATATGCACAAGCATGGTGGTGGGGGTGAGGAGGGGAAGGTGTGAATAGGCAATGCTACATTTGAAAATTTCAAGAAGACTCTGTGTTTAGAAAGTGTGGAGCTAAGTGTCTGGGATGGGTGTTGCGAGGTGCTAGGATGAGGATGAATGTCAGCTTCGAAGAAGAAATGTCATGAATGTTATGATTAATAAATGAATAAGTGAATGCTATGATTAATTAGAAAACTACTTTTCCTGAAGATGAGAGAGACATAACACACACACACACACACACACACACACACACATTTGTTTATTTACCTTAAGATAGAGAATGTCTGTAACATTACAGAAAGATGAGCCTGCAGCAGGCAAATTGATGAAAATGAATTCAGTGTGGGTATTGTGCCAGAGTCCATGTGAAAAATGGAAGGCAACTAGTGAGGAGTTGGGTTTGAAAGGCATTTCTGGAATCAAGATTGACAGCATGTGAAAGGTGAAGGCAAGAGAGAAATTGAGCAAGACACAGGGATTTGTGGTTCCAGAGACTGAGTGGACGATGGTTGTGTCATGAACCAAGATGGGTTGTGTAGGAAGAAAAGTCCTGGCAGGAAAGATAATATATTCTGTCTTGAACATGTTGCATTTGAAGTATTTTTAAGGTGTCTCAAGATTTCAGCCATAAATAATAGTCTTTGCACTAGGAAGATAGCCTGGATTTGTTGATATAGATAAGTGTGAGCCTTATGGACATAAGACAAGGAAAGAAAAGCCAATGTGAAAATCCTGATCTAGGGTGGTTGGTAGAACAGTGTTCAAGACAAAGGGAAAATAACCACTAGGGAAGGATTCTATAAGTAAGAGGAAAACCAAGATACTTTGGGGATCTGGGATTCTGAATTTAAGATAAAAGAAATTCAAGAAAAATGAAGATTTTTGTCCTCTGTAACAAAATCAGGGTGTGAGAATTTAGGATTTGGATTTAGAAGACTTCAGATTCTTCCTTCTGAAGACTATCAAGGGATATTGATAAGCTCCACACTAAAGAATATATGAGAATATTAAAATATAATATTCAGAGCTAACAAAGTAGTTCTTCTGAATTATAAATTATTGTATAAATATTTGCTCTAAAACTATACATTTTGAATTAATAGAAATATATTTCTCTTCCTCCTTCCCTCCCTCCCTTCATTTCTTTCTTCCTTCCTCCCTCCCCTCCTCTGCCTTCCCATCTCCTCCCCTCCCCCCACCTCCCTCCCTCCCTCCTCCCTTCCTTCCTTCCTTTCCTCCTTCCTTCCTTCCTTCCTTCATTCATTCCTTCCTTCCTTCCTTCCCTCCTTCCAATTGGCACAGGATACCATAGCAATTATTTCCATGAACACTGCTGGGAAATGAGACCATTATATTCACATTTGATGAGTTTGGAACCAAATCCCAGAGGGAATATATCAATTAATTCTAACTCTGGGAACCGGCTTCCAGGAGGTGACGGTAAAGTTGAAAGGATAACTGGGCTTTTAGCATATAGAGAAAATGTGCTATGAACATAGTAGATACTCAGTAAAAGCCTGTGCACTGAAGATTATCTGCAGTAAGATTACATTTTTAGCAGGTGAATGCAATCTCAAGTTTCTATATTCTTGCTTAAAGATTTAAAACAGCTGCTCTGGACATGCACATCCTTTGTTCTATGAGCTTTGTACGTAAATGATGACCCAAATCAATGAAAGATTTAATCCAAACTGATGCAAATGCAAATGCCCTAGTTTCAGACAGCTGCAATGGTTATTTTAGTACATCTGGGAAACAGCTGTCGAGCCTCATCTTTACAGTGGTTTTTGTTTAACTTCAAATGAGTGTCAAGACTAAAGGAATGTAGGTGATTAGAAGGTGGTAAACATTTTGGGAATACACAGGAAATTCTGAGCATTTTTTTTTTCTCTGAGAGCTAAATAGCCCTTCTCTCACAGAGCTGGCATAACAGAATGTTCTCATGGATAACCTTACCCCATCCAAGCTCCGAGGGCATCTAGACTGGCTGGAGGGCGTAGCTAGTTTAATGATTCCAAAAGCACTCTTCTCCTGTGATTACACAGAACCAGTAATGGGATAGTCATTTTCAAGGCCAAGGGTAAGTGATTACTCACTGGGACACAGAGGTTATGACAGGACAGACCAAAGCTGATGTGGACAGTAAGAGGCAAGATGCAGAGCTTGACCTTCTGCTGCAAGGAAGACTTTGCATCTGAGCCAGACAGCTGACGAGATGCCTTCTCCTTGGGATTCATACCACAGCAATAGGCTAATAGATTTATGCCATAAAAGCACTGACCTTTGTGGGCAGAAACATTTTCTCACAGGAAAGAAAAAGGAGCAATACGCCCATGTGTGCTATAGTTTTGGCAGTGACTGACAGCCCGGACTGGCTCCAGTATCCAAGAAGCGTATGTGCAGGCTTTTGCATTGTTACCCTTTGATTAACTTCTGACATACTTTGCAACATAAAACTCTTAGAGGGAAATTGCTCTGTAATGCTGGCTGTAACACCTCGAAACATTGCCAATGAGAGCTAAAATATACTCAAAAGCAGCTTGGCCTAAAACCAGGTGTATATGTATGAGTGCAGGTGTATATGTATGTGTACGCAGGGGTATACACACACACTTGTCTGTACGTGTGCGTATGCCTGCATATGTGGAGAGGTGACAAATGTGGGTCTTTACATTTTCTACCTCATGATGCTATTATTCAAGTGCAATATTGAGAAAAAGCTTCAAACATGTTACAGGCATATTGCACATGGAGAGACTTAAGGAAGGCCAGCATGAAAATAAATAATGCATGAAGTCAGA
The DNA here is from genome assembly GCF_048418805.1 of Vulpes vulpes. Lineage (NCBI taxonomy): Eukaryota > Metazoa > Chordata > Mammalia > Carnivora > Canidae > Vulpes > Vulpes vulpes. Next base: position 31,522,952 of record NC_132790.1, read on the forward strand.
GGCCTGAAGCAAATGTTAACTAATTTCAAAATGGGTCGAAATCACAACAATTAAGTCTCTGACATGTGAAGTCATTTTTTTCTCCCTAAAATATTAACCAACTTGCTTCACTTCTTCTAGATTGATTTGTAGAGCATGAAAGGTCATTTTGGAGGCAGAGGGGGAATTTGGCTTCTACAAGCCATCCATAATGAGAGCCAATAAATTAGGTAAAGCTCCTGTTTACCTAAGCTGAAATATTGATGTCCAAGCCCACATTGAATGCAAATCTCTACATTAATCATTTTTCTCCAGTCGGGAAATTCAGACCATGGTAACACATGCTTTGATAGACCTATACATCATAGTTACAGCAACATTAGACAGTGCCTCAGCGACAGAATACAAATATATTGCATTGGATTTCCTTCATTTTCCCCAGCCTGACTTTTATTTGTGTCTGCAAACTCTGCACCGGGTATGTGAAGTTTTGACATGGGTTTGGACAGTATTTTTGGCTCAGGAAATAACTGACGATTGGTAACAAGAATTTTTTGTCACTTACCTGCCAAGCAAATCTGAGGAGGCTCACATCTAGTTCCTCCAGCACAAACTTTGGCAATCAAGCTCCCCAGGTCATCTTCTCCTAGATACACACTGATATCCCTTGTGCTTCTCAAAGTACAATCTCTGAAACTTCTGCTTTTGGGTCTTTGGGTGTTTGCTGGGAAATGCAGTTCGTAGGCCCCCTACTAAATATATTCAATCAGATTCCCTTAGTGGGGCCAGGAAATCTGTTTTGTGGGATCCCAGCTGTTTGTTATGAACTGTTGTTGGTAATTGCTATAGGCAGCCATCAGCTTTAGGCTCCTAAAGACCACTCTGATCTTGCCACTTTTCTATTTAGGGCCATTGCATACCTGAATATGTCCTAAATCTCTATCCAGTTTTATACTTAGCTCATCCTCTTCTACTCATCTACAGGCTCTACTCAGACAATCTCATCCCATGCTAAGTTTCCTATGGTCTCCATTTGCAGAAAACTCCCAAACCACTATATCCAACAGTGGTGGTTTCCCTGAGCTCAGATGTATATATGAAAATGGCTGCTGGACTTCTCCACTGGGCAATTTAAAGTCAATATGACCCAAACTGAACTATGCTTCTCTCCATGCCACCATCCATCCAGATAGAAAACCTGGTATTCTCATTGATCCTTCTGTCTCCCCTTTATTTTCATCAAGCAAGTCATCAAATGAATGGCCTCACCATGACTCCTTCTCCTCTAGCCCTGCCCAACATTCTGGCCTTCATCCCTTCTCACTTGCACCACTGGCCTCTAACTATTCTGTATTCTCTCATGAACCACTAAAATCAATCTTACACGTGGTGGCGAAGTAGTTTTCACAAAAATAAATCTGAGTCACATGCTTTCTTAAAACCATATCTCTTCATAAAATCTAGTTGCCTGGCATGACATACCTACACTTTCCCATCTTGACCCTACCTAATTTCCACCAATCCTCACCCTTAAGCTGTGTTTTCAATACCACAGTTGGTGGTAACTCCATACACACCAACCTTTTTCAAACATTTGTATTATATCTCCTATTTTCTTTCTGCCTAGAATGTCCTTTGACCTCAACTGTTTCCACCTAGAAATAATTATTTGATAATGATAATGATTGTTAAAAATTTTATTTTATAATAATATTTTCTAACTCTGAGGACTTATTCTATGTGAAGTATTGAGTTAAAGATTCTTTTAGGGGGAGTGTCTGGGAGACTCAGTCAGTTAAGTGGCTAACTCTTGGTTTTGGCTCAGGTCATCATCTCAGGGTCATGATCTCAAGGTTGTGGGATTGAGCTCCATATATGGCTCTGTGCTCAAGGGCAGAGTCTGCTAAAGTTTCTTTCTCCCTCTTCCTCTGCCCCTTCCCCTACTTCCACTCTAAATAATAAATAAATAAAATCTCTAAGCAAATTTAAAAAATAGATTCTTTTTGGTTCTCACAAGGTCATAATGTGGTCACTCCCATTAGCAGTCTTTTTAACAAAACTTTGTTCAGGTCACTGTTTTCTCAAGGTTTTCTTTAATCTCTAGTCCAATTTTTTTGACTGCTTATTATCACCAATATTCCTTGTGCTTATTTCAATGCTAATAAAATGCTTAACCTCCTATACTGACATAATGTGGTGTTATTCTCTCTTAATCAGTAAATTACCTGCTCCAGAAAAACAGAGTATATATCTTATTCAGCTCCATTTTCGAAGCATATGGTCCCAACCTGGCATAACCAATGTTTCCTTAACTCAAGAGATCTGATATACTATTATGGAGACTATCACTGAGTGTCTCTTCTCAGCATATATACTGTGTGATCACATATATATTATGTGATCTAACACCTTGAACTTTGTTTTAAGGATTTTATTTATTTATTCATGAAAGACACACACACACACAGAGGCAGAGACACAGGCTGAGGGAGAAGCAGGCTCCCCATAAGGAGCTCAATGTGGGACTTGATACCGGACCCTGGAATCACGCCCTGGGTCAAAGGCAGATGGTCAACCACTGGGCCACCCAGGCTTCCCTAACATCTTGAACTTTAAGGGGAGGAAGCATGGCCATGTTCAAGTTTATATCCCTCTTCAGTGGCTAGTACTGTATCTTTTATATAATCAATATTCAAAAGTACTAGTAGAAATTTAACTGCTACTCTCTACATTTAAGGGATATTAAACTGAGGTTTGGCTCTGCTAAATTTTAGAAATACATAGTACACAGAGTCACTGTTACAAGCAAAATCATTAGGCACACTAGTCGTATTTAAACAGCATGATGTCAGAATAGATATTCATTAGACTTAATGGATTTGTGTGTGTCAGACAGAACAGATGTAAGAAGTTATGATAGAGTGCAAAATGAAAATAGAAACAGATTCCTGTGGTGAAAAAAGGGAAAATGTTATCTTGTGGGACAGAAACCTCAAGAATGGAGGGACTCCATGGCTTGCACTATATGTTCAAAAGTTGCTCAATAATCATGCTTTTTTTTTACATTATATGTGTAGGATTTTTAGAATAATATAACAGTAATAAGCCATTGTTCTACTTATTGAATGCATACTCTGGCTAGGTGTTTCATGTAGCTCAACACATTTTAGGTATGCATGATCTCTGATTTTACAAATGAGAACACTGAGGCTCAGAAGCATTTGGTACTTTCTCAAGGTTATGTCTTACTAGATTTGCATATAATATTCTGTGTACTCACTCATTTAATAAACACATGCTGAACAGTACATGTGCCAGACATGGTTGTAGGAACTAAACATATAAAGATAAATGAATACTTTAAGGAATTCACAGTCTTGTTGTGGAGTCATAGATAATAACACATAAAAAATAGCATGTTGGGGAGCCTTGGGTAACTCAGTGGTTGAGGGTCTCCCTTTGGCTCAGGGCGTGACCCCAGGGTCCTGGGGTGCCTGTGTCTCTGCCTCTCTCTCTCTGTTCTCATGAATAAATAAATTTAAAAAAGAATCTTAAATATACAGAGGGTCAGCTCCACTGAGATAGTTAACCTGTGGGAACAATGATGGAGGCTGTGAAAACCTGTGACACTGATATCTAATTCAGCATGGGGTGAAAAAACATGTAAGGCATCATGGAATACTTCCTGATAAGCCACAAAATGTCTGACTTTATGAGGGAAGAATCTTATCTGAAATGGAGGGAAGAGCACATACAGTTGACCCAGAAACTGGCCCCAGCTCGCCTTTCTCATCCCTGCTTTTACCAGAATATGTGTGATAAACATCACAGACCATCTTGATTTTGCCCACTTTCAAAGTAGACACCTTGAGAGATGACAATGAGTAGACCACTTGACTTAGAGTGCTGCTATCCAAGGTGCTTAGTGAAGATGGAAGTGTGTATCATGGAGGGGTGCTGAAAGTTTGGCCTATAAAGATGCAAATGGTGCCTTTTTGTGATTGTACAGGATACAACCGAGTGGTGTCAATGACAGTCCCTGTTCCAGGCAGTGTGCTCTGGAATTGTATCTGACTTATTCCTCACAATGATTCTACAGATTAGGTTTGCTTGCTTTCATTGTATGGATAAGGAGATTTATACCTAAGGAGTTTAAATAACTGTCCAAAAATGATACACAGAACAAATAAAAGGGCCAGGGTTTAAACCAAAATATCTATGGCTTCAAAATTCTTGCTTTGTATATTCAGGAATCAGGAATTATATATATATGTGTGTGTGTATATATATATATATATATATACACACACACACACACACACACAAACACAATAATATACACCATTTCACTCCTTGGGCAAGCTCTCTTCAAGCTTTAGAGAAAAGTACTTTCTTCTCCCAGTCCAGTCCTTAGGGAACAAGACAACCTGCTGCTTCTGCATCAGCTTCTTGATGAGTAGCAGCCTCTGTGGGCTCTATCTCCTTCCATTTTTCTGCTTCTTCCTGATTTGACTTCATTTTTTACCCTCACTTCCCCCACAATCCAGCTAGAAAAGGATCATCCCTTTGACGACATCTGCTAGTAAATTTGTTCTTATTAGCTTGCCAACTTGTGTCTATTAAACTGTCCCAGTATTAATCTAGGTCACAGAAGACCAATAGAAACTCCCTATTGATGTAATATTTCTTAAGTACCGTATGTTACCAGGTTTACAGGAGCTCAAGCAGAGCCACTAATGGGAACTATGAGCTCTGAGTAATGAAATAAATACGAAAAATGACTCTAGTAAGAAGTGTGGGCTTCCTTTGAACATACATCTGTCTCATTTGTAGGACTGTGGGGTTGTTAAGCCTAATTTTATGGCCAGTGTCATGTAAAACTTGTCTGTCTTTGCTGTATCCTTAGCCACAAAGTCTCCCCCTTTCACTTTAGTTTAATTCCAGATTTGGGTTGAAATCCCAAAAGTGGTAGGTTTCTGCTCTGAGCACACCATGCATTAATCTACCACACACCAGAGTCCATTAATTTTGAATAGTGCTATCAATTATACTACGTGACAGGGAGATAACTATGTTATCACCTTTGCAGAAGTATCTTTCTTAGGAAATCTATGCAGCTTCATCAAGACTCTAATGCTGATGGATAACTCTCTCCTCAAAAATCACAACCTGATTGCATTTTTCTTTCATGGGATCTTAAAAATGCAAGTAAATAGAAAACTTCTGAGGCTTATAATATCTATCCACATAGACAATGAATAAGCTTAACATTATTCTTCTTCTAATAATAATAATAAGATTGTTGGGATGTTTGGGTGGCTCAGCAGTTGAGCATCTGCCTTTGGCTCAGGTAGTGATCCCAGGGTCACAATAAAATTTAAAAATAATAAATAAATAAGATTGTTTCTGCTTACTCTGGACCCTTTAAATAAGTGTAAAAGTCCTCAGAAAGACAATGTTAGCACTTGGACTTGGACTTGTGAGTTTCCCCAGGTTTATCTATTAGGTGCCACTGTGAAGTGACTCTTATTTTTTTATTCTTTTGGGTTTTTTTTTGTTATTAATTAATTTATTATTTCTGTAAGAGAGAGAGAGAAAGAGTATGAAAGTGCAGTGGGGAGGGGCAGAGAACAAGGGAGAGAGAAACTCAAGCAGACTCCATGTTGATCTCACAACCCTGAGGTCAGACCTGAGCCAAAACTTAGAGTCAGACACTTAACCAACTGTGCCACCCAGGTGCCCCATGACTCCCTCCCCCATTTGGGTCTCTCCTATCCTATTCTCTCCTATTCTCCTATTCCCTCTTTAGACTTCGCATATTGGCAAAGTGGTGTTCTTCCTGGCCTTTCTTCAGGACAACTTCTGATTTGTGTTCTTCTCTTAAAAACTCCAATAGAAAAGAACAAGTCCACTTCTGTGGTAAATTTCACTCTCTTAAATGATTTCCCTCAAATCAGGACAATAGAAATATTAGTAAGCAACTCCAAACTCTTCCATGGCTTCCCAATCAGCTCCAAATAAAATATAATCTCTTTGCCAACTATATGGTACAAGCCCACTGTACCATATAGTTGAACTTATTGCTTATTAATTTGTGCAATAAGCACGTGTTGGGTCCCACCCCATGCCAGCCACTTTTTTAGGTTACTACTGACAAGATGGAAGTATCCTATGGCCCCTAGACTTAATAAAAGAGAAGGAAAATAGCAATGAGCAAATACATGTGCAATACGATTCAACTGCAGGTAACAAAGTAGGATCCAGAAACCAAAGTGGGGTAAATGTTGGGCAATGAGAAGAAGAAAGGAAGGCCAGAGCTGCCCCAGGTATGCCAGTCAGGAAAGACACCTGAAGAGGTTATGTTGGAGCAGAGATCAAAGTATCTAATGAAAACTTTTTAGACCTTGTCAATGTCAAGTACTCAGAATATGAGGTTGGATAGCATTTGGCAATTTTAGGGGAGATAATAAAGCCAAAATATTTAGGGCAGAGAGACAAAATTAGCTGGACAGGGGCTAGATCAGGCAGGCCCAGAAGCAAAAAGAAACCACGGACTAATCTGAACTGTTCTGATACATCTCCAGGTCTGAGGGCAGACAGAGCGGAAGGTTTCTTCAGTCCCTAATGACTGACAATGGGTCTCAACTTTGCGAGGGAATCATTCTACTTGCATGTCAATAAAAATGGATTTTCATGTCCTCTCAATATTTCTTTAGGCTGAAGCAAATAAAATGTATGTTTTAGAAGAACATTTAGAAATTTAGACTTTGGAAATTTTCTTTCCAAAGACAAAGAACACCACAGAGTACTTGGTCCCATTTCCTCTTGCAAATTATATATATTTGTATGTGTGTGTAAATTTGTATATAATGTTTATTTTTAATTATATATGTATGTAGTTCATAAAATATATGTACGCAAATACCACAAAATTATACAGTATAATATTAAGAGTAATTTTATGTATGGTCGTGTTAAGGATGGTATTATTCTACTATTTTATTATTTTTATTTTATTTCCCAAATTTCCACAATAAATATGGATGCCTTTAATAATTAAAAAGATCCAAAACTGAAGGCCTTTTTAAAATTGCCCTAATTTGCAGATACTTAGGAAAATGTGGGGGAGATGTATTATTTAGAATTGTTAATCATCCATGTTTGGATCACATACCTACTAATTAAAAGTATGATGCTGGACATGTTGCTTAACTTCTCAGAGTCTCAGTTTTATCATTTGATAATGTGTAGGATTACTATGAAAAGTAAATTTTAAAAACTGAAAGCAATGAATCTACAGAAATATCTTAACCATACTCTTTTAGGGGTCAGAATCATACCTCCTAAATTGGTGTCCTGAGACCAATTCAAATATGTGTGTGTGGAGGGTTCCTATCATACAACCAAGTAATTCTGACACCAGCAGGGTGTCCCCAGAATTCAACTCAATGCAACTTAATTCCAATACTATCTACCAGGAGAGCATCAGATTCCCCCAGTTAAGGGTTTAGTTCTACAGGACTGCCTTTACTTCAGAAACCAGTCAGAAGCTCATGTTAACTGCATTTCTGCATCTCAACTGGCTATAAATCAGAGAGTCTCAGGACCTCCTCCTCAGGTTCAATTTGTAACAGCTCACAGAACTTAGAAAAATATTTTACTTTCTAGATTTCCGGTTTATTATAAAAGGATATAACTCAGGAAGAGAAGAATAGGGCAAAGTATGGGCAAAGGATGCAGAGCTTCCATGCCCTCAGCAAGTGTGCCACTCTTCCCAATCTTCACATATTCCCCAACCTGGAAGCTCTCTGAACCCTGTCCTTTCAGGGTTTATGGAGGCTTCACTGCATAGCCATGATTGATTAAATCATGGGTTATTGATAACTAATTCAACTTTCAGCCCCACACCCACTTCCTGGAGGTCAGGGGATAAGACTAAAAATTCCATGTAATCTGGAGTTTGGCTCATTGGCAACTAGCTCCCATTCCTAGGGGGTTTCCACAAGTCACTTTATTAATATAACAAAGGACACTTTCATTGCTCTCAACAGGAAATTCCAAGGGTTTCTGGAGATGCGAGCCAGAATAGGGGCAGAGACCAAAAATATATATTTCTTATAATAAATCACCATATCACAGGTGTATGCACGTGGTATCTTGCGGAGTTTTATATGGAGTAACTTTAGAAATCCATATAGAATCCTTAGAAAATAAAGTTACTAGACCCCTCAACTTCTGGAACATGCTTGTTATATGCCTATAAAATTGTGAAATTTAAACTTGAACACAAATTCCAACCAGGCTTGATTAGCACCTAACTAAATTCATTCCCAAATCAGGTAGCATTTTAGGAATCCTATCATTTGTTGTCTTAAATGCACTTCCAATATGGTATGCTGGAAAGGTGTTGGTCTTCAAATTCAGAGTTTGAAGCATCTGAGATAGTGGCATATAATAGGTACTCAAAAAATGACCACTACTCTTGTAATGATTATTACTATAATTATTTTAGAACACTTAATATATTTTGTATTTGTAACCACAGCTCCCTGACCCTGTTCAAACACATTTGTGTGTGTGTGTGTGTGTGTGTGTGTGTGTGTGTGTGTTTTTATCTCTAGAGAGAGCATTCATCTTTGTTAAACGGCATTTTGTGAGAATTAAGTAGTCTTATTGCAGCCTGTTAAAATCTCTTTAGATCTGATTCAGTCAGAAACTATATGCATTCTCTTTCCAAATTCTCGTCACTCTTGCATTTGATGAACTGTCTACTAGAACTTTGGCAAAGCCACAGATAAAAATGTTGACTGCAGTAAATTTGAAGGCAGAGCCATGTGTTCTGCATATCCCCCACTATGAGGAAGAATTGGGACTGTTTTCAGCAGTGTACACCTGTACCGTTTGAAAAATGGCAGACTGAAATCGTTTTAATTGGTTAATTTTAACCTTGGGTCAATGCATTTATCTGAAGTCCATTTAAATTTATAGGATGTAAGGCCACTTGAAAATTGTCATTAGTTGTCATTTTTTAAGAGACAAACTGAATCACAAATTTAACCTGGAAATTTCTTGATACATCTGAGCAGTATAATTAATGAAAATCAGCTAATGTTTTAAAATTTACTCTGTCCTAGGCTCTAAGACAGGTCCTAAAGAAGTTTACAGTCTAATGAAGCAAGCAGATATATAAACATAATATTCCTATATATGTTGTCAATGCTATAACAGAGGCATTCACAAGTGTTTCTAAAGCATCACAACCACATTTCTTGCCACAAAATTATAAAAGTTTTAGAACTGGAAAATACTAGATTATCAAATCCAATCTCTTCATCATACTGATGGAAAAACTAATTGAGAGAGTAGAAGCAATTTATCCAAGTTTACACAGTTAATTTGTGGATCAGAACTCAGATGTCTAAGTGCCAATTCTGTGTTGCTTCTCTTCTCCTCTCCCCCACTGACCATATTCTCCCAAATCAATAAATGTATGCGGTAATCAAATATCCTGTCTGAGGATGTATTTTCATAATCTAGGGAAGATATAGATGCAGAAGAAATAGAAAATTTGTATGTGTATCCTATTGAATTTTTACCCAAGAATATACCTAAAAAATTAACACACATGCTCATGCACAATTGAATTCCCTTAAATTCCAATAGTAGCTTGTCATTATTTGTTTGTTTGGGTGTTTTTCCTCCTCAGTGGAGTGTAGGAAAATACAATAACAACACCTTGTTAATTGAGGATTCAGGCTTGTTAGTTTTTAATTAATTCATTTTACAAATGTTTATTGGCCTTTTACTATACAAAAAGTCCTTTGTAAAATAAAATATAAAGTAGTTATGGTAGCACCCCTTAAGGAAGTCTGTTTGTCTTGGCAGTACTCTGTTCTTTGGGTTGCAAAGAGCCTAATGAAATGTATTATAAAGTGTAATGAAAGCAGAAAAGTCCAGATTCTCACTCTTACCAAGAACACACAGGCTACTGTCACTGATCTAGGGTATCTGTTCTACCATAAATTAGAAGATCCAGTAAATATTTAGTGGATCTTGTTAACTGAGAAGAATTGAGACATGTGATTCAAGAGATATTTTCTCATTTGGTTCTCCCAACTACTCTGAAGAATTGATATTTTCATTACTCCCTAGTTGTTCTAGATAAAACCCTGAGGTTTATAGATACTGATTAACTTGTCTCAGGTTACACATCAAATAAACGGAGAAGCTTGAATTTGAATGCAAGTCTGCATGACTAGAAAGCCTAAGCTCTTTCCACAGTATTTCTGGAATCAAAGTGTGGTGAGAGCCATGAGTGTGTCCAGTCCTGGGACAAATGGGTAAGAGGAGCTTGGAAAGAGTCAGTTCATTGCTGAACTCAATAATTTGCCTTTGTTAGAGGTGAAACTTATGCTTTAAAAACAGTTTTCTATAAATTAACATACAAATGCACACACATGTACATACACATACACACACAAATATATAATCCTCAGTGTATCTAAGTGTAAAATTCTGTACTTCATCTGTGAAATTCTACACTTGGTCTTTCAAAGCTATTATTTGCCATTACTGTTAATGATGATTATTTTTCACTTTCTGAAGCTCCAATTCTATATTTATAATATGAGCAGTTACATGCAAAATAGTTTACTGTGAATTTCAATTTTTTTCCCAATGTGGATGGTACTAGCAACGAGTTTATCTCCCCTTAAGCACATTTCTCTCTGGTCATGCCAAATTGCCTTAGCTACTTGGTCTTACCAATGGTGTAACACTTGCCAGAAGCTTCCACAGGGAAATTAGGTAGCTCTAAGAAGCTCCAGATCTCTTAGCCCCAAGTTTCCTCAAAATAACCTGGACCATTTCCAAACTCTTCAGTTCCACCTCACTGGTCCCTGGATAAGTTGTACAAGATTTTTGAATGACCTCAATCTACCCTAATTTGAAATCACCACAGGTAACAGAAGGAAAAGCTGAAAGGGGATTGTTCCCACACAGATCCTCTAGAAAGTGCTGCAGGCCCAGTATGGAGGGCCTCATTCTTCTACATGGCTTTTGTTTTTTATTTTATTTTATTTTATTTTATTTTATTTTATTTTATTTTATTTTATTTTAATTTTACTATTATAATTATTTTTTACTTACTGAATGGCTTCTTTCCTTATGATGACAAGGAAATTTCTGAAGAGAAGAGGCATCCCCCGGGCTTTCTATTAGATGTCAGAAATGAAAAAGCAGGGGACAGCCTCCCAATCCCTCTTTCATTTACTTTTCTAAAAGTAAATTTGCAGTATAGACAGAAGACTGAAATAGTAAGGGCTTCAGTTAATTATGCAGTGTTATGTAGTAGGGATAAAACAATAAATCAGATCAAAAGTGTTCTTCACTCAGGAAATCTGTAGTTAGTCATGAATGAGGTCATTTCAATAAAGTGAGATATGTATCAGGAACAAAAGTACCAAGAGAACTGAGATAGGGTACCAAACCCAGATCCACAGGGCTAGGGGAAAGTTTTAACTTTTGAGACCCATGTCTACTCATCCTCAGAGGTCATATATTTTATTTTTAATCTAATAGGCACTTATAATATTTTTGCTATACCCATCACACACCATTATAAATACTTTATAAATATTAACTAATTTAACCTTCATATTGACCTTACAAGATAGGTACTACCATCAACAGCCCCATTTGATGGACAAGGAAACTGAGGCACAGGTATTTTGAGTACCTTGCCTGAAGTCACACGACTAGGAAGTGACAGAGATGGAATTTGAACCCAGAGGATATGCTCTTACCGCTAAAACAAATACCTCTTGGGAAGGAGTGAGGAATAATATTCATTCCATGGCCTGGTTTGCAAGAAAATAAGGACACCAAGAAACTCCTGGGGCCAGGAATATGCCATAATAAGTCCTGTGTAAAGTTCCTGCTAGGATACTACAACAGCCCATCCATATGTCACTTTGTGGCTTAGCCTAGCACCATCTTGGTAAGTGCCAATCTCTAAAGAAGGGAACATGTAAATAATCTTTTCCCACCTAAAAAAAAAGCAATGTTTTGCAGATAGTAGTTTTCTCACCACACTTCTCCACATGCATAGAGAGACTGATGACAAAGACATCTTAGTCTTAACAGTCTTGCCTGTTAGACAGGCAAGTCCAAAACTACCCTCACACTGCCAGCCTTACAGAGGAAACAAGAGAACAGTTGGTCAAATCAGAGACAAGATATCCTCTTTATTGCTACCATCCATAATCCAAAAAATAACTGGACTTCCCAATAACCAGAAAACTCAGAACAGAGAGTGGGGAAGAGAAAAATGCATCAATTTCATGGACAAGAAAATATCAAAATTGCAGACAGGGCTCTGCATGCTCTCAGAGCAAACTAGCATGTGGCTATGTCTCTGCATCTATGGGGAACCAATCAGACCCTATGGATAGCTCTGTAGTTAATCAATGGGCTCTCTTGGTACTATGCCTGTTTCATCAGGAACACTCAAAATATGCTTCTCCTTTTCATTAGCAATAACAGCCCTTGAGTACTGGCTCATCTTCCTTAGAAGGTTTGTGATCTTGTATATGTCATTTAACCTAGCTGAACTTTCACTGTTATCCATTAAAACGAGTGTAAAGAAGTGAAATAATTTATCATTCTGACAACCAGAATTTCTATTAGGAAGAGAACGGTTTTACAGAAAAACACCTTGATAAGTTCTGGTATTAGCTGATTGTCACCACAGCTTCAGGGAAGAAGGATAGGATGTTATGTGGGAAATCTAAACTTGAAACAGAGGAGGAGATCAAAAGAACCTAGAAGACAAAAAGGGGAAGAAAAGCAACAGAAGACCCTAATGGGGAGTTGCTAAGGTCAACTGGGGTTAAAGATGTATGAAACTCCACAGTGCATTAACTAAGGGCATCATAAGAGCAAAATTTCTTAATATTCTATTCTAAGTTGGTTACATTGCAGGATATAAACCCTTCTCTGTTTTATATACATCTTAAGGACAGTCTAAAAGACTTATACAGGGATCCCTGGGTGGTGCAGTGGTTTGGCGCTTGCCTTTGGCCCAGGGCGCGATCCTGGAGACCCGGGATCGAATCCCACATCGGGCTCCCGGTGCATGGAGCCTGCTTCTCCCTCTGCCTATGTCTCTGCCTCTCTCTCTCTCTCTGTGACTATCATAAAAAAAATAAATAAAATAAAATAAAAGACTTATACATGTTTATTAGGAGTGTTGATTTTTTTTTAGAAGATTTTATTTGAGAGAGCTAGAGAGAGTGCATGAGCAGGGTTTGTGGGGGAGGAGCAGGGGCAGAGGAAGAGGGAGAAGCAGACTCTCTGCTGAGTAGGAAGCCCAACACAGGCCTGATACTGGGACCCTGGGATCGTGACCAGAGCCTAAGAAAGATGCTGAACCAACTGAGGCATCAAGATGTCCCAGGAGTGTTACTTTTAGAGAAGTGGAAGAACCAGAGTTCTAAGTGTAGGTCAACAAAGACGACTCAGGACAGACCAGGTACCCTGCCACGTGAGTGGCCATGAAAAGAGATCTTTTAATATATTTAGGGAAGCACTCTATGTCCACAGTCACAGGTAGGTGGTGAGGAGAGGAAATTCAATGTTATGTAGATTTTGAGAAATAAGGAACATCCTGAGAGCTGGTTACTCAAGCATAATCACATTAATTTGGCAAGCAAATAACCATGCATCACATTACCTGGCCCTTATTAAGCGACCCCCCCATAACCCTCTCCCTCCATTATTTGTATTTGGTTGGTATTATATACAGCCTTTAATCAAAATGTTCTCGTTTTACTTTGGAGTACATATTTTTACATTGTAGTCCAGCCCACATCATTCCAAAGGAGAAATATTAGCTAGTCTGTTCCAACTGCAGGATCTTTCAATCTCTAGAATGCACTTTTTCCCCCTTTTAAGCCATATCACCCCAGTGAATATTCATCTGTGTAAAAGTGATTCATTATCACCTTTCATTTTTACCATCAACTGTCTTACTGTTCATTACCATCCAGAGGCTGGTTTCTCATTTTTGTCCTTGAATCCACAATTTTTATTTCCTCTGCAGACTACTTTTCGCATCTCCTTTTACAGTTTCTGTCTTCCCCCATAACCATCCCTCTGTGTCCCGTGATCATGCTGAGCGGCAGTCACTAAATTATTGGGTATTCTCTGCAACTTCCCAGCATCAATGATTTTCTGCTATATAATCTGCTCGCTCTTTTCAGTCAGCTATATATTGGGAAGGATATATGGGTATTACCACTCACAAAGCTCAAAATGCGAGGGAGCTTACTCAGACTAGCGTCTTTGGCTGATTTAGAGATCAACTTCCTGTTTATTATCAACTATTATCTGTGTGGATTTTTTTCTTTCAATCCTCTTTGTCTTTCTGTCTCTAGTTCTGCACGATCATGTTGCTTAGCTTCCTGGGCCATTGCAATGGCACTCTTCCATCACTAATGCCATTCTTTACTGTCGATACCTGGATTTAAGATCCTCTGCAGCTCTCTCTTCTCTTTTTTTTTAATAAACTCTTTTTGGTTAGCTCCCACTACACATGAAAACAATCTCAGGTATCCTGGATTTTCTTAGGGATCTTCCCTGAAATATTCACCTTGGCCATATAGCATCTCTCTCTGGCCCTCCCGCTTCCCAATCTCTCTCCTCTCCTTTACTCCTCCTTTCTCTTACTCCCTCCTCCTCTCTTTCCCTCTGAATTAAAGATTGATTAATAATATTCTTTAATTCAGATATATTATCAATTAATATCATCAGTCCATGAAAATCCCCTCCTTTATTTTATATACTGGGGTTTTTTTTTTTTCCATTTCACAATGTCTTATTCTTATTTATTTGGATGTATTCACGTAGCCATTTCTGCTATAATGCTTGTTTTGAAATTATGAATTTGTTCCAATGACATTGACATAGAGAACAGTTTAAGCATAACACAAATTTCTCTTTATGCATAATTCTGTCCAGGAGAAACACCAGGTGAATATAGAAAACTGTACCCCACAGACTGGAACATTGTAGGAATATACAGCACACACACACATACACACACACACACACATACACACACACACTGGAGCCCTGAAGGGATACACAAAACGCACACACACACACACACACACACACACACAGAGCTACTTCAATTCACCACATGTTATGAACCATCCACACTTGCACTCGCATTACATACAGTTTTCTATGTGATATTGAAGCCTCATTCCACCACTTCACAGTAGTTCACAAGCTGCAACGCTCCCTGTGCCCATTTTCCCAAGAAAAAATTCTGGTTTTTTCAACACAAAGTTGTAATGGGTATGTACTTTAGTATATATGGACCTTTTCCAACTTTAACATTGTGCAGTTGTGCTACAGTTTTTATTAGATGCCAGGTAACATTAACATTTTGCTACTACCTTGTAAAACCCCCTTCCAGATCTGAACATTTTATTTGAACTACAGATCCAAAAGTAGAATACCTAGGTTATAGAGTCAGCAAATTTTACTCTTTACTTTTCCTAAAGAGTGTGAGCTTGCTCTCAAGAATGCATATGCTGGGGGCACCTGGGTGGCTCAGTAGATTAAGTGTTTTGGCTCAGGTCATGATCTTGCAGTTGTGGATCAAGCCCCATGTTGGGCTCTGTGCTCAGTGCAGTCTGCTTCAGATTCTTTCTCCTTCTCTCTCCCACTCACTCACTCACTCTCTCTCAAACGAATAAATAAAATCCTAAAAAAGAAATGAATGCATAGGCTGGTCTACCATCTCCAAAACAATGCATTAGGATGCTTAAATCTCTACTTGGCACTGAGATTCAAAGTGTTCTGAATTTTGTCTACCTATTGTATATTTTCTCTGCCATTTCTTCTTAGTCTACTGATCACTTCAGAGCATTTGTGATCCTTTCAACTGTCATTCTCCTCAGTCTCAATCCACAGTGGTAGCCCTGGCATTCATATTCCCTACTCCTTGATCCATATCCATTCCATGGTTACACTTATTTTTACTAGCATCTTCCTCTACTTTCTCAATAAGTATCCCACAAGTATCACCAAGACCCAACTGCCTGTCTGCTAGTTCAGTACAGACTCTCATATCTAATTCCTCCATTTTATTCATTCATTTCTCTAAAAGCAAAACTTGGACACTAATGTATGCCTAAATACCTGTTGAGGCTCCTCTCACATATCACCTCTTCTGTGAAGACTTCTTTGACTACCCTATCTAAAGTGGACATAATTCCTTTCTTCCACAAAACTTAACATGCATTCACTACTGTTATTGTTGTTTTTAACCTCTTTGTTTTGTTAATATCTGTTTTTTATACATTTTTCTTTCTAAGGGGATCCTGAGCTACTTGAGGTTAGGGCATTTGTCTTATTTATCTTGATTTCTCCCACCTTTAGTAGGCTTTCAAAAACTCTCCCTTGAGTGATTAAATGAGCAAAAAAAAAAAAAAAAAAAAAAAAAGAATAAATCAAATGTTATTTTATATCAAGTGTCCTTAAGTAATCAAAGTTTGTAATAATGCCCAATGTGCTAGTTATAATTTAAAACTCTTTATTAACATAGAACAAAAAAATAAGATGAGATAATTTTTAATTAAAAAAACTGTATCTGAAAACCAATTCACAAAGGAGATTGCTTGATTATTTGTCACTTTTTTTTTCCCTTAGAAAAGGATGTTTTATTAATTAGCCTCTCTGGTCTATAACACTTTTCTATAGCTATCATACTGTGTATCAGTAATGCTGGGATCTGCTAAAATGAAATATAATTGATAATGAATTCAGTAGCAAATTCTCACATCATTCTCAAGTAAATTCCAGTTGACTCAATCCATCCTTTCTTTTCCTATGATCTTTTAGATTATTTTTTATTAAACTTTAACATAGGAGTTAGTAAGGATTACAGTTCTGCATTATTTTTGCAGGAACATAAGCTACTATAAAAGAGTGTGTGTGCATTGCGGGGGTAAGGTGTAAATAGAGTGGCCAACCATCCCAATTTGCCCAGGACTGTTTTGGTTGTAGCATTAAAAGTCCCATACCCCAGAAATTGCTTTCCAGGCAAATTAAGATGTTTGGTCATCTTAGCTGTAAATCTTCTCCACTTATTTGCAGCTTCTTAACCAGGCATTCAAGACTTTCTATTATCTAACAGTGACCTTCTTTTCTGACTTTTTTTTAGCAATCCCTCCTACAGTCTACTTTCCAGAAAAACTGAACTTTAGCTTGTTCTTTACGCATGAATTGGCTTCTTTGCCTGCAGTGCTATAAGTCTAAATTCTACCTATTTGTCAAGGACTAGTTAAAATGTTGTTTCTTCTACCACGTGTGCTTTTGTAGCCAAAGGTTCTTCCTACTCTGAAAATGGCTTGTGATCCATTCCTGCTTTGCATTACAGGGTCTCATACATGTCTTATCTCTTTGGTCCAAAGAAGGAATCAATGTTAAACATAGGACTGCAAAGTGTAGTTCAGATTATGTCCATAAAATCTAGCATTTAGATTAAGTATGATTAATTACATATTGATACTTTCTTGTAATCTTTCAACATTGATCACTCATTTTGTCTTCCAATATCCAAAGGATGTCAAATTCTTTCAATGATCATTAATAATTAAATTTATCTTATTTACATTCTTCTATACACTGAGGGGGAGAATATGGTGCAACAAAATGAGTATATACACTGAAGTCATTCATACATGTTGGTCTTCCTTTTACTTCCATGGATGAGTCACTTAAACTCATTGAGCTTCAGTTCTCCAACTTTTTCCTCTGTCTATGCCTCTGTCTCTCATGAATAAATAAATAATATCTTTAAAATAAATAATAAAAAAATAAATTAAGCTTAAACTAACCTAACACTTGCCAATAATATTTTTTTTAGATTTAATTTTTGTTTTTCCCATAACTTCTTCCATAAAAGTAGTACAGGGAAATTATATGACCCAGGATATTGAATCTATTCCTGGTAGGGATAGGATGCTGAAGGTATTAAGGATTTTAATCCTCAATTCTCCTTTTTCCTGACTGACTACAGTCACTGATACCCCCAATATTACAACTTCCATTTTGTCCAGAATTTAAAATGATCACAATCTAGTCAGAAAACATGTTCGGAACTCTGAGAGGGTCTGATTTAAGTAGCCACCAAAACCTATGCTCTGGGATTAAGCTGAGGCACCTGAATCTCTCAAGGCCAGCTTTCTTTCAAATATACTAATTTATCCAAAATTCAATGTTTCTGTGTTCTGATTAATGCTATAGCTTGCCAGAGAAACTCACTGATCCCTATAATCCAGTTGTTCTCAATTTTGGCCTCAAGTTAGAATCACCTGCAAAGTTTTGAAAAAGAAATTTTTCTTAGCCTAAAAAAGCAGTGACTGTAAAAGAAAAAAAAAAGATAAATTAGACTTTAGCAGAATGTAAAACTTCTTTCATTGAACAATAATACCATGAAGATGAATGCTCAACATATAGGCTGAGAGAAAAAATTTCACAAAGCCTGTATCTAAAAAAAAACTGGTGTCCAGGATATGTAGAGAAATAAATAAGAAAACAAAACAATACATAAGCAAGACAAAAAAACCTCTTAAAACTTAATAGTAAAAAGTTAAGAACTCAAAAATATAGGCCAAAACTTTAAAGCCACCTTGCAAAAGAAGATAGATAAATGGTCAATATGAATATTAAAAAGTGTTTAATATCATTTGACATCACAATGAGGTATCAACATATATATGTCAGAATAACTCTAATTAAAGTGATCAATGAAACCAAGTGTTGGTGAGCTTGTGGAATAACTAGAATTCTCTAATAAATTACTGGTGGGGATAAAAAAATTAATCATCTAGACAAAATGTTCAGGCATTTTCTTATAAAACTGAACGAAATGTGCCCTATGGCCTAATGATTCCACTCCTAGAAAAATGAAAAAGTTCAAAATGACTTGTGAAAAAATGCCTATAGAAGGATTAGTTATCATAGCTAAAAACTGAAAGCAGCCAAAGTGCCCATCAAAAGGAGAATATATGAAAAAAAACACAGTTTATTTATTTATTTATTATTTTTAAAATTTATTTATTTATTTATTTTTTAATAATGAATTTATTTTTTATTAGTGTTCAATTTGCCAACATACAGAATAACACCCAGTTCTCATCCCGTCCAGTGCCCACCTCAATATTTTTTTTTAAACAGTATATTTATGTCAAACAATACTACTCGGCAATAAAAAGGAATAAAAAAAACACTGTCAGAGGCATTAGCCTGGATGAACCTCCAAAATATTATGCAAAGTGAATAATGCCTTACACAGAACAGTGCATATTATATAAACCCATTTGTATTAAGTTCTCAAAAAGGCAATAGTTAATCTGTAGTAGGAGAAAAATGTCAAATAATGATTGTCTCTGGGGAGTAGGGACAAGATACTGACAAGGGAAGGGCTTAGGAAACTTTGTAGCACCATGGTAGGATTTTATTTATATCTTGAATAAAATTTATGTTTTATTTACAGTGGTGCATGCATTTTTTAAAATTCAGCAAGTGGACACTAGAGAGATGTGTATTACATCTTATATATCAGCTCGTCCTCTATGACAGAGCATCGCGCGCATACCCCATTGGGACCGCACTTGCCCCCAGAGGGCAAAGGCCACGGTGTGGAAGCTTGGCCACCGCAGCTGCTTCCGCAGACCAGGCAGCGGGGCTGGCCCACATACACAACTTCATAAATCAAATGAGGTTGTATATAATACTATATTCTTGTTAATGAGATGCAAGCTAACGTATTTAGGGAAATGTTGCTAATATCTGCAATTTACTTTCAAATACACCAAAAATAGAATGGATTACTGGATGGATAGATGAATATGCAGGTGGGTATTTGATAAAGCACGTATAGCAAACTTTTAAATGTAGACTCTAAATGGAAAATACATGGATGTTCCATGTAAATTTTTTTAAATTTTGCTGTATATTTAATTATTTTTATAATAAAATGACTCCACTCCAGAGATTGTGATTTAATTACTTAGGGAGTATGACCTAGACATTGCTTTTTTTGTTTTGTTTTGTTTAGTTTTAGAAAAGCTTTTCAGGTTATTCTAATGTATAGTACTCAGATTCAAGAATAATTTCACCAATATTTTCTAACTCCACCCCAGGGAATATAAACCATTTCCTGCATATACAGCTGATCCTTGAACAGCATGGGTTTGAACTGCATGGATTCATTTGTATAAGAAATTTTTACAGTAGTACTGTAAATATGTTTTCTTTTCCTTAGGATTTTCTTAGTAACATTTTATTTTTCCTTACCTGATTATCAGAATATAGTATATAATACATATAACATACAAATATGTGTTGACTAATGTTATTGATACAGCTTCCAGACAATAATATGCTATTAGTAGTTAGGTTTTTGGGGGGAGTCAAAAGATATATGCAAATTTGAGTAACCCCCACACTATTCAACAATCAACTGTATTCAGTCAGAAGTAAGAATTCTTTAAATTTTACAAACCTTTTACAAACATAATGCTGCAGCCTTGCTGACTGTGAGCACTACCCTACATGAAGGACCACATCACCCTGCCTTACCTATGGCATCAGTCCCTGTGATTGCTGGCCTTGGCAATAATCAAGCCCAAATGAACTAAGCCCATTCATTTTTCCTAAGGAATCAGCAGTATCTGAATTGCTACCCTTTGCCTTTGATTTCCCCCCATCATAGCTTCTTTTGTCCTGCTTGTTGCACTGAGAGCCACAGTTTGCCTGCAAGCAAATCCTGCTTGAGTTACCAATGACAAAATTCAGGTATCAGATAATAAGACT
This sequence comes from Vulpes vulpes, assembly GCF_048418805.1. Lineage (NCBI taxonomy): Eukaryota > Metazoa > Chordata > Mammalia > Carnivora > Canidae > Vulpes > Vulpes vulpes. The sequence continues at coordinate 31,543,826 of NC_132790.1, forward strand.
GAACGAGAATATATTATAGGTAATGCCTTATTTGACTACGTCTAAGTTGTTCCTCGAAGAACATGATTTTATTTTATCTGATAAAAGAGTAAAATTATCACCTTTCCTTATCATCATCAAGATAGGGTTTTATTACATATTAATATATTTAATTATATCACACACATATATGTATAACACATTATTACAGAATACATTACTCCAGGTACATGCATATATGTTTCATTATGTGGGATGGAAGGCAAAACAAAAGACCCGCATTGTCTGTGGATAAAAGCTGAGTGATAATTCTCTGTTAACAAAGAAAAGAAAAACAAGTGTTTAGCAGAAAATATATAGACACTCCAGCAGTAAATAGATTTTTCCTCCCAAACTTGACTGTGAACTCTTGTGCAGACAAGTATGTTCTACTCAACTTTGAGTTTCCACTGTCAACACAGCATATGGCATATGAAGGGTTTTCAATCAGTAATTGAGGCTCATGTAAAACCAATCCAACTAAAAATGTCTGTATTCTTATATCATGTAGCTCACATGCATCTATGTGCCTGTAAAAATTCTATAATTTCAAGCTTAAGTCCTACAGTCACTTTGTATAATAGTTGTTAATACTGCTCTTTACAATTAAGAAAACTGAGGCTTATAGAGGTGAAGACATCTTGCCAAATTTGTCACATTCAGAAAGTGGCAATGACAATATTCTAGCCCAGGTCTAACTACCAAAATTGTGCTCTTTTTATCACATCAATCTACTTCCTACAGAGCTCAACAGAAGCAAGAAACTGTGAACCTGTCTCTCACATGTCACAGTATCAATGAGGATACTTTGGTTCTCTCAAAACCTTGAACAGAGTTCATCACCACCACTGGAGAGCACATAATGTTTCCAATAAAATATTTCCCCTTTATTTTTTGTCTGACAAGCAAAGACCAGACACTCCCCTTTACCCTCTTCTTCAAGTCATCAGACGATTCTGATGTTTGAGTGGAAGGAACCTGTCACAGGTATTGTTCATCATTTTCCTTCAAAAGAAGGATGTGTGCAAGCTGTACTACTGAGTAGTATAAATCACACACTCACCATTGCTGCTATGTTTAGTCTGATGAGGGAGAGAGAAATAAACTGCTGGCGAACAATCAGAACTGATGGCCTTTTTTCTGTGACATGTCAGCCTGCTTGTAGTGCCAATTGTCATGGCATCATTTATCTTTGTTACCAGCACCCTGAGTTAAGCAAGAATCAGGTATAGAAAATGGCCTTTGCCAAGTGAATTACTTCGGATTGCTGTAAACACCTTCTTGGGACCATTTACATCTTTGACTGTGATGCTCGCAAGTTATCCTATCCCATTCTGTTTTGACAGGAGTGGCGGTTCCACAAAGCTTACAGCATTGTAAGCTGGAACTCAGTATATAGCAACAATCAAATATACATGTAGTAACTAGTAGCCTAGTAAATTTTCTTTATACATGATAGGTTAAATCATATCTTAGGGAATAAAAGTTTTGGGATGCATCGAGCGAGCTTGCTCATGCTCTCTCTTGTCTGTCTGTTTGTCTCTTTCTCTCTGCATCCCAATTAGAGGAGGACATTCTAAAGAAAAGGATGAAAACTTAAAGAGCACCAGCTTGGAATTTGTACCTTTATCTGACATAACTGATAAAGTCTTAGATTGGGTTCCTCTAGAAGCCAACCCTGAAACTAGAAGTTTGTTTGAGACATGATCCCAAGCAAGAGAATTATGGAAGGGAAGGGAAGGAAATCTATAATTACTTTAATAACCTCTCTAAAACTACTGCAAATTATTATAAGGCAGAGAAGCAACAAGAAAATATTGTTTTATTCACAGTTTGCTTCTTATTTATAAGGAAAAGGTGATCATGAGCACTAGCATGTTTTTATCAAACAAACAAAATTCTGTGAAAGTACCATGAATTAGGTTTTGATATGAAAGGTATTACATTTTTAGATAAGTAGAATTTTATCATCATAATATTTTATTTCTACCATAAAATATTTCTCATGTCTACATAGAAAAGAAGAAATTATCAGTTGTGATTGTTAGTTTGTAAAATAATCATAGCCCCACATTTTTAATTAAAACTTTAATATTTCTCCTAGCTAACTCCCTAAAGACTTCCCTTTAGTCATCAATACTTTTTATCTTTGTAAAAAATCAATAATTTCTTTGGATTAAGACATTGAAGAGTTATTAAGTATGTGCTTTACACAAAGCTAGTGGATTATTGGATATAACAATCAGGATTTAAAAATGTCTCTATAATCAGAAAATGGAACTGAAACACACAGTATTTAATTTAGCAGGGATCATTGCATCACCTTACATTTGAGCTATAAAATATTCATAACATTGATAGAAAGTGGAAAGCAACATGGTCTATGTAGCTGTTTTCACCTAAGGGAACACAGAAGTAACACTGGGCTCATGTTCCTCCTCTCGACATAGAAACAACATTATGTACTTTGGTTAGTTATAAAATTTAGATGTAATATATATATACCTGGCATATAATAGGGAGTTGAAAATAATAGATTAGTTCATTCCCTTCCCATCAACTTATTTATTTCCCATATTAGAGGCACTGGGATGGGCATTGAGAAGGATAAAGTTTCTCTTCTCAAATCTTAGATTTGAGGGAAACATATGATACAGTTGGGATGGTATAGATTATCAAAGAAAATCAGAGGAAGCTATCCAACCAGAAGTTGGGGAACAGCCTGCCCTCAAGAAGACCGCTCAATGAATGTAACATCTAAGTGGAGACCTAAAGGATATATAAAATCACAAGTTAATAAGTGATACAAAACAGCCAGTGTTTGGGAGAGAGAAGGGTTATTCCTGGTAGAAGAGTGAGCCTATATAAGAGATAGAGACAAGTGGAGCTTATTATAAATGTATATAGGCTAGACCAGGGAGTATAAACCGGGGGTGAGAAGCGGTTGAAGAAGCATGAAGGACTGATGGGAGATGAAGCTAGATAGGAAACATGGGTTGCGGCTTTTAGGAGCTTCCAGATCATGTTGAGCTATATAGATATCCTAAAAGACCAATGAGGATATAGATATCCTAAAAGACCAATGAGGAATCCTAAAAGACAACATTTACTTCAATAATTGAATTGGAATATTACACGATCAGATTCAAAGGACAGCAGAGAAGAACCAGGAATATTAACCATGAGTCTGCTATATCATTCCAGTTCAGAGACAATAGTGACTTTGAAGAGTGGTCTAGGGCTAGAAACTACTGAATGATTCCAGAGCTTTTTAAGGATAGGGATTTATGGTAGATTTAAAAGGGAAGACAGAAATTAGAGACACAGATGAGATCAAGGATTTCTGTCTTGAGCAGCTAGACAAACTCCTAATTATTAAACAGTGTTATAAAAAAAAGATTAAGGCTTTAATTGATAACAAAGAAATTCTAGACTTACACTATGGATTTCTATTGCCAGGAACAAAACTGTAAGTTTATGCTGTTCTATGAAATCTTTGAACATATGAATACTTTACAATAACTAAATCTTAATCTCCATTAGAAAGATCCCCAATGGACCTTTACTTTGTTTTTTAGTAATTCAAGACACCAATCTAATCAAGATTCCCTCTCTTTATGGCCTCCCAACACACACGCCTGTTAGAATTAATGTCTTCTTCCCTCACAGATCTTAATGTTGTTTCTGACTCTACTGTAACACTTTCCATATAGTTTTCTTCATTTCAGAGACATCAAACTTGATTCTCTCTTTCCCAGTTAATATTATAGCTAAAGTCTGGGACTCTGGAGCTAAACTCCTTGTATTAAAATCCCAGGCATGAACTCTTTAAATAACTTTGTGTAGAACTTAACCTTTCAGAGTCTCAGTTTCTATGTCTATCAAATAAGAATAGTTCTGGGACTGCTTCGTGGGATTGACTTGAGAATTAATGAGTAATACCTATGAGGGGCATATAACAATGTTATCTATTACTACTGTGAGTTCTTAGAGGGGACATACTTTGTCACTTGTAACTTACTATTCCCCACAACATTTACAACAATGTTTTAAAATTTTATAAGCATTTAATGCATACGTGATAAATAGATTCTACTTTACTAATTATTCTATTTCTTCTCAAATATAAGGGGTTAGAAATTGTGATGAGCAAAGACTGTTCCTCTATATAGGTCTTACTATTCCTTAGAGTTGACAAACAGCAGAATGACACAGCTCCAGGTCAGCAACTTCCTTAATGCGCTTGAAGTGTTTAAGTACTTTGAGTAAAGATTGGCCTAAATGAACCCTAAAGTCTCTGACACTATGATCTGTGGTTAAATCCTTATGTGAAGGTGCCCTTGTCAATAAACTAGAATTATTTCCTTTCCCTACAGTACTATACCAAATAATTAATGATCTACAAATCGGTCCAATATGTACCACCATTTAGAGCAAAAAAAAGTTATTAGTAAAGCAAAAGCTTTTATGGTATGAAAGAGAAATAGTTTTATATGATAGTAATTATTATTATAAAATTGATTTGTTTCTGTAAGGTTAGATTTTAATACATTGTTTTATTAAAAATCACATACTATTAATGAAAATCCATAATATGAAGGACCAAAACATATGAGTCTGTGCAGTAATGTTGAATGGGGCAGAATTTAAAATCTTGATCTCTTTGAATTATCCTTGTTTAAAGGGTTGTGACCCTTTCTTGGAGTAGCCTTAGTAGGCAATCTGCAGTAGCAGTTAAGGACATATTTTGATGTTTCTGGAATCAGACTTCCTGGTTCAATCTATTCTTCCTGGAAAATCTATATCCTAGCTGTGTGCATCTGACCCAGTTTATGCACTTGTCAGGAATCTATCAACCACAAACAAGTGAACCCCACTTGCTTAAAGGAGAGCAACTGCTATGATGCCACGTGCCTCCTCTTATAACACTGGTTACCTCAGCCTCCCAGAAAGGGAAGCCAGTCTTTGGCAGGGTTCCAGCATGCTTGCCATGTACAAGCCCAACTGCTCCAGTATCCAGGTGGGCGCTGATAAGCTCTCCTGTGGGAAGCACCATGTGAAGGAAATGGGGGCCTGTGTAAAGCACCATGCCAGAAAATGAGGACCTGTCTTCTCCAGAGTTTGCCAATTAACACATCCAGACTGAAAAGGGAGTTAACATCCTATGGGATAACTGGAATCAAAGAAAGGAAGACAAGAAGGAGCCATCAGATAAATTTCCTTCCTTTCTTCCCCTCTGAGACATGGTGGATCTGTAAGTTCTGTCTGAAAGCTGTCCAGCATGACTGAGCAGTCGGCTGTGTTGTCTTCTAAAATTGTGGTCAATTGGGTAATACAATACCTTATGTTTTCTTTTCTTGCTTCACCGTCCTTTGTACCATTGTTTTGCTCTGAGTTTGCATGTAGCACATACATTAGCTTGTAAGTAGTCTAGTCCCTTGGTTTTGAGAGAACCCAAACTAAGATACTATATAATCTTGGGCAAAACACTTAATCTTTCTTGGTCTTTGTTTATCAGTCTATAAAATGGAGATAAAAGTACAACTTCTAGAGTTTTGGAAGCAATACACGTAAAGCAACTAGAAGCCTTTGTAGGTCATAACAGATATTTATTAATATTGGGGATTTTTATTGCCTTGTGGTATGAATATGACAAATGACTTAACTAAAACTATGGTATGATACTAATCCTTCAAATTGGGTTTGCTCAAGATTGATTCCATAGTGCTCCTGTGACTATGATTTTCAAATTGGTTCAGTTCCTCATGGTCTTCTCAATAATGTACAAATTCTTTGGTGTGACACTAATTGCAGTCTAATAACAATTTAATTCTCCTGTTTCATATCACTGACTTCCTTCATAGACAATGAGTTATCCTTCATTCCCTGATGCACCATGATAATAATAGTAATAATAATAATAATTACAACGAATATGCATTGAGTACTTCTTATTAGACAGGCAAAACACTACTCTAAATGTTGATGCGTGATCTTCTTTGCTGTTCAAAACCCTGGAAGAACATTTAGACAGAGTAAGTGCCAAAGTCCTCACAAGGTCCCTAAAGTGCTAGGTGAGCCAAACACTCTCTGACCCCTCTTCACCAATTTCCTCTTGCTCATTCTATCTCAGGCACTCTGGCCCATTTGCTACTCCTCAGACACTACCTCAGGCAGCATTGAGGCTCTCGCTGACCTCTGTGCCTGCTGTTCTCTCTGATAAGACAGCCACAGAGCCAACCCTCCACCTCCTCCAAATCTTCATTACAACCACAACTTTTCAGTGAGGCTCTCCCAAACCACTCTTTCCCCACTGCTCGGTGCTATGGATCCCCATTCTCTCCTCTCTTTTCTTTTTCTTTTTTTTTTTTTTCAGAAGTACTCATTCTCTTCTAGCATTTCATACAATTGACTTATTTACAATCTTAACTGTTTACTGCCTGTCTCCCTCTGGCAGATGGTAAGCTTCAAAAAATAAGGAGTGTTGTTTTGTGTAATGAAGTATCTCAAGTGCCTCAATGAATACTGTCACCTAGTAGGTGCTCAATAGGATACACTGAATGAAATAATGTATTATTCCTCACACTTCTATAAGGTAATTGACTGCTATCTCCACTTTATGAATATGGAAAGTATGTGACAGAAAGATTCTGTAACTAGCCCATGGTGGCACAGCTCACTTGTACTGGAGCCAGATGTTCAACCCTGGCAGTCTGGCTTTGAGAGGTGTGTTCTTAACTTTAACATCAGATTGCATTCTATATATTATACGTGTAATACCACTTCACATACCTTAGTGCATATATATGGCATACCTTGCCATATTTACATGTCTGAATTTTTCACTAGCTTTTAATTCCTCAAAAGCAAGTTGCCATGTCATTTTCATGTCACTACAGAACTTAGCACAGTCTTATACTAGTTGTATGCTTTCAAAATATTATTTAACCTCTCTGAGCCTTGTCTTCCTCATCTATATCACACGATTGAGAATATTTCCTATGAAGATCTAGGCACATAAAATATGGTTGGTTCACTGTGTTCATTTTCATGCCACACCATTAGAATGTATTTTGCTCTATTTGTCCCTAGGTTCTAAAGCAGAGGCTGAGAAACTTTTTTTTTTTTTTTTTGTAAATGTCCAGACAGTAAATATTTTAGGTTTTGGGGACCATATCTTGTAACTATTTGATTCTGCCGCTGTAGTGTGAAGTAGCCATAGACAATAGGTAAGTGAATAGATATAGCTGTGTTCTAATAATGTCTTTACAAAAATGGAGCAAGCTGGATTTGGCCCATGGGCCATCATTTGCTAGCCCATGTTCTAAAGCATGACACTAGAGATCTTTAGCTGAAAGATAAACATTTTTTATGTTTTCTTTTATCATTTATTCCTAATTATTTGTGTTATTATTGTAAATGCTAACAATAAAAAGGGAGCAATCATAATCATATTTACAAATATTTTGTATGTTCAAAATGGGCATCTATTTCAGCCTTTATGTGTCTCATGCTGAGTAGCTTTTTAAAATACTGATCGTTATAAAATAGAATGTTCATACCTAGTCCTTATAAGACAGACTCAAGTGAGCAAGATACTGGTTTCTGGAAGTACCCAACCACCCTGCTCTCCTGCTCTTTTGCCTACAGGCTGCTACCTCCCTGTCTTGACCATGCTCTGATTTTGGAGTTTGTTTGTTTGTTTGTTTGTTTGTTTCTTTCTTTCTTTCTTTCTTTCTTTCTTTCTTCTTCTTAAAATATGTATTTATTTATTCATGAAAGACACACACACAGAGAGAAGGCAAAGACACAGGCAGAGGGAGAAGCAGGCTCCCCACAGGGAGCCTGATGTGGGACTCAATCCCAGATCCTGGGATCATGCCCTGAGCCTAAGGCATATGCTCAACCACTGAGGCATCCAGGTGTACTCGGAGCATGTTTCTAACACTCCTGTTCTATCTTCAACCACACAGAGCCATTCTTCCCAACATATTGTTACTGACCTTAGCTCCATTTTTTCTCTAGTCCTTGTGTACAGGACATCCCAAGGTCTTTTTTGTAAATATCTGCATCTTGGACAGTATATTTTGTCATTTAGCAAACTGGACATCACCATTCCAGGGTCTGAGAATACCTTCTTTGATCCCCATTCCTTTAAGAGTAATTAAACTTTTTAGCACGGTATAAAATGTCCTATTGGGATTTGAGTGTAGCCATATTCTCAAAATTTAGCATAGTATTTCAAAATTCCAAAATAAATAGTCACATCTCTTCACATATATTGTTACTTCATATTTTTCTGCATTTACACATGTTGTTCCTTATTCTTGGGATAGCAAAATTCTACTAATCCTGGCATAGGATTCATCCTTCCCTGACTTTCCCAATAATAATCTCTCTCTCAAACAATACTACCACTATACCTTGCACACATACCTATTACTACATCTGTTTCTTGTAACTTTTACTGTAATATACCTACGTACAATTCAGTTTCCCTTGATAGATCCAGGTCACTGAAGCCAAGGAGAATATTTAACCATGTGTGCATTCTGAAAAGACTTAATATGCAATTGGAAAAATAGCCAGACTTCTGACTCACAGTCTCTGCAGCAACTAGCTGAGGAAGCCACAGCCTCAACAGCAATGGGACCAAACCAGTTAGGATTTGGTCAATGACTGCCAACCTATCTTGTCTTTACTTCCATCTCAAGCCTACCAGAAAAAGCTACATATGCTCCCCCAGTCAACCATACAGGAATGCCTTGTTCTAATTAGCCTACCTCTAGCCTTCCCATGTCAACAACCTCCAATCAGAGCAGACCTGAAGCCTACCTTTTTTTTTTTCACTATAAAGTTTTACGACTCCTTGTCCTGCCTTTGAGTTTCTGCCAAACACAAGTGATGGTGGCTGACTCTTGTTATAGCTCTGAATACCTAGGGGACTAAGCAAGTGCTGTTTATTCTAACTTGAGCAGTCTTCATTTATCTCCACAATCCTTAGTGCTAAAGGTTATTAAAGTTGGAAGACTATGTTTGATTTGCCTACCATGATGGGAAGTGTCAAATGGACAGTCTTGTTAAGTCTGGAAGAGCTCTGTGGGGAAGCTCTTACCTAAAACTTTCAAGGTACTTAACTAAGGGTACTAATCAGAACATAAGTCCAGCAGAATGTCTCATGAACTAAATTTAAGAAGTGGGCCCATGGAAATGGACACGAAGAAAAGCAAAGCACAAGCAGTATAAGGAAGAGATCTGGGAGGATGGCAAAGGAGGAAGAAACAGAACTCAACTCCTCTAACAGACATGCTGAAATGTACAGCTATATACGGAACAATTTCTTCTGGGTAGAGGGAGAAGTAAAAAGTGGTGTGAACTGGTGTGACCACCTTCAATCAAGAGAAAACTCAAAACCCAGAGATTCTTTCTAAAGAACAAGACATTCACATCTCGCTGTTGATACCCTGACTTTTAAGACTGACACCTGAGACACAAGTCCCCAAACTATCTGGCTTTGAAGACAAACAGGACTTCTGCCCATGAGACCCACAGGGCTGTGGCAAATTAAGTAACACCAACTTTTAAATGGCCTGTGTGCAGACTCATGCATTCCAAGCCCAAAGCAGAAATAGCCCATTGAAAAGCACCCAGACTTTATGTGAAAAAAACTTATTTCCTAATTTAAAACTTTAGTATGAGGGACAGAGGCCTGTTTAGGATACTCTCTGGGGTTAGAGACCAGTGAGTACAATCTACCTGTACTCCTTTTGCCTTGCTAAAGCCAGCAAGTATCTTCATGTTTTGTTTTGTTTTGTTTTTCCTTTCCCATGGGCGTCACCTTGCACACTCTCCCTCTGCATTGCTAAAGCTGGTGAACACCATCTCCTATCCCCATTTCCTTGTTATTTCCTTTTTTTTCCTCTTCTTTTTCCCTTTCTTTTCTTTCCCTTTTTTTTTTTTTTTTTTTTTTTAGTAGGTGCTATCTTTGCATTCCCTATTTGTCTTGTAACCAGAGTGCCGTTTTTGCTCTTTCTCCTCCTGCTATGTTCACAGCACCAGTATTTCCTAGAAGGAAGTTCCTACACATGCCTGGTGCTCCAGTTTTTATGTCTGGTGACAGGGTTTTGTTGTTGCCACAGGAAATGCCCCTTGCTCACCTGTCTCTGGAGGTGAAGGAGATTTTCATTCTTGTTCCCATGTGACTGTAAGAAATGGAAAGACAGTTCTTGGCAGAATAACACTCTCAGAGCACTGCATGGATAGCAAACTGAAACAAGACCCTATTTTTTTTTTTCTGGAAACAACAGCCTATTCGCTTGTCCGGGAGTTTTGGCCTGAAGGGCAGCCTTCTGTTTTGGCACCCTTAAAGGTGCCAAAATAATCTCAGGGAATGGAGGCAGAGGACAGATACATTCTTTCTGCTCTCCTTATGCCTTATTCCAGGTCACCGGTATCTTACAGGAAGAAGCTTATATCCTTGTCTGGTACTGATTTTTGTGGTTAATGCCAGAGGACACCTCTACATCACCTGGCTCTGGTGACCAGGAGAGCTTATACTCTATGGTCCCACAGGCATATAAGCAACACAGGAAATGTTCTTAAATTGCTAGCACTCCCATGCACAGAAAGAAGCAACAGACCCAGGAGTTCAATCTTTCTGTTTAAGAGCCTATTACTTTATCATCATAGCTACAGCCTGAGGGGTACACTTCCAATTAAACACACATCTAAAGGCTGGCTGTAAAACCTTTCTTGAGACATCAGAGGGCAGGTACTAACTTTGTGCCCTCCATCTGCCATGCTCCAGAGCTCTAGCAACTATCAGACAAGGGCTCTTATACATGTCAGGTTATACAGTTTTTATGTCTGGTGCCCTGGATTTACAGGTGTTGCCCAAGGCATGCCCCTTGATTGCCTGGCTCTTGTGGCCAGGAGGACGTGCATGCCAAGGTCCCATAGGACTATAACAATCAGAGAAACAGTTATTGGGAGACTACCATCCTTAGGGCACTGCAGAGAGCAGACTTAAATATATTCCCTTTCTGTGAAAGAAGACTATTTGTTAGTCTTGGAGGTTCAGCATTGGAATAGGCTGCAAGCTAGGTATATATCTAGAGCCTCTGGAGGTGCTCTCAGAAATGTAGGCAAGGGAATACCATCTTTGTACTCTCTCTCTCTGTCTCACTAAAGTTCACTAGAATTACCCAGAAAGAAGCTTGTAGTCATCTGGAGCCCCATTTTTGGCAAGTGCTCTCCAGAAGAAAGTTCTAGATTGCCTGATTCGGGGGTCTGCAGTGCTAACAGTTAAAATTCCATAGGATTGTATATAATTATATTTTTAAAAGCTGTTGCCTAAAGTTCTGGTTTCCCATAAGCTTGAAGCTAAGTGCCAAGATCCTCCCCTTTGGGACACTGACTGGTCTTGGCACAGCCTCTACTAATGGGAGCTATTAAAAATAAAATAAGCTTCCTGGACAATCACTAAGGTTTGAGAGATAACTAAGAGCTAGGGCAGATTTGAACCCATCTCCTATACAAGGCCAAAGCTTCAAGACTGGGAGAGGTGGTTGTTTCACCGAATGCACAGAAACAAATACAAGAAGTCAAGCAAAATGGAAAAATAATGACAACAACAACAACAAAAGAAAATAAAAAGCAGAGAAACAGGTTTATTTTTTAAAAAAACATTTTTAAAAAGACTTTATTTATTCATGAGAGACACGGAGAAAGAGAGCAGAGACATAGTCAGAGGGAGAAGCAGGCTTCATGCAGGGAGCCCAGTGTGGGACTTGATCCCAGGACTCCATGATCATGCCCTGGGCCGAAGGCAGGTGCTAAAACTCTGAGCCACCCAGGCATCCCCAAGAAACAGGTTTCAAATAAAAGAATAAGATAAAATCTCAAGGTGAGGAAAAATCTTAGTGAATTAGAGATAAGCAGAGGTTCAAAAAACTGGTCATAAAAGTATGCCCTCATAAAAGTACTCACATAAACAGAGAAGAAAAATGAACTCAGTGAGAGCTTCAACAAAAAGATAAAAATATAATAAATTCCTAAACAGAAGTCATAGAACTCATGAATACAATAATTTAACTGAGAAATACACTACAGGGTTCAATAAAAGACTAGATGACACAGAAAAAATAATCATTGGGCTTAAAGACCTGGAAGAGGAACTCACCCAATCAGAGTAGCAAAAAAGAAAAAGCAAAAGTGAGGATAGCTTAACATACTTAAGAAATGGGGCACCTGGATGGCTCTGTGGTTGAACATCTGCCTTTGGCTCAGGTTGCAATCTCCAGGTCCTGGGATCAAGTCCCGCTTCTCCCTCTGCCTATGTCTCTGCCTTTCTCTCGTCTCTCATGAATAAATAAATAAAATCTTTAAAAAAAAAAAAAGCCAAAAATATACTTGAGAAACAATGCAAAGTGAACTAATATCCACATTATAGGGATTCCAGAGAGAAAAGAGAGAAAAAGGGGAACAATTTATTTGAAGAAGTAATGGCTTAAAACTTCCCTAGCCTGGGGAAGGAAAATTATCCATATCCACAAAAGCCCAGACAGTTCAAAATAAGATAAACCCAAAGAAACCCATAATAGAACACCTTATAATTAACATATCAAAAGTTAAAGACAAGAGGACATCCAGGTGGCAAACAGGCACATGAAAAAATGTCCAGCATCATTCATCATTAGGGAAATAAAACCAAAGGGACCCCTATATTTATAGCAGCCAATAGCCAAATTATGGAAGCAGTCCAAGTGTTCATCAGTAGATGAATGGATAAAGAAGAAGTAGCATATATATATATATATATACACCTTTATATTATACCAGACATGGTTCTCTCACTATGCTGTGACTAATAAATGAAGTCAGTAAAGTTGCAAATACAAAATCAATATACAGAAAATCATTTTTTTCTATACACTAGTAAGAACCAGTAGAAAGAGAAATTAAGAAACAATCTTATTTATAATTGGATGAAAAAGAATAAAATATTTGGGAATAAATATAACCAAGAAGCTGAATAACCTGTACAGTGAAAACTATAAGACATGGATGAAATAAATTGAAGATGATATAAATAAATGGGGAGATATCCTATGTTCTTGAATTGAAATTCAAGATATTTGAAAATCTAATTTTGTTATTAAAATTTCCATACTATCTAAAGCAATCTACAGATTCATTGAAATCCCTATTAAAATCCTAATGGCATTTTTCACAGAACAAGAATAAACAATTCTAAATTTGGGGAAAATCACAAAAGACACCAAATATCCATAGTAATCTTGAGCAACAAAATTGAAGGCATCACACTCTGTGATTTCAAACTATGTTACAAATGTATAGTAGTCAAAACAGTATGGTATTGGATAAAAACAGACACATAGATCAACAGAACAGAATAGAGAGCCCAGAAATAAACCCACACACATTAACTAATTTATAGCAACAAAGCCAAGAATGTACAATGGCGAAAGGACAGTCTCCTCAATGAATAGTGTTGGGAAAACTGAACAGCTACATGCAAAAGAATGAGATTAGATCACTAATTTATATCATACACAAAAAATATTCAAAATGATTAAAGACTTGAATGTAAGACATGAAAACACACAACTCTTAGAAGAAAGTATAAGTCATAAGTTCTGTGACATTGGTCTTGGCAATAATTTTTTGAGGTTGGACACCAAAAGGAAAGTCAATAAAGGCACAAATAAATAAATGGGGCTATGTGAACTAAAAAAAGCTATGGATAGCAAAGAAAACTATCAACCAAATGTAAGAGCAACATATTGAAGTGGAGAAAATATTTTCAAATTACATATCTGAAAAGGAGTTCATATCCAAAATGTAAAAAAAAAAAATACATACAATAGAAAAAAATCATAAAATTGGGCAAAGTAACACCTGACATTTTTTCAAAGGAGACACACAGATGACCAACAGGTACACGAAACATTGTTCAACAGGGAAATGCAAATCAAAAGTATAATAAGATACATCTCATATCTGTCAAAATGGCTTTTATCAAAAAGGCAAGAAATAATAAGTATTGGTGAGGGTGTGGAGAAAATGGAACCTTCATGCTCTCTTGGTGGAATGGTAAATTGGTTCAACCACTATGAAGAACAGTAGAGAGGTTTCCCAAAAAATTAAAAATACATCTATCATATGATCTAGTACTTCAAATTCTGGGTATTTGTTTACAGAAAACAAATACATAAACCTGAAAGGATATACACTCCTATGTTCTTTATGGCATTACTTACAATAGCCAAGATATGGAAACAACCTGTGTCCATCAACACATGAATATATCAATGAATTGTGGTATATATACACAATGGAATATTATTTAGCCATAAAAAGGAATGATATCCTACTATTTGCAACAATATAGATATAACATTGGGTCACTATGCTAATGAATAAATCAGAAAAAGACAGACAAATACTGCATGATCTCACTTATGTGTGCAATCTAAAAACAAAGAAATGAGGCAACAACAAAAAACAAACTCATAAATACAAAGAATAAAGGTGGTTGCCAGAGCCAGCAGCAAGGGATGGATAAATTGGGTGGAGGGAGTCAAAAGGTACAAACGTTTAGTTATAAAACAGATAAGTCATGATGACATAATATACAGCATGCTGGCTATAATGATTCTGTATTGCATATTTGAAAGTTACTAAGAGAGTAAATCTTAAAAGTTCTCATCACAAGAAGACAAATTCTTTAATTATGAGTGGTGATAGATATTAATGTGACTTATTGTAATAACACCTTCATAATATATATAAATATGGAATTGTTATGTTGTACATTTGAAACTAATATAGTGTTTTATGTCAATTATACCTCAGTTAAAAGAAGAATAACTAGTACCAATAGTACTAGGACTAGGACTAGTAGCAGCGGCAGCAGAAGAAGAAGAAAAAGAAGGAGAAGGAGGAGGATGATGACAATGATGATGAAGAGGAAGAAGAGGAGGAAGAAGAAATAATAATCAGGGTAGTTATTAGGGAAATCCTAAAGCAAAGATGCCTGTGCATATGTTACTATCACTTGCCCTTCTGATCAACAAGAATGAGTCAACCTATATCAAAAGCCTAGGCACACTCAACACTGTTTTCTGTTTTTTTAATACAACAAATAATAGATAAACCCACATACGCGGAAAGGATATGCAAATCTGTGTTCAGACTTATCTGGCTCCCTTTCTGTTTGTCTTGTAAAACAAAGCAATTCCACTCTAAGTCCTCTGTAATATATTTTATAAGACAATACCAAGGAAGCTTATTCTATTTTACACATGGAAGGGCAACAGAGAAGACTTATCATGGCATGAGGGATGAGGTGTGCTTCCAGAAGCATTAGACCCAGCCATTAGTGCACACCAACACACCTCTGATACCTGAAATTAATCCCATAGCAGTGGGAAAGCTTAGTCATGCAGACTGCACTTCCTGCTGAAAGCAAAACCAACAAACTCAATATACAAGCAGGCAGTTGCTTTTGAAGCTTAAGGACTATTTTCTCTGTCATAGTATTATCTCTTTCATTTATTCCCTTAAAGAACCTTAATATTTTTCTTCATTTCTATGGTTTCATAAGATATCAATTATATCTATTTTGGCAATATATCATATTGCTTTGAGGAATGGGTTGTGAACTCTGAAACGTTGAGTTCAAATCATAGTTCTTACATAAAATACAGGACAAGTTACCTAACCTATGAAGTCTTCAGATTCCTCATTTGTATGATAGCATATTAACATCAATATCTTGAAATTTTTTTTTAGGATACAATTAGATAATATGTGAAAAATATTTAGTGTGAGGAGAAGAGATAGGAAAATAGTGAAATAGCAGGATTCTGAGCTCACCTTGTCCCATGGTCACAACAAATCAATTGCTGCATTTAATTCAACTCACTTTGAAAATGACCTGAGCCTGGTAGAGCAGATCTTTCATAGCTAAAAGCTTAAAGAACAGGTCATATTGAAAAGAGAAGGAGGAAGGGAAGAGACACAGTAAGGAACCAACCCCTTTAAATGGCAACAATCCACAAGCAGGAGAGATATCATAAGCATAGAGGTCCTTTCTGAAAAGCAAGAGGATAAATCTTCAAATTAGGTACTGGGAAGACAAGCCCTCATAATATCTGATTTTGAAAAGTAGCAGGGCTTAATTCCAAGAGAACCCAAGGGTCTTAGGAAATGTAGTCTCCACTCCATTTAGAGCTAACATGCTATATCACTTGGCCCGAAACCCAGAATAGAAGCACAATTAGGAAAGCACTTAGGGCATACTTAAAGGAGATTTATTTATGAAATTTAGAATGTGTGCCAGAGGTGTAGGGATCTACAAAATCTTTCTCTCGGATTGGAGGTGCTGGCAGGCACCATTTTTCTTGTCCTCCTTCAGTGCTTCTAGCCTAAAGCTTGAGTGCACAAGTTCTTACACTCTCCATCTGCCTTGTTAGCACTGCTTGACTTGCCTGAGCATTCCCCTGGAGCCCAGCCCCCCACTTAAAGTACCTGCACCAGCAGGTACCACTCCAAAGTAGCTCCTACCCCACCATGCCAAGTGGGTAGTTTTAGTTGGGACCGGGTCCCCTCAGAATGACCACTCCCTGTCATAGTCAACAGGCAGCCCAAGCAAGACAGGTTCCTCTCCCAAGGGATTCCTGCCCTAAGGAGGGGAGGTAGTAGCCACACCCAACAGCACACAGACAATAGCTAGAGCCTGGCCTCTTTTTCAGTTATACTGGGAGCAAGCCCCACCTACAAACACACCAATAAGGGCAGCATAAGGATGGCTGAACCAGCTGTGCCAGGGATAATCCCTGCCCAACAGTGTGTTACAGTAGTTTTAAATCACTGCTGACAACCAGGCTAAGGGACAGTCCTGTCCACCAGCCTGATTGCAGCAGTAGCAGCTTAGCCACAATAGGACAGATCCCATAGTCCACACAGAAGATAACCCTGGCACTGTCAGTGTCAGTTCTGG
The DNA here is from genome assembly GCF_048418805.1 of Vulpes vulpes. NCBI lineage: Eukaryota > Metazoa > Chordata > Mammalia > Carnivora > Canidae > Vulpes > Vulpes vulpes. The sequence continues at coordinate 31,560,870 of NC_132790.1, forward strand.
TCACCATGTGGGATTGTGCTACTTGAGCACTACAGGCTACCTTTTACATAAGGCCATTACTTCCAACATCAGGAACAATTGATAATCTAACATATGGTTAATTAAAAAAAAAAAAGAGAGACACAGGGAGTCAGACAAAATGAGGAGACAAAGGCATATGATCCAAACAAAAGAACAGGACAAAACCCCAGAAAAAGAGCTAAATCCAATGGAGATAAACAATCTACCTGATAAAGAGCTTAAAGTCATGGTCATAAAGATCATAGCAGACTTGAGAGAAGAGTAAATAAACTCAGTAAAAATTTCAACAAAGAGATAGAAAATATAAAAAAAGAACCAGTCTGAGATTATACACACACACACACACACACACACACACACACACATAGTAACTGAAATGAAAAAAACCCTAGAGGCAATCAATAGAGGACTAGAGGATGCAAAACAAATCAGCGAGCTCAGGACATAGTGCAGTGGAAAGCACCAAAACTATAGAGCAAAAATTAAAAAAAAAAAAAAAAACCAACAAGTGGGTTAAGGGACAGCTGTGACAATATCCAATATAATGACATTTAAATTATACAGGGTCCCAAAAGGAGAAGAGAGAGACAAAGGGACAGAAACTAATTTGAAGAAATAATAGCTGAAAACTATCCCAATCCGGTGAACAAAACAGACATCCAGGTCTAAGAACAGAGAACCCCAAACAAGATGAACCTAAGGAGGTCCGACTGAAGACACATAATAAATGAAATCACAAAAATCGAAGCCAAAGATACAATCTTTTTTTTTTTTTTAAGATTTTAATTATTTATTCATGAGAGACAGAAAGAGAGAGAGAGAGAGAGAGAGAGAGAGAGACAGGCAGAGAGAGAAGCAGGCTCCATGCAGAGAGCCCGACGTGGGACTCCATCCCTGGTCCCCAGATCAGGCCCTGGGCTGAAGGTTGCGCTAAACTGCTGAGCCACTTGGGCTGTGCCAAAGAGATAATCTTAAAAATGGCAAGAGAAAATCATTTATATAGAGAGAAAACCTGGTAAGTCTATACCAAACTTAAAAAAAAAAAAAAAGTCAGCAGAAACTGCACGTCAAAGAGTACCATGATATATTCAAAGTGCTGAAAGGAAAACAGAACAAACCAAATGACCAACCAAACAAAAGCTACCAGGTATACCTGACCTGGCAAGGCTATCATTCAGAATTGAAGAATAAAATAATTTTCCAGACAAAGAAAAGTTAAAGTTTAACACCACTAAACTAGCCTTACAAGAAATGTTAAGGGGATTTTGTTAAGCAGAAAAGTCCATAATTAGAAAGGGATTATGAAAGAAAAAATTCACTGATAAAAACAAATATATACATAATAGATCAAAGACTTAAATAAAAAGAAATAAATATAGCAATAGCACTAAAGAAAATCATAAATCACATGGAAAGAGTAAGAGAAAAAGAAGAGAATAGATAAGAACTATAAAAACTACTAGAAAATGATTAACAAAATGACTATAAGTACATATTTATCAATAACTACGTTAAATGTAAATAAACCAAATGCTCCAGTCAAAAGACATAAGGTGACTGAATGGATAACAAAAAAAAAATACAACTATGTATTACCTAAAAGACACTCACCCAGATGAAAATATAAACATGGATTGAAAGTGAAAGGATGGAAAAAAAATATTCCATGTAAATGGAAACTCAAAAGAAAGCTAGTGTACTTACACTTATCAGACAAAATCGACTTTAAAATAAAGCCTGTAATAGGAGACAAAGAAGGGCACTGCATAAAAATAAAGGGATTAACCCAACAAGAGGACATAATAGTTGTAAATATCTATCTACCTAACATAGAAGCACCTAAGTATATAAAGCAAATGTTAGTAGACATAAAGGGAGAGATTGATAGTAATGTAATAATAGTAGGGGACCTTAATACCCTACTTATATTAATGAATAAATCATCCAGACAGAATATCAATAAGGAACACAGCTTTGAATGACACATTAGATCACATGGACTTAACAAATAATAACTGAACATTCCATCCAAAACCAGAATGCATATTCTTTTCAAGTGCACATGTAACAGTCTTCAGGAGAGATCACATGTTATGCCACAAAACAAGTCTCAGTAAATGTTAAAAGGATTGAAATCATATTGAGTTTCTAACCACAAAGGTATAAAACTAGAAATCAATTACAAAAAGCAAAAGAAACACATGAGATTTGTTAAACAACATGCTACTGAATAATCAATTAGTCAATGAAAAAAATCAAAACCAAAATATCTAGAGAGAAATGAAAATGGAAACATAACAGTTCAAAACCACTGGAAGCACAAAAGTAGTTCTAAGAGAGAAGTTTACAGCAATTCAGTCCTCATTCAAAAAATAAGTAAAATCTCAACTGTTCAAATTCACACCCAAAAGAACTAAGAAAAGAAGAACAAACAAATCCCAAAGTTAGTAGAATGAAGTAAATAATAGAGTTAAAACAAATGAAATAAAGACAAAAAAACCCCACCAATAATATAAAAGATAAATGAAATCAAGAGCTGATTCTTTGAAAGCATAAAATTGATAAACATTCAGCCAGATTCATCATGGGAAAAAGAGGACCCCCTCAACACACACACACACACACAAATCACAAATGAAAGTGAAGTTATAACTGCCACCACAAAAATATAAAGGACTCTAAGAGACCATTACTATATGCCAACAAATTTGACAACCTAAAAGAAATGGATGAATTTCTAGAAACAATCATCTAAGATTGAATCAGGGAGACAGGATATCTGTACAGAAAAGTTTAAATTGAGTCAGTAATTAAATACAAACAAAACAAAACAAAACAGAACAAAACAAAACAAAAAACTCCTAATAAACAAAACTGCAGGACCAAATGGCTTCACAGGTGAATTTTAACAAATATTTAAAGAAAAGTAATACCTATCGCTCTCAACCTAGTCTAAAAAGTAAAAGAAAGAAATGTATTTAAACATATTCATGCTAAGGCTAGCATTATCTTAATACTAAAACCAGACAATGACACTACAAAAAAAGAAAATTACAGGTCAATATCCCTGATGAACATACATACAAAGATCCTCAATAAAATATTAGCAAACCAAATTCGAAAACACATTAAAAGGATCATTCACCACAATCAAGTAGGATTTATTCCAGGGAGGCAAGGATGGTTTAATATATGTAAATCAATCAATGTAATACACATTAACAAAATGAAGGATTAAATGATGTGCTGATGATTAAAGTCATCACATGATGATGTTGATAAAATCATATAATAATATCATCTCATTAGATGCAGAAAAAGCATTCCACAAAATCCAACATCTATTAATGACAAAAATTCTCAAAGTGGGTATAAATGAGGGTATCATAAAATGATAAAAATTCTCAAAGTGGGTATATGTTAACATAATAAAGGCCATATATGAAAAAAGACACAACTCACATGTTAAATGATAAAAGGTTGAAAGTTTTTCCTCTAATATCAAAAAGAAGATATAGATGCTCACTCTCACTACTTTTCTTGAACATAATATTGGAAGTCCTAACAAAAGCAATCGGAGGGCAGCCCAGGTAGCTCAGCGGTTTAGCCCTGCCTTCACCCTAGGGCCTGATGCTGGAGACCCCAGATCGAGTCCCATGTCGGGCTCCCTGCATGGAGCCTGCTTCTCCCTCTGCCTGTGTCTCTGCTGCTCTCTCTCACTCTCTCTCTCCCTGTATCTCTCATTAATAAATAAAATCTTAAATTTTAAAAAAAAGCAATCAGAAAAGAAAAAACAAAACAAAACAAATGGCATCCAAATTCATAAGAAGTAAAACTACCACTATTTGCAGATGACATGGTGATATATATGAAACCTTAACTCTCCACCAAAAACTATTATAATAAATGAATACAGTAAAGTTGCAAAAATACAAAATCAATATATAGAAAACCATTCTATTTTTTACACTAATAACAAACTAGCTAGGAGAGGAATTAAGAAAACTATCATATTTACAAGTGCATCAAAAAGAATAAAATATCCAGGAATAAATTTAACCAATGAGGTAAAAGAACTATACTCTAAAGAGTGTAAGGGACTGATGACACAAAACAAAGAAATTAAAGATGACACAAATAAATGGCAACACATTCCATATTTATGAATTGGAAGAATTAATATGTTAAACTGTCCATGCTACCCAAAGGAATCTACAGAATTGATGTAATCCTTATCAAAATACCAATAGCATTTTTCACAGAACTAGAATAAATAATTCTAAAATTTCTATGGAACCACAAAAGGCCCCAAATAGCTGAAGCAATCTTCAGAAAGAACAAATTGCAAGTATCACAATCCCTGATTTTAAGATATACTACAAAGCTGTAGTAATCCAAACCATATGGTACTGGTACAAAAATAAATACATAGATCGATAAGACAGGATAGAGAGCCCAGAAATAAACCCACACTTATACCGTCAATTGAACTATGACAAAGGAATCAAGAATAGATGATTGGGAAATGGCATTCTGTTCAATAGATGGTGCTTGGAAAACTGGACAGATACATGCAAAAGAATGAAACTGGACTATTTCCTCAGACCATATGCAAAAATAAATTAAAAACAGATTAAATATCTGAAATTATAAAACTCCTAAAAAATATACATAGGTGGTAAACTCTTAGACATCAACCTTAGTAATATGTTTCTTGATACATCTTCCTAGTCAAGGAAAACAAAAAATAAAAATTAAAAAAAAAAATTGGACATCAAACTAAAAAGCTTTTGCAGTAAAAGAAATCATCAACAAAGCAAAAAGGCAATCTATTGAATGGGAGAAGACATTTGCAAATGCTTTATCTGATAAGGTGTTGATATCCAAAATATATTAAAAAAGTAAAAAAAAAGTCATATAACTTAACACCAAAAAAGCATAAATAATCCAATAAAAATGGACAAAGGATCTGAATAGACATTTTTCCAAAGAAGATATAGAAACGGCCAATAATACACGAGACGTTGTGTTCAACATCACAATCATCAGGGAAATACAAATGAAAACCACAATAAGATACAACCACACACCAGTTAGAATGGCTAAAATCCGAAAGACAAGAAGTAACAAATTTTGATGAGAATGTAGAGAAAAGGAAACCATTATGCGCTGTTGGGGGAATGTAAACTGGTGCAGCTACTGTTGAAAAGAGTTTGGATATTCCTCAAAAATACCTGAAAAATAGAAATATCATAAAACTCAGTAATTCCACTTCTAGGTATTCACTGAAAGAAAACAAAAACACTGATTTGAAAAAAAATATATGCATCCTTATTTTTATTGCAGCATTATTTTCAATAGCCAAGATATGGAGGCAAACTAAGTGTCCATCAATAGATGGATGAATGGATAAAGAAATAGTACATATACACAATGGGATCTCATTCATCAAGAAAAAGGAATGTCACCTTGCCATTCATGATAACATTAATGTACCTAGAAGATATGCTAAATGAAATAGGTTCAGATGGAGAAAGGTAAGTATCATATGATTTCACTTATATGTGGAATCTAAAAACAAATGAATAATCAAAAACAGACACAGATTCATAAATACAGAGAACAACGTGGTATTTGCCAGAGGGAAAATGGGAGGGAGAGTAGAGAGCTTTTGTTTCATTGCTATAGAGTTTCAGTTGGGGAAAATGGAAAGAACTTTGGAGGATAATGGTGATGGTTGCACAACAGTATCAAAGTTCTTAATACCACCAAACTGTATACTTAAAAAGTGGTTAACATGGTAAATATTAGGCTATATGTATTTTACCACAATAAAAAAGTTAAGTGTGGTATTTGATAAATAATAACCATTCTTATTTTATTACTATATATTCTATGTATATAGGACTGTAAGTGTATGAATAAGTACATATATACTAGGTATATATAATATATACTCTAATGCTCAAAATATTAGGCTTCTTCAAACTTAGGAGGGTTATGTCTCAAGCTATATGAATGTCAGTGAATCCTGAAGAGTATCTATACAGTATTTATAATCTATGTAAAGTAGTATTTTGAACTATTCTGAGTAAATGGCAATATATTTTAAAACTGTGGAGCTATTAACTGATACATTGGTGGGGCTGCTGGGTTCACTTATTAGCAAACAGCTCTGCATACTCACCTTGCAGAACAAACAATTCGTATTTCTGGTTCAGGAAAGTTAAATCTATTGCTATTCTCTATCTCTATCCCTAAAGGTTACTATCAAATACTCAAATCTGTGATTACTAGATCCATGGACACTAATGATCCACTTTCTGTTTTATATAGCACACATCTTTGCCTTCTCCCTTTCCCGGAGGTTCTAGCAGCCTGACAAAAGTGTCTTGACTCCTCTCAGAAAATACTTTTTCCCCTAGTACTTCACCCCTACCATGGAGATTGTGCTTTGTTTACTCTTTACTCTGTGTTGTCATAGACCTTATTTATCCCTCTGCAGTAGGATGAATCACAGATGATTACATTTTGGTCATTATTCTCTCTTACCTACCAGACTGTGAGTACCCTGAGGACAAAGGATCCTGTTTGGTGTGTCCTTATAGCAATGACACAGCATAGTGAGAGAACCTGTTCTACTAACTTACTCAGCAAGCTTATTCAGGACAAGCTCATTAAATATCTGCAGTGTACCAGGGCCATACTAGGCAGTTGGGTTTCACCAGTGAATAAAGAAAACATGAACCCTGCAACCTCCCTGCCTAGGCAAGAAGACAAACACTGAACAGGGAAGCATAATGAGTGAGAGTGAAAGAGAAGTCTGAAGTCCAGGGGAAGGGAAGGGTGTCACTGCTAGATGGTGTCAGAGAGGCATGTCCTGGGCCAGAGGAAGAGCACTGGGAAAAGTCTGAAACTGGGCTTCCATGGGGCTGGAGTTTGGAAAACCAGGGGGTCAGTATTATGGAAAGGATGGAATAGACTGGGAGAGGGGAAGGTGTCAAGGTTCTTCAGGGTCTTGCAGATTATTCTGTGTAAAGTTATGAGAAGGCAATGAATGGTTTTTAGAGAAGGTGTGACAGGATCAGATCTGCAGTTTGTAAGGACCTCTGGGTACAAGCTATATGGATTGGACCTGAGGAAAAGGGGTTTGTGGGGTGATCAGTAAGGAAACCCATACAAAATCCAGGTGGGATGTAATGGTGGCTCAGATCAGGAGTGTGTTGGGAGGGATGGAGAGGAGTGGAAAAGTTTGAGAGGTAATTAAAGGGCAAAATGAACAAACTTTTGTGTTCATTTGATATGGAAAGAATGTGAGGGATAGAAAGGAGCTGAGGATGAAACTTGGCCGTTAATTTGAAAAATTCCACACTGATGCCAGTTAGTCCTTAAACCCAGGTCACATCATAGCATTCCTAGGATTACAACTTTCCAGTGGCTCCATTATACTTTGAGGATAAAGTGCACCTTTTTAGCATAGAAGGTGGACCACGATCTGGACCCCACCTCAGCTCTGGGTTTTGGCCTTTTTATTTTACCGATGCCTAATTCTACATAGTTCTCTAAACATGCCACACTGTTGTACCTTGTGTATCTTCCCATGTTTTTCCTCCTTTCCTAAATGTATATTTTTTTCACATATAGTTCCTGAAAATTCCAAAAATCTTTTAAATCAGCTACATGATTATAAAGCCTAGCTTCTGCTAGCTTATTTCTTTCTCTCTATTCCATTTTTACTTTAAGTTTATTTTTTACTTATTACATTCCATTGGAATATTGTGTTTATTTCTGCTGCTGTTTATATATTTTTAACATAAATACTTCAATATTTTAACCTCAGCAGATCTGTCAATTTATTTATTCCCTACAGGCTAGATGAGATTAGATGTTAGCATATAGAGCGCTGAAACTAGAAAATTGTATGTTTTCCCTTCTTATTTAGAGAACTAAATTTTAGGAATAAATTGCAAAAACAGATTTTCTCACAAAATTCTGAAGTAATCAACTTTAGAAACAGAAGGAAGAAAAAGAAAATAAAGTGAAAATGTATTAAGTGCTGGCCACTACTATGCTAGATCTCATTACTCAAATTATCTCATTTTATCTTTAGAACGATCCTGTGAGGCTCATTTCATTTCAGTGCAAGATTCAGTCTCTACCTTTTTGAAACTCTAGGGATAAATTTAGGAACCTTCACAGTGGTGTTCACAGGAAACTAAAAGACATTGTTCATTGTTTTCTCCAGTGCAGGCCCCAGACGACTTGCTCCTTGTTTTATACTCTACATTATAGGGAATGACATCATTAAGCTGGCACTCCATTTATGCGGCATGAAGGGGGAACCTTGTCAGAGATAAATTAGATTGCTGTTCTGTCACAATAAAGGTCTCATCTTTCATTGTAAAGACTCCAAATTCTTACCAAAGCATCAGGGAAATGCACACAATAATAATGTAAAAAAAAAAGGACAACGAGAAGAATCCTTGGTATTCTTTCCATACAAAAGACGTATACTTCTTTGGAACCAATGGTCAATAACTCTTGCTTGCATGGCCAATGAATTCTAAACCTCCCTGAAGTATTATTTATCCATAATGTCTTGCATTTTTGTTTGCTTTTTGGACTTGGGGAAGTAGTACACTATAACCAAAAGTACATGGATATTAAATTTGCTTCCTTTGATATGCCACTTCTGGAAAATGACCTAACCTCAGGCACCTATTTTTTTTTTTTAATCTACACTAAAGATAATAACACCAATTGGACAGTATGTTGAGAAACTTAAATGGGTTTAGGAATATAGAACTCTAGCTTCTATATAATAAATTAAGAAATTATCTTTTGTGGGACGCCTGGGTGGCTCAGCAGCTCAGCATGCCTCCAGCTCAGGGCATGATCCCAGAGTCCGGGAATCGAGTCTCGCATTGAGCTCCCTGCATGGAGTCTGCTTCTCCCTCTGCCTGTGTCTCTGCTTCTTTCTGTGTGTCTCTCATGAATAAATAAATAAAATGTTAATTTTTTTTTGTTTATTTTAATGCTTGATTATTTGGATTCTGGACTTTAAAAAGACAGCCTCTTGAGAAGCACATATATGATCATTAAAAAATAAGGCATTTGGATATATTAGCTGTGGATGCATTGGCTACTAACCTGCAGCATTAACCTTTCACAGAGATTGCTAGATTTGTAGGGAAAGACAATTAGCAACAGAGGCCATATTAACAGTAAATGAATTCTCATACTGTGGACAATCTAGCTCAGTTTAACCAAAATTCTAATAAAACACGTTTTGCTTTTATTTCTCTTTTCCCTCTAAGTAAGCTTTTATGGAAAATTAGTAGCTAGAGAATAGGACTAGTAAAATCAGTTTAGGTGAAAATGCTGTATATGCCACACTCTATTTGAAGAAATTAACAGTGCCAAGGCTAATTATATGATATTTACACACTTTACTCATCAAAATGCATGAAAATTCTATATGGAAACATTAAAAGAACATGGTATTTGGCCCTCTAAAGAACAAAAGAAATACCTGAACCAAAGGACAGTGGCCTTTAGGCTTAGTGATAAGAACAGTTAACAATGATCTTAATATCAACCTGTCAGCCTAGTTTGTTCTTTGAAGTTTTTTTCTTTGTTGCAAGCTGAATTATCTCTATGCCAATGATTTTCAAATTTATAATTTCTATCAAACAACCTTCCTTTTAAAATATTTTTTTTCTTTATTTATTTATGATAGTTACACAGAGAGAGAGAGAGAGAGTCAGAGACACAGGCAGAGGGAGAAGCAGGCCCCATGCACTGGGAGCCCGACGTGGGATTCGATCCCGGGTTTCCAGGATCACGCCCTGGGCCAAAGGCAGGCGCCAAACCACTGCGCCACCCAAGGATCCCTCAAACAACCTTCCTTGAAGCTCCTATCTTCTTCAAAACTCCATTTGATCACCATGTAGCATTGCTGAAAATATAACTCAGCACCAAACTTTTTCCACCAATTTTGTTTTTCATCTCTTTTTCTTTCAGTTACTATCAAGCCATACCCTGTCACTGCCACTTCATTTCCTTTACCCCAACTAACTATGTCGCATTGACTCTTCTCTCTTAATATTCTCATGTGGATCAAACCTCCTTCAACACTACTGCTGCTATAGGAGTCTGACCTACTCCCTCCAACTCCACTAGTGTAGTCTAAGCTGCTCTGACTTCTCAATTCACTCCACTACATTCTTCACCTTTGAGTCAATGACTTTCCCATGAGTAAATGTCAATCTGTTCATATCATCTCCCCTATAGATCCCTTCCAGATATTCAAAAGACATTGCTTTTTATTTTTTTTTAACTTTTCAAAGAGGATACATAATCTTGCCTCTTTCAACCTTAATCCTCTGCCCTACCATTATAGCCTTTTCCTTGAACTGCCATATTAACTCTCATATTCCAGCTTTTTCGCACACTGTTTCTTCTACCTGAAGTACTCTTTCCAATTCCCAAACCACTATCTCCTACTATATCCCAATTTCAACATAGAGATTGCTTTCTGAGGGAAGCCACCTTACCTTGGCTTTCCTAGATGGATTAAATGGATTAAAGGCCCTTCTTGTGTAGTTTCATAGAGCATGTATTTCTCATAGCATAGAATTCATAATTTTTTTAGGATTATTTGTTTATATTTACTAGAGTACAAAGTCACTGAAAGCAAGGGAATATATGTTATATTTACCTCGGGGCCTAGCACATTATCTGGAGCACAAAATATCCTCAGTGTGTTAAATGCAAATGTGTATTTAGTCTGATGTCTAGTCTCCTACTTCAGTGAGAAAATCGAAGTGTTCAGAAAAGAATTTCCACCTGCTCCAATACCATCTTTAAAAACCTACATGAAGAGACTGTCTTTTTTCCAGTGCATAGTCTTTTCTCCTTGATCTAATATTAGTTGACCATAAAGTTGAGGGTCCACTTCTGGATTCTCTATTCTGTTCCATTGATCTATGTGTCTGTTTTTGTGCCAGTACCACACTGTCTTGATGACCACAGCTTTGTAGTACAACCTGAAATCTGGCATTGTGATGCCCCCAGATATGGTTTTCTTTTTTAAAATTCCCCTGGCTATTCGGGGTCTTCTCTGATTCCACACGAATCTTAAAATAATTTGTTCCAACTCTATGAAGAAAGTCCATGGTATTTTGATAGGGATTGCATTAAACGTGTAAATTGCCCTGGGTAACATTGACATTTTCACAATATTAATTCTTCCAATCTATGAGCATGGAATATTTTTCCATCTCTTTGTGTCTTCCTCAATTTCTTTCAGAAGTGTTCTATAGATTTTAGGGTATAGATCCTTTATCTCTTTGGTTAGGTTTATTCCTAGGTATCTTATGCTTTTGGGTGCAATTGTAAATGGGATTGACTCCTTAATTTCTCTTTCTTCAGTCTCATTGTTAGTGTATAGAAATGCCACTGACTTCTGGGCATTGATTTTGTATCCTGCCACACTGCCAAATTGCTGTATGAGTTCTAGCAATTTTGGGGTGGAATCTTTGGGGTTTTCTATGTACAGTGTCATGTCATCTGCGAAGAGGGAGAGTTTGACTTCTTCTTTGCCAATTTGAATGACTTTTATTTCTATTTGCTGTCTGATTGCTGAGGCTATGACTTCTAGTACTATGTTGAATAGCAGTGGTGAGAGTGGACTTCCCTGTCTTGTTCCTGTTCTTAGGGGAAAGGCTCCCAGTGCTTCCCCATTGAGAATGATATTTGCTGTGAGTTTTTCATACATGGCTTTTAAGATGTTGAAGAATGTTCCCTCTATCCCTACACTCTGAAGAGTTTTGATCAGGAATGGATGCTGTATTTTGTCAAATGCTTTCTCTACATCTATTGAGAGGATCATATGGTTCTTGTTTTTTCTCTTGCAGATATGATGAATCACATTGATTGTTTTATGAGTGTTGAACCAGCGTTGCATCCCGGGGATAAATCCTACTTGGTCATGGTGAATAATCTTCTTAATGTATTGTTGGATCCTATTGGCTAGTATCTTGTTGAGAATTTTTGCATCCATGTTCATCAGGGATATTGGTCTGTAATTCTCCTTTTTGGTGGGGTCTTTGCCTGGTTTTGGAATTAAGGTGATGCTGGCCTCATAAAACGAGTTTGGAAGTACTCCATCTCTTTCTATCTTTGCAAACAGCCTTAGTAGAATAGATATGGTTTCTTCTTTAAACGTTTGATAGAATTCCCCAGGGAAGCCATCTGGCCCTGGACTTCTGTGTCTTGGGAGGTTTTGGATGACTGCTCCAATTTCCTCCCTGGTTATTGGCCTGTTAAAGTTTTCTATTTCTTCTTGTTCCAGTTTTGGTAGTTTGCAGGGTTCCAGAAATGTGTCCATTTCTCCTAGATTGCCTAATTTATTGGCGTATAGCTGTTCATAATATGTTTTTAAAATCGTTTGTATTTCCTTGGTGTTGGTAGTGATCTCTCCATTCTCATTCAAGATTTTATTAATTTGAAGGCAGCCCTGCTGGCTAAGCAGTTTGGCACCGCCTCCAGCCCAGGGCTTGATCCTGGAGACCCTGGATCGAGTCCCACGTCGGGCTCCCTGCATGAAGCATGCTTCTCCCTCTGCCTGTGTTTCTCTTTCTGTGCCTCCTATAAAAAAAAATCTTAAAAAAAAAAGATTTTATTAATTTGAGTCTTCTCTCTCTTTTTTTTAATAAGGCTGGCTAATGGTTTATCTATCTTATTAATTCTTTCAAAGAACCAATTCCTGGTTGTGTTGATCTGTTCCACAGTTCTTCTGGTCTCGATTCCGTGGAGTTCTGCTCGAATCTTTATTAACTCTCTTCTTCTGCTGGATGTAGGATCTATTTGCTGTTTTTTCACTAGCTCCTTTAGGTGTAAGGTTAGCTTTTGTATTTGAGTTCTTTCCAGTTTCTGGATGGCTGCTTGTATTGCAATGTATTTCCTGCTCAGGACTGCTTTTGCTGTATCCCAAAGATTTTAAATGATTGTATCTTCATTGTCAATAGTTTCCATGAATCTTTTTAATTCTTCCTTAATTTCCTGGTTGACCCTTTCATATTTTAGCAAGATGGTCCTTAACCTCCACGTGTGTGAAATCCTTCCAAACTTATTCTTGTGATTTAGTCCTAATTTCAAGGCATTATGGTGAGAATACACAGGGGATGATCCCAATCTTTTGGTATCAGTTAAGACCTGATTTGTGACCCAGTATGTGGTCTATTCTGGAGAAAGTTCCATGTGCACTTGAGAAGAATGTGTATTCAGTTGAGTTTGGATGTAAAACTCTGTAGATATCTGTGAAATCCATCTGGTCCAGCATATCATTTAAAGCTCTTGTTTCTTTGGAGATTTTGTGCTTAGAAGACCTATCGATCGTAGAAAGCACTACATTGAAGTCACCGAGTATAAGTGTATTATTATCTAAATATGTCTTAACTTTGGTTATTAATTGATTGATATATTTGGCAGCTCCCACATTCGGGGCATATATATTGATGATTGTTAAGTCCTCTTGTTGGATAGATCCTTTAAGTATGATACAGTGTCCCTCTTCATCTGTCACTACAGTCTTTGGGATAAATTTTAGTTTATCTGATATAAGGATGGCCACCCCTGCTTTGTTTTGAGGACTATTTGAATGGTAAGTGGTTCTCCAACTTTTTATTTTCAGGCTGTAGGTGTCCTTCTGTCTAAAATGAGTCTCTTGTAGACAGCGAACAGATGGGTCCTGCTTTTTTATCCAGTCTGAAACCCTGCGCCTTTTGATGGGGTCATTAAGCCCATTCACATTCAGAGTTACTATTGAAAGATATGAGTTTAGGGTCATCATGATACCTATTCAGTCCCTGTTGTTGTGGATTGTTCCATTGGACTTCCTCTTAAAGAGGAATTTTAAGAGTCACCCTTAAAATTTCTTGCAGAGCTGGCTTGGTGGTCACATATTCTTTCAGTTCCTGCCTATCTTGGAAGCTCTTTATCTCTCCTTCTATTCTGAATGAGAGCCTATCCACTGGAAAAAAAGACAGTCTCTTCAATAAATGGTGCTGGGAAAATTGGACATCCACATGCAGAAGAATGAAACTAGACCACTCTCTTGCACCAGACACAAAGATAAACTCAAAATGGATGAAAGATCTTAATGTGGGACAAGATTCCCCCAAAATCCTAGAGGAGAACACAGGCAACACTCTTTTTGAACTTGGCCACAGTAACTTCTTGCAAGATACATCCATGAAGGCAAGAGAAACAAAAGCAAAAATGAACTATTGGGACGTCATCAAGATAAGCTTTTGCACAGCAAAGGATATAGTCAACAAAACTAAAAGACAACCTACAGAATGGGAGAAGATACTTGCAAATGATGTATCAGATAAAGGGCTAGTTTCCAAGATCTATAAAGAACTTATTAAACTCAACAGCAAAGAAACAAACAATCCAATCATGAAATGGGCAAAAGACATGAACAGAAATCTCACAGAGGAAGACATGGACATGGCCAACACGCACATGAGAAAATGCTCCGCATCACTGGCCATCAGGGAAGTACAAATCAAAACCACAATGAGATACCACCTCACACCAGTGAGAATGGGGAAAATTAACAAGGCAGGAAACCACAAATGTTGGAGAGGATGCGGAGAAAAGGGAACCCTCTTACACTGTTGGTGGGAATGTGAACTGGTGCAGCCACTGTGGAAAACTGTGTGGAGGTTCCTCAAAGAATTAAAAATAGATCTGCCCTACGACCCAGCAATTGCACTGCTGGGGTTTTACCCCAAAGATACAGATGCAGTGAAACGCCGGGACACCTGCACCCTGATGTTTATGGCAACAATGTCCACAATAGCCAAACTGTGGAAGGAGCCTCGGTGTCCATCGAAAGATGAATGGATAAAGAAGATGTGGTTTATGTATAGAATGGAATATTACTCAGCCATTAGACATGACAAATACCCACCATTTGCTTTGACGTGGATGGAACTGGAGGGTATTATGCTCAGTGAAATAAGTCAATCAGAAAGGGACAAACATTATATGGTCTCATTCATTTGGGGAATATAAAAAATAGTGAAATGGAATAAAGGGGAAAGGATAAAAATGTGTGGGAAATATCAGAAAGGGAGACAGAACCGAGAGACTCCTAACTCTGGGAAACGAACTAGGGGTGGTGGAAGGGGAGGTGGGCGGGGGGTGGGGGTGACTGGGTGACGGGCACTAAGGGGGGTGCTTGATGGGATGAGCACTGGGTGTTATTGTATATGTTGGCAAATTGAACACCTATAAAAATAATAATAAAAATACTATATGAATCTGTGTTCCTATACTCAGGCTTTCCTTGGTTGAGCACCAAGCATTCACTCAAGGACACCATTCATGTTTTCTTCCCTCTTTCACTTTGCCATTTATCTTCTAATAGATCATTTCAAGGCAAGTAGATTATGTTATTATTTCTCTCTTTCTAAAACAAGCAAACAAAATCCCTATTCCTCTATTTATACTTACTATTCTACTTTCTCATACATTTCTCACTTCTATTTAAACAAAATTCTTTGAAGAAGTTGTCTCTACTTGCTCTAATTGCCCTCCCTCTATTTTCTATCAAACAGTCAGATTTTCATTTCTTGCTAGTGTCATAGATGGCCTCCATGTTGCTCAAGTCAGTGGTTAATTCTTTGTCATTGTAGTCTACCTGACCTGGCCCAGGATTTGGCACATTTGATAACTTCCTTCTCCTTAAGAAAGTTTTATTTCTAGTTTTCCCCCCCTTTTTTTTCCCATTCTTAGTTCCTTTTGTTGATGCTTCTGCATCAAACTGAACTGTAAAAATCTATATGTCTCGTGCTTACCCTTCAGACTTGTCTACAAAGTTTAAAAATGTTCTTTGTCAATAATTTCATCCATTCGATTTTCAGCCCTGACTTCTTTTCTGAAATGCAGACTCACAAAACTGACTCAACATTCCCCAAGGAATACCTAAAATTCATCTCTTTTTTAACATATCTAAACCAGAAGTCCTGCTGTCTATAATACTTTGTTGCACACATAGTTATGTTCATCTCAAGTGATGGAAATTGCATCCCTTCAGGTGCTTACTTTGGGATCATCCTCAGGGTCTCTCCTCCACAGACCAGAATTGCTTTTGACTCAGTCTTCAAAACAGATCCAGAATTCTTACCACTTCTCACTGCTTCCACTGCTAGCATTCTTGCTCAAGCTATTAACATCTCTTACATAGTTTATCACATTAGATTTCCAGAGGTCTTCCCGCTTCTACCTTTGTCCTACTACAAAATATTCTCTACACAACCACCAGAATGATAATTTAAAATGTTAAGTTAGGTCACATTTCTGCTCTGACAAAAACAAAAGTTGGATTTCTTACCAGAATTTTCAAGGCAATAGCATCCAGTCCTTGATTGCTTCTGACTTTATCACCTATTACTTTCTACCTGACTCACTCTGCCTTAGAAATACTGGACTCTCTGCTTGCTTGCTTATGCCAGACACACTCTTGCCTCAGAACCTTTGCAAAGGCTGATCTATCTGCTTAGAGCACTCTTCCCTCAAGTATCTACGTTTCTTACTTTTACTTCAGTAGTCTTTGCTCGAATGCCATTTCAGTCGAGGTTAGTGACTAGCCACATTATAATTTCACTCTTTTCCCAACACTCACCATTTCCTTTGCCCAGTTATAATTTTTTTGTAATTTCAGTAGCACTTATGATCTTGTCACATAGTGCATAGCAAATGTTCTTATGTCTTCTCCTCCCGTTAGAATATAAGTTCCTTTAAAAAGTTCATTTCTGTCTGTCTTTATTTCTGTCTGTATCACTGCTGGATTCTCTGTTGCTCTTAGAATAATTCCTGATACATAATATGTTCTCAGTAAACATCTGTGAAGTCGATAACCATGACTTTCACAACAAAAATCCTTATTCTCTTTAGTTTATTGAGTGGAAAGCAAGGTGTTTGAAAGATAGTGATCCTACCCACTCTGAAAATCTGCAACACAGCATGTGCTTTTTCATATATATGAAATTAACACATTTATGTTCAAACCTAAAATAATACTCAGCTCTGGTTGAGTCAAAGCTCATTCATTTGCCATATGGTGAAAGTGAGCCTGCTCCTCAAACAAATGTACAATCATAACTCATTATAAAACTAATTATCTCAGTCAATTAAGCATCCACATCTGATTTTGGCTCAGGTCATGATCTCAGGTTCGTGAGATCGAGTCTTGTGTTAGGTTCTGTGTGGGGCATGAAATTTGCTTAAGATTCTTTCTTTCTCCCTCTCCCTCATCCCTTCCCCCAATCCTGCTCACTCTCTCGTTAAAAAAAAAAACAAACAAAAAACAAGCAAAGAAGAAAAAACACTATTTCTCTTTATAGAATTTTCTTTAAAGATTGTATTCATTTATTTGACAGAGAGAGAGAGAACACAAGTAGGCAGGGTGGCAGACAAAGAGAGAGGGAGAAGCAGGCTCCCAACTGAACAGAAAGCCTGATGTAGGCCTCAATTCCAGGACTCTGGGATCATGACCTGAGCCAAAGGCAGACGATTAGCCCACTGAACAACTTTGATGCCCCTATAGATTTTTTTTAAAGATTTTATTTATTCATTTGAGAGAGGGAAAGAAAACATGAGAGGGGAAAGGGTCAGAGGGAGAAGCAGACTCCCCGCTGAGCAGAGAGCTTGATGTGGAGGCTCAATCCTGGGACTCTGGGATTATGATTTTAGCCAAAGACAGACACTTAACCCACTGAGCCACTCAGGTGCCCTTCTTTATAGAATTTTTTGAAAATTTGAAATACAAAAAGAAAAATATATTCATAGTTCCATAAAACAGAAATCAACACTGCTAACGTGGGTGTATTTACCTCCAATTTTTCCCCACATACATTTGCATATATGTTCGAATGCCTAAACATCTAATCACATAGCATATTATTAATCCTTTCAAATTTGTTTTAATCACATGAATAACAGATAGGTTATGTTTTCATACAAAACACAATAAAAACAAAATCGCTCTTGACCAAAAGCATGATCACTTCGCTATATTCAAGTCTGTTTATATTTTAGAATGCATCCTGTTGCTAAATCTGTTTATACAAGGTATGGAAATGAATCTTCTTCATTTTAATAATTCAAAGTTACGCTCAAATTCTGCCTCATTTGTAAATGTAGAACACCCAGTCAACTAGTGATACATCATCCATTTTGTTGGAGTTACAAGTGAGATGCCCCAGGCTATTTGTCAGATTTGAAGTTTGTTATTACCCAGAAAGCAGGCAACCCTGGTCACTTGCCACTCTACTATCCTTATTTAGAGCAACTCTACACAACGGAGAAAAGTAATTGATTGGGACAATTATCTAGCCAGCCTTCACACCTGCGCCCTCATAGCAGTCAACCAACCTACTGAACAACAAATAAAGAACAAACACACTTTTCTCCTGAAAATAAAAACCATTGTTTCTTAAGTATCTTAATAATGGTAACAAAACCAATTCTACCTGAATGAGATGGATAATTTCACACAAAGGAAGGTATAAAGAATTGCTTTAGCCTCAAGTACCTGGTTACTTAAAATAAAGCACTTATTTTTGATTTGTGTGTTCTTTTCTTCTTTTCTGGTGTAAAGTGAGGCAAAATAGCCTTGTTTTTTCCATTTAACTTTCATTATCTTTACCATCAGGAATAGAATATCTGACTCTATTTCTTGAGTCAATGTGAAAACTGTCCTCCTTTTTAACTCATCACACAAACACCACCAAGACAAGCCCCATGATCCATGTTTCTCTTTGAGCCATGAATTATTATTTTTTAATTTTTAAAATATTTTTAAAAGACTTTATTTATTCATTCATGAGAGACACAGAGAAAGAGGCAGAGACATAGGCAGAGGGAGAAGTGGGCTCCTCACAGGGAGCCCAATGTGGGACTCATCCCAGAACCTGGGATCATGCCCTGAGCCAAAGACAGATGCTCGACCACTGAGCCACCCAGGCATCCCTATTATTTTTTTTTTTAAAGAGCACCTCCCCAAGTTATGCTGTTGTTATTAAGAAATGCATTGAAGGAAAGTTTCAGAACTTAATTTCCTCAGACCTATGCAGTCTTTGCTAAGTTTTATTTTAGAGGTAGAAGTATAACGCTAATTAAAAATTTAGTATTCAAATCACATTAAAAGAAACGTTTGTGTGTAAAGTTTTATATGGCATCTTCCTGCATGATACAAAGGAATCATATTTTCATTAGGTTTCTCTCTTAAGTCAGTGCAGTTATTGCCCCCACACCCTATCCTAAATGAGGCTGACCCATTTCAGTGTTGACATAAAAAAAGAACCATTAGAAAATAGGAAATCTGGGGAAACTCAGAATTAGTATTTATTAGTCTGCATTAATTTGTCTGAATAGCAACTTGATGGCATTGTGCTCAATGGCTCCTTGTCATACAAGGGAGAGAAGGAAGAATGGTTCCTGGTCACAGAACTGGTAATGATTCTATTTCTTACTTATTGTTCATTCTCTCCGTGTTACTCATTTATTTAAAGTTATTAAACACTTATCATGTACCACATTTGATTTAAACACTGGAGATTCAGAGGCAAACAGAGCAAAATTTCCAGCTTTGGAATTTGTGCATCTGAAGCTTAAGGAAAATAATGGAAGTGCTTATCATAGGGTTGGCACATGCTTAAAGATACAAACGTTTTTACAAAGTCACCAGTGAAAATAGAAAAGCCCAACAAGATCAAGATTAATGATCTAACCAAATAACTAGTAAAAAAAAAAAAATGGCATGCTTCTGGAGTTATACTACCCAGATTCAAATGTGAGACCCTTTTTATACAGGTGTTGTGTCTTGAGACAATTTATTAAAACATGTAGCACCTTAATTTGCTTATTGGTACAATGACAAAAATGACAGTACCTAGAATTGTGGTGGGGATTAAATGAAGTAATCTATGTAAAACTCATTGCATCTGGCATGTGGTAAGATCAATACATGTAAACTATTTTTTATATTTCATATTATCTCATTCAATAATAATTCATACCATTTTTAATAATAGCATTCTCTAATGGACAGAAGCAAGTCTACAAACATAATAACTAAAGTAATAAATAATATCATAAGATAACATAATAAAAATTAAAGAGATTTTTTAGACCATTTTCAGGAAATATATGAAACATTAGTATATTATGTTGCTTTGATGATATAAGATGGAGAGTTAGGGGATGGTTCTACATATATAAGATGTTAATTTTTTAATGTGGTAAAATATACATAACATTTATCATTTCAACCATTTTTAGGGGTATGGTTCAGCAGAAGTAATAATGTTCACATTGTTGTGCATCCATGACCACTACTCACTCACCTCCAGAATTTTCATCTTCCAAACTGAAACTTCCAAATATTAAACAGTAACCTCCCCCTTTTGTTCTTTCTCCAGCTCCTGACAACCATTCTATTTTCTGTCTCTGTGAATTTACAGCTCTAGGTAAGTATAATGTATAAATATACACATATATGATACATGTTAGATACAGTCACATTTATACACACATAATACATTTATACACATATTCGTGCATCAATGGACATTTGGGTTTTTTTCTACTTGTGGTTTTTGTGAATAATGCTGCTATGAACTTTAGTGTACAAATATCTTTTTGAATCACTGCTCTCAATTCTTTAGGGTATATAGCCAATAGTTGAATTGCTGTATCATATGCTAATTCTATTTTTAATTCTTTAGAGAAACTATCATATTATTTTCCACAGTGGCTACATCATTTTCTATTTCTGCCAACAATGAACAAAAGGTCCCAGTTTCTCTACAATTTTACCAACATGTTATTTTCTGCTTAATGAATGTGAAGAGGTATCTCACTGTGGTTTTGATTTGCATTTCTTTAATGAGTAGTGATGTTGAACATCTTTTCATGTGCCTATTGACCATCCACATATCTTCTTTGGAGAAATGTTTATTTAAGTCACTCGCTCATTTTAAAAGTAGGTTATTTGCCTTTTTAATGGTGAATCATAAAAGTTCTTTGCACTTAAGGAGTGATCAACAGGTTTTGCTTCTTAGTTAAGGCTGTGGAATAATGTTTTTTGAATGAATGAATGGATGGATGAATGAATGTGTTTGTTTTATATCTTAGCTTGAATGGAAGAAAGGAAAATAAATCACTTGTTTCACTTTAAAGCAGATGAAAAGAAGCTGGACAGATTTGGTGGGAGTCTGAATATAATCATTTCATTTTCTAATGAGTTTTGCTGATTATCTCCATCATATTTCAACTCCCAAATTCTGTCCATATGTCTCATTGATCATGCCATTACTTATTGGCCTATGTGTATAATACTTGATTCAAGATAGTAAATGTATGCTTGTGATATTTCCCATGTAAGAAATTGATTGTTTAGGACGCTGTCAATTCCCTCTCTTGGGGTAATGTAGCTTGAATATCATTTCATCAGATCTTCATCTTGTGACTGCACAAAAGACATTTAACAAATCCCATCTTTTCCTAAAACAATTCAAATGTATTTATTATT